>NW_027270940.1:1565000-2209482 GCF_040938485.1 Diadema antillarum | reverse complement strand
GATCCTTGTCTTCTTGTTATCGCGTGCGGCGTTGCCGGCCAGCTCCAGAATCTCAGCGGTCAGGTATTCGAGAACAGCAGCTAGGTACACTGGTGCACCAGCGCCTACTCTCTGGGCGTAGTTGCCTTTACGAAGGAAGCGATGAACTCGGCCGACGGGGAACTGCAGGCCGGCGCGTGATGATCGAGACTTGGCCTTGGTGCGAGCCTTGCCAGATTTTCCTCGTCCAGACATGATTGGAGACGGAGAGACAAATGTGTTGACGTGATCTGAATGCTGATTCAACTGAGAGTGTGATCCCCGCTGATTGTTTCCGCACCCATTTATACCCCGCTCGGGGATCCAGCGGGTCAAGATCCTTTTGTTGACCGGTCGACCAATCAGCGTAGCCGGTGGTAGCCGTGGGCAGCTTCTGCTGCCAGTGCGGACACAAGCGCTGTTTGCTGCCCTCTTGCTGGCTAACTCGGCACAGTGTGTAGTGGTTCACTTCAGCTCGTTGTATCGAGGCGGCTATCCATATATCATGCTTCACGATAAAGCAATTGTGAATACACACTTTCAGTTGAATCAGCATTCAGATCACGTCAACACATTGATGAATAGACTCATAATTAACATCACAAACTTTATTTTTTTTCTTTCCTTGGCCATATAGTTTTACTTTTTCTTATTCCCCCCCCCCTCACTCCTTCTATCTCCCTATATATCGATCTACCCCCCCCCCCTCTCTCTCTCCCTCTCTATAAAGCACCTAATAGACCCATTCTCGTCTCAATTACATATGGATTCAGTTATTTGCGAGGTACATAATCACCGTCGACTGCGTTTCATATGAAGAAGGGGGCGGGGACATTTACGTGCATTTCATTTATCTTTTTGGTTTGTCGACATTTTTTGTTGTTGTTGTTTTATTTCCGTTCAACTACCTGTACACTTTTAAATACATAAATATCTTACATCATCCTAGCCTCTACTTTTTAAAAACTAAGAATAACAAACAGAATATTGTATGAACCATGATATTCTTTCTTGATAATGTGGTGGCTCTGAAAAGAGCCGTTGTGTTGGGTGGTGCGACCACGGAGGACAGGCCTCTCTCTACGCCCTCTCTCCCCGGATGCGACGGGCCAGCTGAATGTCCTTGGGCATGATGGTGACCCGCTTGGCGTGGATGGCGCACAGGTTGGTGTCTTCGAACAGACCCACGAGGTAAGCCTCGCTCGCTTCTTGGAGGGCCATGACAGCAGAGCTTTGGAAGCGCAGCTCGGTCTTGAAATCCTGAGCAATCTCACGAACAAGTCGCTGGAAGGGAAGTTTGCGGATGAGAAGTTCGGTGCTCTTCTGGTAGCGGCGAATCTCACGAAGTGCGACTGTGCCGGGCCTATAGCGATGAGGTTTCTTCACTCCTCCGGTGGCGGGGGCACTCTTGCGAGCAGAATTCGTAGCCAGTTGCTTGCGAGGAGCCTTGCCTCCAGTCGACTTGCGAGCCGTCTGCTTGGTGCGAGCCATGTTTTCTTCAGGTAACGAGTAGGGAGTTTTTTCGATGCGGAGTTGGGAAGAGAATGAAACCGCCGGACATTCAGCTCCCATTTTATATCGCGGACGATGGATCCCTAGACCCGGGACGGATCCAATCCGTGGCCTGTGATTGGTCAAGCAGTGATTTCCTTTGTCCGAGATGACCGCACTGTCCAGCCCCGCAGCGGCGGCCGCCACCCGTCCAGTCTGCTATGGTTGGTCACGCTGCTCAACCTGTTCACGCGTTCCCGTAGATGGCGCCGTTGAGATACCAGCTCGCGAATTCAATGATTATTGCGACCACTATATTGTATACTGAAGACATCATTCCGAACGATTTTTTTTCTGTACGCAGCAGGCTGCTGTAACAGTGATATTATTACTATACGTGCATGATGGTATTTGGAATAGATTCATATAGCAACACCTCGTTAAGAAGATGATTCTATAATGCGGTGTGATAATTTAGACTCTTTTGTATTCTCTCTTCTACCCGAAGAGGAAGAGCAGGCAGATTGGAAGTTAATGTATATTGTGCGGGTCTTAAGCATTAATCTGTAATATGTTTGCATGATCTTACCATGTTTCGATCAGGTAGTGCTTTCATTCAACTAATTAATGAGTACATTATGTTAACACGAGAAGCAAATATAAATAAGCAGACAATCTGAAATCACTAAGCAAGCAATGATTTGTATTTCTAGTCTGGTGTGCAAAGTACTAGTTTTTTGATTCGTTATAATTAGGATATGATTATGATTTCATACAACAGTTGGATATTCTTTCTTGGTTATGTGGTGGCCCTGATAAGGGCCGTTTGGATTAGAGTCGACTGTGGACATCTACTTGGATGTAGTGTACTTGGTGACAGCTTTGGTGCCCTCGCTGACGGCGTGCTTTGCCAGTTCTCCGGGGAGAAGGAGGCGCACTGCGGTCTGCACTTCACGGCTGCTGATGGTCGACTTCTTGTTGTACTGACCGAGACGGGCAGCTTCGGCGGCGATGCGTTCGAAAATGTCGTTGACGAAGCTGTTCATGATGGACATGGCGCGACTCGAAATTCCAGTATCTGGGTGGACTTGCTTCAGAACCTTGTAGATGTAGATGCCGTAGCTCTCCTTCCTCTTCCTACGCCTCTTCTTGTCGGCATTGGGCCGGGGAGCCTTGGCAGCTTTCTTGGAACCCTTCTTGGCAACTTGTCCGGATGGAGGAGCCATTGTGAGCGTTGATGAGACTAAGCGGGTGCGAATTCGACGTTGCTCTGAAAGAGAAATGTTATGGTCAACTGCCCCCTTCCCTCTTTTATACGCGTTCGGAGGATCCGCTCGCACAGTTCATGCAAATTAGATGAGGATTAGCAGAAGCATCGATTCAGGCGGGCGTGACGGCTCTACCTGCCGGCCGTGGTGGAATAATGTTTTTTTTTTTTGCCACCAGATGGCGGTAGACAGATTTCTGTCAATATCACCCTAATTTTGTCCTTGAACTGCGTGTAAAAATGAAATACATGAATAATTCTCTGTAAATATTTTATTGATAAATTTTCTTTTCTTCTTGTAATCAAACCAGATCCAGAAAAGCTCCTGTAACTATACATATTCTGTTGCGTGTCTCACGAAATAGCTGCTATCTTCCCTTATTTCTTTTCAGTGCCTGTTAAACTTTTACACGTATTATCTACCTTCGTCGCCGTTTCCTAACGCGCTGCAGCTGAAATTCATTTGTAAAGATTTATTATGCCTTAGAGAAACCATACCTTCTTGCTTGCATACAACTGAAGCATGACTTTGTGTCATTTCTTCTTTCTTTTTCTTTTTTCTTTTTTTTTTGCCAGTATGCGCTCTTATAATTATGGATATCATTTATCTATTGCAAAGGTAAATGTTTTTGTTTATGATGTAATACCTGATTTATCTTGTGTTACGTTGAAAATGAAAATAAATGAATTGAATTGTCGATACTATTCTTTCTTTCTTTCTTTCTTTCTTTCTTTCTTTATTTATTTATTTATTTGAGTGATTGATTGCTTTTTTGTTTCTCACTACCCAATACTAAGCCCAATGTCAAACAGCAAGATATTATCCAGACTTCATTACTCCAACATGTGTGCTGCGGGTACTTAATCTGCGCAAAATTGGCTATATGCTGGTCATGCCAAATAGTGCATAGAATCTTTCCTTCACCAAAGAAATGTGTGAAGTTGTTGCTTTCTACAACCCACCCACTATGGGAACAACAACTTAACCAAAAAAGGCAACAACTTTACACACGAAGCAACAACTTTACACATAAAGCAACAAGTTTACAATCGTATGACAACAACATTACAGAAGCCAAAACAACAACTTTACTTGAGAAAAATTCCTCTCTCTCTCTCTCTCTCTCTCTCTCTCTATAATCTCTCTTTCCCTATTTGCAACTGAGGGCTGTGATGAGCAAAAACATGCCATAGTCATTATGCCATCGTCATTTACAACCATTTAGCTCAATACAGCGTGCAGTGGAAGCGTTTTAAGAGCATGATTGCCACAGAACAGAAAAAAAAAACTGAACTAGAAATATGTAAGATGTTATATAAAGATGGGGAAATTATTTCAGTATAATATAATGACGAGGTTTGAGCATTGATTCAAACGTGCTTCTCATAATGACGTTCGGTCCATAGAATATGACCTGACGTGTCGTAATAACAAATGAAAGAGATGTGGAAATTTGTTTCATAAAGTGTATTCTTTCTTGATAATGTGGTGGCTCTGAAAAGAGCCGTTGTTTTGTGGTGCAGGAGGCCGTTGAATTCTAGCCGCCAAATCCGTAGAGTGTGCGTCCCTGCCTCTTCAATGCGTAAACGACGTCCATGGCAGTAACCGTCTTGCGTTTGGCATGCTCGCAGTATGTCACTGCATCGCGGATCACGTTCTCAAGGAAGACTTTCAGGACTCCGCGGGTTTCTTCGTAGATGAGGCCCGAGATTCGCTTCACTCCGCCCCTTCTTGCCAGACGACGGATTGCTGGCTTGGTGATGCCCTGGATGTTATCACGAAGAACTTTGCGGTGCCGCTTTGCTCCTCCCTTTCCTAGTCCTTTGCCTCCTTTACCGCGTCCAGACATGATGGTGCGAGTTGATTGTGGTATAGCTGATGAGAAATCCAAAAGCCGAATGATGACGCTGCACCTGACCGAACAGGTTTTAAGTAACCGCTTTGCGGACATGGAGGGCGACGCCCCATTCTCCTACTGTCCGCCGCGGCCAGCCCACGATCCGCCTGCACGACATCCGGCTTTATCGAGTGCGCCACCTCACGGCCGTCCGTTGCGTTGACCAGACCAGCACCGCCGCGAGTCGGACGGGCACTGTGTCACATCACATGCATTACTCTGTCGCACATTACCTAAAGAAATGAACAAATGAAATACACATATGATAATATTGACAGCATACGGAGTAGCAGATATGCACATATGAATATATACACACTCACATGATCATTTCGAGTATGAAACGATTTTTCAGAGTAAAACTTCTCTCCCAAACGAAAACCATCACCCTCCCCCGCTCACATTCTATTTAGCCTATTTTCGTTAGCTCTCACACAATTGTTTGCTCTTGAGTAACACATAAAGCTCCACAATTGTGCCTTCATCTACCATTTCTCTCCTTTTCAACATAAATTCACCAATATAGAATGATTTCTGATTTTGTAAACTATTCCTTTCTATTTTCCCCGTTTCGTGTTTCTGTGCATGCGCGTATTTCTTTTTTTCTTCTCCTTCTTCTTCTTCTTCTTCTTTTCTCAGTGCATCGACTACTCAATACAATTATTCTTTCTTGGGTTTGTGGTGGCTCTTAAAAGAGCCGTTTGATTTTTGATTTGAGGTGCAAATAAACTTATTTGGCACCCTTCTTGGCAGCAGGCTTCTTTGGTTTTGCCGCCTTGGACTTGGTGGTCGTCTTCTTCGCCACTTTCTTCGGGGTTGCCTTCTTGGATGGCTTCTTTGCTGCGGTCTTCTTCTTGGGCGTCTTCGTTTTCTCCGACTTGGTCGCTGTCTTCTTTGCCGGCTTCTTCTTTGTCGCCTTCTTCTTCTTCTCCTTCTTTTCTGCTGCAGCTTTGGCCTTCTTGGCGACCGCCTTCTCTTTCTTTGCGGCTGCCTTTGCCTTGGCCTTCTCGCGGTCAGCCTTGGCCTTTGCCTTCTGCTTCTCTTTTCGTGCCTTCTCCGCCGCCTCTGCCTTTGCTGCCTTGACGTTCAGCTTGAAAGAGCCAGATGCCCCGACACCTTTCGTCTGAACCAGTGTCTCGTTGGCAACTCCTTTCCGCAGAGCTCGCTTGATGAAGATGGTCTGTCGGTCCATATCGCCTACTTTGTAGTTGGCTGCGATGTACTTCTTAATGGCCTGAAGCGAAGATCCATTCCGCTCCTTCAGTGCGCCGATAGCAGCATTGACCATCACCTGAGTCGGTGGATGCTCGGGCGCTTTCTTCTTGGTCGTCTTCTTTGCTGCTTCCGAAGCCGCCATCACGATAACAATCGATGCGATACGTAGTGATTCAGAGAGTAGTGGAACAAAACTAATGACTCGCAACCTTCGCACTGTCGCTTTATCAGCTCATTGCGTACCTCGAAGGAATCACCGGACATCTCGGGCATGGCGTCGTGGAGAACGCTCTGCCTAATGTGCTTCCACATCTGTTCTCTGTTTCATATTACTCGATTTACTTTTCTGCTCCATTTGTTTTATCCACGTGTTTCCCTAAGGCAGCTGTTTTATATTACAATTTTTGACAGGAAACGCACAAACACTAGAGCATTAACGCAATCAAACACACAAATTTCCTACATACATGTGGCTGTGCTGTTCTCATGCTGTCGATAAATTACTCTTTAATCTTAATCCCTTCTTTTTAACCTCACAACGGCCTCGCCTGACGATTTATCATCTGTGCATTTTTCACAAATTCATAAATTCTTCCGAAATTCTTGTTACTTAATTCTTGCTTATTTTCATACTCTATCATATGCCTATTCATTCTCCATATTCTCTCCTCATCTAATGGTATGTATTGCCACCTTATATATTTTAGTCTTTATTCTATGCTTATCCCTTATCTATTTTGTCTCCTTATAAAATAGTGTGCATTGTCACTTTATATATCTATCGTTATATTTCTTCCTTTATTTTCATCATTGTATTTCTTCCTTTCTCTACATTTCCTATTTATGTGTGATTCAAGTAAGGATAATTAGAGAGAGAGAGAGAGAGAGAAAGAAAAAAAAAGAAAAAAAAACGGAGATCTCAACACAACACAAAATAGCATGATGAATTGAATGTATTCTTTCTGGAAAATGTGGTGGCCCTGATAAGGGCCGTTTGGTTGAAAAGAGCCGTGAAGTCTCTAACTGGACTTTGCAGTCTTCTTCGGCAGAAGCACGGCCTGGATGTTTGGCAGTACACCACCCTGAGCGATTGTCACGCCTCCCAGCAGCTTGTTCAGCTCTTCGTCGTTGCGAACGGCAAGTTGAAGATGTCGCGGGATGATCCTTGTCTTCTTGTTATCGCGTGCGGCGTTGCCGGCCAGCTCCAGAATCTCAGCGGTCAGGTATTCGAGAACAGCAGCTAGGTACACTGGTGCACCAGCGCCTACTCTCTGGGCGTAGTTGCCTTTACGAAGGAAGCGATGAACTCGGCCGACGGGGAACTGCAGGCCGGCGCGTGATGATCGAGACTTGGCCTTGGTGCGAGCCTTGCCAGATTTTCCTCGTCCAGACATGATTGGAGACGGAGAGACAAATGTGTTGACGTGATCTGAATGCTGATTCAACTGAGAGTGTGATCCCCGCTGATTGTTTCCGCACCCATTTATACCCCACTCGGGGATCCAGCGGGTCAAGATCCTTTTGTTGACCGGTCGACCAATCAGCGTAGCCGGTGGTAGCCGTGGGCAGCTTCTGCTGCCAGTGCGGACACAAGCGCTGTTTGCTGCCCTCTTGCTGGCTAACTCGGCACAGTGTGTAGTGGTTCACTTCAGCTCGTTGTATCGAGGCGGCTATCCATATATCATGCTTCACGATAAAGCAATTGTGAATACACACTTTCAGTTGAATCAGCATTCAGATCACGTCAACACATTGATGAATAGACTCATAATTAACATCACAAACTTTATTTTTTTTTCTTTCCTTGGCCATATAGTTTTACTTTTTCTTATCCCCCCCCCCCCCCCATCACTCCTTCTATCTCCCTATATATCGATCTACCCCCCCCCCTCTCTCTCTCTCCCTCTCTATAAAGCACCTAATAGACCCATTCTCGTCTCAATTACATATGGATTCAGTTATTTGCGAGGTACATAATCACCGTCGACTGCGTTTCATAGGAAGAAGGGGGCGGGGACATTTACGTGCATTTCATTTATCTTTTTGGTTTGTCGACATTTTTTGTTGTTGTTGTTTTATTTCCGTTCAACTACCTGTACACTTTTAAATACATAAATATCTTACATCATCCTAGCCTCTACTTTTTAAAAACTAAGAATAACAAACAGAATATTGTATGAACCATGATATTCTTTCTTGATAATGTGGTGGCTCTGAAAAGAGCCGTTGTGTTGGGTGGTGCGACCACGGAGGACAGGCCTCTCTCTACGCCCTCTCTCCCCGGATGCGACGGGCCAGCTGAATGTCCTTGGGCATGATGGTGACCCGCTTGGCGTGGATGGCGCACAGGTTGGTGTCTTCGAACAGACCCACGAGGTAAGCCTCGCTCGCTTCTTGGAGGGCCATGACAGCAGAGCTTTGGAAGCGCAGCTCGGTCTTGAAATCCTGAGCAATCTCACGAACAAGTCGCTGGAAGGGAAGTTTGCGGATGAGAAGTTCGGTGCTCTTCTGGTAGCGGCGAATCTCACGAAGTGCGACTGTGCCGGGCCAATAGCGATGAGGTTTCTTCACTCCTCCGGTGGCGGGGGCACTCTTGCGAGCAGCCTTCGTAGCCAGTTGCTTGCGAGGAGCCTTGCCTCCAGTCGACTTGCGAGCCGTCTGCTTGGTGCGAGCCATGTTTTCTTCAGGTAACGAGTAGGGAGTTTTTTCGATGCGGAGTTGGGAAGAGAATGAAACCGCCTATTCTATTCTATTGTTTTATTTAAATGGGGATCTATCCATGGACAATTTTCCCCACAATGTACGTGTTCTTTATATAAAATTATGTGTTGTTAATGAGGATGGGTGGATTGTTAGATGAAATGGGGGATGTAGCGATGTGTTGGTTTCATAACCGTATAGGTTGGTTCATTTATATATTGATACTTATGTAATGTTATTCATAACAATGTATATATGGGTTCATGTTACATAAAATTCAACACAATATAAATATATATTGAGCTTATATTGTATAAATAACGATATATTATATTGGTTTCATATCGTATAAAAATATGGGCTTGTATAATGGCGCAATAATATAAATATATATCTATATATCATTATGTTTATTATATAAATTCTTGATAATATATATATATATATACATATATATATATATTATTGATTCATATTTGGGTTTATAATGTATATAATTCACATATGTTTCCGTGTTTATAAAAGCACCAAAGCTGTCACCAAGTCTGACATATTTCAAAAACAGTATATTGTCTGATTTGAAATATTGCGTACATATATCCTGACATTGATGGCAGTATATATGCACATATATTCCAATATTACCTGCTATTTCTGTAATTAATCCAATTCCTGATAATCATTAACTGCCTACATATACATATAACTTAGCGCAGACACCTGCATGTACATGTGTGTGCCGATATTACCTATCTTGTCATATAATTCAATTTATAGAAACAAAACATATTTATATTACCCATCTGTGTCATTTCCACACTAAAATACATTATTTGTGCTTACACACATATATACATACGTACATACATATATATGCATGCATAGCACACACATACATACGTGATATATATGCATGCACAATATACATGCATACATGCATATGCATGCATAGCATACTCATATATAATTACATTACATTACAGACAGAAGTGCGATAACATTTAAGGCTTCAAGCCGGTGATACTAAAGATTTAGGGCCAGAAGTGGGTCAACCATGGAGTAAGTACTCCTATAAATTTGGTTCATATTTAGCAAATTTGGGAAAATCGCAATTCTGTCTTATAACAATTATTTGTTTTGATTTATATAATTATTAACAGGACTCACTTGCCTGTATATTTATTCAATAACCACCCCATCAAGAAAACATTACAATATCTGATGGGTATCAAAGAAAAAAAAATACAATATAACAACTTTCAGTAATGACATATTCGAGCCGCTCTCAGCTTGTTGGTTGACCTCAGATGTGAAACAATGCTTTGAGCGGTTCGTTGATACTGAACTGAAATTCAGACATTCAAATCATAAGATTATCTTAGTATATACAAAGAACAGAGAAATATATAATTCGCAGTAATCATAAGATTATCTTAATATGTACAAAGAACAGAAAATATATAATTCGCAGTAATTCATGAGGTGGAAACAAAAAACTAGAATCATATAAATATTGAGACATATTTTGTTGGGGACAAGAGTGCGACTGTAAGAGGCAGGCTTCAAGCCTATCAATATAAAGAAAAGTCCGGAAAAAGGGTCACCTAAGGGAGTCGAATGCTCCTGTTAAATTGTTTCGAAAAAAAAAAAATCGGCAAATTTCAGTCGCTCTCTTGTCTTTGAGATTATGTCATATTGAAATTTGTGCCAGAGGGGCTGTATATTGTTGAGCAACATGCTCTTACATAGAAGGGAGGATATGCAATCATTATCGTGTAATGTTGCATTCAGTCATATATATGACTGATAAACATATAAAATATAATTGTATCGATAGTGAAGGTGAATCGAGCCTCTCCATGCTTATTTGGTGACCCGAGTTGTTTAGGTTAGGGGGCTATTGGAGAGATCCGATGCGCCAAAACATATTCAAAGAAAAAAAAGAAAAAAAGAAGAAAATCGGGTCGGATGTGCAGATGACAGGTGCCAGTAGGGGATAGAGGTCGCTATGCTCGGTGTGGGATGGCCCCCAAGTTGGTGGTAGGATTTCCAGTGATGTCTGCCGTAACGATAAAGAAAGGAGTGCCTCCTGCTTGGAAAGGAAGCAGATGTAGGTACAATCGTCTAAGTACACAGTCATTATCTGTTTATCACCACAGTTATATTATATTGGAGGAGGGAAGGGAAAGGATAGAATAAAGTGTAAGGGGAAGGGTGGGAAAAGGAAAGGAGAGAATAAAGTGTAAGGGGAAGGGTGGGGTGAAAGGGTGAGAGGGGGTAAAGTTGGGAGAAAAGAGAGAAGGCGTGGGAACAAAAGACAGAAAACGCTTATATGTTATCACGATCGAAAATTTGCATACAAGATTTTCAAAGTTATAAAATAGTATTCATTTATTCTTCTTCTTTTTTTTGAGCAAAGCATAAATAACAGAGCAAAACAACACATTTAACTATTTACATATATTTACATGTATATTCCATATGAACATATATTTTTGATTGACATCACCTATAGGTATATAAAGAGAAAATATAAATATTTCTTACCTTGTGATATGTGAAGGAGTAACATATATATTAAACGCAGAAAGGCTGGACAGCTTCTTGTGATCTGTTAAATAATAGTAACATAATTGACAAGTATAGTGTTTAGCATGAGAATAATACAAGGGAGGAAGGAGTAGCATGTACCATATATTAAGTCCAGAAAGGCTGGACGGCTCCTTGTGATCTGGTTTGGCATAGTGGTTATTGTATACAGGAGAAAATTGTATAAGTATATGGGAAAAATATAAAAAGGAGAAAGGAGTAACATATATATTAGAACCAGAATCTCTGGACGGCTCCTTGTTATCTGTTTGAATGAGGGTAACATAAGTAACATAACATACAATATTTGGCAGGTATGAATAATTCAACGGTGGCGAACGTGCCATCGATAGAATGGTATTCAAAGTAGTACATGTAGTTATTGTATATGAGATAAAATTGTATATAGGGGAATATAGTGCAGAGGGAGAATGGAGTAACATAAAATCAAATCCAGAGTGACTGGACAGGTCCTTGCTATCTGTTTAGAAACAGTAGCATAAAATGACATATATAATATTCGAAGAACAGATTATAAAGTAGAAAATTTCCCTGTATCTTTAACATATTGCAACGTGTGTAGTACATTTGTATTTGAATTAAAGAAATCTGTGATGTCTAAGTGGGCTTTCCCGATCTTTGTCAAAAAACTTTGTCTTTGGTTTAGATATTTTGTACATGTCATTAAATAATGAAAAACTGTCTCCGGCATCCTGCACCTGTCACACAGCCCAGTGGGATGTTTTCGTATTGTATGCATGTATGACGCGAGGCGGGCCCGCCCCAGGCGCAGGCGATGTATAATGATTTCACTTCGTCGACTTGGGACATCTAGAGGAAAGGAATTGTTAACATTGGATTGTAGAAAGTATAGCTGTCGACCGTGGGCCGAGTTTTCCCATTGGTTTTGCCACTGTGTTAGTACATTTTGAGAGAGTATAGATCTTATTTCCTTGGCATTTGGTTTGATATGTATTACAATACTTGGATGATTGAGGCCCCTTTTCGCCACAGTGTCGGCAATTTCATTGCCTATGAGCCCACAGTGGGCAGGGACCCAGGTGAAAGTGACATGAGTACCAGATTGAATCAAATTAGTATACAGTTGTAATATATCGGAAATTAGGGATCGGGAGTTATCGTGGAAGTTTTGCAGTGCTTCTAAGGTGCTAAGCGAATCGGTGAAAATAACTGCCTGCATTGGTCGGTATTCTTCTAGCCATTCTAGTGCGCATAATATTGCAACTTGTTCCGTCCTACATGCTGAAATGTAGGAGATCCGCTTGCTTACTCTTTTTTTGAAATATGGAATGTATACACCAATGCTTGCTCTAGAGCGAGAAGTGTCGACGGAACCATCAGTATATATTTGTAGATGATTATAGTAATCTGTGTTTATTACCTGTAATGCAGCTTGTTGCTGTTGTACGGGGGAGTTGGATTTGCTACATAAAGTGTGGACTTGAAGATCAATTGGGGGGATTAGTAGTAACCATGGTGGTGTATTCGTAAGTTGGATTGGATCGGTACAGGGAATGGGAATTGGATTTCTAAGAGAGAAATGTTTTCGTTTTTCGGGCCACTTGTAGTAATGGTGCTGCCAGCACTCCGCGAGAGCTAGGCGGACAGGATGTTGGGGGTCCAGCCGTGTTATGTATAGTTTGTAGATCATACCAGCTCTCTTCCGGCGGAGGCTGGCGGGTAGCTCGTAGCATTCGACCTGTAGGGAGTGAAGGGGGGTTGTAGGTAGGGCACCTGTACAGATTTGGAGGGATTGATATTGGATTGTGTCAATTCGATGGGTTAAATATTCCGGTAAGGGGTCAAAAATTTCTGAGGCGTATTCAATAATGGGTCTTATAATAGTACGATACAATAGTAATAATGTCTTACAGTCTGCACCCCATGTGGTGCCTGTGAGGGCGCGAATCATATTAATACGTTTTATACATTTGAAATACATGTCATCAATATGTGATTTCCAGGTTAAACCCGGGTCGAATATAACGCCGAGGAATCTGTATGAGGTAACTACCTCTAGGCGTTCATCATTGAAATACAAGTGGATAATATTGGGATCTACTCTGGGAGTATGAAATATCATAATCTTTGATTTGGAGGTTGATGGGGTCAGACTCCATTTCGATAGCCAAGTTGTTAGGTTGTTTAGATCTTGTTGGATGCGAGTCTGGAGAAAAGCGATGTTAGTGGAACTCTTCCAGATTGCCACATCATCTGCATACATCGAGATATTGGTATATTGACATATGTCAGGCAAATCACATACATATAAATTAAACAACAGTGGGCTTATAACACTACCTTGGGGTAGACCAATATTGCATGGCAGTGTATCTGAAAGAGTCACGCCAACCTTCACCTGAAAGGTGCGGTTAGTCAAAAACATTTTAATCCAGTTTAGTATGTTACCTTCAAAACCAAGGCATTTCAGTTTGTATAACAATAATGAATGTGGAATAGAGTCAAACGCTTTTTCTAAGTCAACAAACACAGATATCAAATAATGCTTACTTACAAGTGTTTTTTGTATGTCAGATTCTAGTCTGACTAAGTTATTCAATATCGTTCTCTTGGGCATAAACCCAGACTGTGTATGTGGAATTATGTTATGTTTGTCAATAATATACAACATTCTTTTAACGATCATTCGTTCCATCACTTTACATAACTGTGGAGTAAGTGATATAGGACGATATGATGTTAGCAAGTGTGGGTTGAGGCCGGGTTTTGGGATAGGAGTGATAATAGAATGTTTCCATACTTCTGGAATTTGGGAGGTTTCCCAGATGAGGTTGATGATGTTGAGGAGGGTGTGCTTTGCCTGTGGAGGTAGATGGGAGATAAGTTCCTTCCCGATACCGTCGTGTCCGGGTGCTGTTGAGTTTGTTGCCTGAATAGCTCTGTTTAACTCTGTGATAGAAAAGGACATGTTAAGAGGATTGTTATTACCAAATTGTATATCACTTTTCTGACATTGGGGGGTGTTGCTGGTGTCTGAGGGGGGAGAGAACTGGAATTGTTTGGCTAAGAGATCAGCCTTAACTTTGGAGTCTTGTATATACTCACCTTCCACTTGTATAGGTGGTATAGTGGGTTTTCTTTGTCTTGTACCGTTTATGACCTTTATTTTGGACCATATTCGTGATAGGGGGGTAAACCTGTTTAGGTCATTACAAAACGAGATAAAATGTTCATGTTTCGCAGTCTTAATAACTCTGCGAGCATACGCGGCTTTCCTTTTGTAAATCAGTAAATCATCGAACAAATAAGTCTTATCTAAAGTACGTTTAGCCTTGTTCCTCTGTCTAATTGCAGAGGTACATTCTGGTGTCCACCAGGGGTTTGGAGGTTTGGTACTAGGTGTTATTGTAGGAATAGCTTTCTTGGCGGCTTCCATTAAGACGGTAATAAAGAAATCATAAAATTCATATATATTATGCAAAGTGAGAGATTTCCCTTCCAACCTGTTGTCAATTTCTTGGGAGAAACGAGTCCAGTCGGCCTTTTTGAATGACCATTTGGGATGTTTGGGTTGTTGTTGCTGTTGGAGGGAATGCGAATTTGTTGTTTCGCTTTGTGAACTTACCTGGATGTGTATTAGGTAATGATCACTTCCTAGATTTTGGGGTGAGACAAACCAGCTGCAGTGGGTGGAGAGGTTGGTTGATGCAATGGTTAAATCTATTGCCGATGATGTGCCGTGGTGGGAGTCGAATCTAGTGGGAGAAGAATCATTTAATATAACAAGATTATTATTTTCAATAAAGGATTGAACCGATAAACCATTGGAGTCTCGCTTGTGAGAACCCCATATGGGGTTATGGGCATTAAAATCACCGCATATTATAAATGAAGGAAGACAATGTTTAGTCAGTTCCTCTAAGTCAGTTTCTGAGAGAGAAAGACAGGGGTTATAAAAATTCACAATAGAAATGTCACGCCTGCCGAAGTGAATGTTTATTTGTTGTAATTCCAGGTTTGGACTGTGTTGTACTATTCGATATGAAATGGAGTTATGCAGATATATCGCACAACCACCATGTCGTTTACCTTGACGGTTTCTAAATATTCCTGTGTAGCCAGGTATGATAAAATCTGCTCCGTCTCGGGCCCATGTTTCCTGTATACAGAGTATACTAGGTGGGTCGGGTGTGTTATGTAAATATTGGAGCAATTCTGCCCCGTTACCTGTAAGCCCTCTGGCGTTCCATTGGATGAGAGTGAGACCCGCCATTGTGAGAGAGAGGAGGAAAAGAAGAAAGAAAATATGACAATTCATTACGTACAACATGTTTGTAGCATGTCATGAATCTTTGAAGCTTCGAGATTGATCTTAAAGCAGGCTTGTGCCGCCTCAACAGTGAGTCGAAGTCTGTCACTTTTCGACGTTGTGGTATCTAGATTATTAATGATAAAAACAACAAAGGCTACAATACGCTCAATATTTACGAGATCAATAGTTGCACACTGTGTAGTTGCCTCAATGGAGCTGGTTTGAGTCGAGGCCTCCTTTTGACTCACTTTTGGCTTGCTGGGAAGGATACGGGTGGGTTTGTTGGATGAGTTAATTACAGGAGGGGCAGCTTGATCTTTTGTTGGAATGCTGGATGAAATTGGAGTTGAAGTTGATTGTTGGTTGGCGGGAATGGGTGGTTGTGGTTGAGGTTGTTGTTGTGGCTTGACGGGGGCCGGAGCTTGTTGTTGTTTTTGTCTCTCTTGAATTTGCTTTGCAGCTTCTGCATATGACACTTTGTTTGTGATTTTGTGGTTTTGGATTCGGCGGGCGTCTTTGTAGTGTGTGCATCCAGCGTACGCTGCGCTATGGGGTCCTCCACATCTTAAACATTTGGGGTTTTCTTTGTTTGGGCATTGGTCAAGTATGTGACTGTCGCCACATCGTACACACCGCATTTGGAAACGGCAGGTTTCCTGGCTATGGCCAAATCTTTGGCATTTATAACACCTGGTGACTGGCGGTATGTATGTAGTTACCGGGAAGACTTCAAAGCCAATACTTACGGATGGGGGCAGATTGTTTGACGAGAATGTTAGGATTACAACGGTGGTTGGTTTAAGTACTCCTTGGTCTCGTTTGTTAATGCGTTTTGTTTCAGTTACTCCTTGGGATGATAGTTCCGATTCTATGTCTTTTTCTGTTAGGCTTGTTGAGATTCGTTTTATGACACCTTTTGTGGGTGGGTGATCGTTGTTTGTGTTTACGGCCTTTACTGCACAGTTGCAAAAGTTAGTGATGCCTAGTAGGGATTTTACTTGTTTTGGGGTCTTACATTTGATTACAAAGTGCTTTGCCTTCCGTTTCACTTCTTCGACTTTACCGGCGATTTTGTTAATTTCTCTGGCCACTTGGATAGGGTTGCATTGGGTTATGTTTTTGTCTATGCCAGTGATAGTGACATATGGTATGTTTTTTGGGCGGGATGGTCGTACGGGCGTATGGAATGAATCGCTATCATAATCATTGTCATTGGTCAAGTCAACTGTTCCTGCTCGTCTTCTTTTTTTCCTACTGGTCACTTCAATGAAGTCTGAATCCTGGAGACCAGGATCGGACGCCATGTCTGTGCTCGACATGGTCTAGATTGAAAGAGGGTGGGGTGGAGTAAGGATGTCTGTCTCAATCACAAAAAGGTGAGTGATGGATCACAAGTGTGGAAAAGGAAGGAGAATAATCTTATGGGCTGCGCCCCGCGGGGGGGGGGGGGGGCGAATTTATGTATACCTCTATGGGGGGAGGGGTTTGATGCACCGTCCCAGTACGAATATAGGTTGACAGGTGTATTTAGTAAAAACGGAAGAAGAGTATTTTGTCCGGAGAGGCTAGCTATGCGTTCACTAGGGGGAAGGGAATAAATGCACAAAAATACAGAGGGAGTGCTGGGGGTATAACCAAATAAAAGGAGAAGATGCGGCCTTTTATACCGAGTGAACGTGATACGTTACAAGACGGTACAAGACGCTTGAACAATGGTTTTGGCGAGGACTATAGTATGTGGGGGTGATTGACAAAGGGGGAGGGACAAAAAAAAAGGGGGTGGAATGCCTCAGTGGGCAGAGCAGGGGTCGGTAGTGAACGGGCTGCTGCTTACACAAAGGTATACGTACAAAATGGCGGTTAAAACAAAGTTAGTGTATAAGATATGGAAGAGCTCCCCTAAAAGTAGGTGGGCGGTGTTCACATGCACATCAACTATATACGTATGGTGAAAGTAGGAGCGTGTACTATATATGGAATAGTTCACCCCTGCCGGGTGTATAGTTGTAGTATGTAGGTTTGACTGTACGGTGCTAAAAGTCCGTTTAGTCTTAACGTACAACGATACAAGAAATAATGGATTCAAATATAGATTCAATATATCAAAGAAAGAGGTAATATCAGAAAACTATTCAAATATTACACTGCGCGGAGTGAGGCTGACAGGTTGAGGAGAGTCAAACTGGCGCCTGGGTTGCGCCAGGGGATGGGGGGGGGGGGGGGGGTACGAGTATGTAGATGAGGCAAACGTCGGCGTAAGGTGCGACAGATATATCAAATATTATGCAAGCCGCACTTACACGTTACAGAGGCCTACTAATATAATAAATTACACAGGGGGTATTAATAGATCAAGGTATATCAAAATAGGTGAGAAAATGGAGGGCTGGGAGAAGAAAGGACGTAGTGGTCAGCCGTGTAAAGCGCGGCGAGTAAGTCGAAGGGCTTTACTTACTGCGTAAGTGGTGTAAGCTCCTATACGTCCAGACTCTCCGGGCTGCGAGCTTGGTGGAGGATTCACAAATCTTGTAAAATATCGCACAAATGTATAAGTAGATATCAGATGAATAACAACAAAATGGGTGAATAGTGATGGGCAATTTGCCACTGTCCAAAGGACGAAAGGGAATCAAAGCAACAAACAAACGTAGAATAGACACAAAATTGAGCAGAATTGAGCAAGCAAGCAAGCGGTCTCCTCAACCTACGGCTCCTCAACCTCTATGATCCCCGCTGATTGATCCCCGCTGATTGTTTCCGCACCCATTTATACCCCGCTCGGGGATCCAGCGGGTCAAGATCCTTTTGTTGACCGGTCGACCAATCAGCGTAGCCGATGGTAGCCGTGGGCAGCTTCTGCTGCCAGTGCGGACACAAGCGCTGTTTGCTGCCCTCTTGCTGGCTAACTCGGCACAGTGTGTAGTGGTTCACTTCAGCTCGTTGTATCGAGGCGGCTATCCATATATCATGCTTCACGATAAAGCAATTGTGAATACACACTTTCAGTTGAATCAGCATTCAGATCACGTCAACACATTGATGAATAGACTCATAATTAACGTCACAAACTTTATTTTTTTTTCTTTCCTTGGCCATATAGTTTTACTTTTTTTTATTCCCCCCCCTTCACTCCTTCTATCTCCCTATATATCTATCTACCCCCCCCCCTCTCTCTCTCTCTCTCTCTCTCTCTCTCTCTCCCTCTCTATTAAGCACCTAATAGACCCCTTCTCGTCTCAATTACATATGGATTCAGTTATTTGCGAGGTACATAATCACCGTCGACTGCGTTTCATATGAAGAAGGGGGCGGGGACATTTACGTGCATTTCATTTATCTTTTTGGTTTGTCGACATTTTTTGTTGTTGTTGTTTTATTTCCGTTCAACTACCTGTACACTTTTAAATACATAAATATCTTACATCATCCTAGCCTCTACTTTTAAAAAACTAAGAATAACAAACAGAATATTGTATGAACCATGATATTCTTTCTTGATAATGTGGTGGCTCTGAAAAGAGCCGTTGTGTTGGGTGGTGCGACCACGGAGGACAGGCCTCTCTCTACGCCCTCTCTCCCCGGATGCGACGGGCCAGCTGAATGTCCTTGGGCATGATGGTGACCCGCTTGGCGTGGATGGCGCACAGGTTGGTGTCTTCGAACAGACCCACGAGGTAAGCCTCGCTCGCTTCTTGGAGGGCCATGACAGCAGAGCTTTGGAAGCGCAGCTCGGTCTTGAAATCCTGAGCAATCTCACGAACAAGTCGCTGGAAGGGAAGTTTGCGGATGAGAAGTTCGGTGCTCTTCTGGTAGCGGCGAATCTCACGAAGTGCGACTGTGCCGGGCCTATAGCGATGAGGTTTCTTCACTCCTCCGGTGGCGGGGGCACTCTTGCGAGCAGCCTTCGTAGCCAGTTGCTTGCGAGGAGCCTTGCCTCCAGTCGACTTGCGAGCCGTCTGCTTGGTGCGAGCCATGTTTTCTTCAGGTAACGAGTAGGGAGTTTTTTCGATGCGGAGTTGGGAAGAGAATGAAACCGCCGGACATTCAGCTCCCATTCAGCTCCCATTTTATATCGCGGACGATGGATCCCTAGACCCGGGACGGATCCAATCCGTGGCCTGTGATTGGTCAAGCAGTGATTTCCTTTGTCCGAGATGACCGCACTGTCCAGCCCCGCAGCGGCGGCCGCCACCCGTCTAGTCTGCTGTGGTTGGTCACGCTGCTCAACCTGTTCACGCGTTCCCGTAGATGGCGCCGTTGAGATACCAGCTCGCGAATTCAATGATTATTGCGACCACTATAATATACTGAAGACATCATTCCGAACGATTTTTTCTGTACGCAGCAGGCTGCTGTAACATTGATATTATTACTATACGTGCATGATGGTATTTGGAATAGATTCATATAGCAACACCTCGTTAAGAAGATGATTCTATAAAGCGGTGTGGTAATTTAGACTCTTTGTATTCTCTCTTCTACCCGAAGAGGAAGAGCAGGCAGATTGGAAGTTACTGTATATTGTGCGGGTCTTAAGCATTAATCTGTAATATGTATGCATGATTTTTTTCGATCAGGTAGTGCTTTCATTCAACTAATTAATGAGTACATTATGTTAACACGAGAAGCTAATATGAATAAGCAGACAATCTGAAATCACTAAGCAAGCAATGATTTGTATTTCTAGTCTGGTGTGCAAAGTACTAGTTTTTTGATTCGTTATAATTAGGATATGATTATGATTTTATACAACAGTTGGATATTCTTTCTTGGTTATGTGGTGGCCCTGATAAGGGCCGTTTGGATTATAGAGTCGACTGTGGACATCTACTTGGATGTAGTGTACTTGGTGACAGCTTTGGTGCCCTCGCTGACGGCGTGCTTTGCCAGTTCTCCGGGGAGAAGGAGGCGCACTGCGGTCTGCACTTCACGGCTGCTGATGGTCGACTTCTTGTTGTACTGACCGAGACGGGCAGCTTCGGCGGCGATGCGTTCGAAAATGTCGTTGACGAAGCTGTTCATGATGGACATGGCGCGACTCGAAATTCCAGTATCTGGGTGGACTTGCTTCAGAACCTTGTAGATGTAGATGCCGTAGCTCTCCTTCCTCTTCCTACGCCTCTTCTTGTCGGCATTGGGCCGGGGAGCCTTGGCAGCTTTCTTGGAACCCTTCTTGGCAACTTGTCCGGATGGAGGAGCCATTGTGAGCGTTGATTAGACTAAGCGGGTGCGAATTCGACGTTGCTCTGAAAGAGAAATGTTATGGTCAACTGCCCCCTTCCCTCTTTTATACGCGTTCGGAGGATCCGCTCGCACAGTTCATGCAAATTAGATGAGGATTAGCAGAAGCATCGATTCAGGCGGGCGTGACGGCTCTACCTGCCGGCCGTGGTGGAATAATGGTTTTTTTTTTTTTTGCCACCAGATGGCGGTAGACAGATTTCTGTCAATATCACCCTAATTTTGTCCTTGAACTGCGTGTAAAAATGAAACACATGAATAATTCTCTGTAAATATTTTATTGATAAATTTTCTTTTCTTCTTGTAATCAAACCAGATCCAGAAAAGCTCCTGTAACTATACATATTCTGTTGCGTGTCTCACGAAATAGCTGCTATCTTCCCTTATTTCTTTTCAGTGCCTGTTAAACTTTTACACGTATTATCTACCTTCGTCGCCGTTTCCTAACGCGCTGCAGCTGAAATTCATTTGTAAAGATTTATTATGCGTTAGAGAAACCATACCTTCTTGCTTGCATACAACTGAAGCATGACTTTGTGTCATTTCTTCTTTCTTTTTCTTTTTTCTTTTTTTTTTGCCAGTATGCGCTCTTATAATCATGGATATCATTTATCTATTGCAAAGGCAAATGTTTTTGTTTATGATGTAATACCTGAGTTATCTTGTGTTACGTTGAAAATGAAAATAAATGAATTGAATTGTCGATACTATTCTTTCTTTCTTTCTCTCTTTCTTTCTTTCTTTCTTTCTTTCTTTATTTATTTGAGTGATTGATTGATTTTTTGTTTCTCACTACCCAATACTAAGCCCAATGTCAAACAGCAAGATATTATCCAGACTTAATTACTCCAACATGTATGCTGCGGGTGCTTAATCTGCGCAAAATTGGCTATATGCTGGTCATGCCAAATAGTCCATAGAATCTTTCCTTCACCAAAGAAATGTGTGAAGTTGTTGCTTTCTACAACCCACCCACTATGGGAACAACAACTTTACCAAAAAAGGCAACAACTTTACACACGAAGCAACAACTTTACACATAAAGCAACAAGTTTACAATCGTATGACAACAACATTACAGAAGCCAAAACAACAACTTTACTTGAGAAAAATCCTCTCTCTCTCTCTCTCTCTCTCTCTCTCTTTCTCTCTCTCTCTCTCAATCTCTCTTTCCCTATTTGCAACTGGGGGCTGTGATGAGCAAAAACATGCCATAGTCGTCATTTACAACCATTTAACTCAATACAGCGTGCAGTGGAAGCGTTTTAAGAGCATGATTGCCACAGAACAGAAAAAAAAAAACTGAACTAGAAATATGTAAGATGTTATATAAAGATGGGGTAATTATTCCAGTATAATATATTGACGAGGTTTGAGCATTGATTCAAACGTGCTTCTCATAATGACGTTCGGTCCATAGAATATGACCTGACGTGTCGTAATAACAAATGAAAGAGATGTGGAAATTTGTTTCATAAAGTGTATTCTTTCTTGATAATGTGGTGGCTCTGAAAAGAGCCGTTGTTTTGTGGTGCAGGAGGCCGTTGAATTCTAGCCGCCAAATCCGTAGAGTGTGCGTCCCTGCCTCTTCAATGCGTAAACGACGTCCATGGCAGTAACCGTCTTGCGTTTGGCATGCTCGCAGTATGTCACTGCATCGCGGATCACGTTCTCAAGGAAGACTTTCAGGACTCCGCGGGTTTCTTCGTAGATGAGGCCCGAGATTCGCTTCACTCCGCCCCTTCTTGCCAGACGACGGATTGCTGGCTTGGTGATGCCCTGGATGTTATCACGAAGAACTTTGCGGTGCCGCTTTGCTCCTCCCTTTCCTAGTCCTTTGCCTCCTTTACCGCGTCCAGACATGATGGTGCGAGTTGATTGTGGTATAGCTGATGAGAAATCCAAAAGCCGAATGATGACGCTGCACCTGACCGAACAGGTTTTAAGTAACCGCTTTGCGGACATGGAGGGCGACGCCCCATTCTCCTGCTGTCCGCACGACATCCGGCTGGATCGAGTGCGCCACCTCACGGCCGTCCGTTGCGTTGACCAGACCAGCGCCGCGAGTCGGACGGGCACTGTGTCACATCACATACATTACTCTGTCGCACATTACCTAAAGAAATGAACAAATGAAATACACACATGATAATATTGTCAGCATATGGAGTAGCAGATATGCACATATGAATACATACACACTCACATGATTTCGAGTTTGAAAAGATTTTTCAGAGTAAAACTTCTCTCCCAAACGAAAACCATCACCCTCCCCCGCTCACATTCTATTTAGCCTATTTTCGTTAGCTCTCACACAATTGTTTGCTCTTGAGTAACACATAAAACTCCACAATTGTGCCTTCATCTACCATTTCTCTCCTTTTCAACATAAATTCACCAATATAGAATGATTTCTGATTTTGTAAACTATTCCTTTCTATTTCCCCGTTTCGTGTTTCTGTGCATGCGTGTATTTCTTTTTCTTCTTCTTTTCTCAGTGCATCGACTACTCAATACAATTATTCTTTCTTGGGTTTGTGGTGGCTCTTAAAAGAGCCGTTTGATTTTTGATTTGAGGTGCAAATAAACTTATTTGGCACCCTTCTTGGCAGCAGGCTTCTTTGGTTTTGCCGCCTTGGACTTGGTGGTCGTCTTCTTCGCCACTTTCTTCGGGGTTGCCTTCTTGGATGGCTTCTTTGCTGCGGTCTTCTTCTTGGGCGTCTTCGTTTTCTCCGACTTGGTTGCTGTCTTCTTTGCCGGCTTCTTCTTTGTCGCCTTCTTCTTCTTCTTCTTCTCCTTCTTTTCTTCTGCAGCTTTGGCCTTCTTGGCGACCGCCTTCTCTTTCTTTGCGGCTGCCTTTGCCTTGGCCTTCTCGCGGTCAGCCTTGGCCTTTGCCTTCTGCTTCTCTTTTCGTGCCTTCTCCGCCGCCTCTGCCTTTGCTGCCTTGACGTTCAGCTTGAAAGAGCCAGATGCCCCGACACCTTTCGTCTGAACCAGTGTCTCGTTGGCAACCCCTTTCCGCAGAGCTCGCTTGATGAAGATGGTCTGTCGGTCCATATCGCCTACTTTGTAGTTGGCTGCGATGTACTTCTTAATGGCCTGAAGTGAAGATCCATTCCGCTCCTTCAGTGCGCCGATAGCAGCATTGACCATCACCTGAGTCGGTGGATGCTCGGGCGCTTTCTTCTTGGTCGTCTTCTTTGCTGCTTCCGAAGCCGCCATCACGATAACAATCGATGCGATACGTAGTGATTCAGAGAGTAGTGGAACAAAACTAATGACTCGCAACCTTCGCACTGTCGCTTTATCAGCTCATTGCGTACCTCGAAGGAATCACCGGACATCTCGGGCATGGCGTCGTGGAGAACGCTCTGCCTAATGTGCTTCCACATTCTGTTCTCTGTTTCATATTACTTGATTTACTTTTCTGCTCCATTTGTTTTATCCACGTGTTTCCCTAAGGCAGCTGTTTTATATTACAACATGCCGAAAACTGCAACAATTTTTGACAGGAAACGCACAAACACTAGAGCATTAACGCAATCAAACACACAAATTTCCTACATACATGTGGCTGTGCTGTTCTCATGCTGTCGATAAATTACTCTTTTATCTTAATCCCTTCTTTTTAACCTCACAACGGCCTCGCCTGACGATTTATCATCTGTGCATTTTTCACAAATTCATAAATTCTTCCGAAATTCTTGTTACTTAATTCTTGCTTATTTTCATACTCTATCATATGCCTATTCATTCTCCATATTCTCTCCTCATCTAATGGTATGTATTGCCACCTTATATATTTTAGTCTTTATTCTATGCTTATCCCTTATCTATTTTGTCTCCTTATATAATAGTGTGCATTGTCACTTTATATATCTATCGTTATATTTCTTCCTTTATTTTCATCATTGTATTTCTTCCTTTCTCTACATTTCCTATTTATGTGTGATTCAAGTAAGGATAATTAGAGAGAGAGAGAGAGAGAGAGAGAGAGAAAAAAAAAAAAAACACGGAAATCTCAACACAACACAAAATAGCATGATGAATTGAATGTATTCTTTCTGGAAAATGTGGTGGCCCTGATAAGGGCCGTTTGGTTGAAAAGAGCCGTGAAGTCTCTAACTGGACTTTGCAGTCTTCTTCGGCAGAAGCACGGCCTGGATGTTTGGCAGTACACCACCCTGAGCGATTGTCACGCCTCCCAGCAGCTTGTTCAGCTCTTCGTCGTTGCGAACGGCAAGTTGAAGATGTCGCGGGATGATCCTTGTCTTCTTGTTATCGCGTGCGGCGTTGCCGGCCAGCTCCAGAATCTCAGCGGTCAGGTACTCGAGAACAGCAGCTAGGTACACTGGTGCACCAGCGCCTACTCTCTGGGCGTAGTTGCCTTTACGAAGGAAGCGATGAACTCGGCCGACGGGGAACTGCAGGCCGGCGCGTGATGATCGAGACTTGGCCTTGGTGCGAGCCTTGCCAGATTTTCCTCGTCCAGACATGATTGGAGACGGAGAGACAAATGTGTTGACGTGATCTGAATGCTGATTCAACTGAGAGTGTGATCCCCGCTGATTGTTTCCGCACCCATTTATACCCCGCTCGGGGATCCAGCGGGTCAAGATCCTTTTGTTGACCGGTCGACCAATCAGCGTAGCCGGTGGTAGCCGTGGGCAGCTTCTGCTGCCAGTGCGGACACAAGCGCTGTTTGCTGCCCTCTTGCTGGCTAACTCGGCACAGTGTGTAGTGCTTCACTTCAGCTAGTTGTATCGAGGCGGCTATCCGTATATCATATTTCACGATAAAGCAATTGTGAATACACACTTTCAGTTGAATCAGCATTCAGATCACGTCAACACATTGATGAATAGACTCAGAATTGACGTCACAAACTTTATTTTTTTTCTTTCCTTGGCCATATAGTTTTACTTTGACTAATCCCCCCCCCCTCACTCCTTCTATCTCCCTATCTATCTACCCCCCCCCTCTCTCTCTCTCTCTCTCTCTCTATTAAGCACCTAATAGACCCCTTCTCGTCTCAATTACATATGGATTCAGTTATTTGCGAGGTACATAATCACCGTCGACTGCGTTTCATATGAAGAAGGGGGCGGGGACAGATATTCCCTACTTTACGGGCATTTCATTTATCTTTTTGGTTTGTCGACATTTTTTTTTTCTTGTTCTCAATTTTTATTTCCGTTCAACTACCTGTACACTTTTAAATACATAAATATCTTACATCATCCTAGCCTCTACTTTTTTAAAACTAAGAATAACAAACAGAATATTGTATGAACCATGATATTCTTTCTTGATAATGTGGTGGCTCTGAAAAGAGCCGTTGTGTTGGGTGGTGCGACCACGGAGGACAGGCCTCTCTCTACGCCCTCTCTCCCCGGATGCGACGGGCCAGCTGAATGTCCTTGGGCATGATGGTGACCCGCTTGGCGTGGATGGCGCACAGGTTGGTGTCTTCGAACAGACCCACGAGGTAAGCCTCGCTCGCTTCTTGGAGGGCCATGACAGCAGAGCTTTGGAAGCGCAGCTCGGTCTTGAAATCCTGAGCAATCTCACGAACAAGTCGCTGGAAGGGAAGTTTGCGGATGAGAAGTTCGGTGCTCTTCTGGTAGCGGCGAATCTCACGAAGTGCGACTGTGCCGGGCCTATAGCGATGAGGTTTCTTCACTCCTCCGGTGGCGGGGGCACTCTTGCGAGCAGCCTTCGTAGCCAGTTGCTTGCGAGGAGCCTTGCCTCCAGTCGACTTGCGAGCCGTCTGCTTGGTGCGAGCCATGTTTTCTTCAGGTAACGAGTAGGGAGTTTTTTCGATGCGGAGTTGGGAAGAGAATGAAACCGCCGGACATTCAGCTCCCATTTTATATCGCGGACGATGGATCCCTAGACCCGGGACGGATCCAATCCGTGGCCTGTGATTGGTCAAGCAGTGATTTCCTTTGTCCGAGATGACCGCACTGTCCAGCCCCGCAGCGGCGGCCGCCACCCGTCCAGTCTGCTGTGGTTGGTCACGCTGCTCAACCTGTTCACGCGTTCCCGTAGATGGCGCCGTTGAGATACCAGCTCGCGAATTCAATGATTATTGCGACCACTATAATATACTGAAGACATCATTCCGAACGATTTTTTCTGTACGCAGCAGGCTGCTGTAACATTGATATTATTACTATACGTGCATGATGGTATTTGGAATAGATTCATATAGCAACACCTCGTTAAGAAGATGATTCTATAAAGCGGTGTGGTAATTTAGACTCTTTGTATTCTCTCTTCTACCCGAAGAGGAAGAGCAGGCAGATTGGAAGTTACTGTATATTGTGCGGGTCTTAAGCATTAATCTGTAATATGTATGCATGATTTTTTCGATCAGGTAGTGCTTTAATTCAACTAATTAATGAGTACATTATGTTAACACGAGAAGCTAATATGAATAAGCAGACAATCTGAAATCACTAAGCAAGCAATGATTTGTATTTCTAGTCTGGTGTGTAAAGTACTAGCTTTTTGATTCGTTATAATTAGGATATAATTATGATTTCATACAACAGTTGGATATTCTTTCTTGGTTATGTGGTGGCCCTGATAAGGGCCGTTTGGATTAGAGGCGACTGTGGACATCTACTTGGATGTAGTGTACTTGGTGACAGCTTTGGTGCCCTCGCTGACGGCGTGCTTTGCCAGTTCTCCGGGGAGAAGGAGGCGCACTGCGGTCTGCACTTCACGGCTGCTGATGGTCGACTTCTTGTTGTACTGACCGAGACGGGCAGCTTCGGCGGCGATGCGTTCGAAAATGTCGTTGACGAAGCTGTTCATGATGGACATGGCGCGACTCGAAATTCCAGTATCTGGGTGGACTTGCTTCAGAACCTTGTAGATGTAGATGCCGTAGCTCTCCTTCCTCTTCCTACGCCTCTTCTTGTCGGCATTGGGCCGGGGAGCCTTGGCAGCTTTCTTGGAACCCTTCTTGGCAACTTGTCCGGATGGAGGAGCCATTGTGAGCGTTGATTAGACTAAGCGGGTGCGAATTCGACGTTGCTCTGAAAGAGAAATGTTATGGTCACTGTTGTTGTTGTTTTAGATTGTGGAGCTCTCTGCCGGGTGGGCAATTTGCTCCAAAAAATATAATTATTCAGATATGCCTGAAATTTAATTATAAAAACCTAAACTACTTTAAATTATTTACAAAAAAGCAAATTACATTTATTTTCATATTTACAATGATATATATACAACGGAAGGAAGGGGACAGGGTTCCGGAAATGATGTCATCTGCCTACTCCTGCATCGAGAGAAATGCAGGGTTACGCCGTTCCCGTCGGCAAAGCAGGTATAGGACCCGCCCGCCGACGCCGGTGATGTCTTGGCCTTTCCCGGGGTCAGGCGCCTCTAGTTGCCTTATCGGCCTAGGTGTTAATTATTATTAGCCTAGTAGGCAGAGACATCGTGGAAGAGAAGTGTTGATAGAAGAATAGCGGAAAGGGTGAAGACAGAACGAGAAGACAGACAGCTAGGGGGGTGGAGGGTGCTGAGCTCCTCTCTCTGACATAGGGTCAGCCCGTTACCAAGATTACATGCATGGGATATAAAAATGGATCACAATTGAAAGAAGCGTTACCGTCGGTCACGAGCCATTGATAATGCTAACCTTAGAGAAAAATGCAGATAAGTGTAGAAGAAGAGAAAGAATAGAGATATAGAACTAAGGATGGCGTTGAATATGACGGTGGTATCGGAATAAAACAAAGGCGTATTGAGTATATCGATGGTACATGTATGCGTGTGGAGTTCTCCCTTGCAGTCGTTTGACCTCTACAAACATACCTTGGTATAATTAATGTAGGTAGTGGCATAGAGATAAAAGGGAAGAGATATCAAATTGTGAAATACTGGTTTGTGTCCTTTACATATTGAAGCAGGTGGTCCATGGACTGCTGGTTGGAGAAAAGATCAGACAGCTGCAGGGTAGATTTATGTAATCTTTGTGCTAATGCTGTACGTTGTTTTAGGAATCGTGTGCAGTATAACAGGTAGTGTCCTACAGTTTCCGGGGAGTTGCAGGTGTGACAAAGGCCATTAGGGTGTTTGTGAATTAAGTGTAAGAAAGCAGGGAGTCGAGCACGACCCATTCTGAGTCTGTGAATGATAATTTCGTCTCGGCGGCAAATACAATCGATGGAGAAAAGCTGTTTGACATTACTATGAATGAAGTATAGATGACGACCATGGGTGGATGTGCGCCAGGTCTCGTTCCAGGCGTCCAGACATTTTGTCGAGATTAAATGTCTAATCTCAGAAACGGTAGGAGGGATCATGATGGTTATGTAATCTTTTTTTAGACTTTTCTTCGCGAGAGAGTCTGCACAATCATTACCTTTTAGACCACAATGTGAGGGGATCCAGACTAGGGAAAGAGAAAATCCATTAGATAATAAATGTGAACATTTCAATAAAATATCGCAAGTTAGGTCGTGTTTATTTGAGGAATAGTTTTCTAATAAAGACAGAGCGCTGAGGGAGTCTGAAAATATTGCAGCTTTCTGTGGAGAAGAAGTTTCTAGCCAGGTTAGAGCTTCTAAAATTGCAGTGAGTTCAGCACGGCATATGGAAATGCGGGAGATTCTTTCGTAGATTTTTATTTCGTGGCGGGGAATATAAATCCCAATGCCAACCCTGTTGCTGGTGGGGTCGTGAGAGCCGTCTGTGTAGAGATGAAGGTGTTTAGCATAGGTAGTGTTGATAATCTGGAGAGCAGTTTGTCTTTGCATTTCAGGGTGGGACGTCTTTGTGCAGTGGTCATGAATGGAGAGGTCGATTGTAGGAAATAATATTGACCATGGCGGACACGGGCAGTCAGATAGCGGGATGAGTTTGCTGAAAGTGGGAAATAAATGTGAAGTGCGGAGGGCAAACGGTTTTTTGTGTTCAGGCCATTTGACAGTGGCAAACTGCCAGCAGTCCGAGATGGCGGCCCGGGCTTGGTGAGTGGTGGAGAGAGAAAACAGATAAGCACAGTAGTTGAAAGCGGCCCTCTCACGGCGTATATCTAAGGGAGCTTCGTGGCATTCCACTTGGAGAGAGTGTAGTGGGGTGGAGGGGAGAGCACCAGTGGCTATACGTAGGGCGTGGCCTTGAACTGAGTCCAGCTTCTTGGCAAGTGTTGGGGAAATGGAATTGTAGATTTCACATGAATAATCAAGGTGGGGGCGAACTAATGAACGATATAATAATAACAAGGTTTTAGTATCAGCGCCCCAGGACGTGCCGGATACAGACCGAAGAAGGTTAAGGCGTCTATTACATTTATTCAGTATATAGTTTACATGAGATGACCACGATAGCGAGGAGTCAAAAATGACGCCGAGGTATTTGTAGTTTTGCACAATTTCTAAAGGAGCATCAGATACATGTATATTGAAATTACTGGCGGCAACTGATCGCGGATAAAAAATCATTACTTTGGATTTATTGCTTGATAAAGAAAGGCCCCATTGTTTCAGCCAAGAGGCGATGTTGTCGATGTCCACCTGTAATTTGAAATTGATGTATCGTAGGTTGGTGGAAGTGCGCCAAATCGCTATATCATCTGCGTAAAGAGATATATTGGATCTGCTGCAGTAAGAGATGTCGTTGATGAAAAGAGTAAAGAGAACTGGACTAATAACGCTTCCTTGAGGAAGACCGATATTTTGGTGATAAGTGTCGGACAGAAAGGAATCAATGCGTACTTGTATAGTCCGCGAGTCTAAAAAGTTGCGAATCCACTCAAGAAATCTACCTTGTAGTCCGATGGATTGGAGTTTGGCAATGAGAGCGTTGTGGTCGACGGTGTCGAATGCTTGGCTGAGATCTAGAAAAATAGCTGCGGTGTAATGTTTAGTGATTAAGGATTTACGGACATCTGATTCAAGAAGAAGAAGGTTGTTGGTTATTCTGCGATGAGGTAAGAAAGCGGATTGAGTGTGAGATACCAGATGGTGTTTGTTTATGACATAGGTTAACCTGCTGGATATCATTCGTTCCATGATCTTGCACAGGAATGGAGTCAGAGAGATGGGACGATAAGAACGTATGTCGTGCTTATCCTTGCCGGGTTTTAGAATGGGTATAACGATAGAGTGTTTCCATTGGGGTGGTAGGGTGGAAGTGTCCCATATGTGATTTATTATTCGTAACAGCGAATGAATCATGCTATCAGTCAGGTGGGATATGAGAGCTTTGTTGATCCCGTCAGCTCCAGGTGAGGAGTTTTTGGCTATGCGGATGGCTCTTTTTAGTTCCCTAAGTGTAAAGGGGGAATTTAATGGGGTGCTGTTATCATGAATGATGTTCGGTGTGGCCGTAGTGGGTAGTTCACGTGTTGAGAAATGTGAAGAGGCGGACTTCTCACAGAATGAGGCTGCTAAAGCGTTGGCTATAGTTAGAGGGTCAGAAGAAAGAGAACCATTGATATGGAGAGGAGGAAAAGTCGTGCCATGCTGGCGGTTATTGGAAAGTATTTTAATCTTACGCCATATGGTAGAGAGAGGAGTAAAACGGTTTAAAGTATTACAGAACTGTTCAAAATGAGCACGTTTGGCAGATTTAATCGTTTTCCTCGCCAGAGCGGAGGCTTTGAGATAATCACAGAGATCAGAATATAAATATGAGCTTTCCAATCTTCTTTTAGCTCTGTGTTTAGCCTTGATAACCTGGGCGCATGTTGAATTCCACCACGGATTAGGGGGAAGTTTTTTTTATTTTATTAGTTGGAATGGCGGTTTCCGCTGCTTTCTGGATGTACAGAATAAAAAAGTTGTAGAAATCATAAATGTTTTCAATGTCAACATTTTTCATCTTGTAAGTATTGTGTAATTCCTTTTCAAACAGCTCCCAGTTGGCCCTGTGGAAGGATAGGGATGGTTTAGGTAATCTGAAATCAGTGGGAGTGATGTTGGGTACAGGTGTATTAAGTGCTATATCACATTTGATCAGGAAGTGATCACTTCCCATAGTGGTAGTAGAGACAGACCAGTTGCATCGTGCGGCTAGAGAGGGACTTGAGAGAGTTAAATCTATGGAAGACGATGTCCCGCGTGAAATATCGATTCGTGTGGGGGAGGAATCATTCAATATAGATATGTTGTTGGATAATATATAATCAGCTATCAGTCTCCCGTTATGATCTTCCGTGGTTCCGCCCCACATAGGATGGTGAGCGTTAAAATCACCTGCTAATATAAAATTTGGGATGCAATTGGAGGTTAATGCTTTGAGATTATCTAACGTAAGTTTTTTTAATGGATTATAAAAATTAACAACAGACAATTTAGCGGTGCCTAACAAAACATTAACTTGTTGCGCCTCGAGCGAGGGGGCGCAGTTAATGATGTCGTGTGCGATACCGGAGCGTAAGAAAATGGCGCATCCTCCTCTACGGGAGTTGGGACGGTGACGCCAGATGGATACATAATGAGGAATAGAAAAATCAGTGTGTATATGACCCCAAGTCTCTTGAATCAAAATGATGTGTGGGGGAACGTTTGAGGTGTTAATGTGGTAAACTAATTCGTGTCCGTTGGACGATATTCCACGGGCGTTCCACTGCCAGAGCGTGAACTGCATACTGAACAGGGGAAGGGAAAACAGTATGCAGAGCAGCTGTATATCCATTATTGAGAAATGGATGTTAACAGCTCATGAATTTTTTCAGGAGGTATTATTGTGCCGAAACAGGTGTTGGCGGCCTGTACTGTTAGCTTTATTCTGTTGCTCTTCGAGTTGGCAGTCTCTAGGTTGTTGATAACAAAAACAAGGAAGGTGACCAGGTTTTCGACTGTAAGTGGAGAACCAAGTGGAGATCCCCGCTGATTGTTTCCGCACCCATTTATACCCCGCTCGGGGATCCAGCGGGTCAAGATCCTTTTGTTGACCGGTCGACCAATCAGCGTAGCCGGTGGTAGCCGTGGGCAGCTTCTGCTGCCAGTGCGGACACAAGCGCTGTTTGCTGCCCTCTTGCTGGCTAACTCGGCACAGTGTGTAGTGCTTCACTTCAGCTAGTTGTATCGAGGCGGCTATCCGTATATCATATTTCACGATAAAGCAATTGTGAATACACACTTTCAGTTGAATCAGCATTCAGATCACGTCAACACATTGATGAATAGACTCAAAATTGACGTCACAAACTTTTTTTTTCTTTCCTTGGCCATATAGTTTTACTTTGACTAATCCCCCCCCCATCACTCCTTCTATCTCCCTATCTATCTACCCCCCCCCTCTCTCTCTCTCTCTCTCTCTATTAAGCACCTAATAGACCCCTTCTCGTCTCAATTACATATGGATTCAGTGATTCACCATCGACTGCGTTTCATATGAAGAAGGGGGCGGGGACAGATATTCCCTACTTTACGGGCATTTCATTTATCTTTTTGGTTTGTCGACATTTTTTTTTTCTTGTTCTCAATTTTATTTCCGTTCAACTACGTGTGCACTTTTAAATATATAAATATCTTATATCATCCTAGCCTCTACTTTTTTACAACTAAGAATAACAAACAGAATATTGTATGAACCATGATATTCTTTCTTGATAATGTGGTGGCTCTGAAAAGAGCCGTTGTGTTGGGTGGTGCGACCACGGAGGACAGGCCTCTCTCTACGCCCTCTCTCCCCGGATGCGACGGGCCAGCTGAATGTCCTTGGGCATGATGGTGACCCGCTTGGCGTGGATGGCGCACAGGTTGGTGTCTTCGAACAGACCCACGAGGTAAGCCTCGCTCGCTTCTTGGAGGGCCATGACAGCAGAGCTTTGGAAGCGCAGCTCGGTCTTGAAATCCTGAGCAATCTCACGAACAAGTCGCTGGAAGGGAAGTTTGCGGATGAGAAGTTCGGTGCTCTTCTGGTAGCGGCGAATCTCACGAAGTGCGACTGTGCCGGGCCTATAGCGATGAGGTTTCTTCACTCCTCCGGTGGCGGGGGCACTCTTGCGAGCAGCCTTCGTAGCCAGTTGCTTGCGAGGAGCCTTGCCTCCAGTCGACTTGCGAGCCGTCTGCTTGGTGCGAGCCATGTTTTCTTCAGGTAACGAGTAGGGAGTTTTTTCGATGCGGAGTTGGGAAGAGAATGAAACCGCCGGACATTCAGCTCCCATTTTATATCGCGGACGATGGATCCCTAGACCCGGGACGGATCCAATCCGTGGCCTGTGATTGGTCAAGCAGTGATTTCCTTTGTCCGAGATGACCGCACTGTCCAGCCCCGCAGCGGCGGCCGCCACCCGTCTAGTCTGCTGTGGTTGGTCACGCTGCTCAACCTGTTCACGCGTTCCCGTAGATGGCGCCGTTGAGATACCAGCTCGCGAATTCAATGATTATTGCGACCACTATAATATACTGAAGACATCATTCCGAACGATTTTTTCTGTACGCAGCAGGCTGCTGTAACATTGATATTATTACTATACGTGCATGATGGTATTTGGAATAGATTCATATAGCAACACCTCGTTAAGAAGATGATTCTATAAAGCGGTGTGGTAATTTAGACTCTTTGTATTCTCTCTTCTACCCGAAGAGGAAGAGCAGGCAGATTGGAAGTTACTGTATATTGTGCGGGTCTTAAGCATTAATCTGTAATATGTATGCATGATTTTTTCGATCAGGTAGTGCTTTCATTCAACTAATTAATGAGTACATTATGTTAACACGAGAAGCTAATATGAATAAGCAGACAATCTGAAATCACTAAGCAAGCAATGATTTGTATTTCTAGTCTGGTGTGTAAAGTACTAGCTTTTTGATTCGTTATAATTAGGATATAATTATGATTTCATACAACAGTTGGATATTCTTTCTTGGTTATGTGGTGGCCCTGATAAGGGCCGTTTGGATTAGAGGCGACTGTGGACATCTACTTGGATGTAGTGTACTTGGTGACAGCTTTGGTGCCCTCGCTGACGGCGTGCTTTGCCAGTTCTCCGGGGAGAAGGAGGCGCACTGCGGTCTGCACTTCACGGCTGCTGATGGTCGACTTCTTGTTGTACTGACCGAGACGGGCAGCTTCGGCGGCGATGCGTTCGAAAATGTCGTTGACGAAGCTGTTCATGATGGACATGGCGCGACTCGAAATTCCAGTATCTGGGTGGACTTGCTTCAGAACCTTGTAGATGTAGATGCCGTAGCTCTCCTTCCTCTTCCTACGCCTCTTCTTGTCGGCATTGGGCCGGGGAGCCTTGGCAGCTTTCTTGGAACCCTTCTTGGCAACTTGTCCGGATGGAGGAGCCATTGTGAGCGTTGATTAGACTAAGCGGGTGCGAATTCGACGTTGCTCTGAAAGAGAAATGTTATGGTCACCTGCCCCCTCTCCTCTTTTATACGCGTTCGGAGGATCCGCTCGCACAGTTCATGCAAATTAGATGAGGATTAGCAGATTCGAAGCATCGATTCAGGCGGGCGTGACGGCTCTGCCTGCCGGCCGTGGTGGAATAATGGTTTTTTGCCACCAGATGGCGGTAGACAGATTTCTGTCCAATATCACCCTGATTTTGTCCTTGAACTGCGTGTAAAAATGAAACACATTAATAATTCTCTGTAAATATTTTATTGATAACTTTTCTTTTCTTTTTGTAATCAAACCAGATCCAGAAAAGCTCCTGTAACTATACATATTCTGTTGCGTGTCTCACGAAATAGCTGCTAACTTCCCTTATTTCTTTTCAGTGCCTGTTAAACTTTTACACGTATTATCTACCTTCGTCGCCGTTTCCTAACGCGCTGCAGCTGAAATTCATTTGTAAAGATTTATTATGCGTTAGAGAAACCATACCTTCTTGCTTGCATACAACTGAAGCATGACTTTGTGTCATTTCTTCTTTCTTTTTCTTTTCTTTTCTTTTTTTTTTGCCAGTATGCGCTCTTATCTTTATGGATATCATTTATCTATTGCAAAGGCAAATGTTTTTGTTTATGATGTAATACCTGATTTATCTTGTGTTACGTTGAAAATGAAAATAAATGAATTGAATTGTCGATACTATTCTTTCTTTCTTTCTTTCTTTCTTTCTTTATTTGATTGATTGATTGCTTTTTTGTTTCTCACTTCACAATACTAAACCCAATGTCAAACAGCAAGATATTATCCAGACTTAATTACTCCAACATGTGTACTGCGGGTGCTTAATCTGCGCAAAATTGGCTATATGCTGGTCATGCCAAATAGCGCATAGAATCTTTCCTACACCAAACTTCACCAAAGAAATGTGTAAAGTTGTTGCTTTCTACAACCCACCCACTATGGGAACAACAACTTTACCAAAAAGACAACAACTTTACACACGAAGCAACAACTTCACACAGAAAGCAACAAGTTTACAATCGTATGACAACAACATTACAGAAGCCAAAACAACAACTTTACTTGAGAGAAATTACTCTCTCTCTCTCCATCTCTCTCTCTCTCTCTCTTTCCCTATTTGCAACTGGGGGCTGTGATGAGCAAAAACATGCCATAGTCGTTATGCCATCGTCATTTACAACCAGTAAACTCTATACAGCGTGCAGTGGAGGCGTTTTTTATGAGCATGATTGCCACAGAACAGAAAAAAACAAAAATCTGAACTAGAAATATGTACGATGTTATATAAAGATGGGGAAATTATTTCAGTACAATATAATGACGAGGTTTGAGCATTGATTCAAACGTGTTTTTCATAATGACGTTCGGTCCATAGAATATGACCTGACGTGTCGTAATAACAAATGAAAGAGATGTGGAAATTTGTTTCATAAAGTGTATTCTTTCTTGATAATGTGGTGGCTCTGAAAAGAGCCGTTGTTTTGTGGTGCAGGAGGCCGTACGGTTGAATTCTAGCCGCCAAATCCGTAGAGTGTGCGTCCCTGCCTCTTCAATGCGTAAACGACGTCCATGGCAGTAACCGTCTTGCGTTTGGCATGCTCGCAGTATGTCACTGCATCGCGGATCACGTTCTCAAGGAAGACTTTCAGGACTCCGCGGGTTTCTTCGTAGATGAGGCCCGAGATTCTCTTCACTCCGCCCCTTCTTGCCAGACGACGGATTGCTGGCTTGGTGATGCCCTGGATGTTATCACGAAGAACTTTGCGGTGCCGCTTTGCTCCTCCCTTTCCTAGTCCTTTGCCTCCTTTACCGCGTCCAGACATGATGGTGCGAGTTGATTGTGGTATAGCTGATGAGAAATCCAAAAGCCGAATGATGACACTGCACCTGACCGAACAGGTTTTAAGTAACCGCTTTGCGGACATGGAGGGCGACGCCCCATTCTCCTACTGTCCGCCGCGGCCAGCCCACGATCCGCCTGCACGACATCCGGCTGGATCGAGTGCGCCACCTCACGGCCGTCCGTTGCGTTGACCAGACCAGCTGCACCGCGAGTCGGACGGGCACTGTGTCACATCACATACATTACCTACATTACCTAAAGAAATGAACAAATGAAATACACGTATGATAATATTGACAGCATAAAGCTACATAGATATGGAGTGGCAGATATGCACATATGCATATATACACATACACTCACACTCACATGATTTCGAGTTTGAAACGATTTTTCAGAGTAAAACTTCTCTCCTAAACGAAAACCATCACCCTCCCCCGCTCACATTCTATTTAGCCTATTTTCGTTAGCTCTCACACAATTGTTTGCTATTGAGTAACACATAAAACTCCTCAATTGTGCCTTCATCTACCATTTCTCTCCTTTTCGACATAAATTCACCAATATAGAATGATTTCTGTTTTTGTAAACTATTCCTTTCTATTTTCCCCGTTTCGTGTTTCTGTGCATGCGTGTATTTCTTTTTTCTCCTTCTTCTTCTTCTTCTTCTTTTCTCAGTGCATCGACTACTTAATACAATTATTCTTTCTTGGGTTTGTGGTGGCTCTTAAAAGAGCCGTTTGATTTTTGATGTGAGGTGCAAATAAAACTTATTTGGCACCCTTCTTGGCAGCAGGCTTCTTTGGTTTTGCCGCCTTGGACTTGGTGGTCGTCTTCTTCGCCACTTTCTTCGGGGTTGTCTTCTTGGATGGCTTCTTTGCTGCGGTCTTCTTCTTGGGCGTCTTCGTTTTCTCCGACTTGGTCGCTGTCTTCTTTGCCGGCTTCTTCTTTGTCGCCTTCTTCTTCTTCTTCTCCTTCTTTTCTGCTGCAGCTTTGGCCTTCTTGGCGACCGCCTTCTCTTTCTTTGCGGCTGCCTTTGCCTTGGTCTTCTCGCGGTCAGCCTTGGCCTTTGCCTTCTGCTTCTCTTTTCGTGCCTTCTCCGCCGCCTCTGCCTTTGCTGCCTTGACGTTCAGCTTGAAAGAGCCAGATGCCCCGACACCTTTCGTCTGAACCAGTGTCTCGTTGGCAACCCCTTTCCGCAGAGCTCGCTTGATGAAGATGGTCTGTCGGTCCATATCGCCTACTTTGTAGTTGGCTGCGATGTACTTCTTAATGGCCTGAAGCGAAGATCCATTCCGCTCCTTCAGTGCGCCGATAGCAGCATTGACCATCACCTGAGTCGGTGGATGCTCGGGCGCTTTCTTCTTGGTCGTCTTCTTTGCTGCTTCCGAAGCCGCCATCACGATAACAATCGATGCGATACGTAGTGATTCAGAGAGTAGTGGAACAAAACTAATGACTCGCAACCTTCGCACTGTCGCTTTATCAGCTCATTGCGTACCTCGAAGGAATCACCGGACATCTCGGGCATGGCGTCGTGGAGAACGCTCTGCCTAATGTGCTTCCACATCTGTTCCCTGTTTCATATTACTTGATTTACATTTCTGCTCCATTTGTTTTATCCACGTGTTTCCCTAAGGCAGCTGTTTTATATTACAACATGCCGAAAACTGCAACAATTTTAGACAGGAAACGCACAAACACTAGAGCATTAACGCAATCAAACACACAAATTTCCTACATACATGTGGCTGTGCTGTTCTCTATATGCTGTCGATAAATTACTCTTTTATCTTAATCCCTTCTTTTTAACCTCAAAACGGCCTCGCCTGACGATTTATCATCTGTGCATTTTTTATAAATTCATAAATTCTTCCGAAATTCTTGTTACTTAATTCTTGCTTATTTTCATACTCTATTATATGCCTATTCATTCTCCATCTTCTCTCCTCATCTAATGGTATGTATTGCCACCTTATATATTTTAGTGTTTATTTTATGCTTATCCCTTATCTATTTTGTCTCCTTATATAATATTGTGCATTGTCACCTTATATCATTATAATGTCTATCACTATCATTATATTTCTTCCTTTATTTTCATCACTGTATTTCTTCCTTTCTCTACATTTTCTATTTATGTGTGATTCAAGTAAGGATAATTAGAGAGAGAGAGAGAGAGAGAGAGAAAGACAAAAAAAAAAAAACCACGGAAATTTCAACACAACACAAAATAGCATGATGAATTGAATGTATTCTTTCTGGAAAATGTGGTGGCCCTGATAAGGGCCGTTTGGTTGAAAAGAGCCGTGAAGTCTCTAACTGGACTTTGCAGTCTTCTTCGGCAGAAGCACGGCCTGGATGTTTGGCAGTACACCACCCTGAGCGATTGTCACGCCTCCCAGCAGCTTGTTCAGCTCTTCGTCGTTGCGAACGGCAAGTTGAAGATGTCGCGGGATGATCCTTGTCTTCTTGTTATCGCGGGCGGCGTTGCCGGCCAGCTCCAGAATCTCAGCGGTCAGGTACTCGAGAACAGCAGCTAGGTACACTGGTGCACCAGCGCCTACTCTCTGGGCGTAGTTGCCTTTACGAAGGAAGCGATGAACTCGGCCGACGGGGAACTGCAGGCCGGCGCGTGATGATCGAGACTTGGCCTTGGTGCGAGCCTTGCCAGATTTTCCTCGTCCAGACATGATTGGAGACGGAGAGACAAATGTGTTGACGTGATCTGAATGCTGATTCAACTGAGAGTGTGATCCCCGCTGATTGTTTCCGCACCCATTTATACCCCGCTCGGGGATCCAGCGGGTCAAGATCCTTTTGTTGACCGGTCGACCAATCAGCGTAGCCGGTGGTAGCCGTGGGCAGCTTCTGCTGCCAGTGCGGACACAAGCGCTGTTTGCTGCCCTCTTGCTGGCTAACTCGGCACAGTGTGTAGTGCTTCACTTCAGCTAGTTGTATCGAGGCGGCTATCCGTATATCATATTTCACGATAAAGCAATTGTGAATACACACTTTCAGTTGAATCAGCATTCAGATCACGTCAACACATTGATGAATAGACTCAAAATTGACGTCACAAACTTTTTTTTTTCTTTCCTTGGCCATATAGTTTTACTTTGACTAATCCCCCCCCCCCCCCCATCACTCCTTCTATCTCCCTATCTATCTACCCCCCCCCTCTCTCTCTCTCTCTATTAAGCACCTAATAGACCCCTTCTCGTCTCAATTACATATGGATTCAGTGATTCACCATCGACTGCGTTTCATATGAAGAAGGGGGCGGGGACAGATATTCCCTACTTTACGGGCATTTCATTTATCTTTTTGGTTTGTCGACATTTTTTTTTCTTGTTCTCAATTTTATTTCCGTTCAACTACGTGTGCACTTTTAAATATATAAATATCTTATATCATCCTAGCCTCTACTTTTTTACAACTAAGAATAACAAACAGAATATTGTATGAACCATGATATTCTTTCTTGATAATGTGGTGGCTCTGAAAAGAGCCGTTGTGTTGGGTGGTGCGACCACGGAGGACAGGCCTCTCTCTACGCCCTCTCTCCCCGGATGCGACGGGCCAGCTTGCGAGGAGCCTTGCCTCCAGTCGACTTGCGAGCCGTCTGCTTGGTGCGAGCCATGTTTTCTTCAGGTAACGAGTAGGGAGTTTTTTCGATGCGGAGTTGGGAAGAGAATGAAACCGCCTCTATTCTATTCTATTGTTTTATTTAAATGGGGATCTATCCATGGACAATTTTCCCCACAATGTACGTGTTCTTTATATAAAATTATGTGTTGTTAATGAGGATGGGTGGATTGTTAGATGAAATGGGGGATGTAGCGATGTGTTGGTTTCATAACCGTATAAGTTGGTTCATTTATATATTGATACTTATGTAATGTTATTCATAACAATGTATATATGGGTTCATGTTACATAGAATTCAACACAATATAAATATATATTGAGCTTATATTGTATAAATAACGATATATTATATTGGTTTCATATCGTATAAAAATATGGGCTTGTATAATGGCGCAATAATATAAATATATATCTATATATCGTTATGTTTATTATATAAATTCTTGATAATATATATATATATATATATATATATACATATATATATATATTGATTCATATTTGGGTTTATAATGTATATAATTCACATATGTTTCCGTGTTTATAAAAGCACCAAAGCTGTCACCAAGTCTGACATATTTCAAAAACAGTATATTGTCTGATTTGAAATATTGCGTACATATATCCTGACATTGATGGCAGTATATATGCACATATATTCCAATATTACCTGCTATTTCTGTAATTAATCCAATTCCTGATAATCATTAACTGCCTACATATACATATAACTTAGCGCAGACACCTGCATGTACATGTGTGTGCCGATATTACCTATCTTGTCATATAATTCAATTTATAAAAACAAAACATATTTATATTACCCATCTGTGTCATTTCCACACTAAAATACATTATTTGTGCTTACACACATATATACATACGTACATACATATATATGCATGCATAGCACACACATACATACGTGATATATATGCATGCACAATATACATGCATACATGCATATGCATACATAGCATACTCATATATAATTACATATATAATTACATTACATTACAGACAGAAGTGCGATAACATTTAAGGCTTCAAGCCGGTGATACTAAAGATTTAGGGCCAGAAGTGGGTCAACCATGGAGTAAGTACTCCTATAAATTTGGTTCATATTTAGCAAATTTGGGAAAATCGCAATTCTGTCTTATAACAATTATTTATTTTGATTTATATAATTATCAACAGGACTCACTTGCCTGTATATTTATTCAATAACCACCCCATCAAGAAAACATTACAATATCTGGTGGGTATCAAAGAAAAAAAAATACAATATAACAACTTTCAGTAATGACATATTCGAGCCGCTCTCAGCTTGTTGGTTGACCTCAGATGTGAAACAATGCTTTGAGCGGTTCGTTGATACTGAACTGAAATTCAGACATTCAAATCATAAGATTATCTTAGTATATACAAAGAACAGAGAAATATATAATTCGCAGTAATCATAAGATTATCTTAATATGTACAAAGAACAGAAAATATATAATTCGCAGTAATTCATGAGGTGGTAACAAAAAACTAGAATCATATAAATATTGAGACATATTTTGTTGGGGACAAGAGTGCGACTGTAAGAGGCAGGCTTCAAGCCTATCAATATAAAAGAAAAGTCCGGAGAAGAGGGTCACCTAAGGGAGTCGAATGCTCCTGTTAAATTGTTTCGAAAAAAAAAAAATCGACAAATTTCAGTCGCTCTCTTGTCTTTGAGATTATGTCATATTGAAATTTGTGCCAGGGGGGCTGTATATTGTTGAGCAACATGCTCTTACATAGAAGGGAGGATATGCAATCATTATCGTGTAATGTTGCATTCAGTCATATATATGACTGATAAACATATAAAATATAATTGTATCGATAGTGAAGGTGAATCGAGCCTCTCCATGCTTATTTGGTGACCCGAGTTGTTTAGGTTAGGGGGCTATTGGAGAGATCCGATGCGCCAAAACATATTCAAAGAAAAAAAAAAATCGGGTCGGATGTGCAGATGACAGGTGCCAGTGGGGGATAGAGGTCGCTATGCTCGGTGTGGGATGGCCCCCAAGTTGGTGGTAGGATTTCCAGTGATGTCTGCCGTAACGATAAAGAAAGGAGTGCCTCCTGCTTGGAAAGGAAGCAGATGTAGGTACAATCGTCTAAGTACACAGTCATTATCTGTTTATCACCACAGTTTTATTATATTGGAGGAGGGAAGGGAAAGGATAGAATAAAGTGTAAGGGGAAGGGTGGGAAAAGGAAAGGAGAGAATAAAGTGTAAGGGGAAGGGTGGGGTGAAAGGGTGAGAGGGGGTAAAGTTGGGAGAAAAGAGAGAAGGCGTGGGAACAGAAGACAGAAAACGCTTATATGTTATCACGATCGAAAATTTGCATACAAGATTTGCAAAGTTATAAAATAGTATTCATTTATTTTTCTTCTTCCTTTTTTGAGCAAAGCATAAATAACAGAGCAAAACAACACATTTAACTATTTACATATATTTACATGTATATTCCATATGAACATATATTTTTGATTGACATCACCTATAGGTATATAAAGAGAAAATATAAATATTTCTTACCTTGTGATATGTGAAGGAGTAACATATATATTAAACGCAGAAGGCTGGACAGCTTCTTGTGATCTGTTAAATAATAGTAACATAATTGACAAGTATAGTGTTTAGCATGAGAATAATACAAGGGAGGAAGGAGTAGCATGTACCATATATTAAGTCCAGAAAGGCTGGACGGCTCCTTGTGATCTGGTTTGGCATAGTGGTTATTGTATACAGGAGAAAATTGTATAAGTATATGGGAAAAATATAAAAAGGAGAAAGGAGTAACATATATATTAGAACCAGAATCTCTGGACGGCTCCTTGTTATCTGTTTGAATGAGGGTAACATAAGTAACATAACATACAATATTTGGCAGGTATGAATAATTCAACGGTGGCGAACGTGCCATCGATAGAATGGTATTCAAAGTAGTACATGTAGTTATTGTATATGAGATAAAATTGTATATAGGGGAATATAGTGCAGAGGGAGAATGGAGTAACATAAAATCAAAATCCAGAGTGACTGGACAGGTCCTTGCTATCTGTTTAGAAACAGTAGCATAAAATGACATATATAATATTCGAAGAACAGATTATAAAGTAGAAAATTTCCCTGTATCTTTAACATATTGCAACGTGTGTAGTACATTTGTATTTGAATTAAAGAAATCTGTGATGTCTAAGTGGGCTTTCCCGATCTTTGTCAAAAAACTTTGTCTTTGGTTTAGATATTTTGTACATGTCATTAAATAATGAAAAACTGTCTCCGGCATCCTGCACCTGTCACACAGCCCAGTGGGATGTTTTCGTATTGTATGCATGTATGACGCGAGGCGGGCCCGCCCCAGGCGCAGGCGATGTATAATGATTTCACTTCGTCGACTTGGGACATCTAGAGGAAAGGAATTGTTAACATTGGATTGTAGAAAGTATAGCTGTCGACCGTGGGCCGAGTTTTCCCATTGGTTTTGCCACTGTGTTAGTACATTTTGAGAGAGTATAGATCTTATTTCCTTGGCATTTGGTTTGATATGTATTACAATACTTGGATGATTGAGGCCCCTTTTCGCCACAGTGTCGGCAATTTCATTGCCTATGAGCCCACAGTGGGCAGGGACCCAGGTGAAAGTGACATGAGTACCAGATTGAATCAAATTAGTATACAGTTGTAATATATCGGAAATTAGGGATCGGGAGTTATCGTGGAAGTTTTGCAGTGCTTCTAAGGTGCTAAGCGAATCGGTGAAAATAACTGCCTGCATTGGTCGGTATTCTTCTAGCCATTCTAGTGCGCATAATATTGCAACTTGTTCCGTCCTACATGGTGAAATGTAGGAGATCCGCTTGCTTACTCTTTTTTTGAAATATGGAATGTATACACCAATGCTTGCTCTAGAGCGAGAAGTGTCGACGGAACCATCAGTATATATTTGTAGATGATTATAGTAATCTGTGTTTATTACCTGTAATGCAGCTTGTTGCTGTTGAACGGGGGAGTTGGATTTGCTACATAAAGTGTGGACTTGAAGATCAATTGGGGGGATTAGTAGTAGCCATGGTGGTGTATTCGTAAGTTGGATTGGATCGGTACAGGGAATGGGAATTGGATTTCTAAGAGAGAAATGTTTTCGTTTTTCGGGCCACTTGTAGTAATGGTGCTGCCAGCACTCCGCGAGAGCTAGGCGGACAGGATGTTGGGGGTCCAGCCGTGTTATGTATAGTTTGTAGATCATACCAGCTCTCTTCCGGCGGAGGCTGGCGGGTAGCTCGTAGCATTCGACCTGTAGGGAGTGAAGGGGGGTTGTAGGTAGGGCACCTGTACAGATTTGGAGGGATTGATATTGGATTGTGTCAATTCGATGGGTTAAATATTCCGGTAAGGGGTCAAAAATTTCTGAGGCGTATTCAATAATGGGTCTTATAATAGTACGATACAATAGTAATAATGTCTTACAGTCTGCACCCCATGTGGTGCCTGTGAGGGCGCGAATCATATTAATACGTTTTATACATTTGAAATACATGTCATCAATATGTGATTTCCAGGTTAAACCCGGGTCGAATATAACGCCGAGGAATCTGTATGAGGTAACTACCTCTAGGCGTTCATCATTGAAATACAAGTGGATAATATTGGGATCTACTCTGGGAGTATGAAATATCATAATCTTTGATTTGGAGGTTGATGGGGTCAGACTCCATTTCGATAGCCAAGTTGTTAGGTTGTTTAGATCTTGTTGGATGCGAGTCTGGAGAAAAGCGATGTTAGTGGAACTCTTCCAGATTGCCACATCATCTGCATACATCGAGATATTGGTATATTGACATATGTCAGGCAAATCACATACATATAAATTAAACAACAGTGGGCTTATAACACTACCTTGGGGTAGACCAATATTGCATGGCAGTGTATCTGAAAGAGTCACGCCAACCTTCACCTGAAAGGTGCGGTTAGTCAAAAACATTTTAATCCAGTTTAGTATGTTACCTTCAAAACCAAGGCATTTCAGTTTGTATAACAATAATGAATGTGGAATAGAGTCAAACGCTTTTTCTAAGTCAACAAACACAGATATCAAATAATGCTTACTTACAAGTGTTTTTTGTATGTCAGATTCTAGTCTGACTAAGTTATTCAATATCGTTCTCTTGGGCATAAACCCAGACTGTGTATGTGGAATTATGTTATGTTTGTCAATAATATACAACATTCTTTTAACGATCATTCGTTCCATCACTTTACATAACTGTGGAGTAAGTGATATAGGACGATATGATGTTAGCAAGTGTGGGTTGAGGCCGGGTTTTGGGATAGGAGTGATAATAGAATGTTTCCATACTTCTGGAATTTGGGAGGTTTCCCAGATGAGGTTGATGATGTTGAGGAGGGTGTGCTTTGCCTGTGGAGGTAGATGGGAGATAAGTTCCTTCCCGATACCGTCGTGTCCGGGTGCTGTTGAGTTTGTTGCCTGAATAGCTCTGTTTAACTCTGTGATAGAAAAGGACATGTTAAGAGGATTGTTATTACCAAATTGTATATCACTTTTCTGACATTGGGGGGTGTTGCTGGTGTCTGAGGGGGGAGAGAACTGGAATTGTTTGGCTAAGAGATCAGCCTTAACTTTGGAGTCTTGTATATACTCACCTTCCACTTGTATAGGTGGTATAGTGGGTTTTCTTTGTCTTGTACCGTTTATGACCTTTATTTTGGACCATATTCGTGATAGGGGGGTAAACCTGTTTAGGTCATTACAAAACGAGATAAAATGTTCATGTTTCGCAGTCTTAATAACTCTGCGAGCATACGCGGCTTTCCTTTTGTAAATCAGTAAATCATCGAACAAATAAGTCTTATCTAAAGTACGTTTAGCCTTGTTCCTCTGTCTAATTGCAGAGGTACATTCTGGTGTCCACCAGGGGTTTGGAGGTTTGGTACTAGGTGTTATTGTAGGAATAGCTTTCTTGGCGGCTTCCATTAAGACGGTAATAAAGAAATCATAAAATTCATATATGTTATGCAAAGTGAGAGATTTCCCTTCCAACCTGTTGTCAATTTCTTGGGAGAAACGAGTCCAGTCGGCCTTTTTGAATGACCATTTGGGATGTTTGGGTTGTTGTTGCTGTTGGAGGGAATGCGAATTTGTTGTTTCGCTTTGTGAACTTACCTGGATGTGTATTAGGTAATGATCACTTCCTAGATTTTGGGGTGAGACAAACCAGCTGCAGTGGGTGGAGAGGTTGGTTGATGCAATGGTTAAATCTATTGCCGATGATGTGCCGTGGTGGGAGTCGAATCTAGTGGGAGAAGAATCATTTAATATAACAAGATTATTATTTTCAATAAAGGATTGAACCGATAAACCATTGGAGTCTCGCTTGTGAGAACCCCATATGGGGTTATGGGCATTAAAATCACCGCATATTATAAATGAAGGAAGACAATGTTTAGTCAGTTCCTCTAAGTCAGTTTCTGAGAGAGAAAGAGAGGGGTTATAAAAATTCACAATAGAAATGTCACGCCTGCCGAAGTGAATGTTTATTTGTTGTAATTCCAGGTTTGGACTGTGTTGTACTATTCGATATGAAATGGAGTTATGCAGATATATCGCACAACCACCATGTCGTTTACCTTGACGGTTTCTAAATATTCCTGTGTAGCCAGGTATGATAAAATCTGCTCCGTCTCGGGCCCATGTTTCCTGTATACAGAGTATACTAGGTGGGTCGGGTGTGTTATGTAAATATTGGAGCAATTCTGCCCCGTTACCTGTAAGCCCTCTGGCGTTCCATTGGATGAGAGTGAGACCCGCCATTGTGAGAGAGAGGAGGAAAAGAAGAAAGAAAATATGACAATTCATTACGTACAACATGTTTGTAGCATGTCATGAATCTTTGAAGCTTCGAGATTGATCTTAAAGCAGGCTTGTGCCGCCTCAACAGTGAGTCGAAGTCTGTCACTTTTCGACGTTGTGGTATCTAGATTATTAATGATAAAAACAACAAAGGCTACAATACGCTCAATATTTACGAGATCAATAGTTGCACACTGTGTAGTTGCCTCAATGGAGCTGGTTTGAGTCGAGGCCTCCTTTTGACTCACTTTTGGCTTGCTGGGAAGGATACGGGTGGGTTTGTTGGATGAGTTAATTACAGGAGGGGCAGCTTGATCTTTTGTTGGAATGCTGGATGAAATTGGAGTTGAAGTTGATTGTTGGTTGGCGGGAATGGGTGGTTGTGGTTGAGGTTGTTGTTGTGGCTTGACGGGGGCCGGAGCTTGTTGTTGTTTTTGTCTCTCTTGAATTTGCTTTGCAGCTTCTGCATATGACACTTTGTTTGTGATTTTGTGGTTTTGGATTCGGCGGGCGTCTTTGTAGTGTGTGCATCCAGCGTACGCTGCGCTATGGGGTCCTCCACATCTTAAACATTTGGGGTTTTCTTTGTTTGGGCATTGGTCAAGTATGTGACTGTCGCCACATCGTACACACCGCATTTGGAAACGGCAGGTTTCCTGGCTATGGCCAAATCTTTGGCATTTATAACACCTGGTGACTGGCGGTATGTATGTAGTTACCGGGAAGACTTCAAAGCCAATACTTACGGATGGGGGCAGATTGTTTGACGAGAATGTTAGGATTACAACGGTGGTTGGTTTAAGTACTCCTTGGTCTCGTTTGTTAATGCGTTTTGTTTCAGTTACTCCTTGGGATGATAGTTCCGATTCTATGTCTTTTTCTGTTAGGCTTGTTGAGATTCGTTTTATGACACCTTTTGTGGGTGGGTGATCGTTGTTTGTGTTTACGGCCTTTACTGCACAGTTGCAAAAGTTAGTGATGCCTAGTAGGGATTTTACTTGTTTTGGGGTCTTACATTTGATTACAAAGTGCTTTGCCTTCCGTTTCACTTCTTCGACTTTACCGGCGATTTTGTTAATTTCTCTGGCCACTTGGATAGGGTTGCATTGGGTTATGTTTTTGTCTATGCCAGTGATAGTGACATATGGTATGAAACCGCCGGACATTCAGCTCCCATTCAGCTCCCATTTTATATCGCGGACGATGGATCCCTAGACCCGGGACGGATCCAATCCGTGGCCTGTGATTGGTCAAGCAGTGATTTCCTTTGTCCGAGATGACCGCACTGTCCAGCCCCGCAGCGGCGGCCGCCACCCGTCTAGTCTGCTGTGGTTGGTCACGCTGCTCAACCTGTTCACGCGTTCCCGTAGATGGCGCCGTTGAGATACCAGCTCGCGAATTCAATGATTATTGCGACCACTATAATATACTGAAGACATCATTCCGAACGATTTTTTCTGTACGCAGCAGGCTGCTGTAACATTGATATTATTACTATACGTGCATGATGGTATTTGGAATAGATTCATATAGCAACACCTCGTTAAGAAGATGATTCTATAAAGCGGTGTGGTAATTTAGACTCTTTGTATTCTCTCTTCTACCCGAAGAGGAAGAGCAGGCAGATTGGAAGTTACTGTATATTGTGCGGGTCTTAAGCATTAATCTGTAATATGTATGCATGATTTTTTCGATCAGGTAGTGCTTTCATTCAACTAATTAATGAGTACATTATGTTAACACGAGAAGCTAATATGAATAAGCAGACAATCTGAAATCACTAAGCAAGCAATGATTTGTATTTCTAGTCTGGTGTGTAAAGTACTAGCTTTTTGATTCGTTATAATTAGGATATAATTATGATTTCATACAACAGTTGGATATTCTTTCTTGGTTATGTGGTGGCCCTGATAAGGGCCGTTTGGATTAGAGGCGACTGTGGACATCTACTTGGATGTAGTGTACTTGGTGACAGCTTTGGTGCCCTCGCTGACGGCGTGCTTTGCCAGTTCTCCGGGGAGAAGGAGGCGCACTGCGGTCTGCACTTCACGGCTGCTGATGGTCGACTTCTTGTTGTACTGACCGAGACGGGCAGCTTCGGCGGCGATGCGTTCGAAAATGTCGTTGACGAAGCTGTTCATGATGGACATGGCGCGACTCGAAATTCCAGTATCTGGGTGGACTTGCTTCAGAACCTTGTAGATGTAGATGCCGTAGCTCTCCTTCCTCTTCCTACGCCTCTTCTTGTCGGCATTGGGCCGGGGAGCCTTGGCAGCTTTCTTGGAACCCTTCTTGGCAACTTGTCCGGATGGAGGAGCCATTGTGAGCGTTGATTAGACTAAGCGGGTGCGAATTCGACGTTGCTCTGAAAGAGAAATGTTATGGTCACCTGCCCCCTCTCCTCTTTTATACGCGTTCGGAGGATCCGCTCGCACAGTTCATGCAAATTAGATGAGGATTAGCAGATTCGAAGCATCAATTCAGGCGGGCGTGACGGCTCTGCCTGCCGGCCGTGGTGGAATAATGGTTTTTTTGCCACCAGATGGCGGTAGACAGATTTCTGTCCAATATCACCCTGATTTTGTCCTTGAACTGCGTGTAAAAATGAAACACATTAATAATTCTCTGTAAATATTTTATTGATAACTTTTCTTTTCTTTTTGTAATCAAACCAGATCCAGAAAAGCTCCTGTAACTATACATATTCTGTTGCGTGTCTCACGAAATAGCTGCTAACTTCCCTTATTTCTTTTCAGTGCCTGTTAAACTTTTACACGTATTATCTACCTTCGTCGCCGTTTCCTAACGCGCTGCAGCTGAAATTCATTTGTAAAGATTTATTATGCGTTAGAGAAACCATACCTTCTTGCTTGCATACAACTGAAGCATGACTTTGTGTCATTTCTTCTTTCTTTTTCTTTTCTTTTTTTTTTTGCCAGTATGCGCTCTTATGTTTATGGATATCATTTATCTATTGCAAAGGCAAATGTTTTTGTTTATGATGTAATACCTGATTTATCTTGTGTTACGTTGAAAATGAAAATAAATGAATTGAATTGTCGATACTATTCTTTCTTTCTTTCTTTCTTTCTTTATTTGATTGATTGATTGATTGCTTTTTTGTTTCTCACTTCCCAATACTAAACCCAATGTCAAACAGCAAGATATTATCCAGACTTAATTACTCCAACATGTGTACTGCGGGTGCTTAATCTGCGCAAAATTGGCTATATGCTGGTCATGCCAAATAGTGCATAGAATCTTTCCTACACCAAACTTCACCAAAGAAATGTGTAAAGTTGTTGCTTTCTACAACCCACCCACTATGGGAACAACAACTTTACCAAAAAGACAACAACTTTACACACGAAGCAACAACTTCACACAGAAAGCAACAAGTTTACAATCGTATGACAACAACATTACAGAAGCCAAAACAACAACTTTACTTGAGAGAAATTCCTCTCTCTCTCCATCTCTCTCTCTCTCTCTCTCTTTCCCTATTTGCAACTGGGGGCTGTGATGAGCAAAAACATGCCATAGTCGTTATGCCATCGTCATTTACAACCAGTAAACTCTATACAGCGTGCAGTGGAGGCGTTTTTTATGAGCATGATTGCCACAGAACAGAAAAAAAAAAACAAAAATCTGAACTAGAAATATGTACGATGTTATATAAAGATGGGGAAATTATTTCAGTACAATATAATGACGAGGTTTGAGCATTGATTCAAACGTGCTTTTCATAATGACGTTCGGTCCATAGAATATGACCTGACGTGTCGTAATAACAAATGAAAGAGATGTGGAAATTTGTTTCATAAAGTGTATTCTTTCTTGATAATGTGGTGGCTCTGAAAAGAGCCGTTGTTTTGTGGTGCAGGAGGCCGTTGAATTCTAGCCGCCAAATCCGTAGAGTGTGCGTCCCTGCCTCTTCAATGCGTAAACGACGTCCATGGCAGTAACCGTCTTGCGTTTGGCATGCTCGCAGTATGTCACTGCATCGCGGATCACGTTCTCAAGGAAGACTTTCAGGACTCCGCGGGTTTCTTCGTAGATGAGGCCCGAGATTCTCTTCACTCCGCCCCTTCTTGCCAGACGACGGATTGCTGGCTTGGTGATGCCCTGGATGTTATCACGAAGAACTTTGCGGTGCCGCTTTGCTCCTCCCTTTCCTAGTCCTTTGCCTCCTTTACCGCGTCCAGACATGATGGTGCGAGTTGATTGTGGTATAGCTGATGAGAAATCCAAAAGCCGAATGATGACACTGCACCTGACCGAACAGGTTTTAAGTAACCGCTTTGCGGACATGGAGGGCGACGCCCCATTCTCCTACTGTCCGCCGCGGCCAGCCCACGATCCGCCTGCACGACATCCGGCTGGATCGAGTGCGCCACCTCACGGCCGTCCGTTGCGTTGACCAGACCAGCTGCACCGCGAGTCGGACGGGCACTGTGTCACATCACATACATTACTCTGTCGCACATTACCTAAAGAAATGAACAAATGAAATACACGTATGATAATATTGACAGCATAAAGCTACATAGATATGGAGTGGCAGATATGCATATATACACATACACTCACACTCACATGATTTCGAGTTTGAAACGATTTTTCAGAGTAAAACTTCTCTCCTAAACGAAAACCATCACCCTCCCCCGCTCACATTCTATTTAGCCTATTTTCGTTAGCTCTCACACAATTGTTTGCTATTGAGTAACACATAAAACTCCTCAATTGTGCCTTCATCTACCATTTCTCTCCTTTTCGACATAAATTCACCAATATAGAATGATTTCTGTTTTTGTAAACTATTCCTTTCTATTTTCCCCGTTTTGTGTTTCTGTGCATGCGTGTATTTCTTTCTTCTTCTTCTTCTTCTTCTTCTTCTTCTTTTCTCAGTGCATCGACTACTTAATACAATTATTCTTTCTTGGGTTTGTGGTGGCTCTTAAAAGAGCCGTTTGATTTTTGATGTGAGGTGCAAATAAAACTTATTTGGCACCCTTCTTGGCAGCAGGCTTCTTTGGTTTTGCCGCCTTGGACTTGGTGGTCGTCTTCTTCGCCACTTTCTTCGGGGTTGTCTTCTTGGATGGCTTCTTTGCTGCGGTCTTCTTCTTGGGCGTCTTCGTTTTCTCCGACTTGGTCGCTGTCTTCTTTGCCGGCTTCTTCTTTGTCGCCTTCTTCTGCTTCTTCTCCTTCTTTTCTGCTGCAGCTTTGGCCTTCTTGGCGACCGCCTTCTCTTTCTTTGCGGCTGCCTTTGCCTTGGTCTTCTCGCGGTCAGCCTTGGCCTTTGCCTTCTGCTTCTCTTTTCGTGCCTTCTCCGCCGCCTCTGCCTTTGCTGCCTTGACGTTCAGCTTGAAAGAGCCAGATGCCCCGACACCTTTCGTCTGAACCAGTGTCTCGTTGGCAACCCCTTTCCGCAGAGCTCGCTTGATGAAGATGGTCTGTCGGTCCATATCGCCTACTTTGTAGTTGGCTGCGATGTACTTCTTAATGGCCTGAAGCGAAGATCCATTCCGCTCCTTCAGTGCGCCGATAGCAGCATTGACCATCACCTGAGTCGGTGGATGCTCGGGCGCTTTCTTTATAATCTTGGTCGTCTTCTTTGCTGCTTCCGAAGCCGCCATCACGATAACAATCGATGCGATACGTAGTGATTCAGAGAGTAGTGGAACAAAACTAATGACTCGCAACCTTCGCACTGTCGCTTTATCAGCTCATTGCGTACCTCGAAGGAATCACCGGACATCTCGGGCATGGCGTCGTGGAGAACGCTCTGCCTAATGTGCTTCCACGTCTGTTCCCTGTTTCATATTACTTGATTTACATTTCTGCTCCATTTGTTTTATCCACGTGTTTCCCTAAGGCAGCTGTTTTATATTACAACATGCCGAAAACTGCAACAATTTTAGACAGGAAACGCACAAACACTAGAGCATTAACGCAATCAAACACACAAATTTCCTACATACATGTGGCTGTGCTGTTCTCTATATGCTGTCGATAAATTACTCTTTTATCTTAATCCCTTCTTTTTAACCTCAAAACGGCCTCGCCTGACGATTTATCATCTGTGCATTTTTTATAAATTCATAAATTCTTCCGAAATTCTTGTTACTTAATTCTTGCTTATTTTCATACTCTATTATATGCCTATTCATTCTCCATCTTCTCTCCTCATCTAATGGTATGTATTGCCACCTTATATATTTTAGTGTTTATTTTATGCTTATCCCTTATCTATTTTGTCTCCTTATATAATATTGTGCATTGTCACCTTATATGTCTATCATTATATTTCTTCCTTTATTTTCATCACTGTATTTCTTCCTTTCTCTACATTTTCTATTTATGTGTGATTCAAGTAAGGATAATTAGAGAGAGAGAGAGAGAGAGAGAGAGAGAGAAAGACAAAAAAAAAAAAACCACGGAAATTTCAACACAACACAAAATAGCATGATGAATTGAATGTATTCTTTCTGGAAAATGTGGTGGCCCTGATAAGGGCCGTTTGGTTGAAAAGAGCCGTGAAGTCTCTAACTGGACTTTGCAGTCTTCTTCGGCAGAAGCACGGCCTGGATGTTTGGCAGTACACCACCCTGAGCGATTGTCACGCCTCCCAGCAGCTTGTTCAGCTCTTCGTCGTTGCGAACGGCAAGTTGAAGATGTCGCGGGATGATCCTTGTCTTCTTGTTATCGCGGGCGGCGTTGCCGGCCAGCTCCAGAATCTCAGCGGTCAGGTACTCGAGAACAGCAGCTAGGTACACTGGTGCACCAGCGCCTACTCTCTGGGCGTAGTTGCCTTTACGAAGGAAGCGATGAACTCGGCCGACGGGGAACTGCAGGCCGGCGCGTGATGATCGAGACTTGGCCTTGGTGCGAGCCTTGCCAGATTTTCCTCGTCCAGACATGATTGGAGACGGAGAGACAAATGTGTTGACGTGATCTGAATGCTGATTCAACTGAGAGTGTGATCCCCGCTGATTGTTTCCGCACCCATTTATACCCCGCTCGGGGATCCAGCGGGTCAAGATCCTTTTGTTGACCGGTCGACCAATCAGCGTAGCCGGTGGTAGCCGTGGGCAGCTTCTGCTGCCAGTGCGGACACAAGCGCTGTTTGCTGCCCTCTTGCTGGCTAACTCGGCACAGTGTGTAGTGCTTCACTTCAGCTAGTTGTATCGAGGCGGCTATCCGTATATCATATTTCACGATAAAGCAATTGTGAATACACACTTTCAGTTGAATCAGCATTCAGATCACGTCAACACATTGATGAATAGACTCAGAATTGACGTCACAAACTTTATTTTTTTTCTTTCCTTGGCCATATAGTTTTACTTTGACTAATCCCCCCCTCACTCCTTCTATCTCCCTATCTATCTACCCCCCCTCTCTCTCTCTCTCTCTCTATTAAGCACCTAATAGACCCCTTCTCGTCTCAATTACATATGGATTCAGTGATTTGCGAGGTACATAATCACCGTCGACTGCGTTTCATATGAAGAAGGGGGCGGGGACAGATATTCCCTACTTTACGGGCATTTCATTTATCTTTTTGGTTTGTCGACATTTTTTTTTTCTTGTTCTCAATTTTTTTCCGTTCAACTACGTGTGCACTTTTAAATATATAAATATCTTACATCATCCTAGCCTCTACTTTTTTACAACTAAGAATAACAAACAGAATATTGTATGAACCATGATATTCTTTCTTGATAATGTGGTGGCTCTGAAAAGAGCCGTTGTGTTGGGTGGTGCGACCACGGAGGACAGGCCTCTCTCTACGCCCTCTCTCCCCGGATGCGACGGGCCAGCTGAATGTCCTTGGGCATGATGGTGACCCGCTTGGCGTGGATGGCGCACAGGTTGGTGTCTTCGAACAGACCCACGAGGTAAGCCTCGCTCGCTTCTTGGAGGGCCATGACAGCAGAGCTTTGGAAGCGCAGCTCGGTCTTGAAATCCTGAGCAATCTCACGAACAAGTCGCTGGAAGGGAAGTTTGCGGATGAGAAGTTCGGTGCTCTTCTGGTAGCGGCGAATCTCACGAAGTGCGACTGTGCCGGGCCTATAGCGATGAGGTTTCTTCACTCCTCCGGTGGCGGGGGCACTCTTGCGAGCAGCCTTCGTAGCCAGTTGCTTGCGAGGAGCCTTGCCTCCAGTCGACTTGCGAGCCGTCTGCTTGGTGCGAGCCATGTTTTCTTCAGGTAACGAGTAGGGAGTTTTTTCGATGCGGAGTTGGGAAGAGAATGAAACCGCCGGACATTCAGCTCCCATTTTATATCGCGGACGATGGATCCCTAGACCCGGGACGGATCCAATCCGTGGCCTGTGATTGGTCAAGCAGTGATTTCCTTTGTCCGAGATGACCGCACTGTCCAGCCCCGCAGCGGCGGCCGCCACCCGTCCAGTCTGCTGTGGTTGGTCACGCTGCTCAACCTGTTCACGCGTTCCCGTAGATGGCGCCGTTGAGATACCAGCTCGCGAATTCAATGATTATTGCGACCACTATAATATACTGAAGACATCATTCCGAACGATTTTTTCTGTACGCAGCAGGCTGCTGTAACATTGATATTATTACTATACGTGCATGATGGTATTTGGAATAGATTCATATAGCAACACCTCGTTAAGAAGATGATTCTATAAAGCGGTGTGGTAATTTAGACTCTTTGTATTCTCTCTTCTACCCGAAGAGGAAGAGCAGGCAGATTGGAAGTTACTGTATATTGTGCGGGTCTTAAGCATTAATCTGTAATATGTATGCATGATTTTTTCGATCAGGTAGTGCTTTCATTCAACTAATTAATGAGTACATTATGTTAACACGAGAAGCTAATATGAATAAGCAGACAATCTGAAATCACTAAGCAAGCAATGATTTGTATTTCTAGTCTGGTGTGTAAAGTACTAGCTTTTTGATTCGTTATAATTAGGATATAATTATGATTTCATACAACAGTTGGATATTCTTTCTTGGTTATGTGGTGGCCCTGATAAGGGCCGTTTGGATTAGAGGCGACTGTGGACATCTACTTGGATGTAGTGTACTTGGTGACAGCTTTGGTGCCCTCGCTGACGGCGTGCTTTGCCAGTTCTCCGGGGAGAAGGAGGCGCACTGCGGTCTGCACTTCACGGCTGCTGATGGTCGACTTCTTGTTGTACTGACCGAGACGGGCAGCTTCGGCGGCGATGCGTTCGAAAATGTCGTTGACGAAGCTGTTCATGATGGACATGGCGCGACTCGAAATTCCAGTATCTGGGTGGACTTGCTTCAGAACCTTGTAGATGTAGATGCCGTAGCTCTCCTTCCTCTTCCTACGCCTCTTCTTGTCGGCATTGGGCCGGGGAGCCTTGGCAGCTTTCTTGGAACCCTTCTTGGCAACTTGTCCGGATGGAGGAGCCATTGTGAGCGTTGATTAGACTAAGCGGGTGCGAATTCGACGTTGCTCTGAAAGAGAAATGTTATGGTCACTATTCTATTCTATTCTATTGTTTTATTTAAATGGGGATCTATCCATGGACAATTTTCCCCACAATGTACGTGTTCTTTATATAAAATTATGTGTTGTTAATGAGGATGGGTGGATTGTTAGATGAAATGGGGGATGTAGCGATGTGTTGGTTTCATAACCGTATAGGTTGGTTCATTTATATATTGATACTTATGTAATGTTATTCATAACAATGTATATATGGGTTCATGTTACATAGAATTCAACACAATATAAATATATATTGAGCTTATATTGTATAAATAACGATATATTATATTGGTTTCATATCGTATAAAAAAAAATATGGGCTTGTATAATGGCGCAATAATATAAATATATATCTATATATCATTATGTTTATTATATAAATTCTTGATAATATATATATATATATATATATATATACATATATATATATATTGATTCATATTTGGGTTTATAATGTATATAATTCACATATGTTTCCGTGTTTATAAAAGCACCAAAGCTGTCACCAAGTCTGACATATTTCAAAAACAGTATATTGTCTGATTTGAAATATTGCGTACATATATCCTGACATTGATGGCAGTATATATGCACATATATTCCAATATTACCTGCTATTTCTGTAATTAATCCAATTCCTGATAATCATTAACTGCCTACATATACATATAACTTAGCGCAGACACCTGCATGTACATGTGTGTGCCGATATTACCTATCTTGTCATATAATTCAATTTATAAAAACAAAACATATTTATATTACCCATCTGTGTCATTTCCACACTAAAATACATTATTTGTGCTTACACACATATATACATACGTACATACATATATATGCATGCATAGCACACACATACATACGTGATATATATGCATGCACAATATACATGCATACATGCATATGCATACATAGCATACTCATATATAATTACATATATAATTACATTACATTACAGACAGAAGTGCGATAACATTTAAGGCTTCAAGCCGGTGATACTAAAGATTTAGGGCCAGAAGTGGGTCAACCATGGAGTAAGTACTCCTATAAATTTGGTTCATATTTAGCAAATTTGGGAAAATCGCAATTCTGTCTTATAACAATTATTTATTTTGATTTATATAATTATCAACAGGACTCACTTGCCTGTATATTTATTCAATAACCACCCCATCAAGAAAACATTACAATATCTGGTGGGTATCAAAGAAAAAAAAATACAATATAACAACTTTCAGTAATGACATATTCGAGCCGCTCTCAGCTTGTTGGTTGACCTCAGATGTGAAACAATGCTTTGAGCGGTTCGTTGATACTGAACTGAAATTCAGACATTCAAATCATAAGATTATCTTAATATATACAAAGAACAGAAAAATATATAATTCGCAGTAATCATAAGATTATCTTAATATGTACAAAGAACAGAAAAATATATAATTCGCAGTAATTCATAAGGTGGAAACAAAAAACTAGAATCATATAAATATTGAGACATATTTTGTTGGGGACAAGAGTGCGACTGTAAGAGGCAGGCTTCAAGCCTATCAATATAAAAGAAAAGTCCGGAAAAAAGGGTCACCTAAGGGAGTCGAATGCTCCTGTTAAATTGTTTCGAAAAAATTCGGCAAATTTCAGTCGCTCTCTTGTCTTTGAGATTATGTCATATTGAAATTTGTGCCAGAGGGGCTGTATATTGTTGAGCAACATGCTCTTACATAAAAAGGAGGATATGCAATCATTATCGTGTAATGTTGCATTCAGTCATATATATGACTGATAAACATATAAAATATAATTGTATCGATAGTGAAGGTGAATCGAGCCTCTCCATGCTTATTTGGTGACCCGAGTTGTTTAGGTTAGGGGGCTATTGGAGAGATCCGATGCGCCAAAACATATTGAAAGAAAAAAAGAAAAAAAGAAGAAAAACGGGTCGGATGTGCAGATGACAGGTGCCAGTAGGGGATAGAGGTCGCTATGCTCGGTGTGGGATGGCCCCCAAGTTGGTGGTAGGATTTCCAGTGATGTCTGCCGTAACGATAAAGAAAGGAGTGCCTCCTGCTTGGAAAGGAAGCAGATGTAGGTACAATCGTCTAAGTACACAGTCATTATCTGTTTATCACCACAGTTATATTATATTGGAGGAGGAAAGGGAAAGGATAGAATAAAGTGTAAGGGGAAGGGTGGGAAAAGGAGAGGATAGAATAAAGTGTAAGGGGAAGGGTGGGGTGAAAGGGTGAAAGGGGGTAAAGTTGGAAGAAAAGAGAGAAGGCGTGGGAACAAAAGACAGAAAACGCTTATATGTTATCACGATCGAAAATTTACATACAAGATTTTCAAAGTTATAAAATAGTATTCATTTATTCTTCTTCTTTTTTTTGAGCAAAGCATAAATAACAGAGCAAAACAACACATTTAACTATTTACATATATTTACATGTATATTCCATATGAACATATATTTTTGATTGACATCACCTATAGGTATATAAAGAGAAAATATAAATATTTCTTACCTTATGATATGTGAAGGAGTAACATATATATTAAACGCAGAAAGGCTGGACAGCTTCTTGTAATCTGTTAAATAATAGTAACATAATTGACAAGTATAGTGTTTAGCATGAGAATAATACAAGGGAGGAAGGAGTAGCATGTACCATATATTAAGTCCAGAAAGGCTGGACGGCTCCTTGTGATCTGGTTTGGCATAGTGGTTATTGTATACAGGAGAAAATTGTATAAGTATATGGGAAAATAATAAAAAAGGAGAAAGGAGTAACATATATATTAAACCAGAATCACTGGACGGCTCCTTGTTATCTGTTTGAATGAGGGTAACATAATTAACATAACATACAATATTTGGCAGGTATGATAATTCAACGGTGGCGAACGTGCCATCGATAGAATGGTATTCAAAGTAGTACATGTAGTTATTGTATATAAGATAAAATTGTATATAGGGGAATATAGTGCAGAGGGAGAATGGAGTAACATAAAATCAAATCCAGAGTGACTGGACAGGTCCTTGCTATCTGTTTAGAAACAGTAGCATAAAATGACATATATAATATTCAACATGAGTGATATATCAGTGGAGGCGAACGTGCCGTGAAAATGGTCTTGGGGAAGAACAGATTATAAAGTAGAAAATTTCCCTGTATCTTTAACATATTGCAACGTGTGTAGTACATGTGTATTTGAACTAAAGAAATCTGTGATGTCTAAGTGGGCTTTCCCGATCTTTGTCAAAAAACTTTGTCTTTGGTTTAGATATTTTGTACATGTCATTAAATAATGAAAAACTGTCTCCGGCATCCTGCACCTGTCACACAGCCCAGTGGGATGTTTTCGTATTGTATGCATGTATGACGCGAGGCGGGCCCGCCCCAGGCGCAGGCGATGTATAATGATTTCACTTCGTCGACTTGGGACATCTAGAGGAAAGAAATTGTTAACATTGGATTGTAGAAAGTATAACTGTCGACCGTGGGCCGAGTTTTCCCATTGGTTTTGCCACTGTGTTAGTACATTTTGAGAGAGTATAGATCTTATTTCCTTGGCATTTGGTTTGATATGTATTACAATACTTGGATGATTGAGGCCCCTTTTCGCCACAGTGTCGGCAATTTCATTGCCTATGAGCCCACAGTGGGCAGGGACCCAGGTGAAAGTGACATGAGTACCAGATTGAATCAAATTAGTATACAGTTGTAATATATCGGAAATTAGGGATCGGGAGTTATCGTGGAAGTTTTGCAGTGCTTCTAAGGTGCTAAGCGAATCGGTGAAAATAACTGCCTGCATTGGTCGGTATTCTTCTAGCCATTCTAGTGCGCATAATATTGCAACTTGTTCCGTCCTACATGCTGAAATGTAGGAGATCCGCTTGCTTACTCTTTTTTTGAAATATGGAATGTATACACCAATGCTTGCTCTAGAGCGAGAAGTGTCGACGGAACCATCAGTATATACTTGTAGATGATTATAGTAATCTGTGTTTATTACCTGTAATGCAGCTTGTTGCTGTTGTACGGGGGAGTTGGATTTGCTACATAAAGTGTGGACTTGAAGATCAATTGGGGGGATTAGTAGTAACCATGGTGGTGTATTCGTAAGTTGGATTGGATCGGTACAGGGAATGGGAATTGGATTTCTAAGAGAGAAATGTTTTCGTTTTTCGGGCCACTTGTAGTAATGGTGCTGCCAGCACTCCGCGAGAGCTAGGCGGACAGGATGTTGGGGGTCCAGCCGTGTTATGTATAGTTTGTAGATCATACCAGCTCTCTTCCGGCGGAGGCTGGCGGGTAGCTCGTAGCATTCGACCTGTAGGGAGTGAAGGGGGGTTGTAGGTAGGGCACCTGTACAGATTTGGAGGGATTGATATTGGATTGTGTCAATTCGATGGGTTAGATATTCCGGTAAGGGGTCAAAAATTTCTGAGGCGTATTCAATAATGGGTCTTATAATAGTACGATACAATAGTAATAATGTCTTACAGTCTGCACCCCATGTGGTGCCTGTGAGGGCGCGAATCATATTAATACGTTTTATACATTTCAAATACATGTCATCAATATGTGATTTCCAGGTTAAACCCGGGTCGAATATAACGCCGAGGAATCTGTATGAGGTAACTACCTCTAGGCGTTCATCATTGAAATACAAATGAATAATATTGGGATCTACTCTGGGAGTATGAAATATCATAATCTTTGATTTGGTGGTTGATGGGGTCAGACTCCATTTCGATAGCCAAGTTGTTAGGTTGTTGAGATCTTGTTGGATGCGAGTCTGGAGAAAAGCGATGTTAGTGGAACTCTTCCAGATTGCCACATCATCTGCATACATGGAGATATTGGTATATTGACATATATCAGGCAAATCACATACATATAAATTAAACAACAGTGGGCTTATAACACTACCTTGGGGTAGACCAATATTGCATGGCAGTGTATCTGAAAGAGTCACGCCAACCTTCACCTGAAAGGTGCGGTTAGTCAAAAACATTTTAATCCAGTTTAGTATGTTACCTTCAAAACCAAGGCATTTCAGTTTGTATAACAATAATGAATGTGGAATAGAGTCAAACGCTTTTTCTAAGTCAACAAACACAGATATCAAATAATGCTTACTTACAAGTGTTTTTTGTATGTCAGATTCTAGTCTGACCAAGTTATTCAATATCGTTCTCTTGGGCATAAACCCAGACTGTGTATGTGGAATTATGTTATGTTTGTCAATAATATACAACATTCTTTTAACGATCATTCGTTCCATCACTTTACATAACTGTGGAGTAAGTGATATAGGACGATATGATGTTAGCAAGCGTGGGTTGAGGCCGGGTTTGGGGATAGGAGTGATAATAGAATGTTTCCATACTTCTGGAATTTGGGAGGTTTCCCAGATGAGGTTGATGATGTTGAGGAGGGTGTGCTTTGCCTGTGGAGGTAGATGGGAGATAAGTTCCTTCCCGATACCGTCGTGTCCGGGTGCTGTTGAGTTTGTTGCCTGAATAGCTCTGTTTAACTCTGTGATAGAAAAGGACATGTTAAGAGGATTGTTATTACCAAATTGTATATCACTTTTCTGACATTGGGGGGTGTTGCTGGTGTCTGAGGGGGGAGAGAACTGGAATTGTTTGGCTAAGAGATCAGCCTTAACTTTGGAGTCTTGTATATACTCACCTTCCACTTGTATAGGTGGTATAGTGGGTTTTCTTTGTCTTGTACCGTTTATGACCTTTATTTTGGACCATATTCGTGATAGGGGGGTAAACCTGTTTAGGTCATTACAAAACGAGATAAAATGTTCATGTTTCGCAGTCTTAATAACTCTGCGAGCATACGCGGCTTTCCTTTTGTAAATCAGTAAATCATCGAACAAATAAGTCTTATCTAAAGTACGTTTAGCCTTGTTCCTCTGTCTAATTGCAGAGGTACATTCTGGTGTCCACCAGGGGTTTGGAGGTTTGGTACTAGGTGTTATTGTAGGAATAGCTTTCTTGGCGGCTTCCATTAAGACTGTAATAAAGAAATCATAAAATTCATGTATATTATGCAAAGTGGGAGATTTCCCTTCCAACCTGTTTTCAATTTCTTGGGAGAAACGAGTCCAGTCGGCCTTTTTGAATGACCAATTGGGATGTTTGGGTTGTTGTTGCTGTTGGAGGGAATGCGAATTTTTTGTTTCGCTTTGTGAACTTACCTGGATGTGTATTAGGTAATGATCACTTCCTAGATTTTGGGGTGAGACAAACCAGCTGCAGTGGGTGGAGAGGTTGGTTGATGCAATGGTTAAATCTATTGCCGATGATGTGCCGTGGTGGGAGTCGAATCTAGTGGGAGAAGAATCATTTAATATAACAAGATTATTATTTTCAATAAAGGATTGAACCGATAAACCATTGGAGTCTCGCTTGTGAGAACCCCATATGGGGTTATGGGCATTAAAATCGCCGCATATTATAAATGAAGGAAGACAATGTTTAGTCAGTTCCTCTAAGTCAGTTTCTGAGAGAGAAAGACAGGGGTTATAAAAATTCACAATAGAAATGTCACGCCTGCCGAAGTGAATGTTTATTTGTTGTAATTCCAGGTTTGGACTGTGTTGTACTATTCGATATGAAATGGAGTTATGCAGATATATCGCACAACCACCATGTCGTTTACCTTGACGGTTTCTAAATATTCCTGTGTAGCCAGGTATGATAAAATCTGCTCCGTCTCGGGCCCATGTTTCCTGTATACAGAGTATACTAGGTGGGTCGGGTGTGTTATGTAAATATTGGAGCAATTCTGCCCCGTTACCTGTAAGCCCTCTGGCGTTCCATTGGATGAGAGTGAGACCCGCCATTGTGAGAGAGAGGAGGAAAAGAAGAAAGAAAATGTGACAATTCATTACGTACAACATGTTTGTAGCATGTCATGAATCTTTGAAGCTTCGAGATTGATCTTAAAGCAGGCTTGTGCCGCCTCAACAGTGAGTCGAAGTCTGTCACTTTTCGACGTTGTGGTATCTAGATTATTAATGATAAAAACAACAAAGGCTACAATACGCTCAATATTTACGAGATCAATAGTTGCACACTGTGTAGTTGCCTCAATGGAGCTGGTTTGAGTCGAGGCCTCCTTTTGACTCACTTTTGGCTTGCTGGGAAGGATACGGGTGGGTTTGTTGGATGAGTTAATTACAGGAGGGGCAGCTTGATCTTTTGTTGGAATGCTGGATGAAATTGGAGTTGAAGTTGATTGTTGGTTGGCGAGAATGGGTGGTTGTGGTTGAGGTTGTTGTTGTGGCTTGACGGGGGCCGGAGCTTGTTGTTTTTGTCTCTCTTGAATTTGCTTTGCAGCTTCTGCATATGATACTTTGTTTGTGATTTTGTGGTTTTGGATTCGGCGGGCGTCTTTGTAGTGTGTGCATCCAGCGTACGCTGCGCTATGGGGTCCTCCACATCTTAAACATTTGGGGCTTTCTTTGTTTGGGCATTGGTCAAGTATGTGACTGTCGCCACATCGTACACACCGCATTTGGAAACGGCAGGTTTCCTGGCTATGGCCAAATCTTTGGCATTTATAACACCTGGTGACTGGCGGTATGTATGTAGTTACCGGGAAGACTTCAAAGCCAATACTTACGGATGGGGGCAGATTGTTTGACGAGAATGTTAGGATTACAACGGTGGTTGGTTTAAGTACTCCTTGGTCTCGTTTGTTAATGCGTTTTGTTTCAGTTACTCCTTGGGATGATAGTTCCGATTCTATGTCTTTTTCTGTTAGGCTTGTTGAGATTCGTTTTATGACACCTTTTGTGGGTGGGTGATCGTTGTTTGTGTTTACGGCCTTTACTGCACAGTTGCAAAAGTTAGTGATGCCTAGTAGGGATTTTACTTGTTTTGGGGTCTTACATTTGATTACAAAGTGCTTTGCCTTCCGTTTCACTTCTTCGACTTTACCGGCGATTTTGTTAATTTCTCTGGCCACTTGGATAGGGTTGCATTGGGTTATGTTTTTGTCTATGCCAGTGATAGTGACATATGGTATGTTTTTTGGGCGGGATGGTCGTACGGGCGTATGGAATGAATCGCTATCGTAATCATTGTCATTGGTCAAGTCAACTGTTCCTGCTCGTCTTCTTTTTTTCCTACTGGTCACTTCAATGAAGTCTGAATCCTGGAGACCAGGATCGGACGCCATGTCTGTGCTCGACATGGTCTAGATTGAAAGAGGGTGGGGTGGAGTAAGGATGTCTGTCTCAATCACAAAAAGGTGAGTGATGGATCACAAGTGTGGAAAAGGAAGGAGAATAATCTTATGGGCTGCGCCCCGCGGGGGGGGGGGGGGGCGAATTTATGTATACCTCTATGGGGGGAGGAGTTTGATGCACCGTCCCAGTACGAATATAGGTTGACAGGTGTATTTAGTAAAAACGGAAGAAGAGTATTTTGTCCGGAGAGGCTAGCTATGCGTTCACTAGGGGGAAGGGAATAAATGCACAAAAATACAGAGGGAGTGCTGGGGGTATAACCAAATAAAAGGAGAAGATGCGGCCTTTTATACCGAGTGAACGTGATACGTTACAAGACGGTACAAGACGCTTGAACAATGGTTTTGGCGAGGACTATAGTATGTGGGGGTGATTGACAAAGGGGGAGGGACAAAAAAAGGGGTGGAATGCCTCAGTGGGCAGAGCAGGGGTCGGTAGTGAACGGGCTGCTGCTTACACAAAGGTATACGTACAAAATGGCGGTTAAAACAAAGTTAGTGTATAAGATATGGAAGAGCTCCCCTAAAAGTAGGTGGGCGGTGTTCACATGCACATCCACTATATACGTATGGTGAAGGTAGGAGCGTGTACTATATATGGAATAGTTCACCCCTGCCGGGTGTATAGTTGTAGTATGTAGGTTTGACTGTACGGTGCTAAAAGTCCGTTTAGTCTTAACGTACAACGATACAAGAAATAATGGATTCAAATATAAATACAATATATCAAAGAAAGAGGTAATATCAGAAAACTATTCAAATATTACACTGCGCGGAGTGAGGCTGACAGGTTGAGGAGAGTCAAACTGGCGCCTGGGTTGCGCCAGGGGATGGGGGGGGGGGGGGGGGATACGAGTATGTAGATGAGGCAACGTCGGCGTAAGGTGCGACAGATATATCAAATATTATGCAAGCCGCACTTACACGTTACAGAGGCCTACTAATATAATAAATTACACAGGGGGTATTAATAGATCAAGGTATATCAAAATAGGTGAGAAAATGGAGGGCTGGGAGAAGAAAGGACGTAGTGGTCAGCCGTGTAAAGCGCGGCGAGTAAGTCGAAGGGCTTTACTTACTGCGTAAGTGGTGTAAGCTCCTATACGTCCAGACTCTCCGGGCTGCGAGCTTGGTGGAGGATTCACAAATCTTGTAAAATATCGCACAAATGTATAAGTAGATATCAGATGAATAACAACAAAATGGGTGAATAGTGATGGGCAATTTGCCACTGTCCAAAGGACGAAAAGGAATCAAAGCAACAAACAAACGTAGAATAGACACAAAATTGAGCAGAATTGAGCAAGCAAGCAAGCGGTCTCCTCAACCTACGGTCTCCTCAACCTCCTTCCCTACGCTGCACCTGAAGTATGCGCTCTTATAATTATGGATATCATTTATCTATTGCAAAGGTAAATGTTTTTGTTTATGATGTAATACCTGATTTATCTTGTGTTACGTTGAAAATGAAAATAAATGAATTGAATTGTCGATACTATTCTTTCTTTCTTTCTTTCTTTCTTTCTTTCTTTCTTTCTTTATTTATTTGAGTGATTGATTGCTTTTTTGTTTCTCACTACCCAATACTAAGCCCAATGTCAAACAGCAAGATATTATCCAGACTTCATTACTCCAACATGTGTGCTGCGGGTACTTAATCTGCGCAAAATAGTGCATAGAATCTTTCCTTCACCAAAGAAATGTGTGAAGTTGTTGCTTTCTACAACCCACCCACTATGGGAACAACAACTTTACCAAAAAAGGCAACAACTTTACACACGAAGCAACAACTTTACACATAAAGCAACAAGTTTACAATCGTATGACAACAACATTACAGAAGCCAAAACAACAACTTTACTTGAGAAAAATTCCTCTCTCTCTCTCTCTCTCTCTTTCTCTCTCTCTCTCTCAATCTCTCTTTCCCTATTTGCAACTGAGGGCTGTGATGAGCAAAAACATGCCATAGTCATTATGCCATCGTCATTTACAACCATTTAGCTCAATACAGCGTGCAGTGGAAGCGTTTTAAGAGCATGATTGCCACAGAACAGAAAAAAAAAACTGAACTAGAAATTTGTAAGATGTTATATAAAGATGGGGAAATTATTTCAGTATAATATAATGACGAGGTTTGAGCATTGATTCAAACGTGCTTCTCATAATGACGTTCGGTCCATAGAATATGACCTGACGTGTCGTAATAACAAATGAAAGAGATGTGGAAATTTGTTTCATAAAGTGTATTCTTTCTTGATAATGTGGTGGCTCTGAAAAGAGCCGTTGTTTTGTGGTGCAGGAGGCCGTTGAATTCTAGCCGCCAAATCCGTAGAGTGTGCGTCCCTGCCTCTTCAATGCGTAAACGACTGACGCTGCACCTGACCGAACAGGTTTTAAGTAACCGCTTTGCGGACATGGAGGGCGACGCCCCATTCTCCTACTGTCCGCCGCGGCCAGCCCACGATCCGCCTGCACGACATCCGGCTGGATCGAGTGCGCCACCTCACGGCCGTCCGTTGCGTTGACCAGACCAGCACCGCGAGTCGGACGGGCACTGTGTCACATCACATACATTACTCTGTCGCACATTACCTAAAGAAATGAACAAATGAAATACACATATGATAATATTGACAGCATACGGAGTAGCAGATATGCACATATGAATATATACACACTCACATGATTTCGAGTATGAAAAGATTTTTCAGAGTAAAACTTCTCTCCTAAACGAAAACCATCACCCTCCCCCGCTCACATTCTATTTAGCCTATTTTCGTTAGCTCTCACACAATTGTTTGCTCTTGAGTAACACATAAAACTCCACAATTGTGCCTTCATCTACCATTTCTCTCCTTTTCAACATAAATTCACCAATATAGAATGATTTCTGATTTTGTAAACTATTCCTTTCTATTTCCCCGTTTCGTGTTTCTGTGCATGCGTGTATTTCTTTTTCTTTCTTCTTCTTCTTCTTCTCTTCTTCTTCTCCTTCTTTTCTCAGTGCATCGACTACTCAATACAATTATTCTTTCTTGGGTTTGTGGTGGCTCTTAAAAGAGCCGTTTGATTTTTGATTTGAGGTGCAAATAAACTTATTTGGCACCCTTCTTGGCAGCAGGCTTCTTTGGTTTTGCCGCCTTGGACTTGGTGGTCGTCTTCTTCGCCACTTTCTTCGGGGTTGCCTTCTTGGATGGCTTCTTTGCTGCGGTCTTCTTCTTGGGCGTCTTCGTTTTCTCCGACTTGGTTGCTGTCTTCTTTGCCGGCTTCTTCTTTGTCGCCTTCTTCTTCTTCTTTCTCCTTCTTTTCTTCTGCAGCTTTGGCCTTCTTGGCGACCGCCTTCTCTTTCTTTGCGGCTGCCTTTGCCTTGGCCTTCTCGCGGTCAGCCTTGGCCTTTGCCTTCTGCTTCTCTTTTCGTGCCTTCTCCGCCGCCTCTGCCTTTGCTGCCTTGACGTTCAGCTTGAAAGAGCCAGATGCCCCGACACCTTTCGTCTGAACCAGTGTCTCGTTGGCAACCCCTTTCCGCAGAGCTCGCTTGATGAAGATGGTCTGTCGGTCCATATCGCCTACTTTGTAGTTGGCTGCGATGTACTTCTTAATGGCCTGAAGTGAAGATCCATTCCGCTCCTTCAGTGCGCCGATAGCAGCATTGACCATCACCTGAGTCGGTGGATGCTCGGGCGCTTTCTTCTTGGTCGTCTTCTTTGCTGCTTCCGAAGCCGCCATCACGATAACAATCGATGCGATACGTAGTGATTCAGAGAGTAGTGGAACAAAACTAATGACTCGCAACCTTCGCACTGTCGCTTTATCAGCTCATTGCGTACCTCGAAGGAATCACCGGACATCTCGGGCATGGCGTCGTGGAGAACGCTCTGCCTAATGTGCTTCCACATTCTGTTCTCTGTTTCATATTACTTGATTTACTTTTCTGCTCCATTTGTTTTATCCACGTGTTTCCCTAAGGCAGCTGTTTTATATTACAACATGCCGAAAACTGCAACAATTTTTGACAGGAAACGCACAAACACTAGAGCATTAACGCAATCAAACACACAAATTTCCTACATACATGTGGCTGTGCTGTTCTCATGCTGTCGATAAATTACTCTTTTATCTTAATCCCTTCTTTTTAACCTCACAACGGCCTCGCCTGACGATTTATCATCTGTGCATTTTTCACAAATTCATAAATTCTTCCGAAATTCTTGTTACTTAATTCTTGCTTATTTTCATACTCTATCATATGCCTATTCATTCTCCATATTCTCTCCTCATCTAATGGTATGTATTGCCACCTTATATATTTTAGTCTTTATTCTATGCTTATCCCTTATCTATTTTGTCTCCTTATAAAATAGTGTGCATTGTCACTTTATATATCTATCGTTATATTTCTTCCTTTATTTTCATCATTGTATTTCTTCCTTTCTCTACATTTCCTATTTATGTGTGATTCAAGTAAGGATAATTAGAGAGAGAGAGAGAGAGAGAGAGAGAGAAAGAAAAAAAAAACGAAAAAAAAAACCGGAGATCTCAACACAACACAAAATAGCATGATGAATTGAATGTATTCTTTCTGGAAAATGTGGTGGCCCTGATAAGGGCCGTTTGGTTGAAAAGAGCCGTGAAGTCTCTAACTGGACTTTGCAGTCTTCTTCGGCAGAAGCACGGCCTGGATGTTTGGCAGTACACCACCCTGAGCGATTGTCACGCCTCCCAGCAGCTTGTTCAGCTCTTCGTCGTTGCGAACGGCAAGTTGAAGATGTCGCGGGATGATCCTTGTCTTCTTGTTATCGCGTGCGGCGTTGCCGGCCAGCTCCAGAATCTCAGCGGTCAGGTATTCGAGAACAGCAGCTAGGTACACTGGTGCACCAGCGCCTACTCTCTGGGCGTAGTTGCCTTTACGAAGGAAGCGATGAACTCGGCCGACGGGGAACTGCAGGCCGGCGCGTGATGATCGAGACTTGGCCTTGGTGCGAGCCTTGCCAGATTTTCCTCGTCCAGACATGATTGGAGACGGAGAGACAAATGTGTTGACGTGATCTGAATGCTGATTCAACTGAGAGTGTGATCCCCGCTGATTGTTTCCGCACCCATTTATACCCCGCTCGGGGATCCAGCGGGTCAAGATCCTTTTGTTGACCGGTCGACCAATCAGCGTAGCCGGTGGTAGCCGTGGGCAGCTTCTGCTGCCAGTGCGGACACAAGCGCTGTTTGCTGCCCTCTTGCTGGCTAACTCGGCACAGTGTGTAGTGGTTCACTTCAGCTCGTTGTATCGAGGCGGCTATCCATATATCATGTTTCACGATAAAGCAATTGTGAATACACACTTTCAGTTGAATCAGCATTCAGATCACGTCAACACATTGATGAATAGACTCATAATTAACGTCACAAACTTTATTTTTTTTCTTTCCTTGGCCATATAGTTTTACTTTTTCTTATCCCCCCCCCCTCACTCCTTCTATCTCCCTATATATCTATCTACCCCCCCCCCTCTCTCTCTCTCTCTCTCTCTCCCTCTCTATTAAGCACCTAATAGACCCCTTCTCGTCTCAATTACATATGGATTCAGTTATTTGCGAGGTACATAATCACCGTCGACTGCGTTTCATATGAAGAAGGGGGCGGGGACATTTACGTGCATTTCATTTATCTTTTTGGTTTGTCGACATTTTTTGTTGTTGTTGTTTTATTTCCGTTCAACTACCTGTACACTTTTAAATACATAAATATCTTACATCATCCTAGCCTCTACTTTTTAAAAACTAAGAATAACAAACAGAATATTGTATGAACCATGATATTCTTTCTTGATAATGTGGTGGCTCTGAAAAGAGCCGTTGTGTTGGGTGGTGCGACCACGGAGGACAGGCCTCTCTCTACGCCCTCTCTCCCCGGATGCGACGGGCCAGCTGAATGTCCTTGGGCATGATGGTGACCCGCTTGGCGTGGATGGCGCACAGGTTGGTGTCTTCGAACAGACCCACGAGGTAAGCCTCGCTCGCTTCTTGGAGGGCCATGACAGCAGAGCTTTGGAAGCGCAGCTCGGTCTTGAAATCCTGAGCAATCTCACGAACAAGTCGCTGGAAGGGAAGTTTGCGGATGAGAAGTTCGGTGCTCTTCTGGTAGCGGCGAATCTCACGAAGTGCGACTGTGCCGGGCCTATAGCGATGAGGTTTCTTCACTCCTCCGGTGGCGGGGGCACTCTTGCGAGCAGCCTTCGTAGCCAGTTGCTTGCGAGGAGCCTTGCCTCCAGTCGACTTGCGAGCCGTCTGCTTGGTGCGAGCCATGTTTTCTTCAGGTAACGAGTAGGGAGTTTTTTCGATGCGGAGTTGGGAAGAGAATGAAACCGCCGGACATTCAGCTCCCATTTTATATCGCGGACGATGGATCCCTAGACCCGGGACGGATCCAATCCGTGGCCTGTGATTGGTCAAGCAGTGATTTCCTTTGTCCGAGATGACCGCACTGTCCAGCCCCGCAGCGGCGGCCGCCACCCGTCCAGTCTGCTATGGTTGGTCACGCTGCTCAACCTGTTCACGCGTTCCCGTAGATGGCGCCGTTGAGATACCAGCTCGCGAATTCAATGATTATTGCGACCACTATATTGTATACTGAAGACATCATTCCGAACGATTTTTTTTTTTTTCTGTACGCAGCAGGCTGCTGTAACAGTGATATTATTACTATACGTGCATGATGGTATTTGGAATAGATTCATATAGCAACACCTCGTTAAGAAGATGATTCTATAATGCGGTGTGATAATTTAGACTCTTTTGTATTCTCTCTTCTACCCGAAGAGGAAGAGCAGGCAGATTGGAAGTTAATGTATATTGTGCGGGTCTTAAGCATTAATCTGTAATATGTTTGCATGATCTTACCATGTTTCGATCAGGTAGTGCTTTCATTCAACTAATTAATGAGTACATTATGTTAACACGAGAAGCAAATATAAATAAGCAGACAATCTGAAATCACTAAGCAAGCAATGATTTGTATTTCTAGTCTGGTGTGCAAAGTACTAGTTTTTTGATTCGTTATAATTAGGATATGATTATGATTTCATACAACAGTTGGATATTCTTTCTTGGTTATGTGGTGGCCCTGATAAGGGCCGTTTGGATTAGAGTCGACTGTGGACATCTACTTGGATGTAGTGTACTTGGTGACAGCTTTGGTGCCCTCGCTGACGGCGTGCTTTGCCAGTTCTCCGGGGAGAAGGAGGCGCACTGCGGTCTGCACTTCACGGCTGCTGATGGTCGACTTCTTGTTGTACTGACCGAGACGGGCAGCTTCGGCGGCGATGCGTTCGAAAATGTCGTTGACGAAGCTGTTCATGATGGACATGGCGCGACTCGAAATTCCAGTATCTGGGTGGACTTGCTTCAGAACCTTGTAGATGTAGATGCCGTAGCTCTCCTTCCTCTTCCTACGCCTCTTCTTGTCGGCATTGGGCCGGGGAGCCTTGGCAGCTTTCTTGGAACCCTTCTTGGCAACTTGTCCGGATGGAGGAGCCATTGTGAGCGTTGATGAGACTAAGCGGGTGCGAATTCGACGTTGCTCTGAAAGAGAAATGTTATGGTCAACTGCCCCCTTCCCTCTTTTATACGCGTTCGGAGGATCCGCTCGCACAGTTCATGCAAATTAGATGAGGATTAGCAGAAGCATCGATTCAGGCGGGCGTGACGGCTCTACCTGCCGGCCGTGGTGGAATAATGTTTTTTTTTTTTTTTTTTGCCACCAGATGGCGGTAGACAGATTTCTGTCAATATCACCCTAATTTTGTCCTTGAACTGCGTGTAAAAATGAAATACATGAATAATTCTCTGTAAATATTTTATTGATAAATTTTCTTTTCTTCTTGTAATCAAACCAGATCCAGAAAAGCTCCTGTAACTATACATATTCTGTTGCGTGTCTCACGAAATAGCTGCTATCTTCCCTTATTTCTTTTCAGTGCCTGTTAAACTTTTACACGTATTATCTACCTTCGTCGCCGTTTCCTAACGCGCTGCAGCTGAAATTCATTTGTAAAGATTTATTATGCCTTAGAGAAACCATACCTTCTTGCTTGCATACAACTGAAGCATGACTTTGTGTCATTTCTTCTTTCTTTTTCTTTTTTCTTTTTTTTTTTTGCCAGTATGCGCTCTTATAATTATGGATATCATTTATCTATTGCAAAGGTAAATGTTTTTGTTTATGATGTAATACCTGATTTATCTTGTGTTACGTTGAAAATGAAAATAAATGAATTGAATTGTCGATACTATTCTTTCTTTCTTTCTTTCTTTCTTTCTTTCTTTCTTTCTTTATTTATTTGAGTGATTGATTGCTTTTTTGTTTCTCACTACCCAATACTAAGCCCAATGTCAAACAGCAAGATATTATCCAGACTTCATTACTCCAACATGTGTGCTGCGGGTACTTAATCTGCGCAAAATATATGCTGGTCATGCCAAATAGTGCATATCTTTCCTTCACCAAAGAAATGTGTGAAGTTGTTGCTTTCTACAACCCACCCACTATGGGAACAACAACTTTACCAAAAAAGGCAACAACTTTACACACGAAGCAACAACTTTACACATAAAGCAACAAGTTTACAATCGTATGACAACAACATTACAGAAGCCAAAACAACAACTTTACTTGAGAAAAATTCCTCTCTCTCTCTCTCTCTCTCTATTCTCTCTCTCTCTCAATCTCTCTTTCCCTATTTGCAACTGAGGGCTGTGATGAGCAAAAACATGCCATAGTCATTATGCCATCGTCATTTACAACCATTTAACTCAATACAGCGTGCAGTGGAAGCGTTTTAAGAGCATGATTGCCACAGAACAGAAAAAAAAAAAAAACTGAACTAGAAATATGTAAGATGTTATATAAAGATGGGAAAATTATTTCAGTATAATATAATGACGAGGTTTGAGCATTGATTCAAACGTGCTTCTCATAATGACGTTCGGTCCATAGAATATGACCTGACGTGTCGTAATAACAAATGAAAGAGATGTGGAAATTTGTTTCATAAAGTGTATTCTTTCTTGATAATGTGGTGGCTCTGAAAAGAGCCGTTGTTTTGTGGTGCAGGAGGCCGTTGAATTCTAGCCGCCAAATCCGTAGAGTGTGCGTCCCTGCCTCTTCAATGCGTAAACGACGTCCATGGCAGTAACCGTCTTGCGTTTGGCATGCTCGCAGTATGTCACTGCATCGCGGATCACGTTCTCAAGGAAGACTTTCAGGACTCCGCGGGTTTCTTCGTAGATGAGGCCCGAGATTCGCTTCACTCCGCCCCTTCTTGCCAGACGACGGATTGCTGGCTTGGTGATGCCCTGGATGTTATCACGAAGAACTTTGCGGTGCCGCTTTGCTCCTCCCTTTCCTAGTCCTTTGCCTCCTTTACCGCGTCCAGACATGATGGTGCGAGTTGATTGTGGTATAGCTGATGAGAAATCCAAAAGCCGAATGATGACGCTGCACCTGACCGAACAGGTTTTAAGTAACCGCTTTGCGGACATGGAGGGCGACGCCCCATTCTCCTACTGTCCGCCGCGGCCAGCCCACGATCCGCCTGCACGACATCCGGCTGGATCGAGTGCGCCACCTCACGGCCGTCCGTTGCGTTGACCAGACCAGCACCGCGAGTCGGACGGGCACTGTGTCACATCACATACATTACTCTGTCGCACATTACCTAAAGAAATGAACAAATGAAATACACATATGATAATATTGACAGCATACGGAGTAGCAGATATGCACATATGAATATATACACACTCACATGATCATTTCGAGTATGAAAAGATTTTTCAGAGTAAAACTTCTCTCCCAAACGAAAACCATCACCCTCCCCCGCTCACATTCTATTTAGCCTATTTTCGTTAGCTCTCACACAATTGTTTGCTCTTGAGTAACACATAAAGCTCCACAATTGTGCCTTCATCTACCATTTCTCTCCTTTTCAACATAAATTCACCAATATAGAACGATTTCTGATTTTGTAAACTATTCCTTTCTATTTCCCCGTTTCGTGTTTCTGTGCATGCGTGTATTTCTTTTTCTCCTTCTTCTTCTTCTTCTTCTTTTCTCAGTGCATCGACTACTCAATACAATTATTCTTTCTTGGGTTTGTGGTGGCTCTTAAAAGAGCCGTTTGATTTTTGATTTGAGGTGCAAATAAACTTATTTGGCACCCTTCTTGGCAGCAGGCTTCTTTGGTTTTGCCGCCTTGGACTTGGTGGTCGTCTTCTTCGCCACTTTCTTCGGGGTTGCCTTCTTGGATGGCTTCTTTGCTGCGGTCTTCTTCTTGGGCGTCTTCGTTTTCTCCGACTTGGTTGCTGTCTTCTTTGCCGGCTTCTTCTTTGTCACCTTCTTCTTCTTCTGCTTCTCCTTCTTTTCTTCTGCAGCTTTGGCCTTCTTGGCGACCGCCTTCTCTTTCTTTGCGGCTGCCTTTGCCTTGGCCTTCTCGCGGTCAGCCTTGGCCTTTGCCTTCTGCTTCTCTTTTCGTGCCTTCTCCGCCGCCTCTGCCTTTGCTGCCTTGACGTTCAGCTTGAAAGAGCCAGATGCCCCGACACCTTTCGTCTGAACCAGTGTCTCGTTGGCAACCCCTTTCCGCAGAGCTCGCTTGATGAAGATGGTCTGTCGGTCCATATCGCCTACTTTGTAGTTGGCTGCGATGTACTTCTTAATGGCCTGAAGTGAAGATCCATTCCGCTCCTTCAGTGCGCCGATAGCAGCATTGACCATCACCTGAGTCGGTGGATGCTCGGGCGCTTTCTTCTTGGTCGTCTTCTTTGCTGCTTCCGAAGCCGCCATCACGATAACAATCGATGCGATACGTAGTGATTCAGAGAGTAGTGGAACAAAACTAATGACTCGCAACCTTCGCACTGTCGCTTTATCAGCTCATTGCGTACCTCGAAGGAATCACCGGACATCTCGGGCATGGCGTCGTGGAGAACGCTCTGCCTAATGTGCTTCCACATTCTGTTCTCTGTTTCATATTACTTGATTTACTTTTCTGCTCCATTTGTTTTATCCAAGTGTTTCCCTAAGGCAGCTGTTTTATATTACAACATGCCGAAAACTGCAACAATTTTTGACAGGAAACGCACAAACACTAGAGCATTAACGCAATCAAACACACAAATTTCCTACATACATGTGGCTGTGCTGTTCTCATGCTGTCGGTAAATTACTCTTTTATCTTAATCCCTTCGTTTTAACCTCACAACGGCCTCGCCTGACGATTTATCATCTGTGCATTTTTCACAAATTCATAAATTCTTCCGAAATTCTTGTTACTTAATTCTTGCTTATTTTCATACTCTATCATATGCCTATTCATTCTCCATATTCTCTCCTCATCTAATGGTATGTATTGCCACCTTATATATTTTAGTCTTTATTCTATGCTTATCCCTTATCTATTTTGTCTCCTTATAAAATAGTGTGCATTGTCACTTTATATATCTATCGTTATATTTCTTCCTTTATTTTCATCATTGTATTTCTTCCTTTCTCTACATTTCCTATTTATGTGTGATTCAAGTAAGGATAATTAGAGAGAGAGAGAGAGAGAAAGAAAAAAAAAACGGAGATCTCAACACAACACAAAATAGCATGATGAATTGAATGTATTCTTTCTGGAAAATGTGGTGGCCCTGATAAGGGCCGTTTGGTTGAAAAGAGCCGTGAAGTCTCTAACTGGACTTTGCAGTCTTCTTCGGCAGAAGCACGGCCTGGATGTTTGGCAGTACACCACCCTGAGCGATTGTCACGCCTCCCAGCAGCTTGTTCAGCTCTTCGTCGTTGCGAACGGCAAGTTGAAGATGTCGCGGGATGATCCTTGTCTTCTTGTTATCGCGTGCGGCGTTGCCGGCCAGCTCCAGAATCTCAGCGGTCAGGTATTCGAGAACAGCAGCTAGGTACACTGGTGCACCAGCGCCTACTCTCTGGGCGTAGTTGCCTTTACGAAGGAAGCGATGAACTCGGCCGACGGGGAACTGCAGGCCGGCGCGTGATGATCGAGACTTGGCCTTGGTGCGAGCCTTGCCAGATTTTCCTCGTCCAGACATGATTGGAGACGGAGAGACAAATGTGTTGACGTGATCTGAATGCTGATTCAACTGAGAGTGTGATCCCCGCTGATTGTTTCCGCACCCATTTATACCCCGCTCGGGGATCCAGCGGGTCAAGATCCTTTTGTTGACCGGTCGACCAATCAGCGTAGCCGGTGGTAGCCGTGGGCAGCTTCTGCTGCCAGTGCGGACACAAGCGCTGTTTGCTGCCCTCTTGCTGACTAACTCGGCACAGTGTGTAGTGGTTCACTTCAGCTCGTTGTATCGAGGCGGCTATCCATATATCATGTTTCACGATAAAGCAATTGTGAATACACACTTTCAGTTGAATCAGCATTCAGATCACGTCAACACATTGATGAATAGACTCATAATTAACGTCACAAACTTTATTTTTTTTCTTTCCTTGGCCATATAGTTTTACTTTTTCTTATTCCCCCCCCTCACTCCTTCTATCTCCCTATATATCGATTTGCCCCCCCACTCTCTCTCTCTCTCTCTCTCCCTCTCTATAAAGCACCTAATAGACCCCTTCTCGTCTCAATTACATATGGATTCAGTTATTTGCGAGGTACATAATCACCGTCGACTGCGTTTCATATGAAGAAGGGGGCGGGGACATTTACGTGCATTTCATTTATCTTTTTGGTTTGTCGACATTTTTTTTTGTTCTTAATTTCTATTTCCGTTCAACTACCTGTGCACTTTTAAATACATAAATATCTTACATCATCCTAGCCTCTACTTTTTAAAAACTGAGAATAACAAACAGAATATTGTATGAACCATGATATTCTTTCTTGATAATGTGGTGGCTCTGAAAAGAGCCGTTGTGTTGGGTGGTGCGACCACGGAGGACAGGCCTCTCTCTACGCCCTCTCTCCCCGGATGCGACGGGCCAGCTGAATGTCCTTGGGCATGATGGTGACCCGCTTGGCGTGGATGGCGCACAGGTTGGTGTCTTCGAACAGACCCACGAGGTAAGCCTCGCTCGCTTCTTGGAGGGCCATGACAGCAGAGCTTTGGAAGCGCAGCTCGGTCTTGAAATCCTGAGCAATCTCACGAACAAGTCGCTGGAAGGGAAGTTTGCGGATGAGAAGTTCGGTGCTCTTCTGGTAGCGGCGAATCTCACGAAGTGCGACTGTGCCGGGCCTATAGCGATGAGGTTTCTTCACTCCTCCGGTGGCGGGGGCACTCTTGCGAGCAGCCTTCGTAGCCAGTTGCTTGCGAGGAGCCTTGCCTCCAGTCGACTTGCGAGCCGTCTGCTTGGTGCGAGCCATGTTTTCTTCAGGTAACGAGTAGGGAGTTTTTTCGATGCGGAGTTGGGAAGAGAATGAAACCGCCGGACATTCAGCTCCCATTTTATATCGCGGACGATGGATCCCTAGACCCGGGACGGATCCAATCCGTGGCCTGTGATTGGTCAAGCAGTGATTTCCTTTGTCCGAGATGACCGCACTGTCCAGCCCCGCAGCGGCGGCCGCCACCCGTCCAGTCTGCTATGGTTGGTCACGCTGCTCAACCTGTTCACGCGTTCCCGTAGATGGCGCCGTTGAGATACCAGCTCGCGAATTCAATGATTATTGCGACCACTACTGTATATTGTATACTGAAGACATCATTCCGAACGATTTTTTTTTTTCTGTACGCAGCAGGCTGCTGTAACAGTGATATTATTACTATACATGCATGATGGTATTTGGAATAGATTCATATAGCAACACCTCGTTAAGAAGATGATTCTATAATGCGGTGTGATAATTTAGACTCTTTCGTATTCTCTCTTCTACCCGAAGAGGAAGAGCAGGCAGATTGGAAGTTAATGTATATTGTGCGGGTCTTAAGCAGCATTAATCTGTAATATGTTTGCATGATCTTACCATGTTTCGATCAGGTAGTGCTTTCATTCAACTAATTAATGAGTACATTATGTTAACACGAGAAGCAAATATAAATAAGCAGACAATCTGAAATCACTAAGCAAGCAATGATTTGTATTTCTAGTCTGGTGTGCAAAGTACTAGTTTTTTGATTCGTTATAATTAGGATATGATTATGATTTCATACAACAGTTGGATATTCTTTCTTGGTTATGTGGTGGCCCTGATAAGGGCCGTTTGGATTATAGAGTCGACTGTGGACATCTACTTGGATGTAGTGTACTTGGTGACAGCTTTGGTGCCCTCGCTGACGGCGTGCTTTGCCAGTTCTCCGGGGAGAAGGAGGCGCACTGCGGTCTGCACTTCACGGCTGCTGATGGTCGACTTCTTGTTGTACTGACCGAGACGGGCAGCTTCGGCGGCGATGCGTTCGAAAATGTCGTTGACGAAGCTGTTCATGATGGACATGGCGCGACTCGAAATTCCAGTATCTGGGTGGACTTGCTTCAGAACCTTGTAGATGTAGATGCCGTAGCTCTCCTTCCTCTTCCTACGCCTCTTCTTGTCGGCATTGGGCCGGGAGCCTTGGCAGCTTTCTTGGAACCCTTCTTGGCAACTTGTCCGGATGGAGGAGCCATTGTGAGCGTTGATGAGACTAAGCGGGTGCGAATTCGACGTTGCTCTGAAAGAGAAATGTTATGGTCAACTGCCCCCTTCCCTCTTTTATACGCGTTCGGAGGATCCGCTCGCACAGTTCATGCAAATTAGATGAGGATTAGCAGAAGCATCGATTCAGGCGGGCGTGACGGCTCTACCCGCCGGCCGTGGTGGAATAATGTTTTTTTTTTTTTTTTGCCACCAGATGGCGGTAGACAGATTTCTGTCAATATCACCCTAATTTTGTCCTTGAACTGCGTGTAAAAATGAAATACATGAATAATTCTCTGTAAATATTTTATTGATAAATTTTCTTTTCTTCTTGTAATCAAACCAGATCCAGAAAAGCTCCTGTAACTATACATATTCTGTTGCGTGTCTCACGAAATAGCTGCTATCTTCCCTTATTTCTTTTCAGTGCCTGTTAAACTTTTACACGTATTATCTACCTTCGTCGCCGTTTCCTAACGCGCTGCAGCTGAAATTCATTTGTAAAGATTTATTATGCCTTAGAGAAACCATACCTTCTTGCTTGCATACAACTGAAGCATGACTTTGTGTCATTTCTTCTTTCTTTTTCTTTTTTCTTTTTTTTTTGCCAGTATGCGCTCTTATAATTATGGATATCATTTATCTATTGCAAAGGTAAATGTTTTTGTTTATGATGTAATACCTGATTTATCTTGTGTTACGTTGAAAATGAAAATAAATGAATTGAATTGTCGATACTATTCTTTCTTTCTTTCTTTCTTTCTTTCTTTCTTTCTTTATTTATTTGAGTGATTGATTGCTTTTTTGTTTCTCACTACCCAATACTAAGCCCAATGTCAAACAGCAAGATATTATCCAGACTTCATTACTCCAACATGTGTGCTGCGGGTACTTAATCTGCGCAAAATTGGCTATATGCTGGTCATAAATAGTGCATAGAATCTTTCCTTCACCAAAGAAATGTGTGAAGTTGTTGCTTTCTACAACCCACCCACTATGGGAACAACAACTTTACCAAAAAAGGCAACAACTTTACACACGAAGCAACAACTTTACACATAAAGCAACAAGTTTACAATCGTATGACAACAACATTACAGAAGCCAAAACAACAACTTTACTTGAGAAAAATTCCTCTCTCTCTCTCTCTCTCTTTCTCTCTCTCTCTCAATCTCTCTTTCCCTATTTGCAACTGAGGGCTGTGATGAGCAAAAACATGCCATAGTCATTATGCCATCGTCATTTACAACCATTTAGCTCAATACAGCGTGCAGTGGAAGCGTTTTAAGAGCATGATTGCCACAGAACAGAAAAAAAAAAACTGAACTAGAAATATGTAAGATGTTATATAAAGATGGGGTAATTATTTCAGTATAATATAATGACGAGGTTTGAGCATTGATTCAAACGTGCTTCTCATAATGACGTTCGGTCCATAGAATATGACCTGACGTGTCGTAATAACAAATGAAAGAGATGTGGAAATTTGTTTCATAAAGTGTATTCTTTCTTGATAATGTGGTGGCTCTGAAAAGAGCCGTTGTTTTGTGGTGCAGGAGGCCGTTGAATTCTAGCCGCCAAATCCGTAGAGTGTGCGTCCCTGCCTCTTCAATGCGTAAACGACGTCCATGGCAGTAACCGTCTTGCGTTTGGCATGCTCGCAGTATGTCACTGCATCGCGGATCACGTTCTCAAGGAAGACTTTCAGGACTCCGCGGGTTTCTTCGTAGATGAGGCCCGAGATTCGCTTCACTCCGCCCCTTCTTGCCAGACGACGGATTGCTGGCTTGGTGATGCCCTGGATGTTATCACGAAGAACTTTGCGGTGCCGCTTTGCTCCTCCCTTTCCTAGTCCTTTGCCTCCTTTACCGCGTCCAGACATGATGGTGCGAGTTGATTGTGGTATAGCTGATGAGAAATCCAAAAGCCGAATGATGACGCTGCACCTGACCGAACAGGTTTTAAGTAACCGCTTTGCGGACATGGAGGGCGACGCCCCATTCTCCTACTGTCCGCCGCGGCCAGCCCACGATCCGCCTGCACGACATCCGGCTGGATCGAGTGCGCCACCTCACGGCCGTCCGTTGCGTTGACCAGACCAGCACCGCGAGTCGGACGGGCACTGTGTCACATCACATACATTACTCTGTCGCACATTACCTAAAGAAATGAACAAATGAAATACACATATGATAATATTGACAGCATACGGAGTAGCAGATATGCACATATGAATATATACACACTCACATGATCATTTCGAGTATGAAAAGATTTTTCAGAGTAAAACTTCTCTCCCAAACGAAAACCATCACCCTCCCCCGCTCACATTCTATTTAGCCTATTTTCGTTAGCTCTCACACAATTGTTTGCTCTTGAGTAACACATAAAGCTCCACAATTGTGCCTTCATCTACCATTTCTCTCCTTTTCAACATAAATTCACCAATATAGAATGATTTCTGATTTTGTAAACTATTCCTTTCTATTTCCCCGTTTCGTGTTTCTGTGCATGCGTGTATTTCTTTTTCTTCTTCTCCTTCTTCTTCTTCTTCTTCTTTTCTCAGTGCATCGACTACTCAATACAATTATTCTTTCTTGGGTTTGTGGTGGCTCTTAAAAGAGCCGTTTGATTTTTGATTTGAGGTGCAAATAAACTTATTTGGCACCCTTCTTGGCAGCAGGCTTCTTTGGTTTTGCCGCCTTGGACTTGGTGGTCGTCTTCTTCGCCACTTTCTTCGGGGTTGCCTTCTTGGATGGCTTCTTTGCTGCGGTCTTCTTCTTGGGCGTCTTCGTTTTCTCCGACTTGGTTGCTGTCTTCTTTGCCGGCTTCTTCTTTGTCACCTTCTTCTTCTTCTTCTTCTCCTTCTTTTCTTCTGCAGCTTTGGCCTTCTTGGCGACCGCCTTCTCTTTCTTTGCGGCTGCCTTTGCCTTGGCCTTCTCGCGGTCAGCCTTGGCCTTTGCCTTCTGCTTCTCTTTTCGTGCCTTCTCCGCCGCCTCTGCCTTTGCTGCCTTGACGTTCAGCTTGAAAGAGCCAGATGCCCCGACACCTTTCGTCTGAACCAGTGTCTCGTTGGCAACCCCTTTCCGCAGAGCTCGCTTGATGAAGATGGTCTGTCGGTCCATATCGCCTACTTTGTAGTTGGCTGCGATGTACTTCTTAATGGCCTGAAGTGAAGATCCATTCCGCTCCTTCAGTGCGCCGATAGCAGCATTGACCATCACCTGAGTCGGTGGATGCTCGGGCGCTTTCTTCTTGGTCGTCTTCTTTGCTGCTTCCGAAGCCGCCATCACGATAACAATCGATGCGATACGTAGTGATTCAGAGAGTAGTGGAACAAAACTAATGACTCGCAACCTTCGCACTGTCGCTTTATCAGCTCATTGCGTACCTCGAAGGAATCACCGGACATCTCGGGCATGGCGTCGTGGAGAACGCTCTGCCTAATGTGCTTCCACATCTGTTCTCTGTTTCATATTACTTGATTTACTTTTCTGCTCCATTTGTTTTATCCACGTGTTTCCCTAAGGCAGCTGTTTTATATTACAACATGCCGAAAACTGCAACAATTTTTGACAGGAAACGCACAAACACTAGAGCATTAACGCAATCAAACACACAAATTTCCTACATACATGTGGCTGTGCTGTTCTCATGCTGTCGATAAATTACTCTTTTATCTTAATCCCTTCTTTTTAACCTCACAACGGCCTCGCCTGACGATTTATCATCTGTGCATTTTTCACAAATTCATAAATTCTTCCGAAATTCTTGTTACTTAATTCTTGCTTATTTTCATACTCTATCATATGCCTATTCATTCTCCATATTCTCTCCTCATCTAATGGTATGTATTGCCACCTTATATATTTTAGTCTTTATTCTATGCTTATCCCTTATCTATTTTGTCTCCTTATAAAATAGTGTGCATTGTCACTTTATATATCTATCGTTATATTTCTTCCTTTATTTTCATCATTGTATTTCTTCCTTTCTCTACATTTCCTATTTATGTGTGATTCAAGTAAGGATAATTAGAGAGAGAGAGAGAGAGAGAAAGAAAAAAAAAGAAAAAAAAACGGAGATCTCAACACAACACAAAATAGCATGATGAATTGAATGTATTCTTTCTGGAAAATGTGGTGGCCCTGATAAGGGCCGTTTGGTTGAAAAGAGCCGTGAAGTCTCTAACTGGACTTTGCAGTCTTCTTCGGCAGAAGCACGGCCTGGATGTTTGGCAGTACACCACCCTGAGCGATTGTCACGCCTCCCAGCAGCTTGTTCAGCTCTTCGTCGTTGCGAACGGCAAGTTGAAGATGTCGCGGGATGATCCTTGTCTTCTTGTTATCGCGTGCGGCGTTGCCGGCCAGCTCCAGAATCTCAGCGGTCAGGTATTCGAGAACAGCAGCTAGGTACACTGGTGCACCAGCGCCTACTCTCTGGGCGTAGTTGCCTTTACGAAGGAAGCGATGAACTCGGCCGACGGGGAACTGCAGGCCGGCGCGTGATGATCGAGACTTGGCCTTGGTGCGAGCCTTGCCAGATTTTCCTCGTCCAGACATGATTGGAGACGGAGAGACAAATGTGTTGACGTGATCTGAATGCTGATTCAACTGAGAGTGTGATCCCCGCTGATTGTTTCCGCACCCATTTATACCCCGCTCGGGGATCCAGCGGGTCAAGATCCTTTTGTTGACCGGTCGACCAATCAGCGTAGCCGGTGGTAGCCGTGGGCAGCTTCTGCTGCCAGTGCGGACACAAGCGCTGTTTGCTGCCCTCTTGCTGGCTAACTCGGCACAGTGTGTAGTGGTTCACTTCAGCTCGTTGTATCGAGGCGGCTATCCATATATCATGCTTCACGATAAAGCAATTGTGAATACACACTTTCAGTTGAATCAGCATTCAGATCACGTCAACACATTGATGAATAGACTCATAATTAACGTCACAAACTTTATTTTTTTTCTTTCCTTGGCCATATAGTTTTACTTTTTCTTATCCCCCCCCCCCTCACTCCTTCTATCTCCCTATATATCGATCTACCCCCCCCCCTCTCTCTCTCTCTCTCTCTCTCCCTCTCTATAAAGCACCTAATAGACCCCTTCTCGTCTCAATTACATATGGATTCAGTTATTTGCGAGGTACATAATCACCGTCGACTGCGTTTCATATGAAGAAGGGGGCGGGGACATTTACGTGCATTTCATTTATCTTTTTGGTTTGTCGACATTTTTTGTTGTTGTTGTTTTATTTCCGTTCAACTACCTGTACACTTTTAAATACATAAATATCTTACATCATCCTAGCCTCTACTTTTTAAAAACTAAGAATAACAAACAGAATATTGTATGAACCATGATATTCTTTCTTGATAATGTGGTGGCTCTGAAAAGAGCCGTTGTGTTGGGTGGTGCGACCACGGAGGACAGGCCTCTCTCTACGCCCTCTCTCCCCGGATGCGACGGGCCAGCTGAATGTCCTTGGGCATGATGGTGACCCGCTTGGCGTGGATGGCGCACAGGTTGGTGTCTTCGAACAGACCCACGAGGTAAGCCTCGCTCGCTTCTTGGAGGGCCATGACAGCAGAGCTTTGGAAGCGCAGCTCGGTCTTGAAATCCTGAGCAATCTCACGAACAAGTCGCTGGAAGGGAAGTTTGCGGATGAGAAGTTCGGTGCTCTTCTGGTAGCGGCGAATCTCACGAAGTGCGACTGTGCCGGGCCTATAGCGATGAGGTTTCTTCACTCCTCCGGTGGCGGGGGCACTCTTGCGAGCAGCCTTCGTAGCCAGTTGCTTGCGAGGAGCCTTGCCTCCAGTCGACTTGCGAGCCGTCTGCTTGGTGCGAGCCATGTTTTCTTCAGGTAACGAGTAGGGAGTTTTTTCGATGCGGAGTTGGGAAGAGAATGAAACCGCCTTGTCCAGCCCCGCAGCGGCGGCCGCCACCCGTCCAGTCTGCTATGGTTGGTCACGCTGCTCAACCTGTTCACGCGTTCCCGTAGATGGCGCCGTTGAGATACCAGCTCGCGAATTCAATTATTATTGCGACCACTATATTGTATACTGAAGACATCATTCCGAACGATTTTTTTTTTCTGTACGCAGCAGGCTGCTGTAACAGTGATATTATTACTATACGTGCATGATGGTATTTGGAATAGATTCATATACCAACACCTCGTTAAGAAGATGATTCTATAATGCGGTGTGATAATTTAGACTCTTTCGTATTCTCTCTTCTACCCGAAGAGGAAGAGCAGGCAGATTGGAAGTTAATGTATATTGTGCGGGTCTTAAGCAGCATTAATCTGTAATATGTTTGCATGATCTTACCATGTTTCGATCAGGTAGTGCTTTCATTCAACTAATTAATGAGTACATTATGTTAACACGAGAAGCAAATATAAATAAGCAGACAATCTGAAATCACTAAGCAAGCAATGATTTGTATTTCTAGTCTGGTGTGCAAAGTACTAGTTTTTTGATTCGTTATAATTAGGATATGATTATGATTTCATACAACAGTTGGATATTCTTTCTTGGTTATGTGGTGGCCCTGATAAGGGCCGTTTGGATTAGAGTCGACTGTGGACATCTACTTGGATGTAGTGTACTTGGTGACAGCTTTGGTGCCCTCGCTGACGGCGTGCTTTGCCAGTTCTCCGGGGAGAAGGAGGCGCACTGCGGTCTGCACTTCACGGCTGCTGATGGTCGACTTCTTGTTGTACTGACCGAGACGGGCAGCTTCGGCGGCGATGCGTTCGAAAATGTCGTTGACGAAGCTGTTCATGATGGACATGGCGCGACTCGAAATTCCAGTATCTGGGTGGACTTGCTTCAGAACCTTGTAGATGTAGATGCCGTAGCTCTCCTTCCTCTTCCTACGCCTCTTCTTGTCGGCATTGGGCCGGGGAGCCTATTCTATTCTATTGTTCTATTTAAATGGGGATCTATCCATGGACAATTTTCCCCACAATGTACATGTTCTTTATATAAAATTATGTGTTGTTAATGAGGATGGGTGGATTGTTAGATGAAATGGGGGATGTAGCGATGTGTTGGGTTCATAACTGTATAGGTTGGTTCATTTATATATTGATACTTATGTAATGTTATTCATAACAATGTATATATGGGTTCATGTTACATAGATTCAAACAATATAAATATATATTGAGTATATATTGTATACATAACGATATATTATATTGGTTTCATATCGTATAGAAAAATATGGGCTTGTGTAAAGACGCAATAATATAAGTATATATCTATATATCACTATGCTTATTATATAAATTCTTGATAATGTGTGTGTATATATATATATATATATATATATATAAAAAATGTACTGATTTATATTTGGGTTTATATTGTATATAATTCACATATGTTTCCGTGTTTATAAAAGCACCAAAACTGTCACCGAGTCTGACATTTTTAACTTTCTTATCTATATACATTATACCTACATGTTTCAAAAACAGTATGTTGTCTGTTTTGAAAAAAAAAAATATGCGTATATATACCCTGACATTGATTGCAGTATATATGCACATATATTCCAACATTGCCTGCTATTTCTATAATTAATCCAATTCCTGATAATCATTAACTGCCTACATATACATATAACTTAGCGCAGACACCTGCATGTACATGTGTGTGCCGATATTACCTATCTTCTCATATGATTCAATTTATAAAAACAAAACATATTTATATTACCCATCTGTGTCATTTCCACACTAAAGTACAATATTTGTGCTTACACACATATATACATACGTACATACATATATATGCATGCACAGCACACACATACATACGTGATATATATGCATGCACAATATATATGCATACATGCATATGCATGCATAGCATACTCATATATAATTACATTACATTACAGACAGAAGTGCGATAACATTAAAGGCTTCAAGCCGGTGATACTAAAGATTTAGGGCCAGAAGTGGGTCAACCATGGAGTAAGTACTCCTATAAATTTGGTTCATATTTAGCAAATTTGGAAAAATCGCAATTCTGTCTTATAACAATTATTTATTTTAATTTATATAATTATTAACAGGACTCACTTGCCTGTATATTTATTCAATAACCACCCCATCAAGAAAACATTACAATATCTGATGGGTATCAAAGAAAAAAAAAAATACAATATAACAACTTTCAGTAATGACATATTCGAGCCGCTCTCAGCTTGTTGGTTGACCTCAGATGTGAAACAATGCTTTGAGCGGTTCGTTGATACTGAACTGAAATTCAGACATTCAAATCATAAGATTATCTTAGTATATACAAAGAACAGAGAAATATATAATTCGCAGTAATCATAAGATTATCTTAATATGTACAAAGAACAGAAAATATATAATTCGCAGTAATTCATGAGGTGGTAACAAAAAACTAGAATCATATAAATATTGAGACATATTTTGTTGGGGACAAGAGTGCGACTGTAAGAGGCAGGCTTCAAGCCTATCAATATAAAAGAAAAGTCCGGAAAAGAGGGTCACCTAAGGGAGTCGAATGCTCCTGTTAAATTGTTTCGAAAAAAAAATCGGCAAATTTCAGTCGCTCTCTTGTCTTTGAGATTATGTCATATTGAAATTTGTGCCAGGGGGGCTGTATATTGTTGAGCAACATGCTCTTACATAGAAGGGAGGATATGCAATCATTATCGTGTAATGTTGCATTCAGTCATATATATGACTGATAAACATATAAAATATAATTGTATCGATAGTGAAGGTGAATCGAGCCTCTCCATGCTTATTTGGTGACCCGAGTTGTTTAGGTTAGGGGGCTATTGGAGAGATCCGATGCGCCAAAACATATTCAAAGAAAAAAAAAAAAAGAAGAAAATCGGGTCGGATGTGCAGATGACAGGTGCCAGTGGGGGATAGAGGTCGCTATGCTCGGTGTGGGATGGCCCCCAAGTTGGTGGTAGGATTTCCAGTGATGTCTGCCGTAACGATAAAGAAAGGAGTGCCTCCTGCTTGGAAAGGAAGCAGATGTAGGTACAATCGTCTAAGTACACAGTCATTATCTGTTTATCACCACAGTTATATTATATTGGAGGAGGGAAGGGAAAGGATAGAATAAAGTGTAAGGGGAAGGGTGGGAAAAGGAAAGGAGAGAATAAAGTGTAAGGGGAAGGGTGGGGTGAAAGGGTGAGAGGGGGTAAAGTTGGGAGAAAAGAGAGAAGGCGTGGGAACAAAAGACAGAAAACGCTTATATGTTATCACGATCGAAAATTTGCATACAAGATTTTCAAAGTTATAAAATAGTATTCATTTATTCTTCTTCTTCCTTTTTTGAGCAAAGCATAAATAACAGAGCAAAACAACACATTTAACTATTTACATATATTTACATGTATATTCCATATGAACATATATTTTTGATTGACATCACCTATAGGTATATAAAGAGAAAATATAAATATTTCTTACCTTGTGATATGTGAAGGAGTAACATATATATTAAACGCAGAAAGGCTGGACAGCTTCTTGTGATCTGTTAAATAATAGTAACATAATTGACAAGTATAGTGTTTAGCATGAGAATAATACAAGGGAGGAAGGAGTAGCATGTACCATATATTAAGTCCAGAAAGGCTGGACGGCTCCTTGTGATCTGGTTTGGCATAGTGGTTATTGTATACAGGAGAAAATTGTATAAGTATATGGGAAAAATATAAAAAGGAGAAAGGAGTAACATATATATTAGAACCAGAATCTCTGGACGGCTCCTTGTTATCTGTTTGAATGAGGGTAACATAAGTAACATAACATACAATATTTGGCAGGTATGAATAATTCAACGGTGGCGAACGTGCCATCGATTGAATGGTATTCAAAGTAGTACATGTAGTTATTGTATATGAGATAAAATTGTATATAGGGGAATATAGTGCAGAGGGAGAATGGAGTAACATAAAATCAAATCCAGAGTGACTGGACAGGTCCTTGCTATCTGTTTAGAAACAGTAGCATAAAATGACATATATAATATTCGAAGAACAGATTATAAAGTAGAAAATTTCCCTGTATCTTTAACATATTGCAACGTGTGTAGTACATTTGTATTTGAATTAAAGAAATCTGTGATGTCTAAGTGGGCTTTCCCGATCTTTGTCAAAAAACTTTGTCTTTGGTTTAGATATTTTGTACATGTCATTAAATAATGAAAAACTGTCTCCGGCATCCTGCACCTGTCACACAGCCCAGTGGGATGTTTTCGTATTGTATGCATGTATGACGCGAGGCGGGCCCGCCCCAGGCGCAGGCGATGTATAATGATTTCACTTCGTCGACTTGGGACATCTAGAGGAAAGGAATTGTTAACATTGGATTGTAGAAAGTATAGCTGTCGACCGTGGGCCGAGTTATCCCATTGGTTTTGCCACTGTGTTAGTACATTTTGAGAGAGTATAGATCTTATTTCCTTGGCATTTGGTTTGATATGTATTACAATACTTGGATGATTGAGGCCCCTTTTCGCCACAGTGTCGGCAATTTCATTGCCTATGAGCCCACAGTGGGCAGGGACCCAGGTGAAAGTAACATGAGTACCAGATTGAATCAAATTGGTATACAGTTGTAATATATCGGAAATTAGGGATCGGGAGTTATCGTGGAAGTTTTGCAGTGCTTCTAAGGTGCTAAGCGAATCAGTGAAAATAACTGCCTGCATTGGTCGGTATTCCTCTAGCCATTCCAGTGCGCATGATAATGCAACTTGTTCCGACCTACATGCTGAAATATAGGAGATCGGCTTGCTTACTCTTTTTTTTTGAAATATGGAATATATACGCCAATGCTTGCTTTAGAGCGAGAAGTGTCTGCGGAACCATCAGTATACACTTGTAGATGATTATAATAATCTGTGTTTATTACCTGTAATGCAGCTTGTTGCTGTTGTACGGGGGAGTTAGATTTGTTACATAAAGTGTGGACTTGGAAATCGATTGGGGGAATTATTAATAACCAAGGTGGTGTATTCGTAAGTTGGATGGGATCGGTGCAGGGAATGGGAATTGGATTTTCAAGAGAGAAATGTTTTCATTTTTCGGGCCACTTGTAGTAATGATGCTGCCAGCACTCCGCGAGAGCTAGGCGGACAGGATGTTGGGGGTCCAGCCGTGATATGTAGAGTTTGTAAATCATACCAGCTCTCTTCCGGCGGAGGCTGGCGGGTAGTTCGCAGCATTCGACTTGTAGGGAGTGAAGGGGGGTTGTAGGTAGGGCACCTGTACAGACTTGGAGGGATTTATATTGGATTGTGTCAATTCGATGGGTTAAATATTCTGGTAAGGGGTCAAAAATTTCTGAGGCATATTCAATAATGGGTCTTATAATAGTACGATACAATAATAATAATAAAGTTTTGCAATCTGCACCCCAGGTGGTGCCTGTGAGGGCGCGAATCATTATTAATTTGATTCTGACATCTTTTGGATTCACTTCGGGCTTGCTTGGGAAGGATAAGTGTCGGTTTGTTGGGTGGATTAGTTACAGGAAGGGCAGCTTGGTCTTTTGTTGGAATGTTAGATGAGACAGGAGTTGAGGTTGATTGTTGATTGGCGGGAATGGGTGGTTGAGGTTGAGGTTACTGTTGTGGCTTCACGGGGACTGTTTCTTTTGAATTTGTTTTGCGGCTTCTGCATATGATAATTTGTTTAGGATCTTATAGTTTTGAATTCAGCGGGCGTCATTGTATTGTGGGCATCCGGCGTACGCTGCACTATTGGGACCTCCACATCTCAGACATTTGGGGCTTTCTTTGTTGGAACATGAGTCTATATGTATAGTGACTGTCGCCATATCGCACACATCTGATTTTGAAACATGTTTCTTGGCTGTGGCAAAACCTTTGACATTTGAAGCATCTGGTGACTGGCGGTATGTATGTTGTTTGTAACAGGGAAAATTTCAAAACTAATACTTACAGATGGGGGCAGTTTAATTGAGGAGAATATTAGAATTACTACAGTGGTGGGTTTTAGAACTGCTGTTCACGTTTGTTGATTCGTTTTGCTTCAGTTACTCCTTGGGATGATAACTTTGCCTCTAAGTCTTTTTCTGTTAGGTTTGTTGAAATTCTTTTGATGACTCCTTTTGTTGTGGATGATCGCTGTTTGAATTTTTCGGTCTTCACTGCACAGTTGCAAAAGCTGGTGATACCTAGGAGGGATTTAACTTGTTTTGGGGTCTTGCATTTGATAAGAAAGTGCTTTGCCTTGCGTTTGACTTCATCAACCTTTCCCTAGATTTTGTTGATTTCTCTTGCGACCTGGATGGGGTTACATTGGGTTAAGTTTTGTTTTGTTTTGTTTTTCAATCCCTGTGATTGTAACATACGGTATGTTTGCAGAGCGGGATGGGCGAATGGGGATAAAGTGAGTCACTGTCGTATTCGTTTTCGTGTATCAGTTCAACCGTTCCTGCTTTTTTTTTTTTTTTTTTTTTGGGGGGGGGGGGGGGGCAGTCATTTTAATGAAATCTAAATCCTGGCGGCCAGGATCCGATTCCATGTCGGAACTCCACATGGTCTAGATTGAAAGAGTGGGGGGGGGGGGGGGGTGGAGTAAAGATGCCTGTCACGATCACAAGGTGGGTGGGTCACAGGTATAGAAGGAAGGGAAAATAGTCGTGTTGGAGACTCCCCTCAGGAGGAGGGGGGGGGGGGGTAGGAGAATAGATATACACCTCTACGGGAGGGGGATTTTGATGTACCGTGTCGTATTAATATAAGGTTGACGTAAGGTGTAAGAGGACGGGACTGGACGGGCCGAAGAGAGTATGGAAGAAGTTGATATGTTAATGTGAGTTCTACCGTGTCTGCTCTTAATCTTTTTTGTTTGTTCGTTCGTTCGTTCGTTTGTTTGTTTGTTTATTTGTTTTGTTTTGTTTTGTTTTCCTGAGGGTGACTTAACAAAATCGGATCTTTTGGCCAGGGTCTCACTACATGTCGCAGCTGGACATGGTTTCAGATAAGAAAGTGAGAGGGGTGTTTGCTAAGTTTACTTTAAAAGTTTTGTTACAACCGTGTTCGCTATAAACAGCGTACACTGTATCATTATTTTTTTTAACCGCCATTAGATTAACCTGTTCGCTTTACAAACAGCCATTTTTTGTTATGATTACATGTCATAATATTTTAATTACTTTCATTATCAATTTCATTATTATTATTTTTTTGAAATTATTGCATAAAATTATAATTGTTAAAGTATAATTATGAAGAACCGATGAGTTTTGGGAAAAAAGCGGATAGACTTGTGGAATCAGATATCACCTGCCCACTCCTGTACCGAAGTGCAGGGATACGCCGTTCCCGTCGACAGGAGGGCCTAAGACCCTCAAGTCGACCCACGGTTAAGTCTTGGGCTTTTCCGGGGGCGGGCGCCTTTACCTAATGGCCTAGGTTTAGATTAAAAAAAGGCCTAGTAGGCAGGGATATCATTGAAAAGTGAGAGGGATAGAAGACAAGCGAAAAAGGGTGAAGACGCATGCAACTTGGGCGGTAGAAGGCGCTAAACTCATAACTCGGACAAGTAGGGTCATGCCGTTACCGGTAGCTATCAAAACATAATCATTCAAAATAATATAGCCACGGAAAGAAAAAGAAGAAAAAGAAGAAGAAGGAGGAGGAGGAGAAGAAGAAGAAGAAGAAAAAGAAAAGAAAATTGTAATGAACGATTCTTCTGGATCGATATAATTATCTGCCTCTAGTAGAGGAAAAAGCAAACATGTAGAATCCAAATCAGGGTGGGGAAGATTTTCTGAAAAAGTCATAGGGTAACATGTCATACTGAAGACACAGCAGAATTGTGCTGCCCGCAGGCCCTGGGCAATCGACGGATTTCGAGAGCGGTGACAATGTCACTCAGAGGGGAGTTGTTGTCTTTGGATTTCTCATTCTGGGGCGCCGTATCTTAAGCACGTTCAGAAGGGGGAATTTCGGAGCATCAACAGAAATAATAAATGCTCCCCTCCGCGTCAGCTCACGCATCTAATCTTATATCTGCGGTATTCTTTCGTGTGATCAAAACGCTGGGATTTCTGGCATGGATAGACAAGCCAACTTGAGGGGATCGGGGTTATTCATGGACTTCAAATACTTCAAAATCGATCTGCATTGACTTGGGTAAAGATCTTTTAAGACTCAATATTATTGCCCTCGTATGAGTGTTTGTATCCAGACGTTTTTTTGTTTTTTTTTTAGTTGTATTTTGCTGGTTACTGCCATGACGTTTTGTTCTTTTAGGGGGTCTATCAGCATAAGTTGGGATTCAGAGATGTTAGACGGCACCCCTGTTGTTACCCTCCTCCAAACCCCCTCCCCCGCCCTCACCCGGACTCCAAAAGGAGACGGGGTATTTAGTTGACCTGTAGACCCTCTTAGCGTTTCTGTCACAGAACATCGTGATTTCTTAAAGGATGTTGACTTGTTAACAAGAGGGCAGAGGTTGATACAAAAACAAAAGGCTGTAGGTGAAAGCCTCGGGGACCTCTGTCATTGTTACGACAGAAGTAAGTATTTTCGTGTCCGCTGTCATTTAAACAGTAAAGTGTTTTCTTTACCTACTTACCAGGTAGGACAGAGCTCTCTAAGAATCTTAAGCTACACTCACATGATCATATTATGGTGTACTGTCTACTGTATCGTTTACTACACACTACACTACCACTGACTACACTACACCACACTAAACTATATACACTACACTAAACTACACTACACTATACTACACCACACCACACTACACTACAATACAATACAATACAATACACTTCTATACTACAGAACGCTACAGTGAAATACAATGTACTACCAAAATGTATATAAACTACGCACACGGTGATATATGTGTTAATATTGACACAAAACTTTACAAATACAGAAAAACAACAACTCAGCTGAGAATGAAATTCAACGAACTCCACTGAAGGGTGTACTAGTGCCGACTCTGTGCGGGAGAGGTTGTCGAGACCGGAGAGTGAGGAGGATGCGTAGTGGTCCTTCAGCTATCACCGGCAAGCGGGCGATCCCGATGTTTCGACGATGCCGACATTCACTCTCACGACGGTGTCAACGATTACCGCAGAAAGAAAGCCTCGTAAGGTTGGTGGTCACTCCGTCTACCCCGTCCTCCAAAAGAAATGAAGTCGACTGTATGTTACTCCAACATCTGCCAAACTGGGAGAACTTTCGAAGCTTTCGAAGTTGATGGAGTACACACAGACTTCACAGTCCAAATATTGCGCGTTGGTTCTCTCAAGTTGAATCGCTCACAATGTAATGAATCCAAATCCACCTCCCGCGACCGCTTCCGCGACATAAATTCATTCGATCCTTTACAGGAATTTAAGTGACAGAACACAATTGAGAGCAAATTGTAGAATGCTTCGAAAGTTATTTTCACCTGCGTACACTTGAATTTTGGAAAAGTGTTCGTGTTTTGGCTAAGATAGGGAACGCCTTTGTAATGGTGCCGACGATCGTTGTTATGTGGGCATGCAATGTGAGGGGCAGTGTGGAGTGCTATAACAGGTGGATTGGGGTGGGGTGGTAGTGGTGGTGGGAGCTAAAGTCTTGTGCTTTAACGTAGCCTCTGCCTGTTATTTTATTGTCTATACCTCTTACAACTCTTAGTAAAAAAGGCAACCTGCGTATGCGGCGCTCTGAGAGTCGTCGCAATGCAGGCATTTTGTTGCAGCTTTTTTTCTCCTTTTTTTTGGGGGGGGGGGGTGAGTGTGACGTCCTCGGATTCATGCTCTTCTCCTCACCACACACATCTCTTCTTAGATCAGCAATGCTCACACATGTGGCCGAAACGCTGACATTTGAAGCATCGTGAAACAGGTGGAATGTACGCCTTAATGTTGAAAACTTCGAGCCCGCTTGTAACACTCTCGGGGAGGCATTTTTTTTTCAAAACTTGAGAATTATTGCCCTGGTTGGAAGTTCGTCCTGTTTTGTTAGTTTCGTTAACGTATGCGCCGCTTACGCCTTGGTATGATAAATCCTCTAAATATTTTCGTCATTGATAGCAGTCTGAGCCTTGCTGCTGAACCCTCTCACTGCAGCTGAAGTGGGGTTTGCACCTGGACCCCTGAAGAAAAAAACAAACAGAAGGACCAAATCACCACACATGCCTCCTGAAAGAGCGTAGACAATATTGATGATATAACTGAGATGGTCCCCCAGTACGTACCGGCATCAGGTGGACATCCCGACGTTGCGACGACGGTCGGGACGCCATGCAAGCAGTCGTTGCGCAGGAGGTCCGAAAAATCAAATCACACATAAAAAGGCTATTCTTGTTACTCAATGTAGTCCCAGGCCTGCTCACTCCGTCCAATGAAATCTCACATAGAACCCACACAGAAATTCACTCTGCGGCACTGTACAGGTGCAAAGCTTGGCAAGACCTTCGACGATTGGGAAGCTGCAGTAAAAGCTCTCCAGTATACATCCAGATTAATTGATCATCTAGCAGAATCTTGTGTTATTGATTGTTTTAAACCCCTATACACGCTGCTCAGGGATCCAGCCAGTCGAGTTCATGTTCGGCATGACACCAATAGACTTTAATGCAATAGCTGCCTATTGACCTACATACTGGGAGGCTCAATCGATTGAATTCACACCTGTTTTATTCCCTCTGAACCCATGATCGTTGCAGCTACTCAAAATATTTGAAGTACGCGTCAAACAGACAGGAAGACAATTGGGTCATGTCTTACTGCATATACAGGGTGGCCCAAAAAGAACGGAACGCATAAGATCTCTAATTGGAGAAATATTGTCGCAAATATGTCGTTATTTTGCATATGATTGGAAAGGCCGTTCTTTTTCCAATAGAATGACACCAAGTTCGTTGATTTTGGTTAATGCGTTATGATTTTAGGACTATTTTTGTCAACCCTTGCAATTTTCAAAATATGATCATTTTGCATTCTCAGAGATACCGAAACCAGCGACAATTCGGCTTGTCATAGGACCAGTAGCGTTCACAATGTGTAGAATGTGTGGCGGACAATGACAATCACACGTCTGCCTCACATTCCACACACTGTGAACGCTACTGGTTCTATTACAAGCCGAATTGTCGCCCATTATTTGACCATTAATCCAAAAAAGTCATTTTCACCAAATTTGCAGATACAAGGTCTTGTCACCCCAGCGACGATAAGTAAAGTGTGTGCCCTCTCAAAAATTCCTCGTGATTTGTGTGCAGTTTGCCTCGATCGATCGGGTCACACACGCTAAACAGGCAAAATGGGATGCATCGCGTTAATTTCTCGAGTCGTTTTCACATTATCAAATAACGCGCTACTATCCCGCTATTTCAGAAATTTCCCGAGTTGGACTCGAGAAATTTTCTCGATCAGAGCGATAAAATTAGCACGTTAATTTGTGTTCACATTATCAAACAGTGGGCTATTTCGCTATCGGGAAAATTTCCCAAGTCAGAAAATGGCGAGCTATTTCGAAACATCGGGCTGATGTGAAAACGCTTAATGAGTAAGCCAACATACAGGTGTCTGGATGATTTCATAATCATGCATCGTCACTAGGTGTTTTCACATCAGCCCGATAAATTCTAAGCTCGAGAAATTCTTCGTGATTGCGAATTAGAGCGCTATAGGCGTTTTCACATCAGCCCGATGTTTCGAAATAGCGCGCTATTTTGCTGACTATTTTCTGCGAAAAATATCTCGAGCTTGGATTTTTATCGGGCTGATGTGAAAACGCCTACTTTCATTTCTTGTTCACATCAGCCCGAAGAGACTTACCCGAATTTTTTTCGCGCTCATTCTACAGCTGAGTATGTGCACACAGCATCAGTAATGTGTGTGCCCTCTCAAAAATGCCTCATGATTTGTGTGCAATTTGCCTCGAGCGATCGGGTCACACACGCTAGGCATAATGGGATGCATCGCGCTAATTTCTCGAGTCGTTTTCACAATATCAAATAGCGGCTTTCCAGTATGGTACAGTTTTCAGAACTTTCACATGGTACAGCTCTGATGGATGGGATTGACTTTTTTTATATGCTTCATCACAAAGTGAAATTGCATTTCGTTTAATGAAAAAAAAAACACACGGAAAATCTAGTCAACATTATGTTTATATTCAAAATGAATCATTAGATTGCTCAACAAGTAGCATCGAACATCGATCATCAAAGGCACAAATGCACCTGTGGAATTCTTTTGTACATCAATAGGAAACTGACAACTGTTTGAATAATTACAGCCAGTTGGGACTCCAGCTATGAATCCTCCTTGTTAATTGCGACCGTGACAATGCTTGCAACACAACGTTAACTTTTTGATAATACATTGGCTATTAAGGACATATTATCATTTCTTTCGATGGCCATGTTACACGCTAGTAAGTATATCATTATAATCATTAGTGGTTGACTTGTTTCTAATTGTCGTTTTGTGTGAGATTTCTCTGATCTGTGACGTACATTATGACATGATTTTGCTAGTTCAACAGAATCGATTAACTCCAGTTCAGTTGTTTTATTTTTGTTTTGTTTTTTGTCTCTGTCTGTTTTTCTCTATTCCTCCTCTTGCTTTTTTTACGTTTTATTCATTTTCCTTCATTCGTTTTTCTTTGCATTCTCTCACTTTCCCCGTTTCTTCTGTCCCTAGCGGTTTACAAAATACCTGCACCCTCTCAGCTCTCTCTTTCTCTCTCTCTCCCTCTGTCTCTCATATTTGCCTTCTACGTTATTTTTCATTTGTTAACCATCCACTCATCCTTTCACGATGCTTTTCATCGCAACCTTGACTGGGACCTTGGTTTGATATCACCGAGCTCATGATTTAACCCTTTCTGCGCCAGTGAGTCAAATGTGCACAAATTTCACACACACACACACCTTATGGACAGCAAATAAACATGGCACACAGAGGGTTAATTATAGCATCAACTCACGTAGGCCTACACGCCTTTATACTGTCCGATGGATTCTCGTTCGCTTGCCTATCAGATGCCGAACAAAATGCATAAAAAACGGTAAAAGATCTTGCTGTCCACCGCACTTGTTCCAAACCTCTTTAGTTCCAACAAGTGCAACGCGTTCAACCACTGACGTCACTCAATGCGACGTGGAAGTGTATTTTGCCTTTATTCGAAGGTTGTAAGGTCCCCGCTATTAAGATTTTGTGCTGAAAAGTTCGTTCTGTATCGTTTTGCTTTATTTTCAATACGTTTCCTGATTGAGCGAATGATCCCAGCTAACTTCTATATGCTTGCTCTCATCATTTTCGGTGAGTTTGAAAAAAAATATTCTCTTCATCGATGATATCTAACTTTATGTGGTGTATTTGACCATTCATCTGTCACCACACATGCCAATGTATAAACGATTGTTCGAAAGTTAAGCAATATATACCCACAGTAGATATAATAATGTTCTTCTCCAACCCTAGACTTATGTGAAGGTTAAGGGATATCAATCAGTAGTTTCAATTATAAAATATATCCATCTGTTTTTCTATATACAGTGAGTCATCCATGTGTTGTAGTCTTATGATTTTAAAGGGACTGTACAGTACTTGTACTAAGTGAGATAATGAGAAACCTCTTATGAAATATTAAAGAGCATGTAATTTTTAAGAAGGATTCAACGCTTATTTGATGAAAATTGGTTTTTAAATGGCTGAGATATCCAAAAAAGGTGATAATAATAAAAGGCAACACACCACAACTTTATTAGGATCTCTTTGTTTCACCTTGTTTTTGGATATCTCAGCCATCCCTAAACCGATTTTAATCAAATAAAATTTTGATATCCCTTAGAATTGCATGCTCTTTGATATCTCATGGAGTGGTTTCTGAATATCTCGCAAAACGTTAAATGCTGAATCCTCACCTGGACCAGAACTGTACACACCCTTTAAGGATAACAATGTAAAATATGACAGAAATAAGAAAAAGATATAGGGTAAGCAGTTTCCTCTTGGATCCGATAAATATATATGAAGAGTTTGTTCGCAAAAACCGATAAGTGCATTTTTGAAGTTATGGTCAAACGAAGCAAAAATTTTTCTTATCATTCTCTTTAGTTTTCTTGATCTTTAATCGCAAATGTCTCCATTTGGCAAATATGGACTTATCGGTTTTTGCAAACAAACTCTTCATATATATATATATATATAATATATATATATATATATATATATATATATATATATATATATATATATATAGATATATATATTTTAAAGCTACCTTCATTTTGAGCATAAACGATGAGGGGATTATGAAATAAAGCTAACATTGATCATGCTTCGTCAACACATTCTAGACATGACTATATGATGAGAACTCTGAAAGCATTAGCATCATCCTTCAAAAAAAGTTATTATATATGAAAGTGAAGAATGCGTATTATCTTTTTTTAAAGAATGAAAAGGGGACTCTAAAACACACCTCAACAGACTATTCAACATAAAAAACATCCAAGAATAACTACTAAAAACCAAACTTTCCATTCGTTTTTCGATCCGCAACGTCATCACAATATAGATTATGAAATCTTACTCTTTTAGGAAAAAGGAAATATACAAGATTGACTATAGGGTGACCTATCACACCTAGTGTGTGCTCCGGCACGGAATCAGTATGTGCGAATTGTTGTTGGTTTTGTGATGCCTGGTCACATTTACCGACATGTAATTTTCAGTTTGATGAAATTATTGTTCAGCTGACTTCATCCCTTTGAAATTAATGTAATCAAACTATCATTTGATATTTTATAACCCTCTCTATTTTGGTAGATGTAACATGTAACTTCTCAGATAGGAAAAATCCTTTTTTTTTGTGGCGCATATAAAATATGAATACATTGATGTGGAGATATTGATTATCATCCCCTTGGAGAACAATATGTGTGTGACAGCCTGGAGCCAATACTGCCATGTAACCATAATAACCATTCCACTCATGTGTTTCATTATGAGTATTTTGAAGTGGAGTCGTATGATGGCGATGGTTGAGCGTCCAAAGCTCATGATATAGTAAATCAATACTCCCTGTGCACTTTAATTATTACAAAAGCACACTGAGAGATTACGTTAAAAGTAACAACACAAAATAACAGTAGCAGAAACGGAGCCCCTACTTCTTCTTCTTTTATTCTCCCTATAGAGGCTACAAACCTTGGCTAGATAGAATTTTTCCTTGATTATGTGCATATTAATTTCCTACAAGTCTTTACGGTTTCCTCGAGTTTGGGATGGGGATATTCTTGTGCGGTTAGAGGCATCAGCTGTGGAATTCACACTCTACCAAGCGAGGAGACGGTTGCCATGGTTTCCATGTTAATGCGGGATGAAGAGATCGCTGTGGTGATGAATCAGTCATTATTGACAGGGAAGAATAGGTACATCTGCGCCGTTCAAGGTAAATTCCGTTCTCGTCGACCTTCCACTTTCATAACAGGGACAGTGTACACTCTAAGACCCCGTTTACAGTGCGGGGCTGGGCCGAGCCGCAGCCGAGCCGCGGCCGAGCCCCGCAATTTTGTCCGTTTACACTGCCGGGCTCGGCCGCGCTATTAATTCAAACCTTTCTATATTTTGTCGTAGTGGCGCTCTGCATGTAAACAAACGCAATTTGGTATAGTCTGGTTTTCAGACCCTTTGCCAACTGGATTCCGTGGCGACGAAGTCGCCGTTCGGGTAAAGGCCTTTGCCGAAGGAAAAATCATTTGCAGGACAAAACCACCTTAAACTATACTAGTTTTCGACGTTGAGGGGGTTAATATCCTGAATAACGAAATACAGTTGAACCTCTCGTATCCGGACAAGTCGGGACCGTGGCTCATCCGGATAAGGGATTTGGCCGGATACGGGAGACTCAATGCTTTATACATGTACATATACATACACATGTACTGATGTAGCCCATTGTAGTACCACATGTAGTAATGTGTATACTGCAACCGTTTCATTGTTACACTCAGTAACAGACCCCAAAATAGAGGTTCGTGTTTGCAAGAATGAAATCATTTTCTTTTATAAATTCTTGGGATGATTTACCTAAATAATCATTAAGAAATGTATCAAGTAGATCTTGAAAATAAACATTACGAGTCGACGAAACTACGCTTAAAAAATTCGATCATCACGGCTCGGCAAAGTCGACTGTAGATGGTCCCCCTCTCTCTCTTTGTGTGTGTACTGTGCGTGAACAATTTTTGAATTCGTTGCTCAGCCAATGCCACTCGAAACAATGCATGTCTATCTAGTCATATCGACGGCTGTGTATGGACCTATATGTGGCAATGCGATATGAGAGGACTCGAGCGCATAATCTGTCCATGTTCTTGCGATGATTTGGGGATGTTTGGGGATGTTAAAATGTCTGAAGGTAAGCAATTCGGAAGAAAATCTGATGTAATGTATGTTAATCATGTTGGAAGTAATATGTAAATCATGTGTGTTTGTGTAGGAGTTCTCAAGGAGTTGGGAATCCCCCTTTCCTCCGGTAATTATTAAAAAAAAAATCACGGCGAGATTGCGTCCGTATAATAGAGAGATCCGGATAAAGGGAGGCCGGATAATAGAGGTTCAACTGTAGTACAGGCAGAGGGTTTGGAAGCCAGACTAAAATTGGCCGCGCATTGGGCCCAGTTTGCGTTTACACTGAATAAAGGCCATGCTCGGCCGCGGCCGAGCCGCGGCCGAGACCACCTCCGGAGCGTGGCCAAATGCCAATTTTGGCCTCGCATTTGGCCTTTTACGCGTTTACACTGAAATGAAGGTGGGCTCGGCCGCTGTTCGGCATTTTCTTACATTTTTGAAGTTATGGTCAAAAGAAGCATTTTTTTTTTATTAGTCTCTTTATTTTTCTTGACCTTTAATCGCAAATATCTCCATTTGGCAAATATGGACTTATCGGTTTTTCGAAAAAAACTCTTCAAATATGAACGAACATATAATTCTAAGAGGAATTCAAAGTTAATTTGACAAAAATAAAATAATTTTGAGATAGCTGAGATATCCAAACGAAAGTGATCCTAATAAAAGATGGAGCCCGCATTTAGACATTAGGATTGCCTTGTTTCACCTTGTTCTGTTATATATCTCAGCCATTTCAGAACCAATTTTCATCCAATAAACTATGCATTCCTCGTGAAGAAGTGTGTATGCTTTTTAATATTTCATAAAGCAGTTTCTAACTTTCACGCAAAAACAAAACCCTCACGTCAATCAATATTATACCATCTCCTTTAACCAAGAAGGTTTGAGAAATGGAGTTTCAACTGGCTGTAAACATTCAAACAGTCGTCAGTTCTGACGTTCAAAAGAATTCCTACAGTGCTTTTGTGACTTTGATGATCGGGGTTCGATGCAGCCGTCTTTCCGAGCAAAGAGTTGATTCATTTGGAAAGCTGAATGTCGTCTATATTTTGTTTGTTTAGATTATATTTCAGCTAATGATACGACAGATGAAAAGGAAAGTAACTCATGTCCAGGATTGTGTCAGAAAGAGTAAAACTGAGCCGTACGTTGTGAAAATATACCTGCATCCATACTGGAAAGTCGACTTTATCAATAATTGTTCCAGGTAGGAGTAGTGTAATCCTCTGTTTAAAGGACAAGTTCACCTTCATAGACATGTGGGTTGAGTGAATGCAGCAATATTAGTGGAACACATCAATGAGAGTTTGAGGAAAATCGGACAATCCGTTCAAAAGTTATGAATTTTTGAAGTTTCTGCTCAGTCATGGCTGGATGAGAAGACTACTATAGCTTGTGATGTCATATGAGTACAACTATATAAAGAAAGTATAAAGAAAATTCAAGATATTCTCACTTTTCTCACATAATAAAAGAGCACTCGACTTCTCTCTTTCAGAAGTCAGGGGGAATAATATTACCCTTAACATAAGTCAGTAACAAGTCGAGGAAATGTGCACTTTATTCAAAAAGGTCAAGTTTTGTGAATTTCTCTTTTTATATTCCTTATATCGTTGTACGCATGTGGTATCATACACTGTAGTAGTCTTCTCCCCCAGCGGTGATTGCACTGATATTTTAAAAATTCATAACTTTAGAAAGGATTGTCGGATTTTCCCCAAACTTTCACTGATATGTTTTACTAACATTGTTGCCTTCACTCAATCCACATGTATATGAAGGTGAACTTGTCCTTTAATGAAGGAGATGTATCATTTCCATTAATCTCTGAAAAAATCATACATTTGCAAAAATTTGCATAATTAATGAATTTCGGAATTCGGTGTTGAATGAGAATCAAAATCTATTGTAAAAAGTCGAAGAAGCATTTTTGTATTTTTTGGCATGCATAAATTTGCATAAATTTGCATAACCAATGAATTTCAGAATTTTGTGTTTAATTCCTTATCAAGCCCCATCAGATTAAACAAGCAGAATCAAAATGCACTGTTAAATGCAGGAAAAGTACCATCTTGGTAAAAATGAATTTACATACATTTCTATAATAAATAATTTGCAGAATTCTGTGTCAGATATCACAAGCAGAATAAAAATCCATTTTGAATTGTAGAAGTAGCATTTTCGCTTACTTTTGGAAAAATGCATTAGTTTGCATACATTTGCATAAATTTGCATAATTTATAAATTTTATAAATCTTTGTTGATCTTTGGTAGTCCCAGCCAAGCTCTATCTGAAGAAAGAAGCAGAATTAAAACCTACGATTAAATGTAAGAGAAGTAACATTTTCGTTAATTTCAATTCTTGAAAAAAATCGCATAAATTTGCATAATTAATGAATATTTGAATTCTGTGTTGAAGTTCCTGAGCCCTTACGTATCTCCATTAGTCAGAGCAATCAGAAGCAAAATCGGCACAGAAATGACACAAAGGAAGCAAATCTTATCTTTTCGAGCACACGTACACATAGTATACACACCCGCACAATCATGGCGTTCCATAGTCCCTTTACGCTACCGAACTCATTCGGTGGGGACAAAACTCAACTGCAATATACAATTTGTTTTGTGGTGATTGTGGAGGAGCAGAAGGTTACCAAAATATGCTGTCAATGTCCTGCACATTTTGGTTAATTTACCAAAATGTGCCTTAACACACCCATATACTGCCTCGATACCTACCTAAAATTTTATATTGTCCTGCACGATGCATCAATCCACGGTATGAATTTAGGGTCTGCTAAGGAAGAGAAGGTGTGGGTGATGATGTATGTTGCCTTGAAATGAATATAAGAATAAATGGATCGATGAATGAATGTATGAATGAATGTTTGAATTATTGAATGAATAAGAGAATGAAATCAGACCGTATTTCAGAGTGATGTTGACGGCTTTATTTATATACACAGATGATAACAGTGCACGTGGACATGAGATGAAGACGTCAACGTCTTTGTAACATTTCCACTCTAAGATAAACCTTCGCTGGAAACATGAAAAAAAAAATGCTGTAGTAATATATGTCATTTCACTCTCATCATATGCATAGACAATGGTGCATTTTGATTGGTCAGTACAGGCATGTGGGCGTGTCTTTGCTATTCCCAAGTGAGAGATTGATTTGGAAGCAGATATGATGCTTATTGTGGTCACAAGACAGTGCCGTAGTAAGACGGTATAAGTTGCGTTCCCCATGAGAACTTATTTTTCACGCGTCGTCAAACTAACGCTCAGGACATTGGTAAGTTCAGCCCTCCGTAGATATTGATCCATCATTTGTGGGGTTCTCACATTTACACGAGCAGTTAAGCCATCTGTACATAACAAACAATGTATCGTTTACGAAAGTACATTGGAAATACTAAGACTTTGCTTTAGTGTGGCAAGGATCATAGAGACATTAGTTATAGACATAATAATATATAGATTATAATTGTTTTCCTCTAATTTTCAAGCTTTTATGAAGGCCAGGTGTGTTTAGCTGAAAAATTATATTTGTATTGTTCACAGAAACGTTTCATTGGTATTTCATATTTTTTGTACTTTGTCTTCATTTATGATCATCTTATCAATGTTCATTACATTTCCATCTTTACTTTTATGTTTGGATGGACTCATGATTCAGTGATGTTAACTATGATGCTATATCTTTTATAGAAGCATCTAATATATGCACGAAAATTAACTATTCAAATTCATGAAATTGAAGAGTTTGTTCGCAAAAACCGATAAGTCCATATTTGCCAAATGGAGATATTTCCGATTAAAGGTCAAGAAAAATAAAGAGAATAGTAAAAAAAAAAAATGCTTCTTTTGACCATAACTTTAAAAATGTAGCTTTATATGTAGTGACCAATATATCATTTAAGATATATTATTTTGTACTTTATGACAGAAACCGTACTTCAAAATCATCAAAAATGGACTTATCGTTTTTTTCCGAACAAGCTCTTCATATGCACGAAAATTAACCATTCGAATTCATGAAATTCTTTCGAAGAAATATTTTAGCTGTCGATGTAGGGCAATTTTATCTATCAGTTGCAATAAATATTAACTATCTCCACTTTCAAAAATTGCCTAATTTCTTCATAGTTTGCTTTGTATACTTTACATTTCTTTTGATATGAACGGAAATAAGCTTTATATTAAAAGTTGGAAAAGGTAAACAGTCCCTAACTGAAAAATTATTTACAAGTCTCAGATATTTCTGCCGTCATTCCTGACGAAAATGTCATGAAATGTACTGATATGTATGATCAAAAGAAACAAACCAAAACATAAACACTTTGTGGATATTTAGGACCAATTTGCACAGAAAACCAAAAGTGCCAAAAGTCACCGGCATAATTATAAAGACTTGATAAAGGTTTGTCATCCATACCTGCCACTTCCAATCAAACAGGTCATCCAAATATGTCTGAGAAAGAGAGGAAGATGGGAAACTGTTCGCGAATGAACATGGGTACACTCCACCTGATCCTGGGTATACTTTCTGCTCTAGTTTCACCAATTATGATGGAAAGGATATGTGAAATCTGTGTCTGTGCTCCTACTGTCCAAAGTGTTACCTGCACAGAGGTTTTTGTTGTGCCCTCTTCAAGTTGTCTCAACAATAGCTTATCTAGTGTCGACAGCAACGTTCAGGAAGTGCCACCGAACATTTACCTGGAACTTTTGCTGGAGCTACCCGAAACCAGATGGCTTATGCTCGACCAAAATTCATTACGTGATATTCCAGAACGTTTATTCTTGCCGATGCGAGAGCTTGACAGTGTATCGCTGGCAGCAAATCTACTGACAACGATCCCAACGTTTCAAAACAGCACTTCTCTCCGATCGATCCTTTTGAAAAATAATGCAATAAGTGAGCTTAAAAGGGAATTCCGCAACGATGTTCCGAGCCTACAGCACCTTGACCTCTCCGTAAATCGCATCAAGCATGTCATGACGAGTCAATTTCCTGTCACTCTTCGTACCCTTGATTTAAGTTCCAATTTAATCGAAAACCTCAGTGAGTCGCCTTTCAGTGATATGCTCCTACTCGAAACAATTAGCCTTAACAAAAATCGACTAAAGTTTATAGGTTCAGGAACATTTTTCCTTCCAAAATTGGATAGAGTTTCTTTGGCAGAAAATCAGATATCCTGGATTGCCGCCGATGCATTCACACCTAGTTTAACACGCCTTTCTCTAATAGGAAATAGAGTGAGCGAGTTTTCACCGCTAGGAGGACTACCGCATCTGCAGTCCCTCTATCTTTAGGATCAACGAAGTTCTCTAGCTTACATTTCGACTGACTTTAAGCTGCTAGAAATCATCGCTGTTGATGCGGGTAACAAAGACATGGAAATTGCATCTATTCTAGAGAGCATTCCAAGTCTAAAATCTGTTTTGATCACTGAGACGCCTCACAAAACATTTTCATCTAAGAACCATTCCTCCATAAAATCCTTCATGCTTTACTCATCTTTAGTAGAAGAGCTACGGAATGTCTCTGAATTATCCTTTTTGTCCGTTCTCATTGCTTTGAACAGCAAAGTCCGTACCGTACCAGATATTGCAGGATTGAATATGCTACGGGTTGTTGATTTGACGGGCAACAAAATTCAGGCTGTGAAAGCTTCGACTTTCCAAAACCTTCCCAGCCTTGAATATCTTTCCCTCGGCAAGAATGAGATAACCTCAATAAGTGGACAATTCCAATCTCCGCACTTACACACGCTCACCCTACAAGAGAACAGAATTTCTTCCCTAAGTACAGATGCATTTCAATTTGTTCGTCTTGAAGTTCTAATTCTCAACAAGAATCGCATCCGTAACCCGTTAGCTCTACCAAATATCCTTTTTGTCAAGGATTTGCATATACGCTATAATCAAATAAGTGTCCTAGATCACGATACGTTTGACAGGATCTATAGCCTCGAAACATTGGTCATGACCGACAACGTTGTAACGGCCATTCTGGAGTTCCCGATCTCACCACTACTCAAATCAGCAAACTTCAACGACAATCCAATTACGTACATTCACCCATTAGCGTTTTCAACAGCTCCCCAAATGACCTATCTCCACCTGCGAAACACGGGCCTCGCGGAGATGGAACCTGCTATACCTTCCTTGATATTTCTAGATTTACGTGGTAACAAGCTATCCGACATTCCCCCAAAACTTGCACTCAATTTTCCACTACTCTCCAACATTAATCTCTGCCAGAATCCAATGGAGCGCTTGGACACACGCGTTCTAGATCGTTTGCCAATCACCATTGCCTGTCTCGGTAGTGAGAGAGCAGTGTTTACACATCCCGGGGCAATGAGGCATGTCGAACGTGCTGTATCACTTGAGCTCGAGCTCTCACCTGATGTGCAACTAACCTGCGACGATATAACTGTCCCCAAATCGGGAGGGCATTTTCTCTTGACTGGTGGGAGGATAAATGGAACAAATCATAGCCACTGTATTTCGTCTATTCCATATCATATTTCCTTCAAAAGAACAGTTATTGATCACTCGGTTTTTAATCACATATTTACCTATGGGAAAATCATCTTGCTTGAAAAAATTACAATATTTTCACAGCTTCCATTTCAACCAACAATGTCAGTTTTGCATGGGGAAAGCTTAGGTTTGTTACTATATTCAGGTAGTGGATTAATGGACATTCCAAAAATGTTCGCTCCATCAGCTTTTTCTTTGAACCTCACAGGCAACCTGCTGAGGGTTTTTGACATTGACGTTATTAGAGGTCTCTACCCGAAAGTTCTTAGTATCGACCTATCCTACAACCAAATTACCGTTTTGCCGAAGTATTCAAGCGAAGACTGTGTCCATCCATTGCAGGTATTAATCTTAACAGGAAACGATCTCTTTCTGGCAGGGTTAGGGGAGAATAAAACTTTTCTACTCATTTTCCCCCGCCTCTCCTCACTTGATATTTCAAAAAACAACTTGGATTATTCAACTCGAGTCATCGTTCCTACGAGCTTGAAGAACATGCCTTTGTATTACCTCACGGTAACTGCAGAGAATAATCCACTCGTCTGCGACTGTAGCCAACGTTGGCTAACAAGCATCGAAGATATTTTGGTTTTTGAAAATGCTGTTTGCTCCTCGCCATCAATAAATGAGGGACGCTCTCTATCTGATCTTGTTGAAGAGAATTTCCCATGTCCACCGTTCATTGCTGACCGACAGGTGTGTATCGCGAATGATTTGACAATATCAGTGATGTGTCCTATTACGTCATATCCAGAAGCAAATATCACGTGGTCGATGTCAAAATCAATTCAATCAGGTGACCACCTAAGTAATGTGAGTATGTATCAACATAAAATGACCATTGATTTAGATGTTTCAACCATTGACCAGGAATTCCTTTTATCTTGTAGCATTGCAGACATTGATGCAAACTTGGCGGTTGATATTTCCATATCTATTAACATATCTGTAATAGATATGGACAAAGGGTATTCGCAAAACATGTCCTTGGTCTGTACGGTACAGGAGCAGTTCGATGTTTCTATAACCATTAATGAGATCGATGGGATTTCTGAGAGTGACGTCAAAGGCTGCGCAGGGATCAACTCAGAATTTCATGCTTTACAGTTTCTTCTTGTCTTTATTATTCCTTTTATTTTTGGCGATATGAAACTGCTATGAACCAGTAGGATATTCTGGAACCGGAAAGCTTTATAAGTTTTAGGCAGTAGAAGCATCCAGCCCATTAATATATGCAAAAATCAGTGAACGTTATTTCTTCATTTGAAGTAGAGTTTTTCAAACATTTACTCCGTAAAAGGGAACCACAGGTTTCTGATTAGTTGCATTTATCATGTACAACCCGTTGTATAATCTAGTCACTAGATATTTACAAACATACGGCTAGTTCCATTTTTAACAGCTGTGGCAAATTGAGGTATCAAGCTTACCTGTTGAAACTTAACATAATTGAACTGAAATTATAAAGTACATTTACTCGGACAAAAATTTAAGTTTTGTCATGGCGACAGACTTTGACCAATCAAATTGCCCTTGGCAACATGAAGTCATTGCTATTGCATATTGATGACAAGGTTATGATTGAGTTGTGTACTTTTGTTTCAGATGTAAGAGGGACCTAAGCCACATCTACTTTGTGAGTGACGTGACAAACTCTTTCACTTATACATCTTCGAATTTATGCCTATATATTTTATATCTAAAATGTTGCATTTGTACTGATCAGTTAAATTTGGTTCATTGATTATGTATTTCTTGCATCTCCGAGAGAGTGAGCAGAATTCGATAGAGATATCAACTTGTTTCTATATTCATGAGCCTTTTGCCCCCCCCCCCCCCGATTCATATACAATCTTAAAAAAAAAAAATATGTATCAGATAAATTCCTATTCACCTAAGTCTTTCTAGGGATCTGCGGCTTCTGGACTTCACGAAGGAGAAGAAGCCGGCGCGATGTTACCGCAATGATCCATCTTTCCCCATTATCGTGGCAATACCTGGTAAATCAAGAAATATGGAATGAAAACAAAAACACATATATACGTAATTTGTCATTCAGACGCCAAATGCCACAGATTAAGGATGTCAGAAGAGGAGAGTGGATTTTCTTCGTGAAACTTTTTAGAATATCAATATCAAGTAACAAAAGAACAATGACTCCTCAAAACTCCTGGCCTTACTACTAGGTGTTTCAAAAAACATTTCCCATTTTTGATTCTTAATAATTCAATAACTATATATCAGATAACACTGTCATTGATATGAGTGATAGCTGAATAGTGTACAATTTGGTTGAAGGTAGTTTAAATATGAAAGCATAAATAAGTTTCATGAAATCCATGATTAATTTCACAGTTAGGTTCCAGACTTTGCTCTATTTTCAACCCTCTGTACAAAATTTCACTTTGCACAGGGGTCAATGGGTGTGTATGGGAGTGTGTGGTTAACACCCTGACAATGGTCCTGAACAATGGCCAGGGTTTGAATGCTTCGTTATTCATTCATGAGAAATTCCACTATCACAGCTAGTCTTTATTCAGCCTCTGGCAGTATCTGTGTAAAGTCAAACGCATGTCGATACTGTCATTGAGTCGCGTCAGTGCTCTCCCTACTTCTAAAAAACAAAATTACAATGAATACCTTCTGTTCTATCGTAAACGTGGTGACAGGAAGTATAGAAAATCAATTAGAGTATACACTTGTGTCTATGGAGCCTTAAATAAATCTACTCTGAAACAAATCACCCCAATGATAAATGCTGCTGAACTCTTTACCAAAAATGATCTCTTTTTATCGAAAAAGCAAAACATTTGTCAGACTATTTAATTAGTAGACCGTTGTATTAAAATGAGGAACTTTAGATCATTTATGCTTTTTTATATCCCAAATTTTAATGATATGTGAAGCAAAATTTGAAAATGATTGCTAGCTGGAATGAAATGTGGTTTTTGGAAGCACTTTACCGTGCATGAATTCAGACTAGCAGTGCCCAGGGAAATCCACATAAATTATTGATTAAGCATTCATGTGCCAGGGAGCTCCAGACTGACGCCTAGTCAACAGGTGGTTCAGGCATGTCCATTGTTCAGGGCCATTGTCAGCACACACTCACATACACCTCATTGGTTTCTGTGTAAAGTTCATTTTTGTACAGAGGGTTAAAATTTGACCAAAATCTGAAACCTTACTTCAAAATCAATCTTAGATTTACTGAAACTGATTTATGCTTTCACGTGCAAATTACCTCCAACCAAATTGTACACTATCCAGCTATTACTCATATCAATAACAGTTTTATCGAATGAATAGGTTTTGAAATATTAATGATCAAAAGTGGAAAATGTTTTCTGAAACACCTAGTAGCTTTGCTGAATAACCCAGCATAATCTTACAACATTGTGATTACGGTCTCGTGCAGGGTATAGATAATGGAGATCAACTTTCCCAGGACTGAGGACAGTGTCATATCCTAGGGATTAAAGGAGAACGTGTTTTCTTTTGGAACAGAGTATTGCTAAGGTTTCTACTAATGGACTCTCGGTCGCTGGAGGTATTACACGTCTAACCTCGCTATTCCTACAAGGCTAGACATGTGACTTTACTTTTTGTACTTATTTGTTATTTCGCAATAGGGTTGTTTTGACTGAAAGGTCTATCTTTCTCTCTCCACGTCCTTCCTCCATCACTATCTTTCCCTTTCTCTGGCCGTACACATTTAGAGATAAATGTATTTGCAGACCTTGATTAATGGCTCCTTGTTAATGCAAATGGAGTTATCGAAATAATTCCCTCAAATTGTAGCATGCACACGTTCCTATTACTGCAGAATTTGAATCACGATGTGCCTTTTGCACGGCGTTTTTCTCGAAAATTTGATTTTTGACTTGGGTCTTGCTCACAGTCGGACAGTAATGAAATATGCACTTTTTAATTTGTTCTTTGTACTCCTCGCAATCGCATAGCATGGTAAATGATGATCTGAATCATTATGGAAGAAAAAGAAACCTACTTCTCTATGGTTAGAAGGAAAAACGTAGTGTTCGAATTGAACTTTATTCTCGGAGTGTTTGTGTTTTTATCTATTTGGAAACAGGTATGGCTTCATTTTGGCTAGCACTATCTAGAAATAAATGTATCGAATATTAATTTGGAAATATCGACATAGAAATGTGAAATTGAATGATACGCCATTACATGAACAGCTTTAAGAAAATGGTGAAAGAATACTATTTTCCCCCCAATGCTTTAATACGAAATTCACAGCAAGCGTAACTGTGCAAAGTATTTGTTAAAACTACACAATTTTATTTCCTGTTTCCGTTATCCATAACCATTACATTGTCGTATATGTCACGATATATCAACTATTCAGAGAGAGTGACAGCAGACTACTGCGGAACAGGAATGAGCAGAAGGATCGTACTCCTGCAAGAGCACTCCCCCCCCCCTCCCCGCCCACATTCACTCCTGACTCTTTTGCCTTGTCTAGTCATGATGAGTTAGATGTTATGCAGTTTGGAAGTTTCATACACAAGACGTATCTTCTATAATTTCAGGGCCTTATGTTACAAAAAGATCTTAGGAGATTAAAATATTTGAACGTAACAATTGAATAATACCTAGAATAACACCTCTCTATACAATAGCAATTTTCCGTTGCAGTGCCTACCAGGAAGCATGATTTTTCTCATTTTCACGATACTTGCCATTGTACACACAGCAAAAAAAAAAAGAAAAAAAAAAGAAAAGAAAGAAAGTAAACACTTTTTCGAAGTCACATTTTTCATAGAAGACCTTTATGAAAACCAATGTATTATATAACATGTTAAAGGTAATTAAATTGGATATTAAGCTAATAGGTTAATTAAAAGGAATATTTTACTCATGAGTGAGCACATTCGTTTTTGTCCTCCAAAGCACAAAATCAAACATTGCAAAAATTGACATCTTCTCTTTCATTTGCAAATGCCCTTCACGAAATTATTGACAACAAAAGACCAGTTTTACACAATGAGAGACATGAATGAAATAGAAAAAAATAAGTTTTTGTTCTTTGTATCTCTTTATAACCTCTAAAAAAATAAAGTGAAAAACTAAAGGGGAAAAATGAGAATTTTCTGTCGAGTCAAACTTCAAATGACATACGGAATGATAAGCATAAAGATGATTTAATAAGCTGAAATTCTTTATTTATTTCTTTTATTCTATATACATAGTGATTTAAGAGTCCATTTGACAATTTCAAGAACCAAACATTATTTACAATTATTTCTTAATTAAAAAAAACACTCAAATTTCTACCATTTTTGTTAAATTTCACTTCTCTTATTTCATTTGAATTTAGATTTGACATAAGATGCTTTATATTCCTCCATTATTTTAAGCATTCATTGGTATTTTGGGCTGTAGAGATATCACAGAGATCAAAGGTTTATTTTTGCAACTCAATTCATGTTACTTTTTTGTGAAATTTGTTGTTTGTTCTTATTGTTCCATGGAAGAGTATATACGCATGAATGACAACTTGCTCAGTTTTGCAATTTTTACTTTTGTGCCTTGGAAGAGAAAAACAATGGTGTTTACTCATGTGTAAAGTGTCCCATTTTGTTGATAGCCAATTAAATTACCTTTAATATGATATATAACATTAGCTTTCAGCCAAATATTCTATGAGAAATCTAAACTTGAAAAAAGCGTTTACTTTCTTTCTTTTTTTTTGCTGAGTGTAGTATGGAAAGTGATCATATTTCATAAAACGGAGCCACGCTCTCGTTTGTATCGCATTATTATTAATATCTGTGCAGCCACACATGAATATCCCCGCCAAGTCGGATTAAAAAAAAAACAAAAAAAAAAAACGTTTTAGCCCTCCATGGACTATTTCATTGTCTCAATGTCAACATAGTACAACTAATAATATTCAACCATAGCTTCGGTGTTTTTTTTTTCTCTCGGTAACATTTACAACAAACAAATGTTGAAGTGGCTGCCACTTTAAACTGAACCTTTTTAGAGTACCCTATACAGCATAAATATATCTCTCATGACCATAATATTTAATAATCTTTTTTTTCTTCATTAAATGAAACTAAGGGACTTTGTTCTTTAACTTTTGCACAGACAAATGTTGCTTCATCAAGACGGATGTTTGGAATGATCGAATGTGATATTGCATCTTAACCGCTGTAATCAGGGCAACGTTAAGTTGTAAGAAAGCTGCCTTGAAGAATGCATGTCTTCAATCATAATGAAAATATAACATTTAAGCGAATTCAGAGACACTTAATCTATTTCTACTTTCTTGTGTAAAACAGAATATATAATGTATTTCAATTTATTGTTTCAAAGTCGGACGGGAGGTATAGTATACAAGTGCCAATCCCATTCTAAGGGAGAGCAAAGTTCAGTTATGTTTTTTTTTTTTCTACAGAGGAAATTCCAAAACTATTTGCAGGCTTTTTGGTTTAAGAATCTGGATATTAATAAAGGGATAGTACAGTATTGGTGGAGGCGAGGATTGGGCTTTTAACTTTTTGCGAGATACCAAGAAACCACATATGATATAGTGCAGAGCACGCCATTCTAAGACAAGTTCAAAGTTTATTTGATGAAAATCGGTTTTGGAATGGCTGTGACATCCAAAAACAAAGTAACATAAATCGGTCGTAATAAAAGCTGGGTCCTGCCTTTTATTAGGAGTACTCTGTTTTGGGTATCTCAGCCTTTTCAAAACCAATTTTCATCAAATAAACGTTGAATGCCTCTTGGAATTACATCATCTTTCATATTTCCATAGGAGGTTTTTCATTATCTCTCCCAAAACTGTTAGAAACCTGAAGATAGGTCTTAACCAAAATTGTACAATCCCTATAAGCTCACTGTACAGCGAACACGCACAGCCATGTACAAAATGATATATTCACTGTCCCACACAAGGACCCCCTTTTCACCTATTGTTTTTTTCTTCTTTCTGTACTCAAATGGCAGTGCAGTGCATTACTGTGGTCACGTGGTGTTTGTTATTAACGTGCACAAAAGTAGAAACGTGTACGATTTAAACAAACAATTGGATCTATCATCAGTTTAATAAACATCGCCTTGTCAACGTGTAAAAGCACGGAAAACGACTTTGCCCATTTTCAATTCCCCAGTTGTAAGAGATTGAAAGAGAAACCACAAAACTTTAACATTGTAAGACAAATCAACTCCCAGCACTCATGAACAAGTACATCTTAAATCAAACTCTACATATTTAAATGTGTTAAGGACAGTTGACTCACTATTTTTATTTCATCGTCACCCGGTTACCAATTCATCGTTACAACCAAGTCTGCCCTGATGTGGTGTAAGATAGCTAGGTGTTTAATGTAAAATCAGGGAAGCTTTGAATACTGCTGTTTGGAATAACGTGATGACTTCACCCACACAATTATATTCACAAAACACTAGGTGGTGGTTTCTGCACATCGCATTGTCACATAATTTGAACGTCGTTCTTCACTATAAAAAGAAAATGTTGTGAAAGTGTTGAAATATCGTGGAATAAATTCGTGGAAAAAAAGAAGCACTTACTGACTTAGTCACATTATTTCGTGTTGCAATCCTTTTGTTTTGACTGGCAGCCATCAACAGTACACCTGGGGCAAGTTTCATAAAACTTGTTAACAGTGACAACAGTCACCTTGCTTTGACAAATTTCCTCTCAGCCAATCAGATGAGAGAATTTCAGTAGCTTGTCACATCTATGACAATTTGTCTCTGATGACAAGTTTTATGAAACGGGTCCCAGGTTAACATCTGAAGAGTTTGTTCCCAAAAACCGATAAATCCATATTTGCCAGATGGAGATATTTGCGATTAAAGGTCAAGAAAAATAAAGAGAATAATAAGACAATTTTTGCTTCTTTTGATCATAACTTCAAAAATGTACCTTTATATATATGGTGACCAATATATCATTTAAAATGTATTATTTTGTACTTTATGACAGAGAACGTACTTTAAAATCTTCCAAAATGGACTTATCGGTTTTTGCGAACAAATTCTTCATATATAATTATAATATAACATATTATATAATCATAAATATATATGCAGCAAATTTTATAAGTATGTATAATCATATATATATATGTATATATATATATATATAATTATACATACTTATAAAATTTACTGCAAGTATATTCATGATTATATAATATTAAAGGACATTTATATTGCACAGCTACTGTAATAATGTACTCTGCTGCGCATTACAAAGTAATAATCACAACATACATAATTCAAACATAGAATACATTGTTCAAAAGACGATTTTTTTAACCTGACCTTGTAAAGCTCATTGATACATATAAACTCCTCAAAATGTTCTGCAATTCAAGTTTGATGGGTAATATATCTTCTGTTGCTTCATCATCATACGTTAATGTAGTATAATTAGAAAGCTTCGTTATACCATTTTACAATGATGTGTCGCTTGTGATACTTATGCAACCACGGAATGCACAGTTTTTCTAAATATGCAGCAAGGTCAAACATGAAATGTTGCAAAATTTGTTGTTTCCAATAGTGATTTCATCCAACTTCAGTGACAAAAGAATGAAGACACAGTCGATGTTTTCTGTCACTGTCTCCTCTCCATTTATTGAGAAATGTTTACATCTCATTAGGTCAGTAGATGACCGAAGCACATCGGCTAAGGTATACTTCCTCCCCATGCTGTTCAGCAGCCTCTTGTCACCCGAAGCTGTGGGATGGCGTCCCACTCTTCAACGAGGATCAACCGCAGGTCTGTCTATGTCTGGCGATCAGTCACTCTCTGCCTGACGGACCGCCCGAGCTGATCACCAAAGTGTTCGATGGGATTGAGGTCAGGGCTGGTCGCTGGGCATTCCATCCTCTCAATGCCCTCATCAGACATGTACTCATTGATGAGCCTTGCTCAATGAGGACGAGCGTTGTCACCTTGGAAGACGGCATTCGTCCAAGGTTACAGCGCAATTGATACGGAAGTGCCAGTGGCTGAAGAACGTCAACTCTGTATCGCTGGACCTAATGTTGCCATCGATGACGATATGCGGGGTTTTGTTCACTGCTGAGATGCTGCCCCACACCACTTCACTTCCCCTGCAAACCCTGTCAACGCTGTCGACGCAACAATCAGCAAATCGTTCGCCAGGATGTCTCCAGACCTTGGCCCTACCGTCCAGCTTCCAGAGACAGAATCTCGACTCATCGGAAAAGAGAACAGATTGCCACATCTCCTGGTTCCATGACAAGTGTTCCCGACACCATTACACACGGGCATGATTGTGAAAGGCAGGCATTGCCGGTTTTCTTGCAGCTTTGCGAGCACGCATGATGGTTGCGTGGAGCCGGTTCCTGATTGTCTGATCAGACAATCTTCTGCCAAATCGCCTTGCAAAACTGCCTTCGGTACCTTATTGCAGACAGTTTGATATAACAATTTTCATGCGGGTTTGTCTTTTTGGGGCGGCAACTACTCAGTCTGTCTTTAACTTTCCCAGTTTCAATAAAGCGTTATCTTGATATGGTGCTTGCGCTCACCCCAAACCGGGCGGCAACATTATTTTGGCGTACACCTGCTTGGAGCTGTCCAGTTGCTTGGGCGTTTAGGAGATTCATTAACTTTGGCATCTCTTAAAATCTTACAAACGACCACTCTGGATCTGCAGCTCTGCAGCTCTTTCACAAATTCCACTCTGGAACTGCAGCTCTCGCACAAATTCATGCCAGCCATGCATTGTCATCTGGGCACTTTTCAAAACACATTTGCGTCTTCAAAAGACACTTCGGTGTTGATTTTGCAACATTTCAATGCCAATTCTGTCATACATTCAGGAGAACTGCACATTCCATGATTACATATTCAAAGAAGATGGCACATCCCTGTAAAGAGGAATAATGACGCTTTGTAATGATACCACAGTAACGTATGATGATGAAGCAACAAGAGATATATTACCCCTCAAACCTGAATTACATAGCATTTTCTGAGTTTGTACATACTATATATATATATATATATTATATAACCATTACCTTAAGAAAGAGGACTCGAACTAGGAACTTCACATTTAGAAGTCCGAGGTCTTATATCCGCCAAACTGCAAGAAAATTAATGTTAACTCGTTATCGCGCTGTTGCATGGTTGCATGGTTGCACTAAGATATGTTTAAAGATGATAAAAAGTTTTGGTACCTCAAAAGTTTCCCTGAATTTCCTTGTCTTAGTTTGTGTTTCAGGTTAAAGTACCTTTCATATAACTAACACTGTGAGACTTACTCGCCCCAAAGTGCTCTCATGTCTTAGTAATCATGCAATTAACTGCGACCAGCAGACCCATACGCATAGCGACCAGCAGCCCCATACGCATAGCATAATCGGGCTTCGCATTGTAGCATTCAGGATCATGACAGATTTAGTATCGCGGGTAAATGTCAACTTAAAATCCAAAAAAAATTTCTTCAATTTGAAGACTTACCAATTAAGTTGAAATATTGAAAACAGGCTTCGGGCAACGTTTGGTTCTGCTAATAGTCTCTTTCTGTTCGAATTGATGCCTGAATGTGACTCGGTCGAGAGGACCTTGGGAGAGCTACATACACTGAATACTACAGCCAGTGCATGCGAACACATCACATGCGCACACATTTCAAATCCATGAACGGATTAGATGTTTGTGTGCGCATGCGCTGGTCGTAGTATTTAGTGTATGTAGCTTTCCCAAGGTCCTCTCGACCGAGTCACATTCAGTCATCAATTCGAACAGAAAGGGACTATTGGCAGAACCAAACATTGTCCGAAGCCTGTTTTCAATACTTCATACTTAATTGGTAAGTCTTCAAATTGAAGAAATATTTGGATTTTAAGTTGACATTTACCCGCGATACTAAAATCTGTCATGATCCTGAATGCAACAATGCGAAGCCCCGTTGCGCTATGCGTATGGAGCTGCTGGTCGCAGTTAGCTTTGCGTATGGGGCTGCACGCTGCTGTTCGCTTTCAGTGGTTTCGTACAATACTACCTCGCCGCCGTACGGCGGCGGCTTTGGTACGAAACCATTATTGCATGATTCCTAAGACATGAGAGCACTTTGGGACGAGTAAGTCTCACAGACAACGTACTTTAACCTGAAACACAAACTAAGACAAGGAAATTCAGGGAAACTTTTGAGGTACCAAAACTTTTTATCATCTTTAATGTTAATGATATAAAATTAATGGAGTTTATATCCAAAAAGACGACAGGGTTTGGAATTGACGTAATCTTAACACTAACTAGGCCTGCCTTCGAGCCCCCCTCACCCCTCCCCCGTTGTTCCGCGCAATGTATCGTCATCGCAAAAAAAGAAAAAAAAATATCGCCGCGATACTTCATGGTTTTTTTTCTTTCTTTCGAGTCACTCACATCTTTTAGGACGGTCTATTTGAGGTATGTCTACATGGTATAAAAAAGGAGACAAAGAAGTTACCGCGCACGCAAGAAATTATTCATTAGTAATGTCACTGTCGGTGCCCCTGGGACTGTTAGCGAGTTGTTAAAAACAACACCAGTATTGTTAGCTTCTGAGCGGCCTCGCGATGATAGGCTAACAGCGCTATTAATGAATTTGACTAACAGCACCCTTCTGTGCGGCCAAATCGTCGCTATCAGTGCTGTTAGTGCGCTGTTAGCGCTAACAACGTTTCTGTCCGGCCGCCTCAGAACTGCAACTGATTGACAAATTGCCCTACATCGACGTCGATGTAGGGCAATTTGTCAATCAGTTGCAATGAAAACATATCGACGGAAGAATTTCATGAATTAAAATAAAACCAAAACCCCTCTGAAAGACAAATTAGTGAGAGGACTTCATGATTTGTTTATGAGAGATCCAGTGCATGGTCCCTTTGCATGGTATACAGGGATTGATTTTTGGGTGGAATTTTTCACAGTTTGAATTTGTTTCTGAAGACCTCATGGCTAGATTCTATACAAACATGGCAAATATCGCTAGTGTGATACAATATGCCAAATGGATCCTCTATTATTATTATTATTATTATTATTATTATTATTATTATTATTATTATTATTATGAACATTACAACAGAAATAATATTACAACTTCTTTTACCTTCTAAGCAATGTGCATAAAACAAACAATACACATGGTGATAACACAGTAATTACTTGTAATGATAAATGGTCAAAATCGAAATTGGGTTGATCAAAGAGAAGTATGACGGGACCTACATGAAAGATAGCTTGTTTGGCTGTAAGCCGCGAGTAATCAGTGTTTGTGAAAAAGAATCGGAGAACGGATAGAAGATAAGACCAGGTGATTTAATGGTGCCAAATAAGAAAAGCGGGGTATGCCTATGTGATAGAAAAAAAGAGAAGAAGAAAAACAAAAACAATACTAAAATGTAAACCATTACAGTGACCGAGCTATCATTGGTTTCCGGAGTAGTCGGCTTAATGCTATGAGCCCAATAGTCTCTTGGATATAAATTGTTAAAAGAGACATCCGGATGATTTTTCTGACCTATACATTTAAATACCGGCAACTGTAAATTGGTGGTACTGGGAACAGGGTTTCAGAATTTATAGTGACTGGGATGAGGAATGCGAAAATTTTCAAGATTTATATCAATTCACAGTGAGCAAGAATGATGACATAGTAACCTTAATAACAAAAATTATAATTAGACAAATTTGTATAGCGCAGATAATATGTAATAGACCAGTTCGTAATTCCACTTTGCGCATGAGCAGAAAAAGGTCATTTGTACCAACAGGCATTTTCGTTTGTAATTTCACTGAGATAAGCATCTGTGATGCAATGATTATTCATGTGATCCTTATCTAAAATGGTTCTTGCCAGCACATCCACCTGACAGCAAGAATGGTATGTCGCAATAAAGGAAATAGGCTGTTATTGCATTCAATACAAAACAATGAAATGGTTGCCTGCTAAATTGTCAACTGATGGAGTATTCTGATCACCTGATCTAAACGCAAGTTCATTCTTTGTTGAACATGAATTCCATTGTTATGTCGGGCAAGCTTATGCATTATGCCGCTTTGAAAACGAGTGAAGTGCCTAACCAACTGAGAAAAAAGAAAGGTAATTTGTACCAAAGTGTACATGAGCTAATTACGAACTGGCTTATACTCTATTGCGCTGTGATGTAACAGAGATCCCAACATTGTTACTGATTAGACACACCAAAAATTAGCAAGAAATTAATCAAAGGCTTCTGAAAAAGGGAAGTTTTCAACAAAATTTGAAGACAGCAGGTGATTGTGCCTTCCTCATTTTCTCAGGTAATTCATTCGAAAGTTTTAGAGTAGCATGACTGAAGGCACAATCCCCCAAAGTGAGGTTGCTTTAGAAGCAACTTATCCTGTGTACTTCGTAAATTATGCGAACATAGATATGATTTTATTGGCATTAATTGTGATAAGTAACCAGGTGCATGACCATGCAGTACTTTATAAGTAACAACATATTCAATGTAATTCTCTGCCTTACTTGCAACCAATGTACCTTCATCAAAGCGGGTGTAAAATGTAACCTTACGTGGGCTTGCGTGAGTGGGGTCTCAAGGAAGCAGCCAAAAAAACAACAAAAAAACACATGGATGAATACTCCGGAGGTGAACATCATCCTTGTTCCGTGTAATTTGTTTTGGGTTTTCAGAGTTAGTATTGATTTCTCACATCTAGGCCCACAACAAATTCCACAAATCTTTACATGTAAATGAGAGATTCATGTATTACATGATGTGAAATAAAAAAAAAAAGAAATCGTACGGAATTTCACTTTCGGATTTTCTTGCTACAGAAAGTCGTCGAAAGAGTGAGTGGCGAATGTATTGTTAAATGCGAGGAATGTGTCAGCCAATCGGAGCTAGGAAAATGTCACCTTTTGCTGTACTTTTCTCGATCAGTGATGCCCAATACAACATTACCGATGATTAATAAACGACATGACTGATTGATGAGAAGAACTGTTTGGTTTTTGATGATAATATCATCAAAATGTATATGACAGCTAGAAAAAAATGCTAATAATATCTCATAATATTATCATGCCATTATCTTCGATGAATGACCTTGAATTGCCTCGTGGAAATTAAATTCTCTTCATTATGACGGATTGTTAAATGAGTATTTCGTTATGATCCTGTTTTGTTCATTGTTGTTTTAATCTGCCTCAGGCAATACTGATGGTATTACATCACAAGCAAAGCAGTTGATATCCATGGTGTTGCGGTAACGTTCTCGCCGATAATGAAAAACCACTTTGGCAAATGCGTTTTGATGGGTATGACCCGGAAAACCTTAACACGTGTATATGCAAATTGAACTTTCAACTCAGGAGAAATTCCACCCTCTCCCTGTTTCTCTCCCCCCCCCCCACTATAATCATCTCGAGGGACCGTCTGCGACAATACAAGGAAATCTCACAGCTTATCATGAACGTCACTGCCTGATAATAGTACTCAGCCCGAAAAACTAAATTCATTACATGAAAATTATATATATATATATATATATATATATATATATATATACACACATAGAGTTATTATACAACTATACCCTTCTGGATTTTTTTTTTAACAATCGGCAAAAAACTAATGTCTTCTCATTGACACACTCCTCCATATACACATCTGAAAATGTAGGTTTTTCTAAAAAGCTTTTATATAAAGATACTCAAATGATTACTTTGATTAAAATAATCTCAATTCGATGCATTTAATTTTATTCTTCTCCCCCCCCCCCCCCAAAAAAAAAAAAAAAATAACACAGAATAGATCAGGAATTACATCATAAACATAAACATTCGATTTTGCAAAAGATTATTGCGTTACAATTCATAAAGTCTTTAACTTTCATTTACGAGTTGATGATTGTAGTTAAACAGATTCAGTCACAGATGACGGATCAAAATGTTTATAGTAGAACATTGGCTTGTCCACCAAATGATGATGCTCATCTAATGACGCAGTCTTTTTTCTCTCCCGCGTAATGGAACATGTACAGATATATAGGCCTATAATTATAACTCAGAGAAATAGTAACTAATGACTTTGTCTTTGGATGACCGCTCAACTATTGTTTGTGGGTATTTGCATATGGATGTCACTGTGCCCACTTTCTTTCTATAATTCAAACAATGTTGTTTTGACTTTGTTTGCTTGATTGATTCTTTTTTCGGAAGTGGGGGAGGGAGGGCAATTACAACAAATTGGAGTAATATTTTCAGTCTTGTGATGCTGAGTTTCTTTTCCCAGGAATACTACTTGTGTGCTTTTAAAACCACCAATAATATAATGAGGAGTTGAGGGAAATTGGAGATACCTTTCCCAATAAAAGAATGACTAATTCCAAAACGCTGCATGAGATATAAGCAGAGGTACAGATGTTCAGGGTCAACTACCTGTAATCATAAATATCAGTTATTAATTGTGGTAATTGCTTTGGGAGATGATGCTCACTATAATCTAGTCTACGATGATTTTGCTTTTTGGGACGGGAGACGATCATCATAATAACAGTGATAGCATTTGTATATTTTCATCAACCACGTTGCAGAAATATTTTAATTCTTCAATAATGCGACAGCCCCAATACACTCATTTGCTTTCCTTGTGGTTGCCCATGATGCGTTTTCCTCCACACCTAATCAGCTTAATGAAACCCCATCTCCACAGAAATTTCACACATTCACAAACTGACCGAGGACTACAGAACCACGAGCCCCCCCCCCCCCCCCCCGTACGCATACACACAGTCCCAGTTGCTAAAGGATAAAATAAAAAAGCAAAGAAAACACACACAAAAAAGAAATAATAGAAAGGAAAAGCGAACTAACAATAACAATATGTTCCGCTGGAGTTTCTGGGCACCAGATTACAATGTTTCTACAATCAAGGCTCCCCTCGTACCCAACGTTGCATAAATAACATATTTGTCATCCCATTGAATCTCTGTCACGTACACTTTCAAGCCCAATACTGCTGACACGAGAAAGGACAGAAACCATTGTGTTAGCTCTTTGTACCTTGTCACAGGATGAATTCATTTTATATTATTCGTTGAGCTTTGAACAATTCAGGCAAGACCTCCAAGAGAGAGAGAGAGAGAGAGAGAGAGAGAGAGAGAGAGAGAGAGATGTCTCACGTTAAACAATATACAACTTATTTTCCACGGAGTGATTGGTTGCTGCTCAGTATAATGTTACCTTGCGCTTGCACTAATTAAAAACTTTCCCTTGTATCAAAAGGCCATTTAGGGATTTCCTGCGCGTATTCACTTTAACTCATGTGCCACGGCGTGAACATCACGTTTAAAACACTATTCTGAGATAGGAACCAACGGTCAATTCTGGATGGTATTCTGTTATCAATATACCTTTTTCCATATAACATTTAACGATAAACAAAATCATATAAAGCATGCAATGGGCAACGTTGAAGAGAATATTCCACAGCTGCAAAAGGTGATGGGGATCGTTTGACAGACCTATGTTTATCTTTCTTTCAAAAGGGCAAACAGAAGCATTATTCAATTTCATGAAATTCTTACGTCAAGGTGGTTTTACTGCAACTGAATGAAAAATCAGCCGCAATAAGGTGCATTATATTGTCCACATGTGAGAGGCATGACTTTTGCACACACAACTATGACAGAAAATGTCAAGTTACTCTTAAAATACCCACTATCTAAACATTTTTCACGGTATTAGCACGCATTGTATTTCTATTGTTTTTGTTGTTATTTTATCATAACATATATCACATCTGCGATTTTACTGCATGTGTCTGTTAATATCCATATCAAACTATTATGATTCACATATATTTAGTGGGCCGTTGTTGATATGGATGGCTATTGCATGCCTTTTTCAGAATGCGAACATGAGATTTCGGTTTGATATTTTTCCCGAAGAAAAGTGTAGCCTTCACGCACTAATCATTTTAAAATCTTTTGGAGGAAATGAAAAGTCTATTTCAGGAGAAACGTTCGATTCTGCCCTTGACTCCTGAGCGAATAGAGTGATGTTTGTTTTTGTTGAGGAAACATTATTGTGACCCCAAAAGTATTAAAGACTAGGCGGAAAAATATTAGGCCAGAGGGGGAAAAAGAAGGTGCCGCTAAAATCAAACGTGCAATGCAAACACGCACATACACACAAAAAAAACCACACACACACACACACGCACATAATACTCCTTCCACTACTTCTCGACACAAACGTATTTGTCTGCATCATTTAGATATACATAAATACATAATACAAAATGATTATCATCAGAAAGGAAGACAGCAAGAAAGACAGACAGACAAACAAACAGAAAACTGTCACGCAGGTAGAAGGGACAAAAGCTTAATCACTCATTGCGCTGCATCCTCGATAATTACGACGTACACAGAGAGCAGCCGAGTCTGTTTCTGATAGGCAATGCCAAAGTAATGAATTATTATCATTTCTACTGCGCTCGAATTGAGGGATAGTTTCAGACGACCAGGGTGATTTCTACTATAAGTAGTCGCTCGTTCTCACCAAAGCAACATCCATGAATTGACTGAGCATCATGTACCATCAGCAATGTTCGCCAAGCTGGGAGAAAATGCCCTTCAGTGCCTCACAACTGGACCGAAAAATGTTCGTTGTTCTCTTGGTTGGTTTCACAGGAATTCACCTTGGTAAGTTAAGCCTACGTTTACTAATCGGTTTTTTTTTTCGTTCTGTAGTTTTGGTAATGATTCTTAGGCATTCGCAACCTTCTCTTGTTTTGGTTTCGACGTTTAAAATGTTTGGTGTTTGTTTGTTTGTTGGTTGGTTTGTTTGTTTTTCTTCTATGAGGACACTTAAATTCTGGCGCTAATGGAAGGACTGGTATACATGGGTAATATCAGTATGTGTGTATGTATGTGTATCTATTAAGGGCGCAATCGTGTGTTAATGATCATACTATGCTGGCAAATTCAAAAGGAATCAATGTACACGATTATGTCTTGAATGAATAGATACTCATACATTCACGATGATGTACCAAATGAAAAAAAAAACAGATGCAAAACATAAAAACAGACAAAAATCAACCGAGAAAAGAGGCACTTTTGCAGTGTTCCTGCCTGTATAATTATGTTCTCATTTTGAAACTTTTGCCTCAAATATGATACGGACAAAAATTGTCGCACAAAGCTCTCAAAACAACAATATGCAACCGTGTCCAAGGGTATAAAGAGATGATTGTCCAAGCGTATAAAGAGAACACTTCATTAAAACCTTCGAAATTTGGCATATTATGTGTGACGTGAATAGATCATTGTATGTTAGGAATAGAAGACATAATAATGCTGCTTGACATCAGGATCGTTGAGAGCTCACATCAGTATTTTAGTTTCTTTTCCTTTTTTTCTTGATTGCCAGTTTTACTGTTGCCAAGTTACAAAAATAAGTGCATCCATGACTTTATTTGTGACCCTGCACCTCAAAACAAACAAAAAATCGCCAGACATGAATTTTTAGTTAAGACCATATTCTGAAAGAACAGACTTTAAGCTTTAAAATGATGTATGACTCAAATCAAATGGACTCTCCTAACCTATCTAACTATTGGAAAGAAAGCACAAACTCAGGAAAAGTGTGAACTGAGAAAAGAGGCTCTGAAGTACAGTGTCTATTCAAGCGCTTAATCTGTACCAAACCGTGCTGGCTGTGCGATGAATGGAACAAAAAACAGGAAGTAAACCACCAGAGTAACAACAATGAAGGGATTATCAGATTAAACTGAAATTAAAATGCCTCAGTCACACATTCTGTCCATAATTAATGCCAACTTTCAAAGCAGTAGCACTGTCTTTTCAAAAGTCATTAGAGTTGAAAGTGAAGAGTGTGGACAAGGTTTTTCAGATATGAAAAAGGGATTCTATAGACACACCTTATCACACTATTCTACCAAAAATGTTCGAGATAAACTGCTAAAAAACACACTTTCCTGCCCGTTTTGTGATACCAAATTTTAGCATAATGTAAAAGAAGACCCGCTCTTTCAGAAAATATGAAAAAGTCAAGTTCGGCTAGGTTGACCCATTTCACTTATTTTCAGTCCTCACGCAAAATCAGTGTGTGCGACTTTATGTTCGTTTTGAGGTGCACGGTCACATTTATGGTTTTATTATCACAAAACCAACAAAAAAGTCGCAAGCCCAGATTTAATTTGAGTACTCCTTGTGTAGTGGTGAAAATGTTCTTAAGTTTATCATATTGTCTGAAAGATGAATGATTCCTCTTCTCCATTGCTCCAAAGCTTGGCGTCATGAAACGAAGGGAAAATTGCAATCTTAGTAAGGAGTTTTTATGGAACACTTATTGCGAAGAATAACGTGATTAGGTTCATCTGTTTCACCCTTAAGAATTCTTCACTCACTTTTCACTTTCAGCTCTAGTTACTTTTGAAGTTCTGATTTTGCTGCGTTGAAAATTGGTATCAGCAATGGGCAGTATACGTTAAAGAAGTTGTAAATGTTCGAATTATAACATTTGATGCATATGTGTAGGTCAGTAGTATTACAAAACATCCTACCATCTAATGATTTTGCAATAAAACCTGAACTATAAAGAGATATCGATTTTTCTTATTAAACCATAAATCTATACGGTTTAGTCTAGAAACACTCTTACTATAACTATTGTTCACATTGTGTATATTTAACAATACATGATATGAATTACTATAACTAAACTTTTTACATTGATTGTTTCTATCGTTAACTCACATTTTTAAACTATAGTGAAGCAGTAAAGCTGGATTTTTGTTTCATCTGCAAATGGTAAAAAAAAAAAAAAATATGCCCTTCATACAGCATGATTACCTGCAGCTGAACCTGATCATTCCTTTTTGTTTTTGCTATGTTTTTTAGATCCTGATTTTTTTTTTTTTTTTTGGTCCCATTATTTGCGCAGTTTGCATGGTTTGCTATAAATAAACGCTTATATAGACTTATATGCTTGGGGGCTTGTTTTCTCAGTACACACTGATCCAGAGTGTGTATTTTCTTCCCTTATTTTGATATGTTAGGTAAACTTGTTCTAATGTGTTATATTTCAATTTTAAAGCTTAAAGTCTGGCCTTTCAAAGTCTGCCCTAAAGTAATATTCTGTGGGTTTTGTGATGCATGGTTATCTAAAGAGTTACCAACCCATAAAGGGGATGGCTAGTAACCGATAAGTGGGAATCAGTGGGAATGCTGAGGGATGATTGTTCCAATCCTTGTGGGATTTATTTAAGAGTACATTATATATCTACTGTTGTGTGAAAATTATTTGCTTCAGAACGGTCTCATATTCAAGTAATGTGCAGATTAATGCCCCGTCACTGACCAGGGACGCTTACCTGGAAACATTAAACTGCACATTACTTGAATATGAGACCATTCTGAAGCAAATAATTTTCACACAAGAATAGATATATAGTGTACTCTTAAATGAATCCCACAAGGATTGGAACAATCATCCTCCAGCTTTCCCACTGATTCCCACTGATCAGTTACTAGCCATCCCCTTTAAGCATTGAAGGAGTATTTCAGCCAACTTTGGTATTCATGCTATTCCGGAAGAACCTTAGTGTTTGTGTTGAGAAGTTGAACCTTTGGCATTTATTCACGAATGTATATATACATGTATTACTTACTTTATTATTATTTTTCGACCCTTTTAAATGAATCCACAGTGATATTTTTTTCTCCCTCTTCCTTTTCTTGAATTAAGCTTTGCAAGTTTCTCGAGTCGTGTCGAGTAAGGAGCAAAATGAATTTTGCCCCATGACTGTCATCAGCTGTGGAACGCATACTCTCCCTAGCGGGGAGACGGTTGCCATGGTACCCAGGTTGATGAGTGATGAAGAGATAGCCATGATGGGGAACCATCCCATGCTGAATGGTAAAAAGCGCTACATCTGCAGTATCCCGGGTGAGTCGTATACCGGTCTACACATGATGTCGAAGAAGTGTAGCTGTATATCGAGCATTTCTTTCTTATTCTATTTTCCAGCATGAGATAATACATAAATAGTAGCTTGCAAGAATGAGAATGATTTTGATATTCAGAAGTTTTCTTCTACATGTGTGTAACTGTAACATCCAGCTTCAGTATATTTGGTGTCTCCTACGCAAAGCGTACGACTAGGTTATTATGATGGACGACCTTCTGACTAAGAGGAGATAATGTGCCATGATGGATATACTAACCTTGGGTAAATAATGATTTAGATGACAAAACTATTAATTGTTTGCCAGGGTTGTGTGTGTGTTTGTGAGTGATCGTGAGTGCATGTTTTTTATGATGCTGTTTTTGTTGTTGTTTTCGGTCCTTCAATTTAGCGTGTGCTTCAGCTCCATGTCGAAACGGAGGAACATGTAGGGAGAATGAAACCGGCTACGAGTGTTCATGTACGGATGATTATTTTGGACCACAATGTGGTATGTATTATTGATCGTCATCTACCATCGCCATATATCAATTTCCTCTCATTGTTAATGATTTCCTATTATCATAATGATGGCATTGGTTCAAAGAGATATAGTAAGCGATTGTATTGCTTCTGTTCGGAAGGAACAAAGGGAGATGTTTTAGATTTTTTGTTTATTATTTCCATTTTTATGCACAAAGGCCTACCGTCAAACCTGTCATAGCGACCACTTGTCTATAGTGGCCACTACCATATACAAACACTATCTATAATTCTTTCCTGGTGGTCGCTATAGCCACAGACAAGTTTGACTATATATATGTGTATATAAACTGGATGGTGATGCATTTTTGCTAATAAAGAACGAATTTGAATAAAATTGAGTCAAATAAACTCATTCTTTATTGGCAATAATGCATTAACAATTTATTTCTTCATTTCTTCGTCTAACCAATATGTTATTTCTCAACATGTTTGTATGAAATAACAGATAAATAAAAAAATATATATATACACGTGTATATATATATATATATATATATATATATATGTATATATATATATATATATATATATATATATATATATATATATATATAATAGATACATGTATATACCTACCAGCCATGAATTTTCTCAGTACAGCACCTCCCTTCGTTTTGTTATTATAGCATGCCCGGTGATTCACACTGGAGATGGAGGGTCGGTCACGAGGCGGTTCGTCTTTCTAGATTTTGAACTTTCTGGAAATCCGTTGGTCGTCGATTTTGAGGTCAGCGCTAATCAAGATGCTCAGATCGCCTTGTCCCGTGAAAACACAAGCCTTGCCGACATGTATCGCATTGGTAAAACTAAATAAGATTATATTTATACACAAACACACACACACACACACACACACACACACACACACATATATATATATATATATATATATATATATATATATATATAATTGAGTAGGTTGTCTACGTGTGGGCAAGATAATAAGATAAAAAGCAAACTGGAACAAAGTCCATGCTGTATTCACCAACGGTTTATTTCTGCACACAAACTTTCGAGCGACTCGCTCTTTCAGTATCAACACTTGAGAAAGAGTGAGTCGCTAAACAACTAAGCAAATGAACACAGTGAAGAAACAGAAAATTCGACGAAATTCCATTTGCTTTTGTATGAAATTTACACATCCCTTCGACTTCTGCTTTAGAAGTATTACATTACGTTATTTTACATATATAATGTATATATATATATATATATATATATACATATATACACACACGGACATATTCTAACACTTCATTTCGGAGTTCGTGGAATATCTATTGCGTTGTTTCATATAAAGGTGGGTAGGCACGAGTGATACTTTCCCCCCCTGAAACTTCACCCCCCCCCCCTTTCCACCTTCTTACTTTCTGATATTTCCCTATTTCTTTTTTTTTTTTTGGGGGGGGGGGAGGGGGTATTTGTAACAGGGTTACGGGTAGAATTTTAAGGCAAAAGTAAATATCACAAAATATGTTTATCGTAACAACATGATACGTGGAAAACATCTTCATAACCAGTACCATAACGCTTTCATTCATTCGTATATCCCTGATTTTCTTCTTGTATTTTCGGTACTGTATTGGACCAGTCTTCGGTGGATCCACGAATACCATGGCGATGGTACAGAGAGATTGTGCAACAGAGCACAGCATAGCAGGTGGCTGCAGAACAGTCTCAACATCGCACGCCTCTGACACCGTTCTATCTCTTATTCCAACCTACGATCGCTTCTGGTTGACCTTTGGTGAGGGTCGTTTCCGGATTGGTCGCCTTGGCATTCAAGTCCCCTTCATCGACTGGACAGACCCGAACCCTCTTCCAGTCAACCACATCGGGGTGTGGACAGGGTGGGGCTCAGAAGGATATTGGAAATTTCACTCCTTTTGTTAGAAAAGACGTTCACTTTCATATACACGTAAAGGGAGAGAATGGAGCAATATGAATTGAGCGCATGTGTCATGTCGGTGAAAATTTCAGGAGAATCTTACGATTCGTCCAAGAGTGGTGATATTGTTTTAAAGTTTAAGTGCCATCATCACTGAATGGGGAGAATAAGACAGCTTGTGATGTGATGTCGCATAATGTAGAACGATTTATAGAAAATGTAAAGGGAATTCAACATATTGTCATTCTCTTTTTTTCAAAATAAAAGAACAGTTGTCTTGCCTCATTCAGAAAGCTATTGGAAATGATATTAACCTTAACATACGTCAGTGACAAGTTGAGGAAATAAGTCTTAAAAATAATGTTTTATGAATTTTTTTAAATATTTTTGTTATATTATGACCGTGCATCACAAAACGAACCAAAAGGTGCACCCCTTGATTTTACGTGAGGACTCTACGTGAGGTGAAATGGGTCAATCGAGTCAATTTTGAGTTTTTCATACTTTCTGAAAGAGCCGTACTTCTTCTACGTTACTGTTTAGTTTGGGATCATAACATGAATGGGAAAGTGTGTTTTCAGCAGTTTTTTTACAACTTCTTTTAGGGGGAGAATAGAATGATCAGGTATGTCTCTGAGTCCCCTTTTCATTTCTTGGAATCCCTTACACACTCTTCACTTTCAAGTCTAATAACTTTTGAAAGGATCACTCTACTGCTTTGAAAGTTGGCATTAATCATGGTCAGAATATGTTGACAGACCCTATTTTATTCCAGTTTAATATAATAATCCCTTTATTGTTCTTCCTCCGGTGGTTTACATCTTGTGCTTTGTCCCTGTCATTGCACGGTTAGCACGGCTTGAATAGACCATGTACTTCAGAGCCTCTTTTCTCAATTCACACTTTTCCAGAGTGTGTGCTTTCTTACTATAGTATTTAGGTTACGGTAGTCCATTTGAATTGAGTTATACATCATTTAATAGCTCAGAGTATGCTCTTCAATAATCTGCCCTTAACTAAAAATCCATGTCATGCGACCTTTTGTTGGTTCTGTGATGCAGGGTCACATATCATATTATATGGAATAGCAGGTGAAAAGAGGAGGGATGAGAGGAGAAAGATGGAAGAAATGGAGAAAGCACTGATACATTATATCATGAACACTAATTGTTGTTATATGTAATAATCATCAATTTCCAATAAAAAGAAGAATAATATTCGGATATTATTACATGGTGCCCGCATACAGCAGGATATCACGAAATCCTCGGGACCGGCAGTTTTCTTTCGTTAGATCGGAATGTTGTTATAACTGAACAAATAAACAGTAGAAATACATATAGTGGACGACATTGCAGCCCAAAATTTTTACTTCGTTATAACCAGAATTTTGTTATAACCGTGGTCGTTATAATAGGAGTACACTGTAAAACAGGGAGGTGGGAAGAGAAAGAGTGGAATCTCTCTCCCCACCTCCCTGCTTTAACGTAAACATTCCGATCAACCGCAAAAAGAAAACAATCCAGGACGTCAGGGTGTCAGTTACACGCACCGCAGAAGAACGCTGATAAATCAACTCATACAAGGTCGACCACTTACAGCAGCACTAGGCGTCAAACAATGACTAGTCCATTTGTGCTCAGTAATTGCACAGTGACCATTAGTTTTACAACTCTCCAACTTTGAAAAAGAGAAGTAAAAATAAAGAGTAAGAGCGTTCAGATGTTTATAGTTTGCCTTTTACAACTACATATGTATCTTAGAAGTTGGAATTGAATGATATACATTGATGAACAATTTTGCAATTATTCAACATGTTGATGGTCTACAGGTAGTCAAATGTGGCTTGATCTGTATCATAGTGTATAGCCGTATTCACATATTTTCTTAATTTACCTAGGGGATAGGTAATAATTATGATATTGACTGGCATTTCTTTCGGGAGGTACCAGATAAATATTGCCCGCACTGAAAACATATTGCCCTCGTCTTCGACTCGGGCAATATGCTTTCAGTTTGGGCAATATTTTCTGGTACCTCCCTCAGGGCCAGTCAATATCATATAAATATCAATCCAGGTAGAAATAAAGAAACAAAACTTTTTTTTTTAATGTATGAGGCACTTGAGTGTAAAGAAACCAAGAAATTAAATGTTACGATATTCATTACTTTATGCAGAAATGTCAACAAAACAGACAAAAGAAGCACTGCTAGACAAACAACATAACTCGTAATTATTGACATATCATATTCCATATAAACATTAAATATGGAATAGTGTACACATCAACATGATCTATACATAGAGAAAAAGAAACAAATAATTCTTATCTGGAAATATTTAGAGGAATGAATTAATGGGGGGATCGGTCATTTGCACACGCTGGATCTTACCCGTGGAATCAGTTGCCTCAAGCTATCCGTTACATTTCGAATGTTGAATCCTTTAAAGGACAGGTTCACCTTCATAAACATAAGGATTGAGAAAATGCAGCAATATAAGTAGAACACATCAGTGAAAGATTGAGGAAAATTGGACAATCGATGCAAAAGTTATAAATTTTTAAAATTTTTGTGTTGGAACCGCTGGATGAGGAGACTACTGCAGCTTGTGAGTCATATGCGTACAACAGTATAAAGAAAATGTAAAGAAAATTCAACATATTTTCACTTTTTTCGCATAATAAAAGACCACTTGACTTGTCTCTTTCTAAAGGCAGGGGGAATAATATTACCCATAACTTATATGTCGGTAACGAGTCAAGGGAATGTGTACTTTTTTTCAAAAGATGACATTTTGTGAAATTCTCTTTATATTTTCCTTGTATTGCTGTACGCATGTGACATCTGAGTTATTTAATACACTGCAGTAGTCTTCTCATCCAGCGGTTACTGCACAAAAACTTCAAAAATTCATAACTTTTGAACGGACTGTCCGATTTTCCTCAAACTTTCAATGATGTGTTCTACTAATATTGCTACAATCGCTCAATCCTTATGTTTATGAAGGTGAACTTGTCCTTTAAAGTTGCCCTCAAGACTCATTTGTTCGTAACCGTTTTCCAGTAGAATTCTATATTATGATTTTTTTTCATCATCATTATTGTGTCATTCATTTTCATGTGCATGTTCATGTAAGGATTTTTGTATTTCATAACTCACTTCTTCTACTGCGCCTTGAGCACGTTCGTTATGTGGAATTGGCGCATTATCAGTACCCTGTATTATTATTATTATTGTTATTATTATTATTGTTATTATTATTATCATTATTATTACTATTATCATCAACATAAATATTTATTCCATTAGTATATCTGGGAGGCTCCTTCTTATTTGTTGAGGGCCTGTGAGTGGAAAATAGGGCTTGACTATAGACTTCAGAGGAATGTAAAAAAGAGATGCGAGGTGTTACAGTAGTGAATAACATGTTTGATAATTCATAGTTGAATCCAACAAGCAAGGGTATGATATTATATACGAGGAATTTGTGCGTTTAGTCAACTTTTAGTAGATTCGAATAACATAAAAAATAACTCACAGTGTAAACAAAATTTGTACAGTCGTGGATAAGAATATGATATGCATATGATATGTGTGTGTTAGTGTGTTAATTTAAATTTTCTCACATAAGTTTCGTTTGCAGAACTATATAATCAATTTTAAAATTTAAAATGTTGGGGTTTGGGAAGGGTTAAAGTAGATTGGGATATATAGGGTTGTAAAGAATTGTATATATGATTGTGTAATATATGTGTAGGGTGTTGATGTATTCATTGTGCCTGTCATAGACAAAGACATATGTAATTGTGATGCGAGATATGTTTGTATTGTCATGATTATTTTGGTACAATGTAATGTCAATGGAAACCACATTTCGATGTCGGACATATACCAATAAAGATGAATGAATGAATGAATGAATCATACTTCATCCATTTGATTTCATTTAGGCCTATATTATTTTACCACGGATTAAAATGCCCCATCATCAGCAAAATCTGTTTTCGAAGGGGCCGTGAATTAATGTACACGAATCATGTTAACTTGATAAGAAATTATTTAGATAAGTGCAGACAAAAACAACATTTTTTTTTTTGGTACTACATCAACAGAGGTAAAAATTAACATAATAATTTTCTAAACTCAAATCTACACAATGAATTACCATAGTGTAGACAAAGATAACAAACACAAATAATGAATATAAACTAATATCTCCCACATCATCTGCCCCCTCCTAACATCCAAACATCCAAAGCTCCGATTCCATTAGCATTTATGCCTAATAAATGATTGAAAATATCAATATGAAATTATATTCACAACTCTGCTGTCAGTAGTCTTGTAATTTTGAGATCAGAGGTTAGAAAATTCAAAGGCAATGCGCCCCTGTATTCCAATCGTCTTTTCCCATAGTTTGTTTTGACCCAATGAACACAGATGCTATATTCTCACTTGCGTGTGACATAGTTGGGATTTTGAAGAATAAACCTGCGACTTATATAATCAGCGACGATCCCGAAGGAGATTTTGTGCATGAAAAGTATCATTCTTTCATTAATCCATTGTGTCACTCATTTAATCTTGAGTTGATGGAAATGTTGTTCAGTTGGATATCTTTTGTTCACATTATTATACACAATCTGGAGTGCTCGTTTTTGCAGCAGGTTTAATTGTTCAATGCATCATTTTCCAGTGTTGCCCCAAACTCTATTACAAAGAATCCAAATGGCGCTCTATATGTTTGATATAGTTTCATTTTGAGATTTATGAAGTCTCTGTCCTCTTTAAAAGGTCTACAAATTTACCAGTCTTGGACTTGCTCTGTCTGCCCTGTGCTCCCAATTCCATCGATTACAATACCATACCAATATAAATGAAAGGAAGATTTTTTATTTCTATTTTTTTTTTATTTTTAAGGCGCATCGTTCGCGGATTCTCAAACCGATTCTCGGTTCCTTATCCTGCTCTCTTGCTTTTCAAGCTGATTCATTATTTAGCGAATTCTTGGCTGGCAGGTTCTTTGACTGTTTGTCCAATAGCTTTGGTCAAGTGTTCACAGTTCATTACTTTTGTAAAATTGTCTCGTCGACTGTTTTGGGAACCGGCGCCTGTTTTCTTTCACTTACGCCGAAACGATGAAAATGGCGATGAGTTCACAATGTACAAAGTATCATTGTTTCAGAGTCATGAACAGACTTGGACATGACAAGGGATGATGTTCAAATTCGTTTTGGAGTGACAGAAAATCAATCATAAGGCAAAATGCCGCTGTAAAATTGCGGATGTTCGGCAATCGGAACAGATATAATGTTCGTACCTTATCTGTAGAAACATCGGTGTTAGATTAAACACCATGGGTGTTAAATCTAACACCGATCAAGCTTCAATAAAGGATCACACCCACAGGTGTAGAAAATGTATTGTGACGGCACTTCGTGGTGTTAATTTGACACTGTGGCTGGTGATATTTTTGACACTGCGCTAGAGTTAATTCATTAATGACACCGCATGGTGTTGATTTGATATTGGTGGTGTTATCGAAGATCATCGAACGTGTAGTCACATCTCAGCTTGTTCAGTTCATGGACGAGTCTCATCTCTCCGAGTCCTTTCAGTCGGCCTATAAGAGTAACCATAGCTGTGAGACAGCCCTCCTCAAAGTCCAAGATGATATCCTTCGCAGCATTGACAAAAGGAAAGGGGTTATGCTGGTAATGCTTGACCTGTCAGCTGCGTTCGATACAATCGATCATGAAATTCTGCTCGATCGCTTACACAACACCTTTGGTATCAAAGGTTCAGCTCTACAGTGGATGGCTTCCTACCTCACAAACCGAAGGAGTCGTGTCTGCGTGTCTGGTCACTTGTCTAGGGAGTGTACTGGTACTTCAGTAGTTGGCATTCCACAAGGATCTGTAATTGGGCCCCTATTGTTCACCATGTATACCAGTTCTCTTGGAAATCTTCTTCGTGCTGAAAATGTTAAGTATCATTTGTATGCAGATGACGTGCAAATCTATCTTGAGTTTGACCCCAGTGACCCTTCCAGTGTTCATCTCACTCTGAATGCACTGTCCAGATGTGTGGGTAAAGTGCAGGAATGGATGACTGTGAACAAGCTGAAACTCAATGAAGACAAAACAGAGTTTCTTGTTCTCGCCTCCCAATGCCATCTTAAGCTTGTACAGGACATCAAACTTGCTCTTGGTACAATTCTCATCTCTCCATCTGATCATGTGCGCAATCTTGGAGTTATCTTTTCCTCTGATGCAAAGATGAGCATGCAGGTTTCACAGATCTGTAAGTTAGCTAACTACTACATCAGAAATCTGTGGAAGATCAGAAAATGTATTGATGCTTCTACTTGTCACGCAGCATTCCTTGCATTGGTCTTATCGCGACTTGACGACTGTAATGCTCTTCTTGGCGGAATCAGTCAGGCTGATGCGGATTGCTTACAGAGAGTTCAGAATGCTGCCTCTAGACTAGTGTACCATGTTCGTTCACGTTCTTATGCCACTCCTCTTATACGTCAACTCCACTGGTTGCCAATCAAAGCAAAAATATCCTTCAAGCTTCTCCTGCTGGTCTACAAAGTAGTCAACAAAAGAGCTCCAGAGTACATTGAGGAGTGTCTGGTACGACACCCTCACTCTAGGCGCACTCGTCTTTCATCATTCGTTATCTTTACACAACCCATCACACACACACACACACACACACACACACACACACACACACACACAAAATAGCCGGAGATGCAGCTTTCTCTTCTTGTGCTCCTAGGCTGTGGAATAAGCTCCCTCCTCTTCTCAAATCTTCACCCACACTCGATCATTTCAAACAAAACTTGAAGACTTATTTATTTTGATGTCCCTCTATGTGCACTGGACTTATACTGTCACTGCCTGGTATTTTGTATATATTTTATCTCCTATGGCGACCAGGGATGACATGTCATAGCGCTTTGCATCCAGTGGAAAAGGCGCTCTATAAATGTCTACTATTATTATTATTATTATTAATTTCAATGGTATAACACCCGTCCAGCTTCAATAGGAGACCAAACCAACTGGTGTTACTGTGGTGTAAATGTGTTTACACATTTTTTTTTTTCAAAAATCAAGTACTTTATCGGAAAATTCTTCATCGTCTTGTTGAAGTTCGGAATTAACGAGAAATGCAGTAACCACGAAAATATTAGAAAAACAATTTTATATTTTGAAATGACACCAGGAGGGGTTAATCTAACACCATGAATGAGCACCGGAAATTGAACACCAGCTCGGTGTTTCATATTTAACACCGGACTTTTTGCAGTGTAGTATTTGAAAATTTAACTTCATATTGTTCTAGCAAGAGGTCCACCTAAGACTATCTTGACAACAAATTTATTGAGTTATAATATCGTCTATCTATTCTATACCATGCATCATCCATATCACTCTAACTTCCCACGTACCTTCCCCAGGGTTTCATGTCCGGATGAACAGTGTGGGTCTGGCCAGCGTATATCGTTCCAAGTATATTTATTAGATCGATGGCCCAGAACATTACTTTAAACACACTTAATGACTTTTGTCAGAAACCGGTGTTTGAATCAATTAACGAGCGAATTTGATACACATGCAAAAACCTTGGGAGATAGTCACAGAACAAAAATCATGCATAACGCGACACAACGGCAAAAGAAAAAAAAAGACTTTAAAGAATATTGTTGAATTGTGTATTGTTTGGAATCTTAAAGGGGAGGGCTACTAACTGATCAGTGGTGAATCAAGTAATGTGCAGTTAATCGTTAACGATCGCCCCGTCACTGTACAGGCATGCTTACCTGGAAACATTAAACTACACATTACTTGAATATGAGACCATTCTGAAGCAAGTAATTTTCACACAACAATAGACATGTACTCTTATTTGAATTCCACAAGAATTGGAACAATCATCCCCTAGCATTCCCACTGATTCCCACTAATCAGTTACTAGCCATACCCTTTATATGTCACACACTTAGCCTAAGACGCATATTAATATCTATGTAATAAATACATGGTCCAGATAAGATTTTATAGCCGTAAATGCGTAATTTCTAGACGAATTCGCTCATATCCATAATGCGAAAATTTGCAAGGATAGGCATATTATTGCAAAATAAATTACTTTCCTCAGCTTTCATGATAGGAGAAGCATAATATGCGACGATAACAACAACAACAACAAATCAAAAACAACAACAACGACACACCGAGTGAATCGTAAATTCACCCAACGGACACTGTTTAATTTTCATATCTAAAATCAACAATCAAGCTTGCACGGAGCCATTTGTATTTCCAAAGGTGAAGGAAGTATTGTTTGTCCCTTCTTTCCTGTCACTGCAAGCCGGACACTCTACTTTTACTACGCTGGACGCATGGAAAGGGAACCTCCACGGCTTCTCTCAACATAGGTAAAATTCATTTTATTTGCTCTCTTGGGATATACTGACACTAGAATAATCATTGTTCGATAGACCGAGTGTGTATTGTATTACAACTAATAGCTGATTGCTTTCACAGACTTGAGTGTAGTAACTCAGTACTGCATTCACCTGCTTATACCTCCCATAAATGTTCATAGCAAAATCTCGCTTAGCCGCAGTCTGAGAAGTAGAGCTAACAGCCTCCGGCAACTTGGGTGAATAAAGCTTGCGTTAAATTTGCGTATATCACTGAAATGGTCTACTCCTGACACTCTAGTATATATGACATGTGTGTACTTGGTAATGAGAAGGTTCAATAACAACTGAACACACACGCACACATGTTTGTCAAAAGCCAAAGTGCAACAGACTTGGTCTCACAGAACGCCCGTTGCACTATCCAAATAGTATACAGCACCCAGCATTTGGTGTGTGTGAAATTTTTAGATGTAAGCGTATGTGTTGTTCAGTTATAACTTTAGGGCTTTTTACACTTGTGTTTCTTAACCCCGGACTTTCTCTGACCCAGGACTATCGTTAGTCCCGTACCAATTTTTTCAGCTTTTTACACTTGCCAATTAGTCCCATACTATCTCTTGTCCGGGGCTAAGGAGAAAACTGACCTTTTTACACTCGTATTTCTTAGCCCCGGACTTTCCAAACCACATGAATATTCATAATTACGCTGTGTACTGTAAACGTACACGCACGCACCGGCAGCACTTGACTACCTCGTTTCTGATTGGTCAGTGAGGGTCGGACTTCGTCTCCGTCGCTTAGCCCAGGATTATTTTTTCGTTCTGTTTACACTCACTTGCTTGGCACCGCAATTGCGGTGCTAGCACCGCAATTGCGGTGCTAACCCCTGCTATTTTGCAGGGCCAGATAGTACCGTACTATCGGTGGGGCTAGCCCACTTTGGCAAAAACGAGTGTAAACAGAAAGTGGGCTAAGGATAGTCCCGTACCAACGGTGGGGCTAAGGCCCCCCTTAGCCCCACCGTTGGTCCGGGGCTAAGCAAAATTTTACAAGTGTAAAAAGCCCTTTTGTGACTTATTTTGTGCATGTCGTGCATGTGTGCATACACACGTACGTATGAACATACAATGTAATATATGTATTTTATATATGGGGAGAAATCAATGTACCTGAGTCATTGCAAAACCCATCAAATCACACTTCTGTCCTATTTTGGAAGTCCCAACTCCAATCTATTACCGTCATATTAAGCTACATGCAGATGAATTAGAATACGTCCCTGCAGTGATTCCGTACACGGTATGGATAACACTACAAAATATCGTCTATCTCGGCTCTACGCAAGTCGCATAAATAATAAATATGTGGCTCGTCTGCTTTTATCTGAAGTCACTGATCTATGACCTATTATTGTAGCCGACCTTCTGCCCAAACAACAGTGTGACTTCTACAATTGTTCACTACCCTGACATTCGCACTCGATAGTACAACCGGTACACACCGCGCCAACAGCAAAATTAAAATCCGAATACCTATTTCAAATTATGTTGTTGTTGTTGTTGTTGTTGTCTATGATGATGATGGTGATGAAGACGACAGATTGTTATTTGCGCCTGTCAATTTCGTAAACCTTTAGCCTTCCCAAAAGACGGTGATAATCCGACACTGTCGTAAAAGCGTTACCATTTTGATGCTTTACACCTCTTGAAAAGGACTGAATATAGTTTTGTTTGAAATGCGGATTCGGGTTTTAACTTTGTTGCGGGCGCGGTAATTATAAACCAAGCAGTCAAGGGATTAAAAGGAAATGCACTTATAGCTGTCGGTGGTATTTAAGATTAAATCTGAAAAAACAAAGTGCTTTTTCATAATATGGCATACTTGCATTTGCAACGTAGTTTATTGATGATCTTTATTGCTACCAATGACATACTTGCCTTTGTAACAGTCTTTGATCTTATTTTTTTTTCTCAGTCTACGGTAGATTGGCCGTGTACTGATTTCACTCCTGAACCTTGTCACCTCTTTCTTCTATTTTTTTAGTACATTTGAGGTGACTTATTACATTTCAGTAATATTTTCCGTGTGTGCGTGTAAAAGACATTATATTTCTCATAGCAGTTTATTTGTCGCTCCATCAGTTATTTCTAACGTCTTGAAACAAAGAATAAATGGTGACTGCGTGACATAAATGACCTCGTTTTAAGAAACTGCTCCTCCCACATAGAGAGATTCGCTAGTAATAAGCAAACATACAACAACAATAAGTCCTACCCATGGAACTTTTCATGTCCTACCTCACAAGAAACGGACCACGTCGTCCAAAGATGCCTGTATATTCACTAACAAAAAGATGTGGAACTTAGGGCATCTTCTGACTGTCTCTCTTACGATAAGATCACGATTTCTATAAGTTCTTGCTATTCTCTGTGTCTTTCTCATTTTGCTTAATGAGGTTAAAGATCAGAATGGGGTCAAGTTTGGGGTCACCTAAGAAGCTCCCTGAGGTGGATATGAGCGGAAAGACGATCATCGTCACAGGAGCAAACACAGGTATGAGGGAAGGAGGTAGTACGACCAAAAAACAGTAAAACAAATAAAAGCGATTCTATGAAAATATAGTGTTTATAACAACGATGATAATAATATTGTAAGTGCTATAACATAGTCATTATACTACTATTCTATTATCGTTGTCCTACTGAGATACATCTTTCTACTATTGTATTACGTTATTCCACAATATATATAATATTATATTTATTATCTTATTCTATTTAATTTTATTCTATTTTATTTTACTTTGTTTTATTTTATTTCATTCTATTCTTGTCCATGCTATTGTATTCTATTCTTTTCTATTGTACTGTATTCTATCGTATTCTATTCTATTCTACTCAATTCTATTTAATTACATTACTTTACTTTACATTACATTACATTACATTACATTAGTATATTTTTTTCTAACATATTCTGTATTCAAATAACGAAGGGTAAGAGTCTAATGTGACTGCAATGTTCTCTGTGTAGGTATAGGATACGAGACGGCAAAGTCCCTGGCCCAGGTTGGTGCCAGGGTCATCCTGGCCTGTCGGTCTGAGAGCAAAGCACTCGAGGTAAGGAGTTGTTTTTAATACTCTAGGACCTGGATTAGAGATAAAAAGCGTTATTGATATTAGTTTAGAAATAGTTTTGTGTGTTGCCCATGGCTATGATATACAAGTGACCACAAGTTTCAGTACACTAGCCTATAATATCTGAATACGTCTTTCGTTTAGATTACTTTACGTAAATTTGTGTCTTTTTAAAGCTCTCATCTATCCGTTCAATCCGTGTTTTACTGAGAACATTGCTCAATACAGATTTCCAATATAAACTGTCTTTCAAATGCTGGATCCAGTGTTCAATAAATTAAACAAAATAAAATAAAATTCACTGTTCATTGTGGTTGCAGAGCAACATACGGGCTTTCTCTTGTCATTTTTTCTTCTCCCCGAAAAGTAACACCGTATTCACTGTGTTTAATTACTTGTAACGGGCTAATGAGAGCAGAATTTACTCTGATATCCGCATTACCCAATGAACACGTGATACTTATTTTCACATTCAGAGAGAGTGTTAGACCAGGGAGGTGGAAGAAAGACTTTTGACAGGGCCCTCTCGCTGTAATGACGAGTGAAGTGAGCCCAGCCGAGCGCGAAAACCCCACTCAGCTGGGCTCTCTTCCATGGCCTTGACAAAAGGCTAAAAGAGTGTTTCATTGAATTTCGCATGTTTGTTGATTTATATCAATATCGTACTTCTGATCATTACTTTATTAGACATTCCAAGTGTAACAGAGCTCAATTGAGGTAAGACAAAGTGCATCCAGTTTGTGTAGGGTATGGGTTGTCCGGTACCTCTCTATGCGGCAACTACTGTAATAATATGCTGCAAGACAACCTCAGTTAAGGATGCGCATGCGCTATTTTTTTTTTTTTTTGATACCTGATGGGTAGTTTAATTCTTGTCGATTCTTTCGTAGGCAATCGAACGTATGATGAAGGAACATGTGGAGGAGAAGGCAGACGCAACCAAAGCAAGAGTGAAAATAAAGGTTTGTTAAACACATAACACAATCTCTGTTCGTATGTGATTTCATTATTACCATTACTTTTGTTATTATTAATATTACTTTTATTATTGTTATTATTCTTTTGTTGTGATACAGATGTGACATTTGATCATGTCTCTGTTGCAGAAGCTGAAAGTGTGTCGTTGCCAAATGTTCCTAATTTACACAGATTGACGAACTTGACCTAGAATTCATGACCCTTGACCTCGGGTCACTGGCCAGCACCAAGTCGTTCGCAGAGGCGTACAAAGCCAAGGGGCTTCCCTTACACGTGTTAGTGTGTAACGCTGGTCTAATAGCCTATGGGACAGACGGTGAGTTTTTGTGAGATTGTTCACTCGTATTCTCTTGATCAAATGCCCGTTTCGTGCAATGTAATCTTAAAACGATGAAATTGCAATATCAGTACAGCTGCTGCAACCTGTTTGAGATCATAATACAGTCGGTCTTTGCAGTAGTTGACATCACGTAAAAAAGTAAATAGAAATAATCATGGTGTAGCGTATTTTTCTTTTCTTTTCGTTTAATCTTGTATCAATTGAAAGGTGATGAGTGTGTTTGATTTGTGATTTTACCTTAGCCAAGTTGACCTTATTTCCATTTGAATAATGCTGATAGATAAGTGTACTCCACATATCCAAAACAAAAATTATGCTCAACTTTGTATTTTTACCAGTGTTACCATGGTTACACAGGAAGCACCTTTCAAACCAATAAGCATATCTAAAGGACGGTGCTCCTAGTAATAACAATAATAATAATAAATATCATTTATAAAGCGCTTATTACAATGTTTCTAAGCGCTTAAGAAGAAATTGGAAAGATAGATTCAATTATGGAATATATACAAATGGAGATACGATGAAACGCAATACAAGATACAAAATATATAAAATAAACATTGTAAGTTATAACTTATAGAACGAACTAAGATATATACAGACTGCATATAATAAATCAATACAAATTACATGGCATGATAGAACAGATGAGTTTTCAGTGATGATTTGAAGGAGTCTACTGTTGGAGCTTCATGGACGTGGATGGGCAAGTTGTTCCATAGTGTAGGTGCAGTAACACTGAAGGCACGGTTGCCATAACGGGTACGGGTGCGCGGTGCCGATGTGAGTTGAAGGTGTGCAGTGGAGTGAGAACGAAGGCGTCTGGTTGTTGAGGAAGTAGATATAGTCCAGAGGGAAACCAGATGATGAAGATAGGATGGTGCGAAGTTGTGGACAATCTTGTAGGTGAGGAGTAGAACTTTGAAGATGATGCGGTCATGAATCTGTAGCCAGTGCAGTGATCTGATGACAGGTGTGATATGTTCATGCTTCTTCGTGCGTGAGATGAGACGTGCAGCGGTGTTCTGGATGCGTTGTAGCGGAGCAAGACAGGAGCGAGGAAGACCAGCAAGGAGGCTGTTGCAATAGTCCAAGTGTGAAGAAACGAATGCATGTACCAGCTTTTCTGTAGATGACTCATTGAGGAATCTCCTTATTTTCCCGATCCTAGCAATACCAAAGGAAGCCGATCTGCAGACATTTCGAATGTGGTTAGTGAGAGTGAGATGCTTGTCGAGAGTAACACCGAGATCCCTCACACAGTCAGAGGAAGAAACGCATTCTCCAGCCATATCCAAAGAAGGTTGAAATCCTAGTTGCTGCCTAAACTGAGATGAGACGAACAACAACTCAGTTTTGGCTTCATTTAGTTTGAGATGGTTGCGGGAAGACCATGACTTAATATCTACGAAGCAATCATGAAGTTTCTGCATGGAAGCAGCCCGGTGGTCGTCATCAGCGTTCATTATGACATACAACTGAGTGCCAATAAAATGGGACATATTTTTAGGCCTTTCAGAATATCATAGTGGGATCAACATGTTCAAAACTAGTGCGAAAAAGATGCAAAATCAAACCTCTTCTTTTCATAGACTGATGATAGCCCTAAATTGGAAAAGTAGGAAATTGGCCATGATCTGTTGGCAAATCATTTTTTAAGGCTCCGTTGATCCACTTTCACTTGTTTGAATAACATGAAAAGTTTATATCACGAACATTTCCTATTTCGTTTTGGACATAACGCGTACACCTCCTTATTCAATTTTAGAGTAACGCGTTTACCCTTGCCAATAAAATGGGACATATTTTTAGGCCTTTCAGAATATCATAGTGGGATCAACATGTTCAAAACTAAAAGAAACACATCACAACGTAACTTTATTTTAATATATGACGCGTCGCTCTGACATTCTGATCGGAAACAGAAGTAATTCAGTGAAAGGGAAAGAACTATGTTGGATTAATTTGATTTCGGTTTCTCCCTGTGTGTATGTGTGTGTGTGTGTGTGTGTGTGTGTGTGTGTGTGTGTGTGTGAACGTGTGTTCTCTACTCTCGCGTATCTCACTGAACTTTGAACTTTCTGCCATCACAGAACCAACCGCTGACGGCTTCGAGATTCACTTCCAGGTCAACTACCTATCTCACTTCCTGTTGACCCTTTACCTCCTGCCGGTTCTCAAATCCTCCGGGCCGGATAGCCGGATAGTCTCGGTTTCTTCCCTCATGTATCGGTTTGCTAACTGGGACGTAGCCGACTTCCAAACGTTAAAAACACGAGCCACAAGCAAGAAATATGCAAATTCCAAACTGTACCAGGTAAGTCGTTTCAAATGACATAGTTGATATTAGCGATCACATAAACCTATCTCCCTGGAGATATTTAAAACGAACTTTTGTTGTTAGTGTTGTTGTTGCTGAAACTCCAGTGACAATATTGATTTGAAAGTTTCTTATCCCTTTCATAGAATTTGTAAGAACGCGCCGTATAGGTACAAAGTCACTTAAGTTGAATGTGATGGTCAGAAGTATCATACACATTCGAATATCCATGTGTCTTATGTGCAAGTATTTTTCATGATAAATGATACATCTAGTGCCCCGAAGGTGGTACAATCTTGTCCATAGTTTAAACCATGGACGATTTGTGTGGGGCGCCAAGTGTAGCGTGGCCTATTATGTTACGAAATCAGTCATTTCGCCGACAAAATGACAATTTCGTAGGCTCAATGACTGATTTCGTAACGACATAGGCATGCGACACTTGGCGCTCCATACAAAATGACGGTCTTTGCCCATGGTTTAAACTCTGGACAAGATTGTACCACCTTCGTGAATTCGGGCCTATATGTTTCAGTAAGAAATTAATATCCTCATACATAGCGACCTCTGTTATTTTTCGTGTGACTATTCGCTACACAATAGTCCTCGTTTAGAATTCGATACTTTTTTTATCTTCCTGTGTATGTCTCTGCTATTATTCATCGACATGAGCAGATTATGAACATGTTCTCATTGTCGAGAAGACTGGATGGGTCAGGGGTTAGCGTATTTTCGCTGCACCCTGGCGTGGTTGACACGGACATCGCAAGGCGCGAGGGTCAGCAGATGTCGGGAGCATCGAAAGCCGTTCTGAGAATGCTGCGCGCATCTAGTGAGTTTAATGGCTAAAACTCATTGGGATCTTTGAATTTGGATATATCGCCATAAAGTGATAATAAATTATGTTGTTGTTTTCTTTTTCTTAATTAGTTGAAACGTTGAAGGTCAAAAGATGTAATATCGTCTGTTGCAGCACCTACTTCTGCATTTGTATTATTGTTACTATACACCCGCGGCTAAGCACGCCAAACTGACCACGTGGCAAGGAAGTCAGTTAGTGATTGTCAGTCTGTCATCATACCAAGTTAGTTATTTAACAGATCTGTCCTTGTTTGTTGTTTACAGTTTTCTTAAAGCTATACTTAACAGAGTTTGATTAATTATTTTTATCTCACAGTGTATTACCATTGCTACCTCTGGTTTTGTTGTACAAGTATACAGTTCCTATCTCATACCATCAATTGACCACTGCGCTTTGGAGAGGAGTTTTTTGGTTTTAGTTTTTAGCGCGGGAGACTATTATTGATATATAATTATTTCGTTTGCTGACAAGACTTTATAAGAGTGTATGTCATACAAACAATGAAAATGTGTAAAAGCCGTACGCCATGAAATTTACTATAGCACTCGCCAAAATAATACTACTACTAGTACTCATGAGAGATGCCATGACAGTATACTATAGCTCACGCTTTCAGCATTGGCACATTGTGACCACTATACAGTTCTTTCTGATTTGATGTGTCATATCTGGTAATGGGTAGAACAACAATTACTCCTCATGCCTCTCCTTTGACATTTCTGATGGCCTCACACTAAAAGAATACATATTTTATGTTATTATCATGCTAATATCGTGGTTTGTCCTGGTATGTATGACGATATGATAAGGCCTATCACTTTCGTATTTACCGCAAAAGAAGAACTATTCAAACTTCTTGTAGCTGAAAGTTGTCAAGATCGCCACATCAGGGCGTTATTCATTACACAGTAGCGGATCCAGAGGGGGCGCACTGTTTGCGCTCCCCGCATTATTTTTGGTTAAAACAAATGAAATGAAAAAAAAAAAAAATGGGAGGGGGCACATTCGCACCCTTTTATTTTGTAAAGGCGCCTCCCCTACGGAATTCCTGGATCTGTCCCTGTTACAATATATATGGTTAAAAAGTAAATCCCAAATAACTATCGTTAAAGTATATGTCTTAAGACCTGCCCAATAACTTAATCTTATTTTGCATAGAGATGAACACATCCTCGGGCTTTATCGAATGTTGCCGTCATTCTACATTAGAATTATTGCATTTCAGTATAAATTCCCAAACAATACCTGCTAACAAGGATTTCCTACCTTTTGAGAAGGCCGAGAAAATTATTCCTTGACGAATATCCTCCCCTGTTTTTTTTTTTTTGTTTTTTTTTAGAGATTATGCGATCCTCGTTCGATGGTGCTTTGACTACACTCCACGCTGCCGCCAATCCGGAGTATGACGGGAAAAGCGCCCTCTACTTCGAGAGTGGGAAGCCGCAATCTCTGTCGTCACTACCCAGGCAAGACAAAATACTTCTCAGCACACAAAAAATGGACAAGAACCGTTTTTTTTTCTTTCTTTTTAGGGGGGGGGGGTATAAAAATAACTGCTTTAGGAATTGTATATACCCTACGAACAGTACGACCTACTTTAATAGCTAAACAATATCTGTCCAGTCTCCCTTACCTGTCTACAAAGGACCAAAGTTTGAGAGTGAACATAGACTTTTCCAGGCGTTAAACAGCCCCCCCCCCCCCAAAAAAAAAAAAAATAAATAAATAAAATGAAATAAACAAAGAAACACAAACACAAACAAACAAACAAACAAACAAACAAACAAAGTGAATAAAAGCGAAAACAAAAAATGGAAAAAAAAAAACTTAAAACGAGGTGCTCTGGAACAGCGTGACTTCAATATAGCTTTCTCCGTGGTAAGGGGAAATTCCTTCTCTTGGACCCCGTTTACAGTGCGAGGCTCGGCCGCGGCTCGGCCGCGGCCGAGCCCAGCCCCGCTTCAGTGTAAACGCGCAAAAGGCCAAATGCGAGGCGAAAATTGGCCTCGCATTTGGCCTCGCTCTGGAGGTGGCCGCGGCCGCAGCCGAGCCCGGCCTTTTCTCAGTGTAAACGTAAACTGGGCCAAATGCGCGGCCAATTTTTAGTCTGGCCTCCAAACCCTCCGCCAGTACTATTTCGCTGTTCAGGATATTAACCCCCTCAACGTCGAAAACGAGTACAGTTTAAGGTGGTTTTGTCAAGAAAGGATTTTTTCCTTCGGCAAAGGCCTTTGCCCGAACGGCGACTTCGTCACCACGGAATTCATTTGGCAAAGGGTCTGAAAACCAGACAATACCAAATTGCATTTGTTTACAAGCAGAGCGCCACTACGACAACATATTGAAAGGTTTGAATAAAAAGCGCGGCCGAGCCCGGCAGTGTAAATGGACAAAATTGCGTGGCCCGGCCTCGCAATTGAGGCTAGGCTTGTATTTTCATTCTCTACTTTCTTCAACTTTGTAGAAGTGAGGAGAAGCAAGAACTAATCTGGAAGTATTCAATGGACTGCCTCAAAGACTACGTGACTGAGGACGTACTGTCGAGTGAACTGACGTCACAATAGATTACATGACGTCATGCAGCTCTCTGAATCATGCATCAATATCATACTCTTTCTCTTTTCTTTCTCTTTTTAGGAATTTGTATATCTCTCCCCGTTTCGTGTATATCACCTCCTATATATTCAGATATTGCAAAACGTAACAAAATTTTTAGGCTCGGCCGCGGCTCGAGCCGCGGCCGAGCCTAGCCTCAATTGCGAGGCCGGGCCACGCAATTTTGTCCATTTACACTGCCGGGCTCGGCCGCGCTTTTTATTCAAACCTTTCAATATTTTGTCGCAGTGGCGCTCTGCTTGTAAACATACCCAATTTGGTATTGTCTGGTTTTCAGACCCTTTGCCAAATGAATTCCGTGGCAACGAAGTCGACGTTCGGGCAAAGGCCTTTGCCGAAGGAAAAAATCCTTTGCAGAACAAAACCACCTTAAACTATACTAGGTTTCGACGTTTAGGGGGTTGATATCCTGAACAGCGAAATAGTACAGGCAGAGGGTTTGGAAGCCAGACTAAAACTGGCCGCGCATTTGGCCCAGTTTGCGTTTACACCCAGTAAAGGCCGGGCTCGGCCGCGGCTCGGCCGCGGCCGAGACCACCTCAAGAATGAGGCCAAGTGCGAGGCCAATTTTGGCCTCGCATTTGGTCTTTTGCGAATTTACACTGAATCGGGGCTGGGCTCGGCCGCGGCCGAGCCGCGGCCGAGCCTCGCACTGTAAACGGGGTCTTATATTCTCTATTCTTTCCTCCTGTACTTATTCCTGACCTGCGCAGTGGCTCTGATCCATCTTTCATTAGGACCACTTTGTGTTAACTCGTCTTTGGATATCCCATCCAATTCAAAACCGAATTCTCTTGGACTTGTATGCTCATTAATATGCATAAGTGATATAATCTCGCAAAAAGTTACAATCCGAATCCTTAATCTCAACAAAAACTATATCGTCCCTTTAACGTCTGCAGTTTTTCGATCTTCACACAATGAGGCGAAAACAAAAATAACAACAGAAAAGAAAAACCACCAAATTACTGTTGTGATTGTTTTCAGATATTTAATGCATTTGCTTTTTTTTATTTTCATTCTCTACTTTCTTCAACTTTGTAGAAGTGAGGAGAAGCAAGAACTAATCTGGAAGTATTCAATGGACTGCCTCAAAGACTACGTGACTGAGGACGTACTGTCGAGTGAACTGACGTCACAATAGATTACATGACGTCATGCAGCTCTCTGAATCATGCATCAATATCATACTCTTTCTCTTTTCTTTCTCTTTTTAGGAATTTGTATATCTCTCCCCGTTTCGTGTATATCACCTCCTATATATTCAGATATTGCAAAACGTAACAAAATTTTGGAGACATCCCTGCTATAAGCGTATGATGTATCGAATGTAAAGTGTATCATCTATTTTACTTCCATTCACAGTTAAGTCTCTAACCTGTATATTATAGTAAACTATATTATTGTTGTCCAAAAAATAGTTGAACATATGTATATGTGTATACATATTTATATAACTGTAAAAGCTTCCACAATTAATCATAAGTATATATAAAAAGTTTGTTCGCAAAAACCGAAAAGTCCATTTTTGAAGATTTTGAAGTATGGTCTCTGTCATAAAGTACAAAATAATCCCTTTTAAATGATATATTGGTCACTACATATAAAAGTACATTTTTGAAGTTATGGTCAAAACAAGCAACATTTTTCTTATGATTCTCTTTATTTTTCTTTACCTTAAATTGCAAATATCTTCATTTGGCAAATATGAACTTATCGGTTTTTGCGAACAAACTCTTCATATATATCTATATATTTGTATATATACATATATATATATATGTATATATATATCATATATATATACATAAATAAATATATATATATATATATATATATATATATATATATATATATATATATATATATATGAAGAGTTTGTTCGCAAAAACCGATAAGTCCATATTTGCTAAATGAAGATATTTGCGATTTAAGCTTCCACAGGGGCAATACAGTTTGAAAACGAGCTACCTTAAGGGGATTTCGTTTATTGTACTCTCTTTCTCTTTCTTTTGTCACTGTAGAAAAGAAGCGATGCACTGTAAAGTATTTATGATAATATACTTTATTCCTTTGTTTTGAAAGTAATAATAATAACAGCTTCAACAATAACGCCAATCATAACAAGGAGATAAAATTGATGATGACAAACTAAGATATACATGTTTGCGGGCCACCAAATGAGTATACCTTTGCCCTACAGCAAGGACTTTGTACACATTGATGCTCTTACCCAGGATTGTAAATAGGTACCCGGAAGAATGAGAAAGCTTATGTTGATTGATCAGCATTTGCGCTCCTGTAAAATGGCTGCTAATGGCATGCTTCCCACGGAGAGGAGAGTGAAAATTCTTAGTGCTGGTTGGAAATGAATTCTAATGTATCCAGTGACCGGGGTAATAATAGTCTGTAAATCGCATTGAGATCTTTAGTGTGAAATGAACTATATAAAACCTGACCATTATTATCACTATCACGCCTGAATTATTCCTACTAATGCCTTTTCATTCCACCTAACGTATACAATATTATTGTCTAGAAGCAGCGTCAAAATAAAACTCTAATTTGCCTATACTTATCAATTTCTCCTCTTGTTTATTCGGTATTCAGTACAAAGAGGTTAGCACCAGCAGTGGTTATTCATGGGGGTCCTGCAGTAATAAGATAACAATGTAGAAATAACGAGATACACAATGTAGTGGTTCAGAGGCATTCAGTCATACGTAGCAATATGCAAATCATCCATGGTAATACCGAGTGTACATAATGCAAAATGTTTTGACGATGATAAAAAAACTCCAAAGATATCACATTACAACGGTGTCATGTATCAGCATAATGCCATTATATAATCTGGCTATGGGGATATCAAGTTGGTTAGAGAGATATGTATGGTCTCATGAATGCTTGCACTGGAGGTGGCGTTTCGCACTTCAGCCGGGATGTAATTTTGTGTATCACGTAAGTGCGTATTTATTTACCAAGGTGAGTCCTTGCAGGCATGCTGCCAATAAAGTGTTTTAAAGACTGTTTCACAATAACTGTTCAAACGCCACCAGTCTTCAGGTGTTGTCCAGCGTATAAACATCTTTTAATATGAAGAGTTTGTTTGCAAAAACCGATAAGTCCATTTTTGAAGATTTTGAAGTACGGTCTGTGTCATAAAGCACAAAATAATACCTTTCAAATGATATATTAGTCACTACATTATAAAGGTATATTTTTGAAGTTATGGTCAAAAGAAGCGAACATTTTCTTATGATTCTCTTTATTTTTCTTGACCTTTAATCGCAAATATCTCCATTTGACAAATATGGACTTATCGGTTTTTGCAAACAAACTCTTCATATCTATCCATTGGCTTGTTTAATGAACTCATCTTTGCACGGTTTTGGAAACACTTCCTTTACGAACTATCCAGGAATGAAAAACAAGAACAAGGAAAACAACAATATCTAATATATTTGATTAATACTTCTTATGAAATCTATTACTTTATACACTTTTTACCGGCATAATTATTTTCCATCAAAAAATATTGGCAGTTGCAGGATTATAATACATGTAGTACATATTACGAACATTCGTGTATTCTTTTCAAGTCATGTGTGTTCACGATTGGATTTGCATGTAAAGTGCATTGTTTGTGAGAGTGTCCAAACCGAATTGGGAAAACAAAACGTATACATTAGGCGTTTTCAAATCAGCCCGATGTTTCGAAATAGCGCGCTATTTTGCTGACTATTTTCTGCGAAAAATTTCTCGAGCTTTGATTTTTATCTCGCTGATGTGAAAACGCCTAGTGAGAGAATGAAAAGAACGTATTGCGCACCCTTCTTTTCAGACAGAACGTCACACACACACACACACACACACACACACACACACACATACACAAGGCTCACACTTGCACACAAACGCGAACGAAAAAGTTATACACAATCACATCATTTGATACATTGAGAAGCAGACTGACATAGGTATTGGGGAGAAAACAATCTTCTTGTTGATGCGCCAGAATGCTCATCATGGCATCATTTAAAGTTCATAATATTCCACGAGATAATTACAGTTGCCCCAAAATGCCCATTCACGTTGGTATTATTTTACTTAAGGGGACTGTACAGTACTTGTTGAGGTGTAGATTCATGTTTGAACATTTCTAAGGGAGGTAATGCGAAACCTCTTATGAAAAATGAAAGAGCATGTGATTTTAAGGAGGATTCAACGTTTGATGTAAATTGGTTTTCAAATGGCTGAGATATCAAAAAAAATATATAATAAAAGGCGACAGGCCAGGCCTTTTATTAGGATCTCTTTGCTTCGCCTCGTTTTTGGATATCTCGGCCATTTCAAAATTGATTTTCATCAAATAAACTTTTGATACTTCTTGGAATTGCATGCTCTTTGACATCTATTAGAGTGGTTTCTAAATACCTCGCAAAATGTTATAAGCTAAATCCTCACCTCGACCAGAACTGTACACACCCTTTAAACTCACACCTGATCTTTGGACATGGGAAAACAAATCTACACTCTAAAAAAACCTCAGGCAATTATTATACTTTGCTTATACCTTTCCATTTCCACAGTACGACCCAACTTAAAGCACAATCCCCCTTCACATTCCACACATATCCCTCTATACATGGCACACCTCTCCATTTACACCACACACCGCACCCTTTGCATCGTAAACCTGCATTATACATTAATATTTTATGATTTTGTATTAATGTAACATGCAATCTTCTGCTTTTTTTTCTGTCTTTTCTGTACCTCCTTATAACTGGTCTCCATGGTAGACCAGCGGCACCAGAAAAGTGCAGCCGATTATGGGCTATCGAGCCGTTATCTTTCTATAATCCTACATTCTATTCTTTTTCGTATATCGATGATGTGTCACACTATTCATTTATTATGTATGTATGTTTCATTTTATGCATGATGTATATATCATTTTCCTTGTACTTTATGTTGTCTTTCATATCTTTGTGTATGTTTATGACGGAAAACAAACAAACAAACAAACAAACAAACCCTTAACAACGCACGCCTTAACCATTACACTGTACGACTCACCCTTTACAGCACACACCTTAACCCGTAACACCGCACATTTCACCCTTCCAGCATTAGTCTGCGTTCACATAGAAGTATGCGGTATTCGCTATTCGCTATTCGCTATTCGCTATTCGAGCACCGCATACACCATCACCTGCACCGTCAACTCACCATCCCATGCAGTGAGGATTTCTTCCTCCTACATCCCAGCAAATCTTATTAACAATTTCTAAACTGCATCAGAATGTCAGTCTACATGCTTATATTTGCTAATGGCCAAAGCCAGACCAAAATTGTCATTATTTCATAAACGAGAGACGGTATACGCTGCAAGAAAATCGAACAAGCTCGATTCCCACTTTGCTATACTTTTCGCAGGTATTCGGTACTTTCGAATAGTGCCCTCTTATATGAACCGGTGTGAGGAAATTCTATCGTTCGATTCAAGCTATTCTCGTGCCCTCGAAAAACGAGCCCGAATACCCGCATAGTATACTTCTATGTGAACGCAGCCTTACTTGCATATTTCATCCTCTACATCGCACAATGCCTATCGTCTTGGAGATAGAGATCAGAACGTATATGGTTTTAAACCGAGCAGTCTAGCTGGATTGATGTGGTATAGCAACTCTTCTCTCACACTTCGCCGTCCACGTTCATAGACAGTTAATGCCTACTCAGCAAAATGCAATAACTTGTGAAATCATTAGGAAGCACACTCTGTAATATTACTGATAAGATTCGATTCGTTTATTCATCCACTTTGAACATCGTTTTTTTTTTTATTGAAGTGCTGACAGATGAAGTCAACAACAGGAAGAAACACAAATGATACAAAATAAAGGTGACACGTACATAACTGATTGAAAATACCACTCCATAATCTTACAGTTTCCAAACATTAATATGAAGAAAACGCTTCCTCAGTTAAATACAGTTTTCCTTTGAAAATAATCTAGATTTCCCAGTATTGCAACTTAAAGGGATAGTACAGTTTTGGTTGAGATGAGAATTAGGCTTTTAAATTTTTGCAAGATACCAAGAAAACCCTTATGATATAGTACAGAGCCTACCGTTTTATGAGAAATTCAAAGTTTATTTGGTGAAAATCAGGTTTGGAATAACTGAAACATCCAAAAACAAAGTAAAACAAAGCGATCGTTACAAAGTGTGGGTCCCACACTTTACTAGAATCGTTCTTTTTTGGATATCTCAGCCATTTCAAAACCAAATTTTATCAAATAAACATTGAATTCCTCATAAAATTGCATGCTCTTTCATATTTCATATGAGATTTCTCATTATCTCACCTAAAAAATGTTAGAAACCTGAAATTAGGTCTCAACCAGAACTGTACGATCCCTTTAAATGATACATGTAGCAATTTGACAAAAAAAAAAAATACAAAATAAAAATGACAATAAGCACTTTCGGATTATTTCAGTTTCAAGAGAACTTGAAATTGATTACCGTACTGAATAAAACCTATTCCATCACAGCAACTAATGACCAGAATGTACATGAACAGATAACGGCGTACGTTTGTATGAAATGCATAATCTGCCGTTGAGGGCAGTGGCAATAGATGAATAATTATCGTGACGACTCATTCCACCAGACTTGTTCAATGGGATCAAGTGATTACTGTATAAAATCCATTCCATCACAGCAACTTATGATCAGAATGTACATAAACACAAAACAGATGCGTAAGTTCGTATGACAGGCATCTGCCGTTGAGGGCAGTAGAATTAAAATCAATAACATGACGATTCATTCCATCAGGCCTGTGAAATGGGATCAAGGTAGGCCTATTTGGTGTCCCCTTTTCAGTCAAAGTTTTTCATTTTGTGTTTCATTTCATCCACAGGAAAAGAAAGGGGAAGGAGGCCATTTCGTCGGCTATTGTTTTCGACCCTTGCCCTTAAAGCAAAACAATAATAATCTTACCTGATATTTGTGATTTATGCTGATGTTTTCTGATTATTTTGGCTTTTATAGTTATGAGGAAAGAAGTTAAATAAACCCACTCCCATTACTTCACAAAACACTTCGCTGGATGTCGAACCCTAAAGCAATAGAATCCCAAAATACCGAAAGAGATGTCTTTTCGTAAGTATAGATAGGTTTTAGCACATCGACTAGGTTCATAAACCACTTATATGCCGGGTGTCCCCCAAATAAGCGGAACGGTGGATTTTCAGTACCTTGCCTTCTAAAAGTGATATATTTTTTGACATCATTAAAAAGAACATTTTCGCAGAAGACAATGATACCAAAATCATTAAATTTGGTTCATTACTTTTTACTCTACGCCAATTTCTGTAAATGTAGTCATTTTTACATTTCGCCGGATTTTTGCGACTTATGAGATAATAATTTGAGTGCGATACGCGATCCATACGGTGAATATTGTGTATGGAAGCTTGGTGATCCATATCAACAAAAGATACAGCTCTCACACTGGGCGCGAGCAAGGAAAAAAAAAGTGTCTGTGTGTCCGTCTGTGTGTGTGTGTGTGTTTCCGCGCCCAGTATGAAAGCTGTATCTTTTGTTGACATGGATCAACGAGCTTACACAATTCACCGTTTGGAACGCGTGTCGCATCCAAATTATTATCTCTAAGTCGCCAAAAATTGATAATGAGTGCATCAACAGAAATTGGAGTAAAATAAAAAGTACCGAACAAATTTTATGATTTTTGGTATCATGGTCTTCTGCGGAAGACACTTTCCTAATAATGTCAAAAAAGATATCACTTTTAGAACGCAAGGTACTGAAAATCCACCGTTCCACTTTTTTCTTTTTTCTTTTTTTTTTTTTTTTTTTTTTTTGGGGGGGGGGGGGGGCACCCGGTATCATAGGCTTATATGATTTTTGCTTCACACGAGCTCTCCCAAGTCACTGTAAGTTACTGTCCGACATGAGCATTTCAGGTAATTTTATAGCAAGTCTAAAACACGTTTGGTTACAAGGTTGAACAAAATCATAATAGCTGCTATCCCCCTCAAAATAGTTCACTGCAATAAAAAATTATCCAGCAAAAGCGTAATGTAAAATGTATAACAGTATACATTATAATTATATTACATTGGTAAATTAAACTTTACAAAATATCACTCATATTACATCCTCGTTATCACTTATAAGCAACTCACCTCGAACTTAAAATCATCGAAATTTGTTTAAAAAAAAAGAAATTTCAAATTACGTTACACATTTAAATGCGACTTTTATTATACATCACGCAAATACTAGGTTGGCTCATGAAACACTGAACTGTCATCTGAATTTCGTCAATGAATACACTTGCGTACAATGAGTTTTCTTACACAGAAAGGTAAAAAAAAATCGCAGAAAATGTTCATGTGGCCCCTTGGTTATCATCCCCATCAGAAAAAAAAAATAATAAATGAAAAAATTGAAAAACGAACAGACAGCACATTGAAGGGAAATCTTCGCTGATTCGTAATATTCTAAATGCCACACTAGGCGTTTTCACATCAGTCCGATGTTTTGAAATAGCGCGCTATTTTCTGACTTGGAGATATTACCCGATCACGAAATAGCGCGCTATTTGTTAATGTAAATACAAATTAGCGCGCTAATCTTATCGCTCTGATCGAGACAATTTCTCGAGTCCAACTCGTGAAATTTCCGAAAAGCAGGATGAATAATGCGAACTAGAGCGCTATTTAAAAATGTTCGGGCTGATGTGAAACCGCCTAATAACGATATGGAGAAAAAAAAACAGTGCAGGTTGACGTGCTATATAGGCCATTTATTTCCCTGGAGACATGTGTCTGGATGTGACAAGAATTCGGAACATTATTTTCGGAACATTATTTTCGTCTCGTTCAGCGAAAATCGCTCTTGAAAATACTTTTGAAACCGTTGATCAATGTGTGGCAGTGGAAATATAAAAAATGCGTTTCAATAATCAAATACTGATATGTTCTACAAATTATAACTTTGATTTTTTTTTTCTCAAAACCATATCGTCTGTTGAGAATAAGGGCGTTAAGCGGCCTTGAACACTATGGGTTTAGTGGCAACTTCACGCCCTTATCATTCTCAACCGACGATATTTTGTTTAAAGACCAAGTAATGCGTAAAGAATCCCCCCCCCCCCCAAAAAAAAAAAAACAAAAACAACAACAACAACAACAAACAAACAAACAAACAAACAAATGAAAAGGCCCGACCCGTATTTATTCAGGATCCCCGCAAAGAACGGTTTAGATAGCATGGAATACGCAATTAATACACACTCGCAGCCAAAGATACTCGAGTGGGGTCGAGTTTTACAAATGAGCGTATTTCCATCGTCTGGTAGGCTACATATCAATATTCGCAAACGAGGAATTCTGTTCTAGCAGACCAGCATTAATCTCGCTTTTTAAATGGACTTCCGTCCATGAACATCCTAGTGAAGATCAATTAAATCAGTCCACATGTCATTGGCTCACAAGCAACTGACCTTGGAACTCAGAGAGGATGGTATATAGAGCGTGACAGGACAGGCACTGCCGGACATTTTCGAGGGGGGGGGGGGTAGTAAAACTTTAAGTAACACTTTTTTCAATAGGCATGGAAAAGCGTTATACATCCAATTTTAGTTACTGTGATACCATTAGGGTAAAATGGGAAAAGGACATGTCAAAAAAGCTTTCATTATTGCCAAAAGGTTAAATTGAACTAAGATTGTAGGTCAAAGGACGTTTTATTTTTCATTCACAAAGTGGTTTACAAACTGGTACCTTCAAGTGTCAAGAAAATATATTCTTTTTTTAAAGCGTACAATTATGATTTCAGGCGACCTTTACTCCGATATCAAAAGTCGGCACACATCGAATCCAAGTGAAGACGTGCATCAGAATGTGATAAGATTAAGATAAGTTGGAGAGAGTTCAGAAGACGGATATATTTGTGATTTTGACTTGGTAATGAAGATTTAATGGAGTTATTGTTATATCCGACTGTTTTTTTACTCTGCCCGCAAGTGGTCCCCACACGTTGATAACATAAACGCAAAATGTAACAAACGTCTGAATTTATTACGTTCATTTTCGGATACGTCGTGGGGTACGAACATTCATATTAAAGTCAGACCTAATTTTCAAGATTACGTCTGCGAAATTTATAACTCTATGTCGCCCTCTATGTCCAAGAGATTATACACTGACAATCCCAGGCCATAGCAGTACATTTCACTGACCCTCAAGACTAACCCTTCCTCACAGCCTCCCCCCCCCCCCCCACTTGCTGCCTCCCCCGAAGTTTTGACGACAGTTCGCCTCTAAATGCATTTTTACTCTTGGAGAGCTTGAACGAGCAACTCAGTTTGGCAGTAATTCAGCACCAGGTGCTGATGGGTATTGGCAGAGCGTTTACCACCCACCTCCCAGAAGAAGTGATGTTAAGTCTGCTACATACGCATAGCCAAATTTGGGATACTGGTTTACTTCCACATCAATGGAAACATTCAATTGTTGTACTGATTCCTAACTTTGGCAAGGACAAGCATTGTGCCTCGTCCTACCGCCCCATTTCGTTAACCCCTTTCCTTTGCAAGACCATGGAAAGGATAATCATTCACAGACTGTTATACTACATAAATATAATTTAGTCTCCGATTTTCATCAGGCTTTCATTCCAGGACGTTGAATACTGAATAATTTCTTATTACTGGAATCGGATATCCGTAAATCATTGATTTGTGGAAATTATACGGCTGTTATCTTTTTAGACTTGCAGAAAACTTTACTTGTTGATTCTGTCAATCATGATGCACTTCTTTATAAACTTAACTCATTAGGGTTGCAGGGCAGGTTTCAGAAGTGGGTTGCCATTTTTTTTTTTTTTTTTTTGCTCAACCGTATCTTTCAAGTCGGATTGGACATACTTTATCGGCAACGCATGCAAGAAATGTGGGTCTCCCTCAGGAGAGCGTGATTAACCCCATATAATATGCGTAATGATAATCATTGCTCATTTATATTATTATAAACCATATCTTTATAAGATATGAACCCATACTGGGCCGGGGAGCTTCGGCAGCTTTATATATATATATCATTATACATTATTATGCATTATTAGGAATTCATGTAATATGAACTCACATTAATATCATTACAAATATTAAAGAACAAAGCAATTTAAATTGTTCCAAATCAACGAACCCAAAATACATCGCTACACCCCTCATTTCACCTAACAAACCATCTACCCGTATTAACAACATATGAATTAATATAAGAATACGCATATTGTGGGGAAAATCATCAGCAGATAGATCTTCATTCAAAACAAACAAAGAAAGATAAGATTACAACAACAAAAAAACTATAAGAGCTAACACTGCCTGGTGAGGGGCTGACTACTTGTCAAAGTTAAATCAGCGCCCTCTATCGCCCTAGCTGTATACTTTTTCCTGATACTGTTGTCGCCCTCCCTCTCTGCTTTTCTTTATCTCTCACTTTTCAATGACGTCCCTGCCTACTAAGCATTAAGCATAATATAGGCCATAAGGTAGCGAGGCGCATGCCATCGGAAAAGCCCGAGACTTAACCGTGGGTCGACAGAAGAGCACTATGCCCTCCTGTCGACGGGAAAGGCGTATCCCTGTACTGCAGTTCAGTATTAGGCAGGCGACGTGGGACTTCCCATAATCTATCTCCTTTTCATTTCCTAAAACATCTCGTCAAAAGCCACTCTTGTAAGCCACATAAAAAACTCTTTATATATTATTTGTAATATATGCTTCCAATATCACATTCTAAGATTTGAGATTATAATAACATTATACATCAATATGTGTTGAAAGACCAAAAGTACTTTTTGAAGAAAATTGCCTTCCCAGGCAGGTCTTCATTATAAATCACAAAAGAAAGAAAATAAAGAAGAAAATACTAACATCGGTTTTCTCCACAATCACATCCGACAAGATTTGAACAACTTAGCAACTTCAACTTTGGCTATTACGAACTGGAGTCTGACCACATCAACTATAAAAACAAAAAAAAAAAAAGAAGAAAAGAAATCATACCCCCAGAGTGAGTCCAATTATTATTTGTTTGTATTTTAATAACGTACGTCTAGAGGTAGTTACTTCGTACAGATTACTTGGAGTTGCATTTGACCCAGGTTTAACCTGGAAACCACTCATTGATAATATATATTTCAAATGTCAAAAAACAAATTAAAATGATACGCGCTCTCACAGGCACCACCGTCCCAAGGTGCGGACTGTAAAACCCTGTTCTTATTATATCGTTCTATCATAAGACCTATTATTGAATATGCTTCAGAGATTTTTGACCAATTTTTGATACAAGACAATACCAATCTCTCCAAGTCTGCACAGGTGCTCTACTTACAACCCCACTTCACTCCTTACAAGTTGAATGCTGCGAACTACCCGCCAGCCTTCACCGGAAGAGAGTCGGTATGATATACAAACTTTTCATATTACAACTGGACCATCAACATCCTGTCCGCCTAGCTTTTGCGGAGTGCTGGCAGCACCATCACTATAAGTGGCAAACAAAACGAAAACCCTTTTCTCTCATAAACCCAATACCCATGCATTCCCTGCACTGACCCAGTACAACTTACCAGTACATCGTCACGGCTATTTGTGATACCCGGATTGATTTTCAAGTTCACACTCTATGTAACAAGTCTAAGATCCCTCTACAACAACAGCAAACTGCAATGCAAATAAGTAGCACAAACTACCATGACCACCTACTATTGTATACCGATGGATCCGTAGATTCTTGCCGCTCCAGAGCAAGCATTGACGTGTATATTCCATATTTCAACAAAAGAGTAAGCAGGCGGGTCTCCTATATTTCAGCATGTAGGGCGGAACAAATTTCAATATTATGCGTACTGGAATGGCTAGAGGAATAACGGCCAATACAGGCAGTTATTTTCAACGACTCACTTAGCACCCTAGAAGCACTACAAAACTTCCATGATAACTCTCAATCCCTAATTTCCAATAATTACAATTGTATACCAATTTATATGAAACCGGTACTCATATCACTTTCACCTGGGTCCCTACCCACTGTGGGCTCATAGGCAATGTGATTGCCGACACTGTGGCAAAAGGGGCCTCAGTCATTCCAGCATTGAAATAAATATCAAACCAAAATATGCTATGAGGAAATAAGATGCATGCTTTATCGAAATACACAAATAGAGTGTCAAAAGCAATGGGAAAATTTGGCCCATAGTCGACAATGATATTTCATACAATCCGGTATCATTTTTTCCTCCCCTGATGCCCTATGTCGCCGCAGCGAAATTATCATCTACCTCCTGCGGCTGGGCCGGGCCCGACTCGCGTCGTATATGCAAACCACCCGTAAACACCCTACTGGGCTTTGCTACACGCGAGGGATACCGGGGACCTTTTTCCATTATTATAATGACTTTCATAAGATATTCACAGCAACGCCAAAAAGTACGAAGAAAGATACAGGGAAAATTCAATTAGATATTACAGACTTTTTCAGCTCATACATAAGTGTACAAGACACATTACAATATGTGAAAGATACTGCCATTTTTTTTTTTTTTTTACCAAATGACTGTTTTTTCCAAGAATACTTTTTTTTTTTACATATCGATACTCTGTCCCTAATATATTTTTCTAGATTTCAATTTTGGATATATGCGTATAAGAAACGACGTATCATTAGGACATATGAAGGAGTGACGCATTGCATGTGTATGCGCGCGGTCTACTGAATTTCTACCTATGTTCTCTCGTGTACAGTGTTTAAACCATATGAACCATGCAAATTATATATGATTTTATTTTCTTTTTTCTTTTCTTTTTTGCTACAACACTTATATATATGAATTACGTTTATGTCTACGTTTTATGTTTATGTTTCATCAAGCCTTTGAAAAAGGCTGGCTACACAGTCGAATGCTTGGGAAATAAAGGTCATAGTGAACATCACTGCAACGTCTGCGAGTCATTCTTCCGTCACACACACACACACACACACACACACACACACACACACACTTATATATATATATATATATATACTTATATATATATATATATATATATATATATATATATTATATATGTATATATATATATATATATATATGTATTTAAATCATACAAGTGTTGTTATTTAGACACATATTATTTTCACTATTGTCTTGATCATCATTTTTTTTTCATGATATCCATGTTTTGTATTTTGTCCGATTTGTCCTCAGTCTTGTCAAAGGGCAGAAAGCCAGAAAGCTTGAAGTAACTAGTGAGGATTAAAAAGCAACGTCTACAGCCTCCTTTACTCACGTTATACACACTCCTAAAAGATGCGACGGCCCAGGGGTTTAGTAGCTGAAGACACACGACTCATTATAATCATATACGTGTTGGTGACAGCGATGTACAACAACTCACAGCCATTGAAGCAATCGAAAGCAAAACACACAACACGACACTACGCAGAAAATCTTTCTGGATTGATAAGTTAAAGACCCTCCGTCCAACCGGAATCACTATGGAATCATAATACCACCTCATCACATCACCTCATTCACAGCAATCAATTGTCAGAAACTGATATGCATGAATAACTTTAGAAGTAGAAGTAAGTATATATATATATGTACGTATGTTTGTAAGTATTATGTGTTGTAGCTGATTATTTGAATTATTGGAAAGTAATGAGTAGATGTTGTATGAATGTGTATTATATAGTTATAGTCAAGTAAAGATAATTTTAATGTCAATATGTTAATAATATTATATTGTTTGAGCTGGTTAGAATATTGTTTATAGTTAGATAGGAATGGAACTTTTAAGTAGTGATCTAAATATATGTATGTATGTATATGTATTAATGTTATACGTATTATTGGGAAGGTTGAATTGTTAAAGTAATGTTGGTGTACGTAAGTAGGCATGTGGATAAATAGATTTATGTGTATGAATTATTTATGTACGCGGATGTGTATGTATGTAAACTATTTTTTTCATCTACTTCTCATTTTCATATGTACCTTGTCAAATTACATTCTGCAAGTATTACAGATATCCTGTACATATGCAATGTATATAACTTCTTTGTTTATTTAATGGAAGTGAAAATAAAGTTGAATCTTAAATCTTGAATCTTGAATCTTAAGAAGTGCATTAATATGTATAAATTGTAATTTTAATTTGGACGTTTTTTATGTTGTCGGATGATTACAAATTTGAGTATTGCTAGTTTATAATTGATTAAATGAGAACGAGTCTCAGCAATGAACCCCAACCCCCTTTATACACACATAAGATACATCCGGCCACAAATATTACACAGACAACATCACAAAACCGCACTTAGCAGCAATACAATAAGTTTTGTTCTTTGATTGTATTTTTCCCCGGATTGGTGATTAGAAACATCAGTATTAAGCGCTATACAAATGTTGTTCGTTATCATTATCATTTATTGATATTATGTTCGTTTGTTATTTGGTTTTTATTAAAAAATGTGTTGTAATTTTGTATGCTTTGTATTATATTTTCGAAAGTGCAGATATTGAAGGTTAGTTAAGTTTAGTAAGATTTTACACCAAGGTTGGTTTTGTTTATATGTTGTTGTCATTGAAGATTCTGAATAAGGGCATTTAGCCCGAAAGCTTAATAAAATGGGTGCAACCAATCATTAGCCACGTCTCTGTGCAAGTTTTGCTGCCAATATCACATACATGCCTTTATCTGAAATTTTTGAATTTTCGTCCAGTATCACGAATCGCTTCCCAGCACGGTGTCAATCCAATCAAAAAGCTGGCAGGGAATAAAAATGTCATTACTTGGAACTATCTAAAGTATAATTATTACTACTATGATTATGATTATAATATTATCATCATTATTATTATCACTATTGCTATTATCATTACTACTACTATTTTTATTATGATAAAAATTAAATCACACTCGATTTTCATGAGCTTGATGAATTAAAATAGATAAGTGTATATGTGACCCTGCACCTCAAAACAAACAAAAAGTCGCCAGACATGAATTTTTAGTTAAGACCATATTCTGAAAGAGCAGACTTTAAGCTTTAAAATGATGTATAACCCAAATCAAATGGACTCTCCTAACCTATCTAAATATTGGAAAGAAAGCACAAACTCAGGAAAAGTGTGAACTGAGAAAAGAGGCTCTGAAGTACAGTGTCTATTCAAGCGCTTAATCTTTACCAAACCGTGCTGGCTGTGCGATGAATGGGACAAAAACAGGAAGTAAACCACCAGAGTAACAACAATGAAGGGATTATCAAATTAAACTGAAATTAAGCATGCCTCATTAACACATTCTGTCCATAATTAATGCCAACTTTAAAAGCAGTAGCACTATCCTTTCAAAAGTTATTAGAGTTGAAAGTGAAGAGTGTGGACAAGGTTTTTCAGAAATGAAAAAGGGATTCTAAAGACACACCTAATCACACTATTCTACCAAAAATGTTCGAGATAAACTGCTAAAAACACACTTTCCTGCCCGTTTTATGATACCAAATTTAAGCATAATGTAAAAGAAGACCCGCTCTTTCAGAAAATATGAAAAAGTCAAGTTCGGCTAGTTGACCCATTTCACTTATTTTCAGTCCTCACGCAAAATCAGTGTGTGCGACTTTATGTTCGTTTTGAGGTGCACGGTCACATATATACATACATACAAGCGTGAGCGGGAATGTATATGGATGTATTTCTAAGTGTATTAAGAAGTGTATTAAGAAATGTAATGAAACACATGAATAATAGGTAACATTAGCATATGCTTATACTAGCACGGGTGTGAGGGTATATGCATATATTTGTAAGATTATTATAATTTTTAGATAGTCTGAACATCCAAAACTACATTGCTAATATCATACAACAGTGGAATATAGGCGCCTGCTTTGGTACCGTGTGCTCGGTCATAGCTTTAATGCCTTTAGTTTACGAAAGAAGGTCATTGGTTCTTATAATAGGAATATAGACAATAAATTATGAATTCAACAAAGTGTACACTCCCATTTCAACTTACAATCCACCAGTCTTCATTAACAATACATAATTGATAAGAATACGTCGTTTGTGGGGAAAATTACCAGTATAATTATGTTGAACCCCATTAAATTAAAAAGAAACAAGCAAACACCCACAATTTCTACTTACAATTTGCCTCCTTAAATTGATCCGTTGCTTTGATTTATTTTATTTTTCGGCAGCTGCAAACTGCACACTTCTACCTCCGAATCTGTTGCTATTTGTCATACATTTGTCTATACCTTTGTACATTTTCACATTTCTCACGAATATTGTTTAATACTTATTGTGGCTTGCAAAATGAATTCGCATTGTATTGTAAGGGTAAGGGCAAAAACCTGTACAGTCAACGGTTCTGTGAGTGCAGTACCTAATGAAACGCATGATGCGCCTGACAATGATATTGCTCATCTCAAGCTGAGCGATACTGAGCGTGTGTCCATTGCACAGTAATTTGCGCAGGGAATCAGCATTGATAGGATACTTGACGGCATAAGGAGTTCTCTGTCTGACGCTCTATAGAGAGGCGTCACCTAGTGACTACGGGGGATATCATTAGAACTAAGAGCGCTTGCTTGGACTACTTGGAATCAGTAGGCAAAGAGATGATGCGACTAGGGTTGGCATTTGCGTTGAGGAGGTTGGGATGGAAAGAGATAGCAATCCGGTCCTCTTGTACAAAGAGCAGGGGGCACCTTGCCCAGATATCTTAGATGACCTGTCCTGTCACAGGATTATTTTGTGTTAAGCCTAATGACACCGATAAAGAGGGATATGCTGAAGGCTTGTCAGAATAACATAGTGTGTATGGACGTCACTCATGGCACAAATGAACAGGATTTCTCTCTTGTTACCGTAACGGTTACAGAACGGTTCTGGTTGTTGATAGGTTTGGTAGGAGCTTTCTTGTCGCATGGCTGATATCTAATAGGGAGGATCGTGTTGTTCTGACTGCTTTCTTGAGTAGGATAAGGGGTACTAGTCATAGCGGGTGAGATAGCACCAAAGTGGGCTACGACTGATGATGCGGAACAGCACTTCATCGCGTCGATTGATGTTTTGCGCATGGGCGGAGTATACTACTGTGAATGCGGCATGTGGATAGGGTGTGGAGAGGGGGCTGCCTACTCACATCAGTGGGAATATCGAGCTGCACTGCCTGCTAGCTGAACCCGATGTGAAATTTGAAGCAATGCTAGGACCAGTCACTACTGACCTATCAGGGGATGAAGGTACAGGTAGGTTGGAAGAGTATTCAAAGAGCTATGTGGATATGAAGTCACATTGGGCAAAGAGGTGCTACAGGAAGGGATCTGGTATCAATACGAACATGTACGTAGAGGCATTCCACCACTCGCTGAAGTACATCTACATGAAGGAGTTCGCCAATAGGAGAGTTGACAAGTGTGTGAGTCTTCTAATGGAATTTGTCATGGATAGGACTTTCGATAGACTTGTAAAACTTCGAAAGGGGAAGACGAGTAGACGCGTCAATGATATTGACAGTAGATATAGGCTAAGTCTTAGACTACGTAGTGAAGATGTGAGAGAGGTTGAGGGCAATAGGTGGGAAGTTAGATAGACTGACAAACTGCGTGTGTGCATTGTGTATAGGAAGACGAAGTCATGTCAGGGATCGTGCCAACATGAGTTTGTACGTATACTTGCCTACCTGGGGTAGTTCGGGGTACACTTTGCAAACATATTCATCTTGTAGTGAGGAGTCGGGGTAGACTAGATCATGTTGGCGGTAGTGACCATTAATCTTATGTAACAATGCCTCCGGCGGAGAAGGACCTCGACAGGGATTTGACTGCACAGACTATACATGCACCGATGAAGGTTAGTAAGGACAGAGTAGAGCGTTATCTGCATGAGATTGGGTAACAGTTATTGGAAGTACCAGAGGATGTAGACTTAGCTTCTGTGTATAGGCACTACGATGCTGCGTTACAGCTACTTAATTTAAGGTTTCAGGAACAGTTGTCGACAGGCCATTTCAGGATATTTGTATTAGAGAGTCGAATGTACCACAGCGGGTCACTCCTCAGCGGACACCATTCAAGTCGACTAAGAAACCTAGGGATAATAAACGGGTCCAGCTGAAGAATCCAACTAGAGTGAGAAAGTATTCCATGCAGGTTAGATGGAACAGATTTTGTAGTTGGCCAGGGAAGCGATAATGATTATTCCAAATACTTCTAGGCCTGGAAACATTGATTCTGCTATGAGGGATACAATATCAGAGAAGAGTGCGAAACAGAGCTGTTTGCCACTTGTAAGGTGGTTGCAAGAGCGAGGACTAACAAGGATAGAGTGAAGGAAACTGAACTTCAGGTTCTGCCTGGAATTGTGCCTGACAAAGTGGTAGATATATTTGAAGATGATTCGAGGAGATTGAGGCAATAATGTTATGAATATTAATGTTAATGTACATTGATTGCTTTTTGAAAGACAAGCATGTACCTTGGTTTATTTGGTGTAATTAGTAATCAATACATCTCTCTGACCGTCAAGTCATTTCAATGCAGCATTTCCATGCTTTTTAGACTCGCATTTAGCTTTGGGCTTACGGCTATTGAAACTAGAATACGAGGTGCAAAATACCGGCGGACATGAAACCAAACTGGTTTAAATACTTGTGACCTATGTTTATCAATTGTCCAAGTTAGTGATTGATTTTAATTCTTTTTTTTTTTTGCAGTATTTCTCTGCTCTTTAGTATTGCCATTTCATATGAGTAGCTTGTGGCTTTGCTGCTACATAAAGCTATACGAAGTACAAAATGCCGGTTGATGTGAATTCACGCTGATCTGAATAATTTGCTTGTGGACAATTTGTCTTAGATAGCATTATCTTGACAGGTTTTGAACCATTTCAGTGAAGAATCTCTTTGACGATGCTTATTCATTTTGCTTTTATCGTAAATTGATTTTTTTTTCTTTATAAGTAGCTTATGAGATTGTAGCTACATTAAGCAAAATAGTATAATCACTTTGTGTTTGATCATTTGCTTGGTCCTTCTATCAAAAATCTTATTTCATTGAACTGAAATCTTTGTATTACACTTGATTACTTATACTAAGGATGACATGGTTGCAGCTATATTCAAATTTGACGTTCGTTTTGAGGTGCACGGTCACATATAAGCACTTTGTGTTTGATCATTTGCTTGGCCCTTCTATCAAAAATCTTATTTCATTAAACTGAAATCGTTGTGTTACACTTGATTACTTAAACTAAGGATAACATGGTTGCAGCTATATTCAAATTTGACTACATTTATTGCCCTAATGTTACACATATTGACATAGAAAAAAAAATACAAACAAACATGAGTCATTGAAATATTATGGCCTATGGAATTCTTCAATCAATTCTCTAAGATGCTTGCAGCTTGATAATTTTTAACATGTTTGTCAAAGCTCATTGTTGTACTGCCTTTTACAGAACTTGACCTGTATTCACCGATGTTGACATTAGGTTGGTGTGGGACACCGGAGTCTTGAACATGTCCTCCCTCCTCTATTCTTGACGAAAGGAGATGTGATGGCTGGCAGCCTCTTCCCTACTTTTGGACTGAGTGGAGCTGGTCACCTCAAACCAAGTAAAGGCCAGGTTTTCACCTCTCTTACCTTTATCGTTTCTTTAATCGTTCCTTATCTTCAATTTAGATTGTTTATTTTCTTACTGCCTTTATTATTTAGCCAATACTGGCATCAGGTTGGTGCGGGAACTGTTTAAAGCTTGACCAGTTCTCCCTCCCTCTTCAAGGCCAGATGTGGTGACTATGTGGCCTATTCCCTTTTGAGGGACTGGAAGAGCAAGTTAACCCCAACTTTCAGCTGTTATGTGCATGCAGTTAATTATTCATTTTTGTTCATTATTTATCCATGCCCTGCTGATATGTCGTAAGAAAACTCTCTTTCTTATTTCGAGGCAGCCTCATCGGAAAGGAGATTTGACAGCACCCCGAATCCTGCTACATCACATCATCATCCTATTGTGTGTATGTCTCTGCATTTGTAAATATGTAAGTATATTGTAATATATATATTCATATATATATATATATATATATATATATATATATTCATTTTCTATTCCTCCAAACCCTACCAATTTCGACACAGTAGCCTCAGCCTTCCAAAACCGGACAAACTTTTGTAAAAGTACATTTTTTTTTTACAGGAAGCCAAGTAATACAACAGCCTTCCGCATGAAGTCTGTGACTGCAAGTCACTTAAGAATTTTGAACGGTCCCTTTATGAATTGGTTTAATCTTATCTGATGTGTAAATCTATTTAGACATACATAATATATTTTTCTAATACTCAAGAAATGTATCCACACTTTTCAAGAAAGCATATTTTGCCTTGAGATTTTGCTTAAAATTGCATTATAAATTAATATTTCATGAGAATGTTTTAATTATGTATTTTTTATATGTTATCTTCTACTTTTTCTATTTCTTTTTCATACCTATTTATAACTGGTCCCCATGGAAGACCAGCGGCACCATAAAAGCGCAGCTGATTATGGGCTATCCAGCCGTCACTTTTCTATAATCCTACATCCTATTCTTTTGTATATCGATGATGTGTCACACTATTCATTTGCTATATACGCATGTTTCATTCTTTTATGCATGATGTATCATTTTTCTTGTACTATATATGTTGTCTTTTATATCTTTATGTATGTTTATGACGGAAATAAAACAAACAAAAAAACCTTTAAAATTGTATTTAGTAAAAGTTTTTTTTTTCAATAATTATGTAGAATAACTTATGAGATACATATATATATGTGACAGTGCACCTCAAAACGAACATAAAGTCGCACACACTGATTTTGCGTGAGGACTGAAAATAAGTGAAATGGGTCAACCTAGCCGAACTTGACTTTTTCATATTTTCTGAAAGAGCAGGTCTTCTTTTACATTATGCTAAAATTTGGTATCATAAAACGGGCAGGAAAGTGTGTTTTTTAGCAGTTTATCTTGAACATTTTTGATAGAATAGTGTGATTAGGTGTGTCTTCAGAATCCCTTTTTCATTTCTGAAAAACCTTGTCCACACTCTTCACTTTCAACTCTAATAACTTTTGAAAGAATAGTTCTACTGCTTTGAAAGTTGGCATTAATTATGGACAGAATGTGTTAATGAGGCATGCTTAATTTCAGTTTAATCTGATAATCCCTTCATTGTTGTTACTCCAGTGGTTTACTTCCTGTTTTTTGTCCCATTCATCGCACAGCCAGCACGGTTTGGTAAAGATTAAGCGCTTGAATAGACACTGTACTTCAAAGCCTCTTTTCTCAGTTCACACTTTTCCTGAGGTTGTGCTTTCTTTCCAATATTAAGATAGGTTAGGAGAGTCCATTTGATTTCAGTTATACATCATTTTAAAGCTTAAAGTCTGCTCTTTCAGAATATGGTCTTAACTAAAAATTCATGTCTGGCGACTTTTTGTTTGTTTTGAGGTGCACTGTCACATATATATATATATATATATATATATATATATTGCAGTCCTTGGGTAGGTACTAGGAAAGGAATATTTTTTTTCATTTCACGAATGGAATTTGTTTAAGTAGATCTTCACAGAAGTTGCGGAATTCGCTGTTGACACTGAAGCGATAAAGAAGTTAAAAAGGCCCGAAACTGTTAGCTTTGATGAAAGGCGAAGGGCGGCCCCTCTCAAGAGAAGACTTTGTGTAACCGGTCTCACCTGCCGGAGGAGTGGTGAACTTCTGCGACCCACAGAAGTTCGCCGAGACCGGACTTGAGGGCCACTTCCATCAGGCCCTCTAATACAAATATTCTTATACAAAGATTTATTACTGCCCAGGAACCAGGTGGGGCTCCCAGAAGACCTCTATATGATTTATGAGGATCCTCTCCCTAGAAAACCTTGGATACGTGCATGTTGTGCACCTCCGGAGAAGATATGAGGACACCTTCAGCACGGTGCCCTACTGATGCAACGAGTGGTTCCATGGGAGCTGCATTAGAATAACTCCGTAAGAGGGCATGGTAATTTGATTAATATACTATTGTCCATTCTGTGAGAAAGTGCAGCAGAAGCAACAATAATGCATTATTATTTCTTATATTTTGTGTTTTGTATTTTTTTTTTTTTTTTTGCAGATGGAACCGCATGACGAGGGTATTAACGATGAACTGACCACCCTAGCCAGTGACGACCAGGACATGGAGATGGGGCTGGTCGACCCACTTCGAAGCCCCACATCCCCCACTCCGACGGACTGCCTGCCTGCGAAGCCGGCACCCGCAATCCAAGAGGACGACGAGCCAGAGCCTGCCGGCTATGTCAGCGGCTCCACTCTTCTGCCAGAACAACCCAAATTCACGGACTAGAAGAGGTTTGTTGGCTCGAGGAAAGGGAACAATAAATACAAAAACAGGAAGCGCCGGCAGGAACGGTGGCAACAGAGGCGGCATGAACGGCGGCAAGAGAGGGCCCCGTCCCGTGCTGCTGAAAAAAAACAACAAAACAAAAAAAAAAAATACCAAAAAAAAAAAAAACAAACATGCCACGGACGGGGGCGGAAGCATCCGGTGGTGGAGTGCGAACATGTCACTCAAAAATTGCGAGGACATGTGTATCACCATCTGCCGGAGGACTACTTCCTCCCCCATAAGGACCACCTAAACCCAAGGTAGTCTTAGGCTCGGCGGGTGGAGGGGCTTGCGCTAATAGCCAAGCATCTGATTGGCAAAGGGGCCAGTTGAGATGACCTGGTGGCCCACGTCAATGTACCATATTCATCATGCCCTCAAATACAAGGTGGCGGTGGAGATCCACCCAAAGACTACTAAAGGCAACAAAGTTCACCACCGGGCAGTGGGAATCCTTTTTTCGCCATTTGCAACACTCTCGGGTTGTTGCAGTGAGCGAACTGGGCTTTGATTTGTCAGTGCCTAGGAACCAGTTGGGGCCCAGGAGGACCTTTTTAAAAGGATCCTCGCCTTAGGAACTCTGAGGTTTGTCCTTGTGATGCACCTCCGGGGTAGTGCTGCTGACATCTGCAGCACGGTGCCCCACCGGCTATCTCCCCGCTTGCTAAGGTAGAGATGCCAGCCGTTCCAGAGGATACATCTCCACTGTATCGTTGGGATTGCTGCCCTTATCCGGGGCTGTTGCCAGACTTTCCCAAATGCTTATTTTGGGATAACCGGCCTGGGCGGGACATTCGGGGAAGTCTAGCAGGAGGCCGTGAGGCAGATGAAAGACAGAGGAACAGCCGGACAGGAGACACAGAGAAGAGAGCACAGACTACCAACACGCCTCCTTGACTGTGCCCCGTTTATCGTCTCAATCCGTGGAGAGCAGGTGCTCCAAAACGGTAAGTATGCATCTCATTATACTTTTGCTATTGTCGTAAGGAGAGTAGGATTCCGATCGCGCTTCCTACCCATCAATTTTCAGCACCTCCGACTAGAAATTGGTCGAAAAAAACCCAAAACGCATAAATTGCAGATGGTCAAAATGAAGAGAATTTATGATTATTTACGTATATAAAATAACTACACATTCTCCACTACTTCCATGGGTTATAATCAGTTGGAATTTGACCTTGAAAAATGGCCATCTCCACATCGAAATATCAACAAAGCCAAATGACCAATATGTGTATCTACTACCATCTTGATCTCACTCTAACCACATATTCAAGAATATCACATAAAACCAAGCCATCCGCATATGACTCATTTCTTCAAACCCCGAGGAACCATCACACCACCTCGAAGAAATACAATTCAAGTCCGCAGACGAAATGACAACAATCTTACACAGTATAGAAGGCCAATCGTCAAGGCAAAGCTAAAAAGCCAAGATAGGAACAATTGACATACCGTAAGATGGGTAATAACTGTGGTACCGACTGACGTCACCGAATCAGATCTCCTAGATTCATTGAAAGACCATTAGGTGTTACGGCTGTCCACCGTCTAGTATAAACAAAACATACCTAACAAGAGCAAAATCATTACCGGGAACAATTTCCTGCTTTACAAATTAATGCTAGTATATGCCATGATGACAAAGATTTTCTTTTAATCTTCTAGCTAATATACTTCCCAACAATTAGCCAGATACACCGGAAATCCTTCCAACCAACACTAAAGACATCACTTTTTATAATAATATTTTTTTTCTCTTTTTTTTCTTTTTTACTCTCAGACAGGAGTATACGCAGAACCCTCATGGAAAAATCTAACAATGAAATATACTATAAAAAAAGAAAAAAAAAACCTTTTATACAATAAATGATGTTTGGACATCGTACGGGTATTTTATCTGCAACCCGGAAGCATGTTTATAGTGCCAAACAATATCCAAACATGGGAAACGACAAACAGCTCACATCACCATACCAACAAATTTCACAAACATTTTTTTTCACAATTAGCGCAAAGAATGACTACAAACAGAATGGCCTTGATATTGGAAAAATACACTCCAGGTTTATCATAGTTATATTAGTAATAATACTACTACTAATAATAACAGTAATAATAATAACAATGATAATATTAATAATAATAAACAATCATTGTCTAGCAGGGATTTGGACAAGAACATGCAAAGTCAATGGTTCTGTGAGTGTTTAGCACGAAAAGCAACACATCTTTATGGGCATGATGATCATCTTGCTCATCTTAAGAAGAGCGATAGTGAACGTGTGTCAATTGCACAGAAATTTTTGTAGAGAATCGGAATTGCTCGGATACTTGACATTAGAGAAATCCCCTTCCTCTTCCTCTAGAGAGGCGTCATCTAGTGATTAGACAGGATATTAAGACCATAGAGCGCTCGCTTGGACTACGTGGAATCAGTAGGAACAGAGATGAAGCGCCTAGTTTTGGCATGAGGGTTTAGGAGGATGGGATGGATAGAGGTACCAGGAGCAGTGGGCACCTTGCCCAGATACTGGTAGTCTAGATGACCTGTCGCGGGGAGATTGTGTGTTAGTCCTAATGACACCAATACAGAGGGATATTTTGAAGGCTTGTGGGAATAGCATAGCGTGTATGGACGCGACTCATTCTACATGAAAATGGTATGATTTTTCACTTGTTACCGTGCTGGTTGTTGACAGGCTTGATAAGGCTTTCCTGTCGCATGGCTGATGTCTAACAGAGAGGATCGTGTTGTTCTGACTGCTTTTTTTTTGCGTTGGATAAGACATAATATACAGTGTAGTGGGTGCACGAGATAGCACCAAAGCGGGTCACGACTGATAATGCGGAACAGCACTTCACACTCGTGGTTTTGAGCATAGGCCGAGTAGAAAACTACTGTGGAAGTGGAACTACTGTGGAAGAATTGAATGATTATGATAATAAACAATACTCTGTTCTGCATTACGGAGGGCGCGGGGGATGTTATAATCAGCTGCCTTTGGAGGTCCCTGCTAAACCATTTTTGGTTGGGTATAATTATACAGTCATGTTTGCATTAGTAGGTATCCTCGCATGTACGATCCTTTATAGTATGTTTGTTAGTAAGGAGTTATTCAAATATTAAAAAAACATGAAAAAACATACATATGTGTTTAAATTGATTGTTGAATTATTCGTTTATTTGTTTGTTAAATGGTTTGTACCAAAGAAAGGACTTTGTTTCGAACTATTAATTTTGTATTTCCTTCATCCTATGAATGATTACGTGGCTTCGAGAAATCAACAAATTTTATCATTTGGAAAAAAAAAAAAAACTACTGTGGAAGTGACATGTGGATAGGGTATGGTGAGGGGCTGCCTACTCACATTAGTGGGAATTTTGAGCTCCACTCTTCTGTCTACAAAGCACTGCGCTACTTGCTAGATATACTTCCGTCCAACACACATCACCGTCGCCACTAGAACAGCGCCCTCAAACACAAATACAACACGACGCTCAGTACCAAAACCTAAGCCACAAAATGGTCGACAAATCAGAATCAAGTAGAAACAGCGAGTTTCTGAAGAAACACAAGCAGGTAAAGCAGATAAAACCAACACCGGAGCTAAACTGTAATAAAGAAGGAAAATGCTACAGACTTCAGTTGGTTCAGTTTCAGAAGCAAGCTGCATAAACGTGCATTCAATCAAGCGTCACTCCAACCGAAATTAATTCCATGCTTGAAAAAATGTTTCCTAATCTGCCACATCACACTACTCTACTAACACTTTCCCTTTATCTTTTTTGTTTTTATGGCGATCTTCACTTTACAATAGAATGCACGAGCCTAATGACAAACAGCGGGGAGTTTCTCCACTATATCGACTCCCTAGCTGAAAAGCCTCATTTCATTTGAATCCAGGAAAGTCGGGATGGCGAAAACTCGTCTATTAATTAGTATACCGAACTTTATCCTCATTGCACTAAACTGTACAAATAAACGGCGAGGTGAATGCGCCATCTAAGTCCAGTCGAGCATCACTTTTCACATCATCACACTCAACACCGAACTTGAGTTGCAGCAAATCAGTGCTTCCTTTTTGATCGCCAGACAACTCGTCCTCGAATCAAGTCGCCCAGAAGACAGCTCTCCCTCGTTTTTTGAGGGCGATTTGTTTTTGGTCCGAGAGTGAGTTTTCATTTAGCTGCCTAAGTTAGATATCAGAATGCACACAGTTTTGATTTTCTCCAACTAAAATCATTTTTACAATGAAAATTATGACATTTTGTTATCGCATTTAATCAGTTCACTGCCACGAGCCACGCCAGGGGAAGGCAGAGAGGATCGCCATCCATCAGACCATCAAGGGGCACTAGCCCTGGCTAGCCCTGGCTAGCAGGGACCAACACACCGCTGGGGCAGCCTTCGCCTAAGACGTCTTTGCTGGACCATGTATCGTACTATTATAAGACCCATTATTGAATACGCCTCAGAAATTTTTGACCCCTTACCAGAATATTTAACCCATCGAATTGACAAAATCCAATATCAGTCCCTCCAAGTCTGTACAAGTGCCCTACCTACAACCCCTCTTCACTCACTACAAGTCGAATGCTGCGAACTACCCGCCAGCCTCCGCCGGAAGAGAGCTGGTATGATTTACAAACTCTACATATCACGGCTGGACCCCCAACATCCTGTCCGCCTAGCTCTCGCTGAGTGCTGGCAGCACCATTACTACAAGTGGCCCGAAAAACGAAAACATTTCTCTCTAAGAAATCCAATTCCCATTCCCTGCACCGATCCCATCCAACTTACGAATACACCACCATGGTTATTACTAATTCCCCAATCGATTTCCAAGTCCACACTTTATGTAGCAAATCTAACTCCCCCGTACAACAGCAACAAGCTGCACTACAGGTAATAAACACAGATTATTATAATCATCTACAGGTGTATACTGATGGTTCCGTAGACACTTCTCGCTCTAGAGCAAGCATTGGCGTTTATATCCCATATTTCAAAAAAAAGTAAGCAAGCCGGCGGATCTCCTATATTTCAGCATGTAGGACGGAACAAGTTGCAATATTACGGCTACAATGGCTAGAGAAATATCGGCCAATGCAGGCAGTTATTTTCACCGACTCACTTAGCACCTTAGAAGCACTACAAAACTTCCATGATAACTTCCGATCCCTAATTTCCGATATATTACAATTGTATACCAATTTACATCAAACCGGTACTCATATTATTTTCACCTGGGTCCCTGCCCACTGTGGGCTCATAGGCAATGAGATTGCCGACACTGTGGCGAAAAGGGGCCTCAATCATCCCAGCATTGTAATAAATATCAAACCAAATGCCAAGGAAATAAGATCTATACTTTCTCAAAATGTACTAACACAGTGGCAAAACCAATGGGAAAACTCGGCCCACGGTCGACAGTTATATTTCATACAATCCAATGTCAACAATATTTTTTCTCTAGATGTTCCAAGTCGACGAAGTGAAATTATCATACATGTACATCGCCTGCGCCTGGGGCGGGCCCGCCTCGCGCGTTACATGCACACAATACGCAAACATCCCCTCTGCTGTGTGACAGGTGCAGGATGCCGGAGACAGTCTTACATTATTTAATGATGTGTACAAAATATCTACATCAACGACAAAGTTTTTTTGACAAAGATCGGGAAAGCCCACTTAGATATCACAGATTTCTTTAGTCCAAATACAAATGTGCTACATACGTTGCAATATGTTAAGGATACAGGGAAATTTTCTACTTTATAATCAGATTTTTCCCAAGACCATTTTCACTATTTCCCTTGGTATCACCCCTTCTATACTATACTATACTATACTATACTATACTGTACTATACTATACAATAACTACCTCATTGAATATCAATATATGGACGGCACGTTCGCCTCCACTGATCTATCACTCATGTTGAATATATGTGTCATTTATGCTACTGTTTCTAAACAGATACCAAGAATCTGCCCAGTCACTCTGGATTTGATATATATGTTACTCCTTTCTCCCTCTGCATTATTTTCCCCTATTACAATTTTATCCTACATATAATAGCTACTACATTGCCAAACCAGATAACAAGGAGCCGTCCAGCCATTCTGGATTTAATATGTGGTATATTGTGCTACCCCTTCCTCCCTTATATACAATTTTCTCCTTTATACAATAACGATTATATTGAATATACCATTGCACCGATGGGAAGTTCGACAACGTTTAATCATCATACATGCCAAATATTATATTTGTCAATTTATTATGTTACTATTATTATGTTACTAGTCCAGCCATTCTTGATTTAATATATATGTTACTTCTTCACATATGACAAGGTAAGAAATATTTATATTTTCTGTATATATATATGTATACATAGGTTACATAAATGTCTTACAAAATTATATGTCCATATGGAATATATATATATATATATATATAGATAGTTATTAATAGTTAAACTACATATGAAGGGTTTGTTTGCAAAAACCGATAAATCCATTTTTGAAGATTTTGAAGTACCATCTTTGTCATAAAGTACAAAATAATACCTTTTAAATGATATATTGGTCATTACATGTAAAGGAATATTTTCTAAGTTATGGTCAAAAGAAGCAAAAACATTCTTATTATTCTCTTTATTTTTCTTGACCTTTGATCGCAAATATCTCCATTTGGCAAATATGGACTTATCGGTTTTTGCAAACAAACTCTTCATATATACACTGTATTTATGAACCTATATAAAATGCGCAATAATATGATATATAATTAAGTAAGCATATGATATTTATATATAATATGAACCCATATTGGGCCGGGGAGCCTCGGCAGTTTAATATAAACATGTATATCATCATATATTATTAATTCATGTTATATAAACCCACAAGTATACTGTTACACTGTACAAATATTATAGAACACTGTACAAATACTATAGAACAAATCAATTTAAATTGTTACGAACTCATGAACACACACATATCGCTACATCCCTCATTTCAACTATCAAAACCACCCATCCTCATTAATAACTCATAATTCATATAAAGAATACGTATATGGTAGGGAAAATTATCAATAGATAGGTCCCCATTAAATATAAGAATAGAATAGAGTAGACTTTCTCTCACTCCTGAGGACGGACAATCAACTGTCCGAAACGTTGAGTCTCTTCTAACTCTTCCTTTACTTCCTTGGTTCCATACTTCCTTGGTTCACAGTCCTCTTCAGGACTACACTCACTCCAGAAAGAATACTCTTACTCAATTTCTCACCTCTTATACAACCTTTTTTTTCTATCTTTCTCCTGTCATTTCAACAGTCCTTCTAAGGACTATGCATACATGGTGAACCGCAAACCAAGTGTATCTAATATCCAAGGTTTGTTCGTTCGTTCGTTTGTTGCACTATGCCATGACGGTTGTTATACGCCCGCCACATGTAGTGTGAAGGATGTCGGGCGGTCGGTCGGTCTGTTGCAAAATTTTCGGTCGTTAACTTTTTCTGCAGTTTTGAAATAATGATGAAATGATGATATTGAGGAATACATATGTAAGACATGTTTGTTTTTTTTTTGTTTGTTTGTAGGACATTGCATTGCCATGGTAGCCATAATTTTACCAAAATTTTGTGGATTGGATAATTTTTATAGTATATAAGTAATTGATTTTAAAATTGGTATTTATGATGATTTACAGGTGTATTTATGCAAGACAATCTTTGTGTTTGTATTTGACAAAGCGTTGTAACCGCATGTTTTCTTCGAAATCTTGCGGAGTGAACTACTTCCACAGGTTTGAAGCAATCACAAATAAATTTGGTAGGTATTACAATGGTCTTGAGGTAAAGATGTGGAATATATATATTTTTTGTGTCTGTTGGACAAAGTTTTGTTATGGTAATTATAACTTTATCAAAATTTTGTGGATTGAATATTTTTGTAGTATTTAGGTAATTAACTTTAAAATCGGTATTTATGATGATTTATAGGTGCAGTTATGTAAGACACTCTTTGTGTTTGTATTTGATAAAGTGTTGAAATAGTAACTGTACGTTTGTTTGTTTGTTTGTTTTTTGGAAATTCAGTTGAGTGAACAACCCCCACAGTTTTGAAGTAATTGAAATAAATTTGGTAGGCATTATGGTTTTGAGGTATTGATGTGAAAAAAAAAATGTTGGTCAGAAGTGGAAGATTTGCTGAAAGTTGAATTTTTGATAATAAGTATAATGATTACAGAATTTATTTAAATGAATGAATTGATTGAGATATATGTAATATGTATTATGAATATAATGGTTATCATTTTTACTTTTCTGCAACAAGTATTGCAAAACATTTATATTTCATGTTTTTCGTAATCTGTGACGTATATGTTGTTCAATGAACAATGTTATCTGTTTGTATCTCTTGTAGGTAACGCTGGTGGAAGGCACATTTCCACATTGGCATTGTGGACAATAAAACACTCAATTCAATATAGTTATAGACAAGTATAGATAATTTAAATGTCAGTATGTTAATATTGTATTGTTTGAGCTGGTTAGAATATTATTTAGATAGGAACGAACTTTTAAGTAGTGAATTAAATATGTGTATATGAATATATAATATGTAATGTATGCTGTATTTAGTATTGGGAAGGATGAATTGTTAAAGTAATATTGGTGTACGTAAGTAGGCATGTGGATAAATAGATTTATGTAGATGAATTATTTATGTACGCGGATGTGTGTGTATGTACAATAGGAAGTGCATTAATACGTGGAAATTTTAATTATAATTTGGACGTTTTTTATGTTGTCAGATGATTACAAATTTGAGTATTGCTAGTTTATAACTGATTAATGAGAACGAGTCTCAACAGAGAACCCCCAACCCCCTTTATACACACATAAGATACATCCGGCCACAAATATTACACAGACAACATCACAAGACCGCACTTAGCAGTAATACAATGAGTTTTGTTCTTTGATTGTATTTAGTGATATTATGTTCGTTTGTTATTTTTTTTATTAAAAATGTGTTGTAACTTTGTACGCAATGTATATGTTATGTTGAGTATATTTTCGAATGTGTAATAATTGAAGGTTAGTTAAGTTTGGTAAGATTTTACATCAAGGTTGGTTTTGCTTATATGTTGTTGTCATTGTAGATTCTGAATAAAGGCATTTATCCCGAAAGCTTTATAAAAGGGGTGCAATCCCACATTAGCCACATCTCTGTGCGAGTTTTGCTGCCAATATCATAGATGCCTTTATCTGAAATTTTTGAATTTTATTCCAGTATCACGAATCGCTTCCCGGCACCATGTCAATCCAATCAAAAAGCTGGGAGGGATTAAAAATGTCATTACTTGGAACTATCTAAACTATAATTATTACTACTATGATTATGATGATAATATTATTATTATTATTATCATTATTGCTATTATCATTACTACTATTATTATTTATGACACATTTTAAACTACACTTGATTTTCATGAGCTTGATGAATTAGAATAGATAAGTGTCTATATACATACATACAAGCGTGAGCGGGAATGTATATGGATGTATTTCTAAGTGTATTAAGAAATGTGATGAAACACATGAATAATGGGTAACATTAGCATATGCTTATACTAGCACGGGTGTGAGGGTATATGCATATATCTGTAAGATTAGAATTTTAAGATAGTCTGAACATCCAAAACTACATTGCTAATATCATACAACAGTGAAATATAGGCGCCTGCTTTGGTACCGTGTGCTCGGTCATAGCTTTGATGCCTTTAGTTTTCAAAAGGTCATTGGTTCTTATAATATGAATATAGACAATAAATTATGAATTCAACAAAGTGTACACCCCCATTCCATCGTACAACCCACCGATCTTCATTAACAATACATAATTGATAAGAATACGTCGTTTGTGGGGAAAATTGCCAGTATATGTACAATGTAGAACCTCATTAAACCAAAACACAAACAAAGACACAAAAGTGTTTGCTTGCTTACTAGCTCCCACAATTTCTACTTACAATATGTTTGTCTCCTTACATTGATTCGTTGCTTTGATTTATTCTTTTCTTTGGCACCTGCAAACTGCACACCTCTACTTCCGAATCTGTTACTATTTGTCTTACATTTGCCTATACCTTTGTACATTTTCACATTTCCCACGAATAGTGTTTAATACTTATTGTGGCTGGCAAAATAAATCCGCATTATATTGTAAGTGTAAGGGCAAAAACCTGTACGGTTAACGGTTCTGTGAGTGCAGTACCTAATGCAACGCATTGTGGGCCTGACAATGATATTCCTCATTCTGAAGCTGAGCGATACTGAGCGTGTGTCCATTGCACCGAAATTTGCGCAGGGAATCAGCATTGATAGGATACTTGACGACATAAGGAGTTCTCTTTCTGACACTCTAGATAGGCGTCACCTAGTGACTACGCGAGATATTATTAGAACTAAGAGCGCTTGCTTGGACTACTTGGAATCAGTAGGCAAAGAGATGATGCGACTAGGGTTGGCATGTGCGTTGAGGAGGTTGGGATGGAAAGAGATAGCAATCCTGTCCTCTTGTACAAAGAGCAGGGGGCACCTTGCCCAGATATCTTAGATGACCTGTCCTGTCACAGGATTATTTTGTGTTAAGCCTAATGACACCGATACAGAGGGATATGCTGAAGGCTTGTCAGAATAACATAGTGTGTATGGACGTCACTCATGTCACAAATGAACAGGATTTCTCTCTTGTTACCGTAACGGTTACAGAACGGTTCTGGTTGTTGATAGGTTTGGTAGGAGCTTTCTTGTCGCATGGCTGATATTTAATAGGGAGGATCGTGTTGTTCTGACTGCTTTCTTGAGTAGGATAAGGGATACTAGTCATCGTTGGTGAGATAGCACCAAAGTGGCCAACGACTGATGATGCGGAACAGCACTTCAGCGCGTCGATTGGTGTTTTTGCTCATAGGCCGAGTAAACTACTGTGCATGTGACATGTGGATAGGGTGTGGAGAGGGCGCCGCGTATTCACATCAGTGGGAATGTCGAACTGCAGTCTTCTGTTTACAAAGCACTGCGCTGCCTGCTAGATGAACCCGATGTTGTGAAATTTGAAGCAATGTTAGGACAGGTCACTACTGACCTACTAGGGGATGAAGGTACACGATGGTTTGGAGAATATTTTAGGAGCTACGTGGATAGGAAGTCACAGTGAGCAGTGTGCTACAGGAAGGGTTCTGGTATCAATACGAACATGTACGTAGAGGCATTCCACCACTCGCTGAAGTACATCTTCATGAAGGGGTTCGCCAATAGGAGAGTTGACAAGTGTGTGGGTCTTCTAGTGGAATTTGTCATGGATAGGACTTTCGATAGACTTGTAAAACTTCGAAAGGGGAAGACGAGTAGACGCGTCAATGATATTGACAGTAGATATAGGCTAAGTCTTAGACTACGTAGTGAAAATGTGAGAGAGGTTGAGGGCAATAGGTGGGAAGTTAGATAGACTGACAAAGTGTGTGTGTGCATTGTGTATAGGAAGACGAAGTCATGTCAGGGATCGTGCCAACTGAATTGTAAGAAATGTAGGGTTTAGGTTCATGAGTTTGTACGTATACTTGCCCACCTGGGGTGGTTCGGGGTACACTTTGCAAACATGTTCATCTTATAGTGAGGAGTCGGGGTAGACTAGATCATGTTGGCGGTAGTGACCATGAATCTTATGCAACAATGCCTCCGGCGGAGAAGGACCTCGACAGGGATTTGACTGCACAGACTATACAGGCACCGATGAAGGTTAGTAAGGACAGAGTAGAGCGTAATTTGCATGAGATTGGGTAACAGTTATTGGAAGTACCAGAGGATGTAGACTTAGCTTCTGTGTATAGGCACTACGATGCTGCGTTACAGCTACTTAATTTAAGGTTTCAGGAACAGTCGTCGACAGGCCATTTCAGGATATTTGTATTAGAGAGTCGAATGTACCACAGCGGGTCACTCCTCAGCGGACACCATTCAAGTCGACTAAGAAACCTAGGGATAATAAACGGGTCCAGCTGAAGAATCCAACTAGAGTGAGAAAGTATTCCATGCAGGTTAGATGGAACAGATTTTGTAGTTGGCCAGGGAAGCGATAATGATTATTCCAAATACTTCTAGGCCTGGAAACATTGATTCTGCTATGAGGGATACAATATCAGAGAAGAGTGCGAAACAGAGCTGTTTGCCACTTGTAAGGTGGTTGCAAGAGCGAGGACTAACAAGGATAGAGTGAAGGAAACTGAACTTCAGGTTCTGCCTGGAATTGTGCCTGACAAAGTGGTAGATATATTTGAAGATGATTCGAGGAGATTGAGGCAATAATGTTATGAATATTAATGTTAATGTACATTGATTGCTTTTTGAAAGACAAGCATGTACCTTGGTTTATTTGGTGTAATTAGTAATCAATACATCTCTCTGACCTTCAAGTCATTTCAATGCAGCATTTCCATGCTTTTTAGACTCGCATTTAGCTTTGGGCTTACGGCTATTGAAACTAGAATGCGAGGTGCAAAATACCGGCGGACATGAAACCAAACTGGTTTAAATACTTGTGACCTATGTTTATCAATTGTCCAAGTTAGTGATTGATTTTAATTCCTTTTTTTTTTGCAGTATTTCTCTGCTCTTTAGTATTGCCATTTCATATGAGTAGCTTGTGGCTTTGCTGCTACATAAAGCTATACGAAGTACAAAATGCCGGTTGATGTGAATTCACGCTGATCTGAATAATTTGCTTGTGGACAATTTGTCTTAGATAGCATTATCTTGACAGGTTTTGAACCATTTCAGTGAAGAATCTCTTTGACGATGCTTATTCATTTTGCTTTTATCGTAAATTGATTTTTTTCTTTATAAGTAGCTTATGAGATTGTAGCTACATTAAGCAAAATAGTATAATCACTTTGTGTTTGATCATTTGCTTGGTCCTTCTATCAAAAATCTTATTTCATTGAACTGAAATTTTTGTATTACACTTGATTACTTATACTAAGGATGACATGGTTGCAGCTATATTCAAATTTGACGTTCGTTTTGAGGTGCACGGTCACATATAAGCACTTTGTGTTTGATCATTTGCCTGGCCATTCTATCAAAAATCTTATTTCATTAAACTGAAATCGTTGTGTTACACTTGATTACTTAAACTAAGGATAACGTGGTTGCAGCTATATTCAAATTTGACTACATTTATTGCCCTAATGTTACACATATTGACATAGAAAAAAAAATACAAACAAACATGAGTCATTGAAATATTATGGCCTATGGAATTCTTCAATCAATTCTCTAAGATGCTTGCAGCTTGATAATTTTTAACATGTTTGTTAAGCTCATTGTTGTACTGCCTTTTACAGAACTTGACCTGTATTCACCGATGTTGACACTAGGTTGGTGTGGGACACCGGAGTCTTGAACATGTCCTCCCTCCCCTATTCTTGACGAAAGGAGATGTGATGGCTGGCAGCCTCTTCCCTACTTTTGGACTGAGTGGAGCTGGTCACCTCAAACCAAGTAAAGGCCAGGTTTTCACCTCTCTTACCTTTATCGTTTTTTTAATCGTTCCTTATCTTCAATTTAGATTGTTTATTTTCTTACTGCCTTTATTATTTAGCCAATACTGGCATCAGGTTGGTGCGGGAACTGTTTAAAGCTTGACCAGTTCTCCCTCCCTCTTCAAGGCCAGATGTGGTAACTATGTGGCCTATTCCCTTTTGAGGGACTGGAAGAACAAGTTAACCCCAACTTTCAGCTGTTATGTGCATGCAGTTAATTATTCATTTTTGTTCATTATTTATCCATGCCCTGCTGATATGTCGTAAGAAAACTCTCTTTCTTATTTCGAGGCAGCCTCAGCGGAAAGGAGATTTGACAGCACCCCGAATCCTGCTACATCACATTATCATCCTATTGTGTGTATGTCTGTGAATGTGTAAATATGTAAGTATATTATAATATATATATATATATATACATATATACATTATAATATATATTACATTATAATATATATATATACATATATATATCTGTGTGTGTGTGTGTGTGTGTGTGTGTGTATGCGTATGAGTAGAGAAGGTGAAGAATTGGGAAATGTGCCAATTGTCAATCTTTCTGATCATGTCTCCCAATATTGATCATTTTCATGTACACACAAATGTTCTTAACTTTGAAAGACATCTAAAGTGTTCAGTGAAAATGATCAACCCTAAGATGAATCGCAAGGTTAAACACTTTGTTATTAAATGTAAGAATCAGAAACATTAAACGCACTCTTTGGTAGTACCAGTTTCTGCAACTGTGCAGTAAAGACCTTCGATTCAAGTACGACCATCCACCGACAAAAGGAGTTATTAAAAGAATTCCAGCGAATCTAACAGAAAATTGCAGAGAGACCGAACTTTTGCCTCCAACGAGTTACCGAGGCGAGGCGCATTAAGAAACGAGAACGGAGCATTCATACCAACCAATGTCGTAATACTAACCTTCGCTTCCAAGAATTTACCTATCCGTATGCATCCGTACCCGTCTATGGTACACTATACAAAGATGCATGTGCGGCGCTTCAGTAAGTTTAGTAAGTACTCCATGACCGACAACCAGCTCTCGCCTGAAGAGTGAACACAATTTAATTTGTGCGTACCACCCATCTCCCCTTGTAATTTTCGCGACCTTAAAGCAGCTCTTTTTGAACAATGGACACTTTAACTTGTAACTTAAGGCCGTACATCCAACTACCCCTTCGTAAGCAGGCACAATTGATCTAAAATGACCTTGATAGCGATTCTTTCCACACACACTCTCGCCCATCCCGCTCCCGTTTTATACCTTTACGTAGCAATAACTGCCGTAGATTAAAAAAAAGTAACGCAGTGCAATCCCATCCAAATTGCTAGAAACAAAATCGCAGAGAAAGTGGAAGATGTAAGAGGTAAACCCCCCAAAAAACTTTGTTTTAAAATGTAAAAAACAAGGCTATTATCCATCAGTTTCTGCAATAGTTGCGCAGTGAGAACCTCCAAAATGAGGAACATCCCAACAAAAGGGGTCATGAAACGAATTCCAGCAAACTTCTCATACAAAGCGGTGAGTTGGCTCAGTCGGTAGCGCGTCTGCCTCACGATCACGCGGCCCGAGTTCGAACCCGAGTCTGGACTGAGCAATGTTGTGTGTAAACATACCGTCTCCTCTACGAAGAGGCCAAACACTCTGTCCCTCGGATAGAACATAAAATGGAGGTCCCGTGTGTGAGAGAGTAACATCTCAAAAGATCCCGCTTCATTTACTCATCGCAAAGAGCAGGGTGTTTATCCCGGTGAAGTGGTCCCACCTCACATCCAACTAGACCCCATGGAAGACCAGCTTAACGTAGCTGAATATGGGATATCCAGCCATCTTCTCAGATGGAAATGAACAAACAAACAAAGATCTACAAACAGAACTGTCATGTCAAGGCGTAACTAAGGCACGCCGAATACAAAAAAAGAACAAAGAAAACTCACCCAAACTAATGTTGTCAACCCGACTTTCGTTTCTAAGGATCTACCCCCCTCTAAAAAACATCGACTTTGAAACTTTCTCATTACGATGGGGATATACCTCCTGTAGTAAGGTGTTTCAACTGACAGCGCTTTGGACATGATGTTAGTCAGAGAGATAAAAAAAAGTAGGTGCGTAATGTAGGCAGTTTATCTCAAATGCTCCACTTAACATCGAGCGCATTTAGATTGTTGATATTGTTGTTTTTTATTATCAAAAAACGATAAACTGTAATTAAAACAGCGGCAAAAGCTCAAGTCTGCTTTCAAACAAACATGGAAGCAGTTAAAATCTAGGACATGCATCAGAAATGTTGGAACAACATTGGAACATTGGAAGCCGCAAGGTTCCCATTGTGATTTTTGATAATGCTTGTCACTCACTTTCAGAGATTGGTTTAGATGACGTCATTGTCAACTTGAATTTCACTGCACACACCTAAACATGGGGATCTCATAAGAGAAACGCCAATGGTGAAATACTGCAGACTTTTGCAAATATCGCAAGGAAAGTGGAAGGAATGAAACGTAAAATTTTGTTTGAAAATGTAAAAAAAAAAACATGTCACATCATTGCTGTCTATCATAAGTTTCTGCAAGAAACGAAAATAAGCTATTTTTATACTTGAAATTAAATCTAGTAAAATGTTTTTAATAACTATGTAGAATAATTTATGAAACACATATTTTGTAGTCGTTGCGTAGGAATTAGGAAAGGAATACTTTTTCATTTCACAAATGGTATTTGTTTTAGTAGATCTTCACAGAAGTTGCCGAATTCGCAGTTGACACTGAAGCGATGAAGAAGTTTCGCAGGCCCGAAACCGTTAGCATTGCTGAAGGGCGAAGGGCGGCCCCTCTCAAGAGAAGGCCTAGTGTAACCGGTCTGACTTGCCGGGGGAGCGATGAACTTCTGCGACCCGGAGAAGTTCGCCGAGACCGGATTTGAGGGCCACTTCCATCAGGCCCTCAAATACAAGGTGGCGTTGGGATCCACCCGAAGATGGTGGCGAAGTTTACAGCCAAGCAGTGGAACTCCTTTGTGCGCCACTTGCAACACCTTCGGGTTGTTGCAGTAAGCGAACTGGGTTTTGATTTCTCACTGCCCAGGAACCAGGTGGAGCACCAAGAAGACCTCTTTAAGAGGATACTCTCCCTAGGAACCCTCGGATACGTGCATTTTATGCACCTCCGGGGAAGTTATGAGGACACCTTCAGCACGGTGCCCCACTGGGTGGCTCTCCGTCTTGTAAGGCAGAGATGCTATAGCCGTTCAAAAGGATCCACATACACAGTTTCGGTGGGAACATCGCCCTCGTCCGGGGCTGGTGCCAGACTTTCCCAAATGCTTATTTTGGGATAACCGGCCTGGCCCGGACCTTCGGGAAAGTCCAGCAGGAGGCCGTGAGGCATATTAAAGACAGAGGAACAGACGGACAAGAGACACAAACTTGAGAGCACGGACTACCAACACGCCACCTTGACTGTGCCCCGTTCATCTAGACCGGCTCCAAATGGATTCTCTTGAAAACCCCGGGAACAGAACATTTGCCCCTAGGGAGGACGCCAAGGATGCCGGTCCGACTTGACGGGGGGAGGGGGGGGGGGGGGGGTGGTGAACTTTTGTGATCCGGAAAAGTTCGCCGAGGCCGGATTTGAGGGCCATTTCCATCAGGCCCTCAAATACAAGGTGGCGGTGGGGATCCACCCAAAGAAGGCAACAAAGTTCACCACCGGTCAGTGGGAATCCTTTGTTTGCAACTTGCAACACCCTCGGGTTGTTGCAGTGAGCGAACTGGGCTTTGACTTGTCAGTACCCAGGAACCAGGTGGGGCCCCAGGAGGACCTTTTTAAAAGGATCCTCGCCCTGGGAACCCTGGGGTTCGTCCTTGTGATGCACCTCCGGGGTAGTGCTGCTGACATCTGCAGCACAGTGCCCCACCGGCTTGCTCTCCGCCTGCTAAGACGACGCGACCAAAGGAGCCTGATCGAGCCCTGAACTTTGTCCTGGATCCGAACCGTATGCATTAGATTTGAAAATTTCCCCGTCACCACGCATATACACCAGTTGTCAGATGTTTCAAATTCCAAAGGTTTGGCCACAGCCAAGAGGCATACCGTTTTAAAATCAGATGCGAACACACTTCATTTATTCATGGCTTGACTGCCTCTTATATCAGCGAACTTCTCATCATAAAAACAACCCAGTTTTACAGACTTCGTAGTTCAAATGACACCATGCTCCTCAGTCATCCACGGTGCAAGACGAAAATTACCTCAGGTGATCGTGTTTTTGTTAGCGATGCACCAAAACTCAGGAATAACCTCCCTCCCTCAATCAGACATACATCATCAATTAACAGTTTCAGAAATTTCCTTAAAACACATCTGTTTTATAAACAATTTCCCATGGTCACTGTTTAGTACATCATCTACATGGTTCCCACATATTCGACATTTTTTTATGAATTATGAATATGCAATTATCAGTTCTTTAATTGTATTTTACTTTTTAATTTCTGTATGATTTTTCAGATAAAAATTACACTGTATTACTTCCTTATGAATCTGATTGTCTTTCTTTGATTTTATATTATTGTTATGCGCAATTCAGTATATATGCTTCATAAAAACTGCGCAATATGAATTCACAATTATCATTAGTATTAGTATTATTTCTCTCCACCCCCCCCCCCCATTTCTTCAATTTCGTATATTATCCATTTCTTTGTTGTGTTACTATGAGATTCGACGTCGGAAATTACTCCTTCAGCTAAAGGGTCATCCAAGATAGGACTAATCTCCCTCCTTCAGCAGTATATCATGCGGCACCACTCACTCGGCTGGTAGTACCATAATGGAGTGTAATGAGAAGACCTTCCGCGTGGAATTCGGGAAATACAAGAACCGGCAACAGGGTAAGTATAGCAAGCTGACGGAACAGGGTAAGTGTGACACTGATTTCATTATTTCCGATAGTTTGGTACTTAATTTGTCCTCACGTGAATTGACTTCTGACGAGAATGCACTGCTCAAGAAGGGGTTAAATTTATGTAAAGTGATGGAACGAATGATCGTTAAAATAATGTTGTATATTGACAAACATAACATAACTCCACATACACAGTCTGGGTTTATGCCCAAGAGAACGATACTGAACAACTTAGTCAGACTAGAATCTGACATACAAAAAAACACTTATAAGTAAGCACTACCTGATATCTGTGTTTGTTGACTTAGAAAAAGCGTTTGACTCTATTCCACATTCATTATTGTTATACAAACTGAAATGCCTTGGTTTTGAAGGTAACATACTAAACTGGATTAAAATGTTTTTGTCTAACCGCACCTTTCAGGTGAAGGTTGGCGTGACTCTTTCAGATACACTGCCATGCAATATTTGTCTACCCCAAGGTAGTGTTATAAGCCTACTGTTGTTTAATTTATATGTATGTGACTTGCCTGATACATGTCAATATGCCGATATCTCCATATATGCCGATGATGTGGCAATCTGGAAGAGTTCCACTAACATCGCTTTTCTCCAGACTCGCATCCAACAAGATCTCAACAATCTAGCAACTTGGCTATCGAAATGGAGTCTGACCCCATCAACCACCAAATCAAAGATGATGATTTTTCATACACCCAGAGTAGATCCCAATATTATCCATTTGTATTTCAATGATGAACGCCTAGAGGTAGTTACCTCATACAGAGTCCTCGGCGTTATATTCGACCCGGGTTTAACCTGGAAATCACATATTGATGACATGTATTTCAAATGTATAAAACGTATTAATATGATTCGCGCCCTTACAGGCACCACCTGGGGTGCAGATTGTAAAACTTTATTATTATTGTATCGTACTATTATAAGACCCATTATTGAATACGCCTCAGAAATTTTTGACCCCTTACCAGAATATTTAACCCATCGAATTGACAAAATCCAATATCAGTCCCTCCAAGTCTGTACAAGTGCCCTACCTACAACCCCTCTTCACTCACTACAAGTCGAATGCTGCGAACTACCCGCCAGCCTCCGCCGGAAGAGAGCTGGTATGATTTACAAACTCTATATCACGGCTGGACCCCCAACATCCTGTCCGCCTAGCTCTCGCTGAGTGCTGGCAGCACCATTACTACAAGTGGCCCGAAAAACGAAAACATTTCTCTCTAAGAAATCCAATTCCCATTCCCTGCACCGATCCCATCCAACTTACGAATACACCACCATGGTTATTACTAATTCCCCAATCGATTTCCAAGTCCACACTTTATGTAGCAAATCTAACTCCCCCGTACAACAGCAACAAGCTGCACTACAGGTAATAAACACAGATTATTATAATCATCTACAGGTGTATACTGATGGTTCCGTAGACACTTCTCGCTCTAGAGCAAGCATTGGCGTTTATATCCCATATTTCACCAAAAAAAAGTAAGCAAGCCGGCGGATCTCCTATATTTCAGCATGTAGGACGGAACAAGTTGCAATATTACGGCTACAATGGCTAGAGAAATATCGGCCAATGCAGACAGTTATTTTCACCGACTCACTTAGCACCTCAGAAGCACTACAAAACTTCCATGATAACTCCCGATCCCTAATTTCCGATATATTACAATTGTATACCAATTTACATCAAACCGATACTCATATTATTTTCACCTGGGTCCCTGCCCACTGTGGGCTCATAGGCAATGAAATTGCCGACACTGTGGCAAAAAGGGGCCTCAGTCATCCAAGTATTGTAATAAATATCAAACCAAATGCCAAGGAAATAAGATCTATACTTTCTCAAAATGTACTAACACAGTGGCAAAACCAATGGGAAAACTCGGCCCAAGGTCGACAGTTATATTTCATACAATCCAATGTCAACAATTTCTTCTCTCTAGATGTTCCAAGTCGACGAAGTGAAATTATCATACATCGCCTGCGCCTGGGGCGGGCCCGCCTCGCGCGTTGCATGCACACAATACGAAAACACCCCACTGGGCTGTGTGACAGGTGCAGGATGCCGGAGACAGTCTTCCATTATTTAATGACATGTACATAATATCTAAACCAAAGACAAAGTTTTTTGACAAAGATCGGGAAAGCCCACTTAGATATCACAGATTTCTTTAGTCCAAATACAAATGTGCTACATACGTTGCAATATGTTAAGGATACAGGGAAATTTTCTACTTTATAATCAGATTTTTCCCAAGACCATTTTCACTATTTCCCTTGGTATCACCCCCTTCTATACTATACTATACTATACAATACTGTACTATACTATACAATAACTACCTCATTGAATATCAATATATGGACGGCACGTTCGCCTCCACTGATCTATCACTCATGTTGAATATATGTGTCATTTTGTCTACTGTTTCTAAACAGATAGCAAGAATCTGCCCAGTCACTCTGGATTTGATATTTATGTTACTCCTTTCTCCCTCTGCATTATTTTCCCCTATTACAATTTTATCCTACATATAATAGCTACTACATTGCCAAACCAGATAACAAGGGGCCGTCCAGCCATTCTGGATTTAATATGTTGTATATGTTACTCCTTCCTCCCTTATGCAAAATTTCCTCCTTATACAATAACGACTATATTGAATATGCCATTGCTCCGATGGGATGTTCGACAATGTTCAATCATCATACATGCCAAATATTATATTTGTCAATTATGTTACTATTATTTAACAGATTGCAAAGAGCTGTCCAGCCATTCTGGATTGAATATATCTTTTACTTCTTCACATATGACAAGGTAAGAAATATTTATATTATAGTTAAATATAAGAAGACTAATGATTATTTAGAATAATGTATTATGCAAGAGTGGGATATAGGTGTTTTTTTTAAGGTGACAGTTTTGGTGCCATATAAAGCAAACACAGAATATATAGAGTTTTGAATCAATATCATTACATTTTTACAAAAAAAAAAATCTACATACATACACTGTATTTATGAACTTATATCAAATGCGCCATAATATAATATATTGTTAAGTAAGTATATGATATTTATACATAATATGAACCCATATTGGGCCGGGGAGCCTCGGCAGTTTAATATAAACATGCATATTATTATACAATGTTATTGATTAATGTTATATGAACCCACAAGTATTCTGTTACACTGTACAAATACTATAGAACAAACCAATCAAATATATTACGAACTTATGAATTCAACACATATCGCTACATCCCTCATTTCAACTAACAACCACCCATCCTCATTAATAACTCATAATTTAGATAAAGAAAATTATCAAAAGATAGGTCCCCATTAAATACAAGAATAGAATAGAATAGATGTGAGAAAAGGAGACACGAGACAAGGAACAAGAAAGTAACCCGAAAACAGCGAGGGACTAAGGGAAACTAGCGACACCGCGTACCAGCCAGGAAAAGCAGCACCGCACGACCTGGCGTCCGCGGCATCCGGCCTGTCTCTTCCCGCGCTATAACGCAGGACTACCGAGCGAGCTAAGTTCAGTCGGTAGTTACTTATTTATATTCATTGACCATGTTGTACGAGGCGTCGCGACAGACTAAAATCATCACAGCAACGTTTGGTTGCAGCGCGCCGCACAACACTACCTAGGTTTTTACGGTGGTATATCCTGCTTAGTAGAGCTTTAGTGTGTATGTGAAAATCTTTGCAGTACAGCTGTTGCAAACGCTAGTGTTATTTTGGCTCTCTACCTAGGTATTTACGGGGGTATATCCTGCGTAAAAGAGCTTTTGTTTAGTGTAATTTGGCTCCTTACTGTACGGGCGAGTGGCTTCTTCTCTATAGCGCTCTAGTTAACAATAACATTTCAGCGGCGCTTCGGCTCCCGCTAGTTTACTCACGTGACACTCGTGCTGTTCAGTGTCGTGCGTTGCCCCGCTCTCCACAATGGAGGAAGAGGAGGACAATACTGTGTTTGAAGAGTGCAATGAGGGATTCACTCCCGTTACCAACAAAAAGAAAAGACAACGTATAGCGACCCCATCTGGGGACCAGTCTCCGAACGCTGGAATAAGACAAGAGAATCTCACAGTCTCATTGTTTTTTTGGCACCCAAACAAAATGCATCAAGTCCGTTTCCCCCATCAACTTTGCCCGTGAACTCAACCGGCTGGTTGGGCCCGTTAAACAAGTTCAAAGAAGGAATAGGTAACCCTCCTGTAAAAATCTAACAATGAAGTATACAAAAAAAAAGTTCTTGTTATACACTAAATGATGTTTGGACATCGTACGGGTATTTTACCCGCAACCTGGAAGCATGTTTATAGTGCCAAGACCCAAACATGGGAAACGACAAACATCTCACATCACCATACCAACCAATTTCACTAAAACCGTTTTTTTTTTTTCCACAATGAGCGGAAAGGATGACTACAAAGAGAATGGCCTTGATATTGGAAACATACAGTCCAGGTTAATCATAGAAATAATGAAAAACATCAGAAACAGACACATTGGAAAATCTACGTTTAGAACCTAACGCACACAAACTCAACTCCCGGTTACACACATCACCGTCGCACCTAGAAGAGCGCCCTCAAACACAAATAAACGACGCTCAGTACCAAAGCCTAAACCACAAAATGGTAGACAAATCCACACGAGAAGAAACAACGAGTTTCTGAAGAAAGACAGGCCGATAAAGCAGATGAAACCAACCGGACGGCTCAACGGTCACACGAACAGCTTGATGCCTTCTTAGTGTTTGTCATAATGACCTGGATCTAAAAGAAGGAAAAAGCAACAGACTTTAATTGGTTGCAGAAGTAAGCTGCACAAACGTGCTTTCAATCACGCGTCACTCCAACCGAAATTCATTCTATGCTTGCCAAATTTTCCGTAATCCGTCACATCACACTACTTGTTCTAATAACACTTGAAGAGTTTGTTTGCAAAATGGAGATATTTGCGATTAAAGGTCAAGAAAAATAAAGCGCATAATAAGAAAAGTTTTGCTTCTTTTGACCATAACTTCAAAAATATACCTTTATGTAGTGACCAATGATTATATCATTTAAAAGGTATTATTTTGTACATTATGAAAGAGATCGTACTTCAAAATCTTCAGAAATGGACTTATCGGTTTTTGCAAACAAACCCTTCACTTTTTGTTTATCTTTTTTTATGGCGATCCTCATTTTACAATGGAATGCACGAGGCCTAATGGCAAACAGCGGGGAGTTTCTCCACTATATCGACTCCCTAGCTGAAAAGCCTCATTTTATTTGCATCCAGGAAAATCGGGACGACGAAAACTCCTCTATCAGTATCCCGAACTATATCCTCATTGCACGAAACCGTCCAAATAAACGGCGAGGTGGATGCGCAATCTACGTCCAGTCGAGCATCACCTTTTATTATTATTATTATTACACTCAACACCGAACTTGAGTTGCAGCAAATCAGTGCTTCCTTTTTGATCGCCAGACAACTCGTCCTCGAATCAAGTCGCCCAGAAGACAGCTCTCCCTCGTTTTTCGAGGGCGATTTGCCTTTGGTCCGAGAGTGAGTTTTCATTTAGCTGCCTAAGTTAGTTATCAGAATGCAGACAGTTTTGATTTTATCCAACTAAAATCATTTTTGCAATGAAAATTATGGCACTTTGTTATCGCATTCAATCACTTCACTACCACGAGCCACGCTCGCCTTCGTTTTTTTTTTTTTTTTTTTTTTTTTCAAGGGCGATTTGTCTTTGGTCCGAGGGTGAGTTGTATTTAGTGGCGAAGGAATTACATACGCCGAATGATTGATTTTATCTGAAACAAAATAAAAGCTGCTTCAAAATAATTTTGCATTTATCTGCCTAAGTTAAATATCAGAATGCACACAGTTTTGATTTTCTCCGATTGAAATCATTTCTAAAATAAAAATTACGGCCTATTGTTATCGCACTAAATGATCAATCACCTCACTGCCACGTGCCACGCCAGGGGGAGGCAGAGAGTGTCGCCATCCATCAGACCCTCACGGACCACTAGCCCTGGCTAGCAGGGACCAACTTACTGCTGGGGCAGCCATCGCCGAATACGTCTTTGCTGGACCATTGGACTGGGTTACGCCGACACAAACTTGGCTACCATGGCAAGGGTGGCCAACAGGGTAGGGGAGACGACGCGACCAGAGGAGCCTCGAGCCCTGAAGTTTGTCCTAGATCCGTACCGTATGCACTAGATTTGAAAATTTCCCCGTCACCATGCATATACAGCAAATTGGTAATTATAAAAAGACCAACGGGATGATAACACTGATGATCCCAAAGTGACATCAGATATACATCTATGTTATAAAAAATATCACATCCATCCTCGATGCTGACAAGACGGCCATGCATACTAGGGAAACATCCTCTCGGCCCTCAACAAATTGGTGGACGGCAGAATGCTCTGCAACAACAACAGATCGCGAAACGTATTTTCCAAAAATCACATCTTTATATACTTATCGATGAACACAAACTCAAAACAGCCATCGCCCGAAAAAAAACAATCAGAGCTGCTAAACACTGCTACTTTCTCAAGTTCTGCTCCAAATCAAACCGTTTTACCCCCATTGACTAGATATGGTGAGTGGTGCGCACAATAAGCACTACGGCAGCAAAAGTTAAAGCAATTTCCTTCGTTACATATCGACAAGACAAATTTTGTCAAGATGGTAAAACCAAGGTTGATGCCTTAGCTGCGCAATTTCATCACAGTCAGCCAGATACGTCAGAGCACCTTCACGACACTACTCCTGACAAAGAAGATATCAATAAATAAAACGATTCTTTTAAAAGAATCCTTCAATATTCAGGAACTTGAAGCAATTATCTCAGCGTCAAATGACCCCTAAATAATTAGTGCCCTCTCCCAGAGCAGACGGTTGACGCAAACCTCTCTTACAAAACCCAACAATGAAGCTTTGAGAAGAAGCTGCTTGCTATAGTAAATGATATTTGGGAAAGCGGTATCTTACAGTTCCTGCAACATGGAAACATTCAATTCTTGTACCAATACTCAAACCCGGTAAAGATAATGACCTCACGACATCATATCGCCCAATATCAAGCTGCACAAACGTGCCTTCAATCAAGCGTCACTCTAACCGAAGTTCATTCCATGCTTGCTGAATGTTTCGTAATCTGCCACATCACTCTATTCCAATGTCACTTTTCCTTTATCTTTTTCTTTTATGACGATCTTCATTTCACGATGAAATGCACGAGGCCTAACGGCGGGGAGTTTCTCTACTACTTCGACTCTCTACCTGAAAAGCTTCATTTAATTTGCATTCAGGAAACTTGGGATGACGAAAACTCCTCTATAATACTTTAGTATACGAAACTATCCCATTGCAGAAAATCGTCCACACAAACGGCGAGGTTGATGCGCCATCTACGTCCAGTCGAGCATCACCTTTCATTTTATTCCACCCAACACCGAACTTGATGCTCGAGGAGCATCACCTTTCATATGATTGTAATCACCTGCAAACTCATTTTGCCATCTACGCCCAGTGGAACAGCACCTTTCATATCATTACACTAAACACCGAACCTGAGTTGCAGGAAATTAATGCTTCCTTTTGGTGCCTCTGCTTCTCATTACTAACTTACTTTGACCAATGCACTATCATATATTTACACTATACCTAATGTCTATGGTAGATAATTGTTTGGAAAATGTTATTGTTAGTGACTTTAATGCCCACTGTACTCTACATGGGATTTTAAGTCCACATCTAAATATGGACATATGTGACTCTGCACCTCAAAACAAACAAAAAGTCGCCAGACATTAATTTTTAGTTAAGACCATATTCTGAAAGAGCAGACTTTAAGCTTTAAAATGATGTATAACTCAAATTAAATGGACTCTCCTAACCTATCTAAATATTGGAAAGAAAGCACAAACTCAGGAAAAGTGTGAACTGAGAAAAGAGGCTCTGAAGTACAATGTCTATTCCAGCGCTTAATCTTTACCAAACCGTGCTGGCTGTGCGATGAATGGGACAAAAAACAGGAAGTAAACCACCAGAGTAACAACAATGAAGGGATTATCAAATTAAACTGAAATTAAGCATGCCTCATTAACACATTCTGTCCATAATCAATGCCAACTTTCAAAGCAGTGGCACTATCCTTTCAAAAGTTATTAGAGTTGAAATTGAAGAGTATGGACAAGGTTTTTCAGAAATGAAAAAGGGATTCTAAAGACACACCTAATCACACTATTCTACCAAAAATGTTCGAGATAAACTGCTAAAAAAACACACTTTCCTGCCCGTTTTATGATACCAAATTTTAGCATAGTGTAAAAGAAGACCCGCTCTTTCAGAAAATATGAAAAAGTCAAGTTCGGCTAGGTTGACCCATTTCACTTATTTTCAGTCCTCACGCAAAATCAGTGTGGGCGACTTCATGTTCGTTTTGAGGTGCACTGTCATATATATACAAACTACTGAGGAAGACAAAGATATTGTCGACATGAATGATTGCTCCCACACTAGATTCGATATTTCTACAGGAATTTCGCAAGCAATTGGCTTAACATTAATATCATATTCACTTTCAAGACGATTCACTTTGAAGCAGAGACAGAACAGATTTCTCTCTCTCTCTCTCTCTCTCTCTACAACAGAGAGAGAGACTAGATACAGAACAGAGAACACATGAAGAGTTTGTTCGCAAAAACCGATAAGTCCATTTTTGAAGATTTTGAAGTACGGTCTCTGTCATAAAGTACAAAATAGTACCTTGTAAATGATATATTGGTTACTACACATAAAGGTACATTTTTGAAGTTATGGTCAAAAGAAGCAAACATTTTCTTATTATTCTCTTTATTTTCTTTTTTAAAAGGGAGACTCGAGATCGAGAGCAACGTCCGCCGCAGTCTAATTTCTTTCAGTATAATTATGCTACCCACAATGAGGCATCGCGCACGTTTGGGAGGGGAACTATTTGTTGCATTATATATTTTTCATATATTCATATTATACTCATCCCTCTGACTTCACACCACACACAACACGCATATCTCAACGCCTAAAAAGCCCTTGAAAAAGGCTGGTTACACAGTCGAAGCTTAGGAAATAAGGACCACATTGAACATTACTGCAACGTCTGCGAGGCATTCCTCCGTCACACACATATTCAGACGCATAGAGACGATGTTGTATTCTAAAAGATCTCTCAATATCATCCCTTTTCTCCAGCACGAGATAAAGTTACGACGGAACAGTATTCAGTCGCAAAATCAACGTTTGAAACAGGTCGAAGGGTAACATTACAGAAATAAATAGATTAACAGCTTTAATGGTAGGGAGAATCAAAGACAGAAACAATGTACCATGTCTCTTCGCTCTGCCTTCTGTTTGTGACCCCGTCCCGCTCTATGGCAAACAATGTAAGAAACGGGGATTATTCTTTTCACCCAAAATTAAGGAATAAGGCTGTTTTAGGTGGGACTACCTAGACAGGTCCTGGAGAGACCAATGAGATGGGACTCGTAGTTTATCCAATCCAAGTTCGTAATCGAAGTTGAGGACTTGTGCATTAAAGAACTTTGTAGTCGCCCGGATCAATTTGCAAACAGTACAGTGGCACTCGCGTGTCATCAGTATACAAGAGTTTTATTGGTGCAGTAATTTCGTGTTTTATGAGCTCTTAAAAAGTTTAAGTAGCCAATGACCATCCCGTCTCACTCATTCGCATTGAATTATAATTCGGTAAGCCCCCCACAACCAGTGCGGTTATGCTCAAGTTCAAAAAGTCACTAACCGAAAATGTATCATTAGGATACGAAGTTTTTGATGTCAGAGAATATATTATACCCGTGTCTAGATGTTTCAAATGTCAGAGATTTGGACATACTCGAGATTTATGCCGCTACAAACAGCATTCTGTACGTTGTGGAGAGGAACATGACTTTGAAACGTGCTCACAAAAAGCATCACTAAAATGTCTGCGTTGCGGCGGCTCCCACAGCGCCGCATACGCTGGCTACGCTTTTATTAAGGAAGCCCGAAAAGTCCAAAGAATAAAGATCACCAACAGAATATCGTATGCTGAGGCCGTCAAGCAATTGAAAGACTCAAATCCCTCTCCTCCGCTAGAGCCCTCCCGTCCCGATCCACCACCCAACCCCACCCCTCATCCTCTACCGCAACCGCAACCTACCCCTGTCTCCTCACATCCCGACCCCTTGCCAATTACAAGCCAACGCTCGACAGCAAATCTACCAAGGCGATCTCTCCCTAAGCCTAAACCAGCTCTTAAAGATACGTCAACACAAGTAGAAACCGATTCTCAATCACCACAAACGTCTTCTCTCTCTACTCCAATCCCCTTAACTCATGAACAGCTCATTTCATTTGTTGTCTTTGTTATCAATAACTTAGAACTCAGCTCCTCGAAAAGCAATCGCTTGCAGCTAGTCGTCGAGGTCGCCCAAACCTGCTTAAAATCAAACGTCTCACCGACGGAAATTCATACATTACTAGCTAAATGATTTTGTTTTTACTACTCTCTTACTCTATCCTCTCTCCAATCATGGCTCTAAACATCATTCAATGGAATGCTCGCGGTCTCCATACTAATGGTGGCAAGCTGTTTAACCATCTTCAAACACTATCTACCCCATCCGCTGTTTTAGCTATCCAAGAAACGTGGATTAAAGAAGACAATTTATTACACTTGCCTGATTATAGCTTAATAAGTAAGCATCGATACATAAGTCGGCGCGGTGGTATTGCCATCTATGTGAGGAACAACATTTGTTATAATATTGTGAATACCCCGCCCCATTTTGAGGCCTTACAAATCAATCAAATATTCAATATAATTCAAATAAGTTATCTATCATTAACTTATACAACCCTTGCCAGCATATTTCACTCAATGATCTCTCATCATTGGTGGCTAATTGTCTTCCGAATTTTATTATATGTGGTGACTTTAATGCCCACAACCCAATGTGGGGTAGCAGTAAAGTTAACACTAATGGAAGGAATGTTGAGACATTTTGTAATGACAAAGATATTGTTATTTTGAATGACGGGTCTCCTACTCGCATAGACATTCATAGAGGCTCCTTATCAGCCATAAATCTGACACTAACTTCTCGCTCTCTTTCCTCAAAATGTACATGGTCCGTGTCTCCTTACACTTTTGGGAGCGACCACTATTTAATTGATATGTTTGTCTCCTTTTGGCCCAAATGTGCACCCCCACCTTCCAGATCTCCCCAATCCTGGTCCTTTCGAAGGGCCAACTGGGAGTTATTCAAGCAAGAACTTTTGAGATGTCACATTGAGGCAAAACAGCCCATAACTAATATATTATATATGTTGTATGATTTCTTTATTCAGTGTATTCAAACAGCTGCCAACAGTGCTATCCCACTTAAAAGACAAGGTACTCGCAGACCTAATCCATGGTGGACTCCAGCTTATTCTAAAGCTGTTAAAGATAAACACCGAAAAAAGGCGTAAATTTGAAAGATCTTATCAATATGCTGACTTATGCAGATATCTGGAATCTGCTGCCCTTGTAAAGAAAACAATAAAGACAGCAAAACGTAAAAATTTTCAGTCATTTTGCATGGTGCGATTGAAACAGTGCACGAAAATTAAGTTGGCTTTCAAACAAATACGGAAACAGCCAAAATCTATGACATGCTTCAGACATGTTGTTCATAATGGTTTTCCTTTTTCTTTGCACAATGGTTCTTTGCATTCTCTAGTGGAACGCCACTTGTATCGAGTTATATTCACCTATGTCCGAATGTCTGCAACGATTGAAGAGTTGGAAGGACTGAAGGACATATCGACATGTAGCGTTAGGAAGTGATTTTTCTTTTGCAGGATATTAATACGAATGTGCATATTTGTATATAAGTGGGCAAAGATATATTGGAGCGTGCTCATGGTAGCAAATATATTAATAGAGAGAAATAAAAATGATCAAACTGTGATTCAGTAAAAGATTTGGTATGTAGAATAATCTACCAGAGACATAGTTTGTACTAGTCGGGTACGTATTTGGGAAGGAATATTTTTCATCTCATTAATGGTTGCAGTTGACACTGAAGCATAAAGAAGTTTATCAGGCCCGAGACCATTAACATTGCTGAAGCGCGAGGGGCAGCCCCTGTCAAGAGAAGGCTTAGCGTAACCGGTCAAACTTTCCGGAGAAGAGGTGAACTTTCTGTGATCCGGAAATTTTCGCAGAGGCCGGATTTGAGGGCAAATTCCACCAAGCTCTCTAATACAAAGTGGCGGTGGGGATCCACCCGAAAGAAGGCGAAGGGGTTCACCGCCGACAGTGGGATGCCTTTATTCGCTACTTGCAACGCCATCAGGTTGTTGCAGTGAGCGAACTTAGTTTCTCAGTGCCTAGGAACCAGGCGGGGAACCAGAAAGACCTTTTAAAGTGGATCCTCGCCCTGGGAACCCTGGGGTTCGTGCGTCATTCCAACCGAAATTCATTCCATGCTTGCCAAATGTTTCGTAATCTGCCACATCACACTACTCCAATAACACTTTTCCTTTATCTTTTTTCATGGCGATCTTCATTATACAATGGAATGCACGGGGCGTTACGGCAAACAGAGGGGAGTTTCTCCGCTATATCGACTTAGTCGCTGAAAAGCTTCCTTTTATTTGCATTCAGGAAACTTGGGATGACGAAAACTCCTCTATAGTATACTAAACTATATCCTCATTGCACGAAACCGTCCAAATAAACGGAGAAGTGGATGCGCCATCTACGTCCAGTCGAAAATCACCTTTCACTTTATTCCACTCAATACCGTACTTGGGTTGCAGCAAATCAATGCTTCCTTTGGGTCTTTCTGCTTCTCATTTTAAATTACTTAAATCCATGCACTATTAAAAATTTACACGACCTAACGTCTATGTTAGATAATTGTTAAGGATTTTTCTTTTTTTTTTATTGTCAGTGACTTCAATGCCCACAGTACTCTATGGGGTTCTAAGTCCACAACTAATAAATGGACGTATTATACAAATCTTTGTGGAAGACAATCATTATTATTGTCGTCATGAATGATTGTTCACCCACTAGATTTGAACTTTTTACGAGAAATTCGTCAGCAATTGACTTAACATTAATATCACATTCACTTTCAAGCCGATTCACTTTGTAGCACAGACAGAACAGGTCTGTCTCTCTGTAACAGATACAGAACAGAGAGCACAGACAGAACAGCCGCGAACACGTACGCAACCGGTATGTATACAGGTATTCGCGGGGTCGTTGTCAAACAGCGTTTACCCAACAGAGAGAAGATGAGCACACGGTGCTGTGATGCAGGACATCACGTCAAATGATACACATCTCGTGCAGATCCCTAGGAAGCCTGATGACTGGCCGAAAGCTGGACTGATTAAAAGGGAGACTCGAGATCGAGAGCAACGTCCGCCGCAGTCTAATTTCTTTCAGTTATTATGCTACCCACAATGAGGCATCGCGCACGTTTGGGAAGGGAACTATTTGTTGCATTATATATTTTTCATATATTCATATACTCATCCCTCTGACACCACACCACACACAACACGCATATCCCAACGCCTAAAAAGCCCTTAAAAAAGGCTGGTTACACAGTCGAAGCTTAGGAAATAAGGACCACATTGAACATTACTGCAACGTCTGCGAGGCATTCCTCCGTCACACACATATTCAGACGCATAGAGACGATGTTGTATTCTAAAAGATCTCTCAATATCATCCCTTTTCTCCAGCACGAGATAAAGTTACGACGGAACAGTATTCAGTCGCAAAATCAACGTTTGAAACAGGTCGAAGGGTAACATTACAGAAATAAATAGATTAACAGCTTTAATGGTAGGGAGAATCAAAGACAGAAACAATGTACCATGTCTCTTCGCTCTGCCCTCTGCTTGTGACCCCGTCCCGCTCTATGGCAAACAATGTAAGAAAAGGGGATTATTCTTTTCACCCAAAATGAAGGAATAAGGCTATTTAGGTGGGACTACCTAGACAGGTCCTGGAGAGACCAATGAGATGGGGCTCGTAGTTCATCCAATCCAAGTTCGTACTCTAGTTCAAATACAAATTCAACCTAAGTTGAGGATTTGTGTATTCAAGAACTTTCTAGTCGCCCGGATCAATTTGCAAACTGTATATGTCATCAGTATACAAGAGTTTTATTGGTGCAGCAATTCCTTGTCTTATGAGCTCTTAAAAACTTTAACTAGTCAATAATCATCCTGTCTCACTCATTTGCATTAAATAATAATTTGTTAACCCTCTCCCCCCCCCCTTCTGCTCAGTTTTACTTTTATTTCACTGCTCTTCCTGATCATTTTACTATCCCGTTCCCTCGGCCGCAAAACGGCCCCGCTGGCAGGGGGGGGGGGGGGAGGGGGTGACGGTGGGTATCCCGTTTTGTCTGGCTGCGCGTCACTGATTACATTACTAATCTCTTCCTTTCATTTTTTTTTCAGTCTCAAATGCCCACACGGGGCTTTAAAGATAATATAAAGTTTTGGTACCTCAAAGTTTCCCTGCGTTTCCATGTCTTAGTTTGAGTTTCAGGTTAAAGTACCTTTCATATAACTAACACTGTGAGACTTACTCGCCCAAAAGTGCTCTCATGTCTTAATAGTAAGCATGCAATAATAGTTTCGTACAATACATACGTGTATATTGATTGTCGCGGTACCGCGTCAAGTCAAACTAACGGCTCGTTCGAAATTTTCAGAGCCCGCTCTGATCTGGTAGGAAACCATTATAGCATGATTACTAAGACATGAGAGCACTTTGGGGCGAGTAACTCTCACAGTGTTAGTTATATGAAAGGTACTTTAACCTGAAACACAAACTAAGACAAGGAAACTCAGGGAAACTTTTGAGGTACCAAAACTTTATATTATCTTTAATTTCAATACATATAATAAGATTTTATAGCAAGTTCAACATCGACAAGAATAGTAACTGAGAAACTATTCAAAACACAATTCTATATTTTGAAATGACACCCGGAGGTGTTAATATAACACCATAAATGAGCACCGGAAATCTATCACCAGTTCGGTGTTTTATGATTATTTACATAGGACTTTTTGCAGTGTAAGAATTCACGAGTATAAGACGTTCACGGTTGTGTTTTGATAATGTGTAAAACAAAGGTCCAGTGAAAATGCCTTTGTGTTTTCCACTGATTTTAAAATGAAAAGAATAAGCGGGCAATTATGAGAATCTGAATTATGTATCTACAATCTTTGTGTTCACACTATATTGCAATGTTCAGTTGTAAGTTCTTCCTCAACACTGTTTAGCTTTTTTTTTCCGGTGCAGTTTATCAACGTCGATTTGATATATACAAGATGTCGTGCTTCAACAGGGCTTTTTTTTAATCACAACACACACGTCCAGGTTATTTGAAAGTCTGTGGCGTATGGGTCAAATGAGGTATGCGCTATTTGAACTCCTTTATAGCAGGCCTGCTAGAACAGAATTGTTTATAAGCCAATATCTGCGTCGAAACAAACGCTCATTAGTAACGTGTTATTCTAGTTTCAGTTTTACGCTAGAATTCAAATTTTATCAGAAAAAAACTAGAAATGTCGCTATGGCGACTGGTATGCCTCCGCCATAATGCACGATTCTCCTAATAGGTCTAGATAGTACATGTGGACAATGTGTGATTACATTTTCACAAAACTGGCAAAATACTGAAATGACAAGTTTGTCACAAATGTGTTGAATGTTCTCCTTCCTTGACCTTGGTTTAATTGGATGAATAGGAGAGCATGTATTTTGGGATTTAAGGACTTTAACTTGACTTTGACCCATTCATACATTTATGCATTGAGTAATTTTCATGGTACCGGTATGGAGAAAAAGTGCAATTTCTGTACTGAATAGTAAATTGTTACCATGTTCATCTGGCCTTTGACCCTAAAATTCATAAGATAATCACTTTCAGGTAGAACATGCATAAATATGCAGTAAGTTTCACGATAAATTGAGCCACTTCCGAGATATGGAGGAAAAAGTTAGTTCAGCACTTTCACTTGATCTTTGACCTTTTGACCTTTGAGGCATAAAAAAAGGAAAAAAAAAAACTCTCCAGAGAATTTCTATTACGTTACACATGCATACACCAAGTGTAAAAAAAAAATAATAATAATCCTGCTGGCATTGCATGAACATGAGGGAAATAGTAAAATTTTGAAGTGTTGCACTTGACCTTTGACCCCTGACCTTTGACCACATGAACCCTACATTCTCTAGATAATCACTGCCAATCAGTACATGTATATACTATGTTCCATGAAGATACCTTGAACAATTTTCCAATTTACAGAGAAAAAAAAAGAAGTTTTAATACTTTCACTCGACCTTTTGACCTTTGACCTTTGACCTCATGACCCAAACTTTCACCAGAGAATCTTAATTGGGTAATACATGTATGCACTAAGTTTCAAGAAAATATCTTCAGGCATTATTTAGATATGGTGGAAATAGTGAAATTTTATGTATTTGACCTTGACCTTTTGACCTTTGACCTTGAGCACGTGCACCCAAAAGTTGATAGGCACAACTTCACCCCCTAATACACATACATGCCAAGTTTCATTAGGATACGTCAACAGCTTTTGATAGTTACCTTGTCCACAAAATTCATTACGGACGGACGGAAAGACGGACGGACGGACGGAAGGACGGACGGACGGACGGACGGACGGAAGGTTGGACGGACGGACAACCCGAAAACATAATGCCTCCGGCACCACTTCGTGGCGGAGGCATAAAAAACAGTTTGTAATGTGTATTTTTTACTACACGGGAGCCACTTAGGTCGACAATTACGTCCATGCAATTAATAGTAACTGGTAGTTAAATTAACTGGTTTCCTCCACCTGTACCCCAAAACTCCTGGACCCCTCGGTAGAACAGCTGTGTCGTGTAGGCATAGCTGAGTAGGGCAATCCATCCGTATTTTAAATATCATTCTGTTGACTGTACGATTGTTTTGTTGTTTGTTTTTATATGGAAAATAAATAAAACAAACTCACATATTTATTGAGAACGGGATATCCATCTCTTTTCCTTTTGAACTGATATCAGCAAACTGCCATTTCGGCAAAAAGATATCACATGATATTACACTATCATGTCGTTTCCAAAAATTAGCAAACCACATCAATGTATCAATGCATACAAAACCTCCAAACGTTTCTTGAAATAGCAGTAGCAATAGCAATAGAGAAAGATTAGTGATTTTTTCAAAGTGACTTGTGTAGATGCAAACATAGAAGCGGTTAAAGCACGATGAGCTAATCGGACGTATTCATTTTACTTGAAATAGCGCGTCCTATGGTCAGCTTGTCACTGGACCTACCCCTGCAGTTGCGCGACGTTCCTCTAACGCCCGAACTCGTAATTGCTCCGCTGATGGGTTCTGTACCTACGTACGAGCGCTCTTTTCCTCCAGCAACCAGTCTGTCCTGGGTTCGCCATGTCTGTCCGTCAAGCATCGACCGTCAAGCTGTCTCCTGCGCTGCTCCATGTTCCTGCTGGTCGGTTGTGGCTACCTTGTAAACCTTCTTGCGTCGTTCCTTAAGGCTGGGCCTCGTGATAACAGTCAACCTTGTTAGGCTGATTATATCACCAGAATGATGGAATTCTACCTTGGACTTTCCGTATAGGTGCCAACCTGTTGACCATAAATGTACGATAGAATGGTAGTGATAATGATGATAATGATAATACATATTATAAAATGGGTTCAAGAATGTAGCCAATTGGAAGCGCTGAAATGAGTCACGTGTGCGTGCATTATTTTCTTCAGGTAAGCACTAAGAAGAGTCTCTCTTCCACCTCCCTGGCCTGACGTACGTCACAATGTTTTACACTAGCAGTGCGCACTCAATCAGTTGTTACAAGTGCGTCACGCGCTACTATACGCGCTGTCAATCCTGTAAACAACTTCTAGTTCGGGCCGCGGGCTGCCACAACAGCCGGCGGCCTTTCTTGTGCATAACAGTACGTGGCGTACGTATACTCTTATACGTACGTACAGTACTAGGTGAGTGTGCGGGATTTCCGAGTGCGACGTGCGTAAATGTTTGGGACGAACATCTTCGGACATCTTGACTTTTGAGCGAGTGCTACATGTAGCTGACTGGTATTGACCCACAAAGGTACGTGAATAATGCTGTTAGTTTTCGACCCATTTTATAAAACTAATGATGCACAGGATTATTTCGTGGCGTTAGTGAAGGTGCGGCGCACTCTCGAGTATTGACAACGGTTGCAAACATGCACTCGGCTGCGCCTCGTGCATGTCGCACCATTGTCAATACTCTCGAGCGCGCCGCACCTTCACTAACACACTCTATCCTGTGCATCATTAGTATAAATACATATCTATAGCGTTATTTACATTTTATTACAACAGTTATTCGTAAATGCATTAACATGCAATGTATCACAGGGATGCATGCACAAAACATACACCCACCCACACACACACACACTACATCCTATCTCCATCAACAGGGGTGGATCCAGGAATTCTGTTAAGGGGGTGGGGGCTCATGAATAATATTTCTGGTGCCACGTCTGGGTTTCATTTCATTTTGTCCTTTTTATTTCTTCTGTTTTTAACGAAAAATAAGGGGGAGGGGCATGCGCCGGTTGCGCCCCGCTCTGGATCCGCCACTGCATCAAGATAGGGGGAAATGGAAAACGAAAGTAAAAGGAGCTTCATTCGAGAACTGTATACTTCTAACACTTGGGCTGCAAGGGCAAGTTATTCTTTAGTAGATATGAACTTTGATTGCGACATCATCATTCATAAATACTAGTCACTACAACAACTATATCAAAGCAGTGATATTTAATTCGTGAACGGCTAGCCAAAGGCAGGATGCCCAAAGAATGACATAGTACTGCAGGGAACAAAATCGACCAAGAAAAGATTAATAATCATGTATAATCATAAAGTTCCTGAAATAGAATTTCCAATCTGAGGTCACGTTAACGTAAAGGTTGGACTTTCCTTGGCAGCCATCTTGACAGCTGTATCCGCTAAAAAAATCACAGGTTGCATCTTGGATAGCGTTTCGGCAAATAATATGCATGCGATTGATGTGTGCATGCGGTTGACGGTATATGGCCTAATTGTGTTCACTGGACTGATATTATTCACGCCACTGTTTTTCCTCGTTCACTATAATTGTATGTAACTATAATCTATATGATGCGGTATGTGAATCGTTAGTAAACGTTCTTTGCTTTCCTACCGAATGCTGGCGCTTTCTTATACGACCACCAGTGGCAATAAGTTCCTTGGTGCCAGAAACCTAAAAAAGAAGCGAAACAGAGATGTTAACAAGCCATAGATAACGATTATTATGATACCTATATGATACTCCTTGAATATAAAAAAAAAAACACAACATCCTTGATGAAATGTATCTCTCTTTTTGTAACACTCTTTCGGAATTACAACGAAATACTGAAATTCTATTCTGAAATTCTATGATACATGGAGGAATCGTGACTCATGCAGAAGATTTTTGTACCGTTAAGGGAACATGGGGGGGGGGGGGTTCATAAAGCTGTTCGTAAAGTTATGAACAACTTACGAGCGACTGGTGATCATATCTTGTGCTGAATTATAGAAATTCTGATACATATAGCACATCAGAACTTATCACCAGTCGCTCGTAAGTTGTTCGTAACTTTACGAACAGCTTTATGAAACAGGGCCCGGGTGATTTATGCCGGTATGGAGCGCTGCGTGGAAGACCACTTGGCCGTTTTGTGGACATGCCCCTCCCTGACCTGGAGTTGGGAAGCTGTCTCACTGAACCCATTTGCACCTGCAGTCAAAGTAAAGTCGACAACGCCACCAAGCCGGTCTGCCCAGTCACCTTTATATGGCGTGCAGCCAGCACAGCCAGTAAAACTCAGCCAAAACTTTTGTGCGTGTCTGTGAGTGTGTGTGTGTGTGTGTTTTTAATTATTATTGAAATTGTAGCTGGTCTCTGTAGGCGTTTTCACATCAGCCCGATAAAAATCCAAGCTCGAGAAATTTTTCGCGATTGCGAGTTAGCGCGCTATTTCATTTCTTATTCACATCAACCCGAAGAGAATCGGCCCGAATTTTTGTCGAGCTAATTCGACAGCTGAGTATGTGCAAATAGCTGCTAGCAGCATCAGTAATGTGTGTGCCCTCTCAAAAATCCCTCATGATTTGTGTGCAGTTTGCCTCGACCGATCCGGTCACACACGCTAGGCATGATGGGATGCATCGCGCTAATTTCTCGAGTCGTTTTCACATTATCAAATAGCGCGCAACTATCCCGCTATTTCAGAAATTTCCTGAGTTGGACTCGAGAAATTTTCTCGATCAGAGCGATATAGATAGCGCGCTAATTTGTGTTCACATTATCAAATAGTGCTCTATTTTGCTATCGGGAAAATATCCTAAGTCAGACAATAGCGCGCTATTTCGGAACATCGGGCTGATGTGAAAACGCCTAGTAAGTGTGTATGCCGACTTGGGTTGGGGTCCAGCCTGGTCAAATACAGTCACATAGTCTGGTTTCGTTTGAACGAAACATAGCATGGTTCAATCCTCCATACAGCAAACATGTTAGAACAAACATTGGGAGAACTTGGCTCCCCGTTGATTAAGTCCACTTTCCAAAAGTACATCAACTCCACAAGATGTGCGACAGGAACACGGTCGACCCTAAAGGTCAGCTACACCTGCAAGGACAGCACGAATACCATGACAATGCATGGCGCACAACAACAAAATCAACATGATGATCTTTGAAGGAAGGCGTTTGAATAGTATAGTACATACGATATACTCTATCCTCTTCTATATCTTTGGTTCACAGTCCTTTTCAGGACTACACACACTCTAGAAAGAATACTCTCACTCAATTTCTGACCTCTTATCCGACCATTCTCTCTTCTGTCTTTTCCCCTGTCATTCCAACAGTCCTTCTATAAACTACACATGGTGACCCGCAAACCGAATATATCCTAAAATCAACACACTCGTCCAGGACAAGCCAGGGACTCGGAGGACTGCTAACTGCAGAAAGGATTGCGCGATCTCTGACAAATGCACGGCCAAGAACTTCATGTATTGCGAAGTTAAGATAGCGACCTCTAGCGACGAGGGAGTGTACGTCAGCCTCACGTCAACGTCGTTCAAAGCAAGATACGCAACACAAAAAGCAAGCTACACAGGCAGGGGAAAACGGTACTGACAGGAACTACGCAAAGTACATCCGGGGATTCAATTTGAAGGCTGAAGACACACCTGAACCACCTACATGGATGATCGTAAGACATGCCCAACCCTACTCATCGAAAAGAAATGGATGCAATCAGTTGTGAACTAATTTTGCTTTTCACTATGCAGTCAGGTAGAGTTGTTGAGACGTTAATTTTTACTGTTTTTATGTAGGTAAATATTAGAGTTCCATGCACTATCTACTTTGGCATTTTCTGACGGACAATGTAAATCTTAGGCCTTGAAGCATAAGACTGAATGAAAGTCGGCACTCTTAATAAATGTAGTTATAGACAAATGAATTGACGACATGCGTTGTGATGCAAGTCATGTTGTTGATGCGATATTTGAAATACAAAAATAATTACACAACAATAATGACAAAATATTTAAGATTACAAAAATCAAAAGACTCTAGCTCGTAGAACTTTACATCAGGCAATAGGCAATTACTGGAATGATTTTTATAACGGATTAAATCGTTTCACTCTGGACACACAATAATGTGGAATAATATGAAAAATCAGACGAATGGAATTCTACTATATGAATTGAAGACTATGTCGGTTATCACCGACAGGGATGACGTAATCTAATTAGCAAAAGACAGAAAAGAAGACGTCATTTGTTCATATCTCATTGAATGATAGGAAGAGAGCTGTACACATCCATTTAATAATGACTTGAAAGTGAACTTCAAAATATTCAAAATAGTTATGAAGTTCATGTGAAATTGATTATAAACGAACCATTGTTATGAAGGAATTAAAGGCCTTTTCTTAGTGTCTAAGCAGTTGGGTCAGGGGTTGAATACTGCTGTCATCTACTCTCATTTTATTACTGACATTTTATAAAACTACAATCCGGTCAGTCCTTAATTACAGCTGCGAATGTGATACCTTTTACCTGATTCTGTTCAAGTATTTGGAAAAGTGTTGTTTTGTTTACGTTACAAACCCCGAAGAAGACCTGTAAAAGGGTCGCAGGCTTGTCAACAAATGAAGTTATGCAATGTCTGCTGGCCGCGCCCTTCTTCCTCAGTCACAACTATACTGAAAATGCTGCACCCATCACATACGAAGCCAAGCCACTACACATTATACAGTATATCATGCAATACTATGCCATTTAGAACGTACAATTGTTCTGTTGGTGGATCCTGCTGAAGGCCTGATGACAGGCCGACAACTCAAGAAACACACACACACATCTGCTTAGCAGGTAACTACATTATGACGTTTAGTTATGATATGCGTTTAATATTTTTTTTTAATGGTATGATATGCCTGTATGCAATATAAACCCCTTATAACACTATATATACTTAGTTATGCATTGTTTAATGTTTTGCAACTGATAACTATGTTGCCAAGTATGCTCTGAAACTATAATTAACTTATGTTGAAATCGTATCCAATGTATTATGATCAATACTCCATAATAATGATCTGTCATGATCAAAGCATCTATTTCTTTCCATATAAACAGACAACAAAGCTGAAGAAAACCGAAGGTCGAAAGCTTTTAATCCACCCAGTCGGCATCCTGCAACATCTTCTGCCCTCATTATTGTCTAGAGTATATCATATATATATATATATATATATATATATATATATATGTGTGTGTGTGTGTGTGTGTGTGTGTGTATTTTGGTTATTTTACTGTATTTCACTTTGTTTTAGGTGATTAACAGAAAAAATTACAAACGAAGGTTCCTTTTGAAGAGATTCCAAGATGTGCCGTCTATTAAACTCCCTCAATCTTCCGAGCATCAAAAAGGTCTATTTTCATAAACCAAGAAACCTGTTCAAGGAACCAAAAATACAATAGACTTGGGTTGGGAAGTTTTGGTGTAGTCTGACACAGACTCAGTTCTCTATTTCCTTATTCCCCTAAGAGTAGAAATTGTTCTAAAGAAGAAGATGTGAAAAGTATTATTTCAATTGGTGTATATTTCAAATATCAAAGGAATTGTTCAGGACTGGTGTAGGTATTTGATTTATGAATGAAGTCCCCAATTAAAAAAAAAAAAAACATTTTATAAGCAATTGCTCCTGTCTAGGATTTTAGTTCCCTATACTCATATTGGCCTTACCTTACGAATTGGGGGTCTATTGGGGCTTCTTTTTCAGTCGAAGGTAGCCTTCTCCATATACCGCCATCATGATGATGGCAGCTCCGTGCAAAGACGAGAACACGATGCCAACACAGTCCGTTGTAATAACCAACCTCGCAGACAGCTTGACCGTGTGTGCGTGGCCACTGTCTTGACATCAGAATGCCTACAACAGGTGCAAGGCGGCGAGAAAATCAAAATGTCTTGTAATACGCCAGACTTATCCTTCCCGTCGGAATCTGATCAATCCTGTAAAAGTGTAGATTCACAAACACATACATGAATTCTTACAAGCTTGTATGTATTCACCTGCTAGCCACCGTGAATACCTCACCTAAATGACAGACTGTACAGATTCTGAACCTGTCCACCTGTTTTACATGCCACATACCCATCCCCATTCTTCATTTCCAAACAATGGAAATTCACCCTAGATTCTGACGTGCGCAGATGTGTCCACTGTATTTTGTGTTTTAAATTGTATCCTCTCAACAAAAGGGGGAAAACACCCTTGGCTACAAGACACTTCTGAACCTATATTTATCATTACAATAAAACAAGCCTTGAAATCTCTTTTAAACATGTGTAAAGTTAAAGCAAGCAAATTGGTAAGTGTAACATGAAAGAACGGATTCAATGTTATAGACCGAGCTGCGGGGGTTTGATAGAAAAACAAACAAACTGCTCCATATCTGGAAAGAGTTCCTTATGCCCCCCCCCCCCCCCCCCCACTAGTTTGCGCAAAATGGATAGATTGCTATTTTTTTAATACTAATAATGGACGAAATAAAGGTTATGCCATTTATGGGAAGACTTCCCTTAACCTTTATTTAGATTATTATTAGTAAGGGGGAATAGTTAGTGGTTCGTTTATTTTGTGCAAGTTGGTGGGGGGGGGGGGGGGACATAAGGAACTCTCTCCCAATAGCTCGTGGCTTCTTGGACTGCGATGACGATTTTTCATGGTGCAGGACTATATATTCATGTTATGACAGTTGGATTTTCTTCCATTGTTTGTCAGGATTGGACATGGAAACGACAAAGTAATGGAGACCTAGTAATTTATTATCAACTAACACAATATAAGTTTACATTAGAAAGTGATAATTATTAGCCAGTCTAGAACAATCAGGATGAAAACAAGTCTCGGAACGATTACCCGAAATACACATTCCGTTTGTTGTTTTCAATCTAATTTCTCTTTCTCCCATTGATGAAGTTTAACAATGCCCAAAAGGGAAAGCATTTAATTAAAACTTATCGGAAAAACAATGTTGTGGAAGAGGGCTGCTGCAGAGTGAATAAATGTATATAAAGTTTAAATTAACTATAACTGTAACTTGTATTTTTTTCCTCCTTTTGACCTAAAAAACGCGACAAAGTGCAACATTCAAATTAATTTTACATGTAAATTTCAGTTTACACCAACGGCTACAATTGAATACAACGCTTCGTAACGAAAGGAAAACCGGTAGAGGTACACTGTACCCTTTTATTGTATATGCTTGTCAAAAGCCTCCAAGACACGCCCCGCCCTCCTTGACAGAGAATTGGAATTGCAGTAAATATTATGGGTTCTTTGTAAAAGGTTAAATACATGCACTGCAGTCTTAATCCACAACCACAGTAAATTCGAGAAGGGAAATTCTTTAATATTCAGACAAAGTGATAAAGTCATGTATCTGGATTCTAGACCAGTTTGATACTTACTAGGTTAGTACGTCCTCAGATACTTTCCACACAGACGAGCAGGTTTAACCGGCCAGTCATGTTGTTCATTCATGGGAGAGCTCGTTCCAACCGCGGGCAGCCGAATTCCGAATGCGAATGGTCTCTCTCTCTGAATTTTATTCTTCTCAGTGGTAAAATGATTTGAGAAAGATTTCCAATCCAGTGGTAGCTCTATTTTACTCGAGGAAATCACATTTTACACTGGACTGAATGATATGACATTCTGTCCTACAAGCTCGCTAAGTCTGATTGTTGAATGTACCCAAGTGGTACTTGTACACTGTCTTTAAAAGGGTTTTGAGATTCAGCCAAGGGGCAGAGCTGTCTTGCCTCGGAATTCGCGGTAATTGCATTATTAGACCGCATGCAAATTAAATCGTCAACATGAAAGAGTGATTGGTTGTGTACGAATATATTCATATTATGCATATTTATTTAAATATTATTTAGATTTGTTCCTGCTCCCCCTGAGGCTGCGTTCACATAGAAGTATTCGGTATTCGGTATTCGGTATTCGCTATTCGCTATTCGCTATTCGAGCATCGAATACACCATCACCCGCACCGTCAACTCACCATCCCATGTAGTGAGGATTTCTTCCTCCTACATCGCAGCAAATCTTATTAACAATTTCTAAACTGCATCAGAATGTCAGTCTACATGCTTGTATTTGATAACGGGCAAATCCAGACCAAAATTGTCATGATTTCATAAACGAGGGACGGTATACGCTGCAAGAAAATCGAACAAGCTCGATTCCCACTTTGATTGATAGGATTTCCTCACACCGGTTCACATAGGAGGGCTCTATTCGAAAGTACCGAATAGCTGCGAAAAGTATAGCAAAGTGGGAATCGAGCTTGTTCGATTTTCTTGCAGCGTATACCGTCTCTCGTTTATGAAATAATGACACTTTTGGTCTGGATTTGCCCTTTAGCAAAAATAAGCATGTAGACTGACATTCTGATGCAGTTTAGAAATTGTTAATAAGATTTGCTGCGATGTAGGAGGAAGAAATCCTCACTGCATGGGATGGTGAGTTGACGGTGCGGGTGATGGTGTATTCGGTGCCCGAATAGCGAATAGCGAATAGCGAATACCGAATACTTCTATGTGAACGCAACCTAAAGATTGGTCGAAGTACTCAATTGCAGGCATTCTCTTTGAGTTACGTAAGAGAGGGAGTGGTATAGTCTCCCAAGTTATGCAAATTGTCCGTAGGTTGTGCTTCATGGTAACAGAAATGGTTAGCATTCCACTGAGTTCGATGTCCCATGCTCTAAGCCGTTTTTGCACGGTATAGAATTTGATTATGAGGACCGAGGAAACATTTCCTAGTTTTTAGCGATGTTAAGCTGTGTTTAAGAGCAATTGTTTTAATATTGAACAGAACGTTTTAGTAATAATCATGTTAGGTAACATTTTTTTTTAAATCTTCTCATTATCAGTCTCCTAAGACTGAAAGAGAACTGCTTGTATTTGTTTGAATATGATATTTCGCTTAAAGTAATTGGCCCGTGCGTGTTTCTGCTTGTTTGCTAGCATTTACAGGAATTTCTTTTTTTTTTTTGTTAATACTGTTCTCTACACACTTGATTACTCCTAATGTAAGAAAGAAATTGTAAATCACTGCTCACACAGCATGCTGCAATAAGCCAAAAAATGATCTTTCATTTTTCTTAGTTGGCTACGCACTTCACTCAATTCAAAGCGATAAAATGAAGCAGCTTGCCCAGCAAAGCAATTTATGAAACTCGTATTCTAAGAAACAATGAACCTGTCTAGATGAGGTGACCAAAATGGTTCGTCAATCAATACATTGGGAAGCATCTATTTCAGTGTGCTGTTTTGAATACATTAACAAACTTTTTCTGTTCACATTGCCAAATACCAGGCTTGCTGTCACGGGGATGTGCTGGCAGGCACCATTTATAATGATTCATGAATAATCATAGCATTACAAATGCTTATAACTGTGAAATTACACATGGCCTTTTTCTGCACATGCTCAAACTGGAACCCCGAACTGGCTTTTTAATGAGTGCTGCAAACAGAAATCTGCCTTTTGCCAAAGGAATTTACCAACACCTGTGATAGCGTACCTAACTTCTTCGCTACAACAGAGCATGACCAGTGTGCAAGTAGTCCATTGGCCAGGCCAGATATTAGTACCACGTGAGGTGGCAAAACCTGTTTGGTGTCATTTTGTTTGTCGGGCATAGATATGCTTATCAAGCTATGATAGAATTTCCAAATGAGTAGCTTAGTCATAATAAATGAATTTTTAACCAATTTGGTCTCGTTGTTATATCCATATACTTCTGAATCGAGACTAACCGCTATACAAATAAGAGCACTGTCTTCTGTATGTCCGTAGGTGTTCTGTTGTAAACGCAGTGCGCTTAGTCTTTATTCAAGGCAGCGAAGGCAATATTCAAAGCTTATGATACAGAGTATATCCCTTTATCTATAAAAAAAAAAGCAATTCCAGTTGGAGGTGATTTGAGTATGAGAGCTGCTTGAGTCAGTTTCGTTAAATTCATGATTAATTTTAAAGTTAATGTAAGTTCCAGATTTTGATCAAATTTGAACTATCTGTACAAAATTGAACTTTACACAAGAACCACTGATGTGTATGTAAGTGTACTTACAATGACCCTGAACAATATACATGAATACCAAGAATACCACCTTTTCAGAGCAGCTCTGCTGACTAGGCTTCTGGTCTCTTGCCCCAGTCACGTAGACATCCCGGATCACCCAGGACCATCCCGGATCTGATCCGGGGAGATATCCGTGTTGACGCCGGGAGGCCAAGACGGCAACTTTTGGAGGTCAAAAACATCCGGCGTCATCCGGGGATTGCCGTGTTGGCAGAGCAATCCGGGGTGGTCCGTGTGGCTGCCGTGTAGCTGCCGTGTTGATCCGTGTAGACGCCGCGCTCTTCCGGCCTTATCCGTGTAGCTGCCGTGTTGATACCATGTGTACAGTCATACCAAAATCCCGGATCTCCCTGGACGTCCCCGGATCTCCCCGGATCACCGTGTAAATCCTTTAGCATCCGTGTTTATATGTGACTGGGCCATTACTTCTTGTCTCTCTTGCCAGAAAACGTGTGTTAGCCTTGGGGTAGCCTCGGGTGAAGAATTTTCCCTTGAGAAGATTGTGCCTGTTAAGACGCAACACATTGGACAGGTTCGGGGTAGCCGCAAGGTAGCCTCGGGCGAAGTCTTAAAAAACGCAGGGTAGCCCCGGGGAAGCCTCGGGTGAAGAATCTTCCCCGGTGTCTGTTAAGACCCAGCCTCGGGGTAGCCTCGGGCGAAACCTCACCCTTCGATCAGCCAGGGTAGACGCGGTGTAGCCTCGGGCGAGCCGCCGCGGGCTACCCCGGCAGCGTGTTTTTTTTTTAGACGGCGCAGATTGGGGAAACTAAAAATCTATCGGGGACCCTATCCCTAAACCTAACCCTAATCCTAATCCTAACCCTTACCATCGAAACCTAACCCTAACCCTAACCCCAACCCTAACCCCAACCCTAACCCTAACCATAACCATAACCATAACCAAAAACCCTAACCCAACGTTTTTCCCATAGGTTTAACACGCGCCATGCCCCAATCTGTGCCGTCTTAAAAAAAAAAAAAAAACGCACCCCGGCAATGGTGTCTGTTAAGACGCTCGCTGGGTGAATCTTCCCTCGAGGCGTCACGTGACCAGCGCTAAGTCAGGTAACCAGTACTGCGAAATCCACGAACTCTCCCTGTCTATTACAAGTAGCACGACCAGACTGTACGCTGTGCTTCGCACGGCAACTTCTGCACAACGCGTATTTTGCTGTTGTGTACTCACGTACTAGTAATAAAATGTGTTACACACACACACACTCATACACACACACACACACACACACACAAACTCACACACGCACACAAATCCCGCTTTTGATGTTTAATACAGTTAGATACTATAGTATATCAGATACATGTTACACTGGCATTGATATTAGCAATAGCTGAAGAGAGTACAATTTTGTTGGAGGTAGTTCAAAAATGAAAACATTCAAAGATTCATTTTGTAGAAGTGTGAAATGCTTGTTGTAATACCTAGGCATTATGTAAACAGTTGTAATACTCCTCGAGTTCTGTGAGTTGCACAGTACAGTAAATAGACATGCTCTGATTAAACCTGGGGTTGATTTCATGATTTCTACTTTCTTTACCTCTTTTTGAAAGATCATTATGAAAAGACAAAAGAAAGACGCTTTCACAGTAAACACATTTTTTCAGGAAAAAAAAACAGTTTGTGTAATAAATATTGAAACGCATCTATAGATAAATGTTACCACATGCCTTCAGTGTGTGAGAAGTAGGCCTACACACTTGTCTTGTACATTAGTACTTAACAACATGCTAGTGCAATGACAATGATGTGCGTGTGGAATGCTTTATTTTCAGCGTACCTGTAATGTGATTGGCCGAGGAGAGCGTATCCTCCTCGGTGAAAGTTTTCGAGCAATGCCTGTTATACGGGACACTTTAACGGTTAACCCGTGTTTTATGGAATTTGTAAATTGTTAATGCAATTTTCGCCGCCGAACACCCGGGCGCACCCGGAGAAGATCTGTTAAGACGGGGCTATGGAGAACTTGTCTTCCCCGGGGAAGGTTTTCGAGCAATACCGTCCTGTTAAAACGGGGTACTCTGTGTTTCATGGAATCTGTGGAATGTATAATCTATCTTCGCCGGGCGCACCCGGGGAGAAGGTCTGTTAAGACGGGGCTCGAAGCACATGACTACTTTGTTAATAATTCCTTGATTGCCCTGGGCACTGCGAGTCTGAATTCATGGTAAAGTGAGTAAATGCATGCACATGACAAAATAAGCACATGTCATGTTTTCATGTGCTTGGATACACTGCATTTCAGGATGAATAAATACTAGCTGTGACATTGGAATTTCTCATGATTATGTAATAAAACACTCCACTCCTGCCCATTGTAATCAGGACCATTGTCAGAGTGTTAGGCTGTGTTCACATAAAAGTACACGGTATCCGGTATACGGTATTCGATATTCGTTATTCGCTTTTCGCTATATGCTATTCGGCCATGGCGGGTCACGTAAGGTAGCACGTGTGTCCTACTTTAACTGGCGCCGTCGAGTCGATCCAGTACACCATCACTCGCACCACCATGAGGCAAATCTCTTGTTTGAAGAAGCTACACCCCTGTAGACAATGCCAGTGTATCTTGGCAATCAAGGACTTAAAAACCAAAGATATAAAACACCTGATTCTTGACCCTGGCCTAATCTAACCATCAGTCACCGCCAAGGGGGGGGGGGGGGGGGGGGGGGCACCCGCGAGAGGAGAAGATTATTTTGGTTTTGGCATGGGCTATGTAGCTCCATGTTGCTTCAGTGTGTGTCGACAAACTTCTACAATGCTCTCCTTCTTATTCCTGTATTTTCGTTATTTATGGGTCAAATTTTTTCGTTCGAAATTCAAAACGGATGACCATAGAATTTCTCAATAGAATATAAAATATAAAAATTTAAAAAGAATAGAAAAAATTGAGTGCAGTTTGAATGGTCTGCCACAGGCAGATATCCTTATCATGCTCGTACGTAGTATGACAGCTGTTGCAGTCATTAAACCCTGGCTTGGCCTCCAGGTTTGCCACGCCTGAGTAGAAAGTTATTTTGTAGTGGGCAAATACATCTACTCCTACTTTTCAAACTAGGAATCGTTAGGGGGTATAGCACCCCATCAGCTTCGTTTGCCGATGGGGTCTCGCCTCAAACGGGGGTTTGACGGCATGATCAACTCCCTATCCCATACAGGGAGGAATTCTTTCTCCTACACAACCACCCCAGCAATCTTATCATTACTTTCTAAACTGAGATTGCATTGGAATGTACTTTTTTTGTTACAAGAAAGTTATAAATTCAGTATATGAATACAAAGAAAATGCACTCGGGGTCATTTTTGGTAAATCAATTGAAACTGGTAATCTTTAATTTGTTTAATAACATAACACTACATCAGAATATCAGTCTATGTGCTTATTTTTGCTATTCAAGGGCAAATTCAGACCAAACTTTTCATCATTATATAAACGAGAGATGGTATACGCTGCGCGAAAATTGAACAAGCACGATTCCCACTATACTATACTATAGGCAGCTATACGGCATTTTCAAATAGTGCCCTCTTATGTGACCCGGTATTAGGAAATCATATAGTTTTATTCAAGCTATTCTTGTGCCCTCAAAAACGTGCACCGTATACCCGAATAGTATACTCCATATATGTGAACCCAGCCTTAACGACACACTACCATACATACCAATTGACCCCTGCGTAAAATCAGAATGTTGTACAGAGGGTTGAAAACAGAGCAAAATCTGAAACTTAACTTCAAACTAAATCTTTAATTTATTAAATGAAACTGATTTCAGCTTTCATTTTTAGATTACCTCCAAGAAAATTGTAAAACATTCAGCGATTGCTCATAATAATGTCAGTGTTATCTGATATATAGTATAAAGCTGCGTTCACATAGAAGTATATGGTATACGCTATACGGTATTCGCTATTCGTTATTCGCTATTCGCCATACGCTATTCGGGCATGGCAAGTCGACCAGGTACACCATCACCCGCACCATCAACTCCCTATCCCATGCAGTGAGGATTTCTTCCTCCTACACAATCATCTTATTAACAATTTCCAAACTGCATCAGAACGTCAGACTACGTGCTTATTTTTGCTAAAGGGCAAATCCAGACCGAAATATTCATCATTTCATAACGAGAGATGGTATACGCTGTTCGAAAATCGAACAAGCACGATTCCAACTAGTCTATACTATACCTAGCTATTCGGCATTTTCGAATAGTGCCCTCTTATGTGTACCGGTATTTTTTGAACGCAGCCTTAAGGCTGCGTTCACATAGAAGTAAGAATTATACTATTCGGGTATTCGGTGCTCGTTTTCAAGGGCATGCGAATAGCTTGAATCGAACGATAGCATTTCCTAACACCGGTTCACGTAAGAGGGCACTTTTCGAAACTACCGAATAGCTAGGTATAGCATAGACTAGTGGGAATTGTGCTTGTTCGATTTTCGAACAGCGTATACCATCTTTTGTTTATGAAATGATGAAATTTAGTCTGGATTTGCCCACTAACAAAAATATGCATGTAGACTGACATTGTGTTGCAGTTTAGAAATTGTTATTGCTGGGATGATTGTAAAGGAGGAAGAAGTAGGGAGTTGATGGTGCGGGCGACTGTGTACTGGGTCGACTTGACGGCGCATAGCGAATAGCGAATAGCAAATAGCGAATAGCGAATACCGTATAATTCTATGTGAACGCAGCCTTAGAGAGCAGTATTGACCTTACCCTCAACCATTGTCTGCTGTCTGAATTTGTTATTAAACAATTGAAGTTGGCTTCTGCCTTTTGTCTTTCTCTCAAAATCACCACCTAAATCTGACAAATAAAAAAAAAAACATTACATTTTTGCCAAGCAATGGAGGAATATGAAGGAGAGCTCATTGACAAAAGGGCCGCCGACAAAAGAAGCCATCCCCCCCCCCCAAAAAAAAAAAAGGACAAGAAACGAAAAGCAGTAGACAAGAGCGAAGGAGAAACTTGAGGAATTACATAACTTTCGTGTAGTCCAACTCAAGTACAAACACTTTGTAGGTATGGACTATGCCATATATAACTGGCTTCACAGGTAATAAGTGTGTGACACCCAGTCTGAAAGCAAAGTTACTTTGTTAAATGTAAATACAATGGCATGAAATTCTGACATCCCTACCAACAGTGCTTTTCCATCTGTCGTGCTACGTGCATAATGTAAAGTACCAGAGCTGGAAAGTACGTAGTGGCATAAAGCTTTGAACACTAGATTCATTATTTATTCTTGTAGTGACACATGTTACTTTTACAATGTCACAAAGGTTATACCAACTGTGTGTTTCGTATAGATGGTCATATTAATCACACGTATGCATGTATATATTGGGACCACTGGTCCAGCAATCGGACTACCAATCTCGATGGACTGTATCACGCCCTCAACGCCAGCAAGAGGATCTCAGCTTTCCATTACACCATAAAGTAAACTACGTAACGTGAATCATTTAGGTAACAATCCGGAGAGAGGACTCTATTTTTTTTTTTTTTGGACAAGTACTCGACATTCAACGCGCCAAACCGCTGATCGCCACACTCCAAATCGGTCCAATAATGCGTACACAACCACTCCCCCCACCCCCCCCCCAAGAAACAAAGAAACAAAGAAAGAAAGGAGAGAGAGAGAAAAAAAGGATAGGTAATTTCATTTCATTTCATTTCATTTTTTATTTCATTTCCGGCCAAACCATACAATATGACATTGCATATACACAAAGTCAGTACAAAGTAACTTTTACATGTCCAAATGAAATTTAAATACACGTCATTTGTTTAATGTAATTCTGTGTAATTCACACGTCAAATCAACGTCGGTGGAGGAACACTGCATACATAATATCCCTTAGGAATACAGACCAGGAAGTGGTTTACATGTTTCTGTTTTTTGAGATAACACAGGCACGAGGTCTTTTCACCTGAGAAACTGACACTCTCATGCATTAGACGTTTTAGCACGTAGGCCCAATGGAATTAAAGGGATAATTTAACAAATAGCTTAAAGGAAATGGCTAGTAACTGATCAGTGGGAATCAGTGGGAATGGTAGGGGATGATTGTCCCGATTCTTGTGAGATTCATTTAAGAGTGAATTATATATCTATTGCTGTGTGAAAATTATTTGCTTCAGAATAATCTTATATTCAAGCAATATGCAGTTTAGTGTTTCCATGCTGGCATGCCTGCAGTGACGGTGCATTAAACTGCGCATTACTTGAATTTGAAACCGTCCTGAAGCAAATAATTTTCACAAAGCAATAGATATATAATGTATTCTTAAATTAATCCCACAACAATTGCAACAATCATCCCCCAGTTGTTGTTGTTGTTGTTGTTTTATAGAAATAAAGAGGAGAGAGAAGAATGGGACCCAATACAAATAATTTGCCCCAGACAGCACTTAACATGAAACATACATTATAAAAACTTAGAGAGATATAAACAAGATTATATATATATATATATATATATATATATACATATATATATGAAGAGTGTTCGCAAAAACCGATAAGTCCATTATTTGCTTAATGGAGATATTTGCGATTAAAGGTTAAGAAAAATAAAGAGAATAATGAGAAAAATGTTTTTTCTTTTGACCATAACTTCAAAAATGTACCTTTATATGTCGTGACCAAAAGGTATTATTTTGTTCTTTATGACAGAGACCGTACTTCAAAATCTTCAAAAATGGACTTATCGGTTTTTGAAAACAAACTCTTCATATATATATATATATATATATATATATATATATATATAAACCAAGTCTCCACGAGGGAGCTCATATCGTCTCCACGAGGGAGCTCATAATGTCTCCACTTCATCCCCCAGCATTCCCACTGATTCCCACTGATCAGTTACTAGCCATCCCCTTTAACTAGAAATACTCAGAGAAAGCTAGTGGACAACGAAATACCCATTCTAAATTTCCCATTTCTGAATTTGGTTGGATTCCATCTGGCGTCTTTTCTTAAACTTTATGATTATTTATGATGTCAAGATAGTAGAGTTATACTGGGAATTTTAGGCTAATATGAATTTTGGGGGAGATAGCTCAATTGCATTCGTGAATTCCTGAAATACAGAGGACATCCCCTGCCTACAGAATAAAAAGAAAAATACCCACAAGAAAGTAAAGTAGCTCGTTAAATGCCATGAATGCAATGCATATGATCAGAAGAAGTACTCTAAATAACATCAGTCAAGAACTAAAAAGGGCTGGGTGGTACTGGATGCCACTGTGTCGTGACTTTCGAACCATGGCTTTAAAGGACAAGTTCACCTTCATAGACATGTATGTTGAGTGAATGCAGCAATATTAGTAGAACACATCAGTGAGAGTTTGAGGAAAATTGGACAATCCGTTAAAAAGTTATGAATTTTTGAAGTTTTTGCTCAGTCACGGCTGAATGAAAAGACTAATATAGCTTGTGATGTCACATGAGTACAACGATATAAAGAAAGAATAAAGAAAATACAACACATTTCCATTTTTTTCGCGTAACAAAAGAACTCTCCACTTCTCTCTTTCAGAAGGCAAGGGGAATAATATTACCCTTTACATACGTCAGTAGCAAGTCGAAGAAATGTGCACTTTATTACAAAAGTACAGTTTTGTGAAATTCTTTTTTTATTTTCCTTATTATTATAATTGTACGCATGTGACATCATACACTGTAGTAGTCTTCTCCTCCAGCAGTGACTGCGCAGACACTTAAAATATTCATAACTTTTGAACGGATTGTCCAATTCTCCTCGAACTTTCACTGATGTGTTCTACTAATATTGCTGCATTCTCTCAATTCTTATGTATTTGAAGGTGGACTTGTACTTTGAAAAGGCACGTGCTGTCAATATTGCTTTCAAGAATACTATTTTCAATTGCTTTGTGTACACCAATCGTGCACACGAATCGTTTAGCTTTCCGATACACTGCGTGTTATGGGAGCATGAATTTAGTCTTTAATAATAACAACCTGCGTAGCTATATTAGCTCATAATGACATATAAAAATAGCAAGACAACTTTGAGGTTTCACACGAGTAATGATATGTTGGGCCTAAGAGATTTCCGTTTGTCTGCAGAATGTTCTTATACCTGACTGATGCAGGACGAACAGTGCGATGAACGATATATACTCCTGCATTCATCAGACACCACGCTTTGTGCATTAACGCAACGATTAACGATATTTAGTGAACTTTAGATCACTGCCCCCACCCCCCCCCCCCCCCAAAAAAAAAAAATGATGTGACTTGGTGCGAGACAGCTGTTTCTATTGTCAACCAGGGAAGATAAGTCGTCTTTAACAGCGTTCGCGTTGAAGATGTAAATCGCGATATTATCAAATGGACGAAACAGTAGTCGGTCAATCTTGCAAGGTCACTCTTTTCGTCACACGTATTCCTATAGACAGGTTTGACTATAATCGTGCAGGGTCATGTCGCGTGACTGTGTGTAATCACTGTTATTATATCCATCCTGCTTGTGATGAAAAATAAGATAACGTCATTATAGCTTGTTTTGATTTACATGGAGGCTTCCAAAACGGATGAAGTGGCAGGGGAACTTCAGCTATCAAAACATGCAAGAACTGTAGTTATATTGTAAGATACTTTCTATTTGTTTAAGAAGAACAACGAATTTCCTGCGTGCATGAGATGCAACAAACCATGACATAAACATATATCAGAATTCTCAAGTACTTCCCCAGGAAGTAGACGCAAAGGAAAAGCGGAAAAAAAGGCTAGAAAAAAAGGAAGGTATAAGTCCTCTTTGCATAGTTCGGTGCTGTCACGTGAAAGAAAAACGATAAAAGGTGATGACTGTCTGTAGACACAAACGGCTTGATTGCGTGCTGGTCCTTTTAATGTAATAAAATGAATCAGTGAGTACATGATGCATGATCCGACATTATTTCCATACAGTCACTGACATCAAAGATTCTTTTTTTTTATCTGATTTTGTGAAATGAATTAATAACACACGAATTTGAATCTTATTAAAAGCGTTCATCCCATCAAAAGCTATTGTGTAACTCACTGGTTTTTAGTTAGAGTCTGAACGTGTTTCTATTCGCACCTTTTCCTTTTTAATGTCTCCGCCACGAAGTGTCGCCGGAAGCATTACGTTTTTGGTTTGTCCGTCCGTCCATCCGTCCGTCCGTCATTCCGTCCGTCCTTCCGTCTTAATCATTTTTTTTTTTTTTGTGGACAGCGTAACTAAAAAAAAAAAAACTGTTTCAGGTATTCTAATGAAACTTGGCATGTGTATCTATGAGAGGACGAAGTTGTGCCTATCAACTTTTGGGTGCACACGCTCAAAGCAAAGGTCAAAAGGTCAAGGTTAAATGCTCAAAATCTTACTATTTCCCCATATCTATGGAATGCCTGAAGGTATTTTCTTGGAAATTGGTGTATACATGAACTACCGACTAAAATCACCGGAGAGAGAGAGAGAGAGTGTGTTGGGTTATGAGGTTAAAGATCAAAGGTCAAAGGTCAAGTGAAAATGTCAAAATTTCACTTTTTTCTCCATATCTCACCAACATTTCAAGGTATCTTCTTGGAACTTAGTACATATGCATGCGCTAATTGTCAGTGATCATCTAGCGAATTTAGGGGTCATGGGGCAAAGGTAGGGGGTCAGAGGTCAAGGTAAACTTTTCAAAATGCCACTATGTCCCTTTTATCTATACAATGCCTGCAGGATTTTTCTTGAAAATTTAGTGTATGTAATATGTATTACCCAATTGGGATTCTCTTGGAAGTTTTTTTTTTGTCAAAAGGTCAAAGGTCAAAGGTTAAGTGAAGTGCTAAATTTCACTTCTTCCTTAAACTTATAAAAGGGTCAAAGGTCGGGTACAAATCCTCAAATCCCCAAATGCCTGCACTCATAGACACTATAGCTATTCATCCAATTAAACCTAGCTCAAGGAAAGTCAACATTCAACACATTTGTGACAAACCTGTCATTTTGAAATTATGCCAATTATGTCAAACTGTCATCACATCATCACACATTGTCAAGACATAGTACTATAGACCTATTAAGAAAAACATGCATTATTTCGGAGGCATTCCAGTCGCAATAGCGAGATTTCTTTTTTGTTTTTGTTTTTTTTTTAGTTTCCTACCATTTTGCTTTTCAACGGATACATTGTGTCTGAAAATTAGCAGGATTTTTGTCTTAGGGGCAGTGTAGTCTGTAGTTCATCCAAACGCTTACAATGTTGCCTCTAATTCGTTGTCTCTGGTCTCTTTAATCTGACAAAACCTTCTAATATTTCAGGAATTTTTCCAGACCTAAGTGAGCAGGATGCTGGTATGGTGTTTTTAAAAGAGATCCAGTGGATATCAAATGTGAAAAATAGATACTTCAATGTATTTTCGATAACGGAAATATTTCCTGTTGTTTGGCAAATGTGTCGGAAGTATGTTTAAAGTTCAATAGCGATTACTTTTCACTTTGACCCAGTTTGATTACAAAGTAACATGCAAGAGACAGATTAAAAATGGAGAGAAAAGAAATAATATCTGAATAGACTCCCACAAAAAAAAAAAAATAAAATAAATCATTATGCATCAAGTGCAATGTGTTAAGTTGAATAGAGCTGTTAGTTCCCCAGCCTTTGGGCAAGGCCTCGTTGCTGAAAAAGAGACTAACTGTGAGAGAACGGGTGAACGCTAGACCGAGCGCGGCTTAGTCTCGATCTTCAGCCACGAGGCCTTGTCAAAAGGCTATTAGCTGCCAAGAACGCTACACAACATGCTAGAATTTATTTGATGTCACCGAGGTACCGATTACCCGTTATTCTGCAAAGGTGCAATCTGTGCCGAAATTCATCTGTCCTTTACGTCTGGCAAAAGATGTAGGCATAGTCTCTCCCTAATTCCTTTATCTTGTTAGTATTATCCCATCTTAGTAAGCTAGTGAAGGTGCGGATCTAGCTTTTTTTTTCCAAGGAGGGGGTTTTAGGGTCTGAGATGGGTATTGCGAGCGAGCGAAGTGAGCAAGGGGGACGGGTGGGAGTGGGGTAACCCCCCTCCCACAGTAGGGAGATTTTTCATTTTTAGGGTTGCCAGCTTGCACCTGCTGGCATTGCCCGGTACTTCAAAGCCGCGACAGCTTACTTTGAAAAGATGATACAAAGAGCCGTGTCTTCTTTGATCGACAACATCAAGCAGGTGGAATTCCAGCGGGGATCAGCCATTGACTATGGGAGCCTGCGAGTCACTGAGGTGGAGGCGAAATACTCGCAACTGTAGAAGAGAATGCAGGCAATGGAGAAGGAGGTCAGCGCTCTGAGGTCAGAAGTTGCCAAGCAACAACAGGAGATCAACAAGAGCGAACGCTTCTTGCGGAGAAACAAAATCCGGGTCATCGGGATTCCAGAATCCGCCAAGGATTGCGTCGCCTTGGTTGAGAAATTAGTCCGGAAGAAATTCGCTATGAACGTCAAGGTCGAAAGAGCGCATCGCGACGGGAAGCCCGCGAAAGACCGCCCACGACACATCCTGTTCAAAACGCTGTTTTCAAAACGCAGAATGAAGATTGGGAAGATGTTTTAACCTGTGACGATACCGAAAGAGCATATCAGTTATTCTGGGCTAAATCTGAGATATATTTCAACATTAGTATACCTAAGACCAAGGCAGGGAGAAAACATAATAAACCTATAAAACCTTGGATAACAAGAGGAATTTTGAATTCTTTAAATAAAAGAAATATTTTGTATAAAATTAGTCTTCATCAAGCTAGCCCTGAAAATGTTTCCAATTATAAGACATATCGAAATAGATTAACAAGCATTATCAAACAGTCCAAACAAATGTATTTTTCTAAAAAGATAGATAATGCTCAAAGTAAAAGTTCAACTATATGGAAAACAATCAATGAAATTCTTAATAAGAGTAAATCATCATCTGATTCTCAAGTATTCTATAAAGATGGCAATAAGTAATCCGGTAGACATAGGTAATATGTTCAATGAATATTTTGTGCATATTGGTCCACAACAGGGCTCTAAAATCGATAAGAGTAATTGTGATTTCGCAGATTTTCTGCTACAATCAATAGATTCATCCTTATTTCTAAACCCAACTGATTTTATTGAAATATTAAGAATCGTTCGTACTTTTAAAAATAGTTATTCTGTCAGTCATGATGAAATCAGCACCAATTTACTTAAGCAGATTATAGGTAGTATTTTGTCCCCCTTAGTCCATATTTTTAATCTATCTCTTTCTTCTGGTATTTTTCTTCAGAAGTTGAAGTTCCTTCAAAATTGCTTAAGTAATACCGATTTATAAAAAAGATGATCCCACGTGTGTAACTAATTACCGTCCCATTTCCATTCTCTCTAGTTTCTCCAAAATACTCGAGAGAATTGTATATAATAGGTTGCATGGATTTTTATGTCAGAATGATTTCTTCAATCCTGATCAATTCGGTTTCCGAACCAATCATTCTACTGATCACGCGCTAATGCAGTTATTTGATAGAGTATCGAGTGCCTTGGCAGATCGCAAATATGTAATTGGTATATTTATGGATCTGAGCAAGGCATTCGATACTCTTGACCACAAAATATTATTATATAAGCTACGACATTACGGGGTTCGGGGTACTGCACTTACATGGTTTGAAAACTATTTGTCATGTAGAAAACAATTCGTTTCCTTTGACTCAGTATCCTCCAATACATTACCTGTAATATGTGGAGTTCCCTTGGGTTCAATCTTAGGGCCGTTATTGTTTTTAATCTACATTAATGATATTTCAAACGTATCATCTATGTTACAGTATATATTATTTGCTGATGATACAAATGTGTTACTCACATACTGACCTAAACCACCTAGTTGCTACTCTGAACAATGAATTATCGAAATTATCTACATGGTTTAAAAGTAATATACTGGCACTTAATTTAAGCAAAACTAATTTCATTCATGTTAGATTTAAAAGAAGCTGATCTCCCAGAATATGAATTGTATATTGATGGTATATCTCTTGAAAGGAAACTATTTAATAAATTTCTCGGTGTGTATATATATGAAAACCTAAAATGGGATGATCATGTAAAACACATCATTTTGCCTATATCCCGAAACATTGGCCTGTTAACTAAGCTTCAGTATTTTTTACCAACTCGTGTATTGTTTACTCTGTATAATGCCTTAATCTTACCATATATATCGTATTGCAACATTGTCTGGGCAACCCACAAATGTAACACAGACCGTGTACTTCTCCTACAGAAAAAAGCAATTCGAGTGTGCAGTCGAGCACGCTCTCGAGATCACACCGACCCATTGTTTTTCCAGCTTAAATCCCTTAAGATAAGTCAAACCTCTTGCCTCCAATATTTAACAGAATATTCAAAGATTCACTCTTATCCAACCAGACAATCCACAAATTTACATTTATTTAACCCTAAAACCGCACTCCCGCATCATTCTGTCAGACACTCCGACCCTGATACTTGGAATTCCCTTTCCATCGAAATTAAAAATATGACCACTATGTATTCATTTATGAAGGCTGTAAAATTTCACCTCCTTAAGCAGTATTCCCCAGGATAACATTCTGATTCCTTTATTGTATAATAATCAAATGTATATGAATATGTACGTGGTACATGATGCACGTATGTGTGCATACATATATCGATTTATTTGTCTATCCATATTATGAACATGAATATATATGTATGTATAGGATAGGTATATCATGTATGTTGTATGAGCATGTATATGTATGTGTACGATGTGCCTTACCATTACTGCGTACATGAAATAAGCACGATATATATCATTCCATATCAGATAACAATATGCATAGGATACTTTGTATTCACACATTATTATTTTCATAGTGCATATTCGGTCATTACTCCGGCAAAGGCAACTAAACGTGTTAACTTTAATATCATTATAATATTGTATTTGTCATCATTACTATTATTGTAAAGTAGTTGGAGTGGTACACATACACTCTGTAACTTTCCCTTTTCCCCCTACCCTTCCCTATTTTTTTCTTTCTGTATTCCCTATTCTATCCAGAGTAGGTAAGCATATAGTCTCTATATACCGTCAAGCCTCGGGTTATTTTGGAGACCCTTCTGTTTAAGTTCCATATTGCTGTTTGTATTTGTCTTGTATAATTGTACTAAAAACTATGTGTCGATATACTGTTTGTCATAAATGACATGTACATAATCATATCTGATGTAACGGAATTAAGCAGAAATAAAACAACTCAAAACAACTCAAATAAAAGCAAATTTCTAGGAAATTAAACAGTGTATAATAAACCATAATCATTGCGAAGGACTCTGATTATAACATACGGCGGTACATTATTTTATGTGACGGTGTGAGTTCCTTGGTAAGGAAGCGAATCGGTCGAGCGGGGGATGGTGTGGGAGGGGAATACCCTTTCCCACGATATATATTGTTTGTTTGTTTGTTTGTTTGTTTTTACAGAGTATAAAAGTCGTGTATATAGAACATTATATATAATCTCTATTGAATTAAACAAAGTAAAAAAAAAAATCAGTGCGAACGACTATGATCATAACTTACAGAAACTACGGATAGAGAGAGCGAGCTATTCTCACTTTGCCACTCGTCTGAAATGTATTCATTAAAAGCTAAAACGTAATCGCATTGTTCGAGGTTTATATATATGTGACCGTGCACCACAAAACGAACATAAAGTCGCACACACTGATTTTACGTGAGGACTGAAAATAAGTGAAATAAGTCAACCTACCTGATCTTGACTTTGTCATATTTTCTGAAAGAACAGGTCTTCCTTTATATTATGCTAAAATTTGGTATCATAAAACGGGCGGGAAAGTGTGTTTTTTAGCAGTTTATCTCGAATATTTTTGGTAGAATAGTGTGATTAGGTGTGTCTTTATAGTCCCTTTTTCATTTCTGAAAATCCTTGTACACACTCTTCACTTTCAACTCAAATAACTTTTGAAAGGATAGTGCTATTGCTTTGAAATTTGGCATTAATTATGGATAGAATGTGTTAATGAGGCATGCTCAATTTCAGCTTTATTTTGATGATCCCTTCATTGTTGTTACTCCGGTGGTTTATTCCCTGTTTTCTGTCCCATTCATCGCACAGCCAGCGCAGCTTGGTAAAGATTAAGCGCTTGAATAGGCACTGTACTTCAGAGGCTCTTTTCTCAGTTCACACTTTTCCTGCATTTTTGCTTTCTTTCCAATATTTAAAAAAGGTTAGGAGAGTCCATTTGATTTGAGTTATACATCATTTTAAAGCTTAAAGTCTGTTCTTTCAGAATATGGTCTTAACTAGAAATTCATGTCTGGCGACTTTTTGTTTGTTTTGTGGTGCAGGGTCACATATACTATTTCAAAGCATAGAAGAAAACGAAAAATATAGGGTTTATTAAAGTTATGTTCCATGGGGCACACTCAAGGATGCGAGGCTTCTATCTTGATATACGCTAAATTTACTCATAAGTTGATATTAGTGTATAGATAATATAATTATGTATCTATAGTGTATTATGATTTGCATTTTCACTTACGAAATTAACAACTTTTAGACAAGAAAAGTGCCTTTTATTCATTTTGATCTTAAATTGATTGATTAATTATTTGTTGTTTGTTTGTTTTATTTTTGTTACTTAGCAGTCCAAGGACGGGGTTTAAGCCCCCGACCCCCCCCCCCCCCCCCCCTCCTGTAGATCCGCCATTGTTGTACATGCATCTCAAAATATTATGATACTTCCCCAGAGTGGTTTCGGTATTTTTATGATTTTGTTTAGTAAAACGTTCTAATGCTTTTTGTCCTGTCTTCTCTTTCTCTCTAAGAATATGTTCCCTTTCTCTTTTAAGGTTTTCATTTATTTATTTATTTATTTATTTACTTAACATTTTTTGTGATCTGTGTGTGTGTGGGGGGGGGGCGGATAAAACTTAAAGGTCCTGTTTACCTTTTGGAGCAGTGATTCATTCCCTCCTTTTTTTAAAAGATATCACATTTAATGCATATGTGTAGGTCTATTGTATCACAAAACATCTTATACCATTAAGTTTTCACAGTAAAGCCTATACACCTATACGGAGATATCGTACTTTTTTTTTTCTAAATAAACCATAAATGTTCTATGGCCGGTTTGGTATGGAAACATTTTTATTATAATTATTGTTCACACTTTGTGTATTTAACAACTTTTAAGTTCTGTTATACAGATTCATTTTTTTACAGTGGCTGTTTCTATCCCTAACTCACATTTTAGAACCATTTTAAAGCAGTAGTGATGTGTCTTTGTTTCATCTGCCAATGGTAAATTGTGCCTTTACTCATTTACTTCGGTTATTAAAGTCGCGAACGTTTTTTCCTCACCTGCTTGTCCTTTATGAAAGTTCTCAGGAAACAGTTGCAGTCTCCATAGATCTACATGCGTAGCCCGTGGACATGCTTCTCCATGGAATGGTAATTTTCGACGGATGATACTGATGAAAGAAAGAAGAAAAGAAAATGAAGTGAAAGTAATTATTTCGAAGATTCGTTATTACGTAAATCCAAAGTTCCTTGTATAGAAGATCATGTAACGTAAAATGGGGAAAAGTGTCAAAATACGTGCATTTGCAGTCTCATTCCAAAGGTTTGTCATTAAGAAGATTCGTTAATTCGAAGATGAAAGAGGGTTCCTTGTTCCTTAACCTTATTTCATTTTAGAAATAATGGCCCTTATTTCACACTCATATCAACAAATCGTCTAGATTTTTGCAAAGGCGGCTCGCAGTGGAGTGGCATAATACTTATATATAGGAGTACGGTGGGCGATGGACTCGCGCGCACACAGCGATGGGATGGGAGCGAACGCCTTTTCAAAAGTGATAATGTAATTACGTGATCCGTGTATCCCCTCGGCTAACCTTTTGTATCTGTACTGATTCTTTCTTTCTTAATTCAATCTTCTTTACTTCTTTCTCCTAAAATCCTGCGTAGAGGTTATCACAAAAAGCTCTTGGACTTCTTGTAAGAATGACAGATCTAATGTTTCATTGTGATTGGTTGATCATGACGTCAGTATGACGTCATTTTCTAAAATCACATTTTTGTTCGTATCTTCAATAATGGAATGGAATTTCTCTATGAAGTTTACGTCTCATATAACCACTAAAAAAATGAGTTCCCCCTGAAACAAACCTCTGCAATTTATGAATCAGGAACCTTTGAGGAAATCTGAATACAGGACCTTGTAGCTGTATTTTTTTTCGACTACCTTTCATGTGAAATTCAGTTGATATCACTTGATCACGCTTGAGTGAGCATGACTTAAAGTTAAAATGGTCACTTTTTGAAGTTCATAAGCCCAATTTTGCAACTTTGATTTGGTGATATCAAATCAAATTTCAATTTTCAGGATAAAAACACATGCAACGTATAAATTATGTGATTCTTCTCGTACCATGTTACTTTTGCACAACATTTCACGGTTGAGTGACCACGGAGTGAATATTGCCAAAATGGTCGATTTGATATGTTTCTCGCGGTAATTTCTATGAATTGAGATTGAATTCGTGTGTTGAACAGTTTTTACACACAATTCACGTATTTTCACGGTTGAATGAGCACATTAAAACAACCAAAAATAACACTTTTAATTGTGCAGTTAGAATTGCGTTAATTTCGCGCACTGATATCAAGTGTTGAATGCTTTTTGTATCGTGTTTAATAGCACAGTGCACACAGTGATCTCCTGACATTTCAGTCACGCTTCAATGAACATGTAGGGCTGGAAAACTCTTTTCACCCTATATAATGGAAAAAAATTATTCATTGTTTTTATGTCTTAGTTGAAATGTTGGGAAATTACTCTGAGTTCAATGAAAAAATAACATTTCAATAAAGATGACATTGTGCCATGCTTCAGTGACCACATACGATGAGCAAAGTGTGCAGGTCAAATTAATTGTCTGTTGCTGAAATTCCCATAAGTTTTAAATTTGTCTTGTTTTTGAAGACGTGTTCAGCAATGTTAGCGGAAAGAGCCTAAACAATAAGTGCTGATGCTACCCAAAACTGTGTTATTTTGCCACAACGATCGCATAATAGTCAACCAACATTTTAAGCAACTGTCATCACCATCATAGTCATCAACACGACACGAACAGCGAAGACCACTATCTCACCACAATCAATATCCGTCTCTAAACTCTTAAGGTGCAATCACACATCGCCGGTTTGATGGCGGTTCATGGCGGTTCAGCAAATCGCCGTGCTCCGCCAAAGACCGTGTTTACACCGTACACAAACCGTGGTCATCCGTCACTCATCCGCCATGAACCCCGAGAACCGCGGGGAACCGCGGGGAACCGCCAGAAAAAATCAAACATGTTTATTTTTTCGTGGCGGTCTTGGCGGTTTGAAATGGACCGTGTTCACATCGCCGTCCATCGTGTAAAGACTGGCATCCTCCGTGTTTGCACCGCAAGATCCGTGATAATACCGTGTTAACAACGCCATAATTTTCAAGCGAAAAGAAACAATGAACTTAAAAGAGAATAATGGATCCGGCGATACTTCGTGGCGGAGCAATAAAAAATGGAGAAAAAAAAAAGCAAAGATGAACCCATAATCCACGATCGGGTAAATATATTGAATGCTATAGTTTCCTTACTTCTTTAACACATACAGTAAGAAATAAAGTTTGATGTTCAAAAAGTTGTTAGGTATGTTGAATTACCTCATTTACATTAAAAGGTAAGTTCATAATTGTTATTAAAGCTTAACAGCTTACAGTTATACACAGAAGACTTATGTAAATATGTTATGTTGATACAGATATTATGTTGAAACTTAAGAAAGTAGAGGGAAAAGCAATGTTGAAACTTGAAAAAAAAAAATCACCATTATTGTGTTACGTGAACCTGTAAGTAAAGAGGAAACTATGCAGCCATACTGTATATGCTTCTTCGATAATGTATAATGTACACATGTCTTTTTATTGACTATCGTTGAAGATATTGTTATTATATTATCATCATTGCCGTTCTTATAAAGCACATAATACCTTTGGCAAGGTCTCTATGCGATTAAGAGGGGGAACAAAAAGATAAACAGGAAAAGGTAATTTCAGAAACAGCAACATGCTGCATTAATCATCATCTACAATTACTATGTTACTATTTCAACAGATAAGTTTTGAAAAACATTTTGGACTTATTGATGGAACTTGCATGTTTTATCACTTGGGGTGCTGTTCCACAGTTCTGGGGCGGTATAAACTACGTTTGTCATAGTAGTTTGTTGTAATGGATCGAGGGTATCACATACAGATTCCCCTTACGATTTAGGAACTCTCACAGGCTCATATTTCACAAGGAGCTCTGAAAGGTAAGAAGGAACAATTTTGTGAAAACATGGGTGAACAAGCAACAAGATCTTAAATTCAATACGCGAAATAATTATGTGAAAACTTAATACAGAAAAAGAAAGATGTTGAAACAAGCAAGTACTTGTACATCACTCGATAAATAAACCTGCAAATGAAGAGGAATCTTTGCAAACTTTGTTGGATTCTGCTTCGATATGTATGTCATTTAATGACATTTAATACAGATATTTTAAAAATTAAAAGAGAGAAAAAGCACGTTGAAACCTTGAAGATAATTTCTTGTTGCATCACTTACATCAATCTGTAAAACACAGGGGGCTACAACGTTTCATACTTTCTTTAAAATTGTGTTTAACTAACAAAGCAAAACGCTCCTTGTTGAAAGCCATTGAGGACAAGTGAAAGGGCTCTGATTGCATCCAACTACATGGGCTTGGTATGGACTCCTCCACCTTCCGGGGAGATCCGTGTTCCTACCGCGTCAATCAGCGTTTGCTCCGTGTTCAAAACGTGTTGAGAACGTAGTCGCATCGCGTTTAAGTGCTTTCCGCCATCATTGGGACACGGTTCACGGCGGTTTGAGAACCGCCATGAACCGCCATCTAAACCGGCGATGTGTAATCGCACCTTTAGTGCATATGAGACCAGCGACAACGGTTTCAGGCAAAAGTCGGGAATTTGGAATTTGGAATTTGGATTTTTTTTTTTCTGAATCACACTGCCTATTTCCTAAGCTTTCCATTGATATCAAACACTTGTATTCTTCGGCACCATAAATAGGCACAGAAAGCGAAATAAAATGGACTTTTTAAGTTGTTAGCCTGACAAAATTGCGAGAAAACGGGCTTTGAAGATTGCCCTCTTTCTCAAAGACAATGTCCGAGCGGCGATGCGAGGTGAGAATCAACCATCCGTACAGTGATGCCAATCGATGTTAAGCTCCGCCTTTAGCAACCACATCGCCTTCTGATTGGCTCACTGAGAGAATCAAATTTCCCGGGCACCTTCCTCGGAGCTCAGCGTATGGGAGCCAAAAAAAAAAAAACAACAATGCGTTTCGCTCGGCTTTGTCTACCAGTACGTATTTCAAGAGGGCGGATAAGATAATTGCAAGCGTGATGGTGTACGTGTGTATGGAGCACGCATTATGTAATGGCATCCACACGCCATGACCATGTGCATGTAACACTACCAGGCGCGGATGGCGAATCCACACATTTACAAATCGCGTTTGCATTGTAGTTGATTTGTCGTTATCATTGGCGACCCTTTTGAAGGCAGAAAATTACTAGAGCTGGCAAGGGTCATGCTTCCTGTTTGTTTTTTTACAAGCCTTGCATATGTTGCTTTGTTCGGGGATGTTTATTATATCAAAACAAACAAACAAACACGACTCATTGGTTAGGTGCAATCTTGACGTGTAGTGTTTGAATATAATTGGTCATATTAAAGGGATCGTACAGTTCTGGTTGAGACCTAATTTCAGGTTTCTAACATTCTTAGGTGATATAATGAGAAATCTCATATGAAATATGAAAGAGCATGCAATTCTATGAGGAATGCAACGTTTATTTGATGAAAATTGGTTTTGAAATGGCTGAGATATCCAAAAAAGAGCGATTCTAATAAAGTGTGGGACCCACACTTTGTGACGATCGCTTTGTTTTACTTTGTTTTTGGATGTTTCAGTTATTCTAAACCCGATTTTCGTCAAATAAACTTTGAATTCCTCTTAAAATGGTATGCTCTGTACTATATCGTTAGAGTTTGCAAAATTTAAAAGCCCAATTCCCATCTCAACCAATACTGTACTATCCCTTTAATATGTGACCTCTCCTTTCTTCTCGTCTACCTTCACTTGAGTCAGCCTGCTGTCATAATTTTTACTACGAGTAGACAAATTTGAGAATATTAGTTTTCTTTTCACACAAGTATGTCATGCTACAAGTGACAGGTGAGTTTGCGATAGCATGATGCACGATTTGTGTAGAGATCTGCGACTCTGATGTGATCAAACCATGTTCCCCATGAATCTATATTCACGTTGAATGTTAGCACTGCTGTTCATTTTTTGTTTCACTTCTGTTGTCGAACAATGCGGTATAATAGCTCGGATAGAAAGCTAAACGAAGAGCACGTACTACAGAGCAAACGAATCTATTTTAGCAGAACAATGGAGCATGTAATCATGCACGCGTCGACAAAGCATTCACGAAACGCTGCAACTGGTGTCTCCGAAAGCCGAACTATGTAAATGTGTGCGACGCACCAGCCAATCGCATGCGAAACCCTGCGCCGTAGCAACGCTGGGGATATTAACGCGGCGTTCGAAAGAAGCTCGAAACTGACGAGTGCGATCCAACATAGGATGCTTAAAATTGCATTTTTGATAGGAAAAACTAAGTCTTATGCTATGAAATTTAGTGTAGATGTAGAAAACATATTAAAGATTCGATTTCTGCAAAAAAAAAAAAAACCTAAATCGACAAAAATAATGGTCAAAATCTTTGTACCCCGCCTAGGAGGGAATTTGCTCTTGCGACTTTTGCCTGAAACCGTTGTCGCGGGTCACATATTTGCAGCACGGGAGGATATTGATGTTTAACAAAAGTGAAATGTTTTATCATTAATTGCATTTATTTTCCCTTGAGTTAATGCATGACTTCATGACGTCACAAAGACATCAAGAACTAATGCCCAAATTAGTATTTAGTAGCGAGAACAAGAGCTCAGAGATTTAACTTGAATAATTTCTCATCTCTGCCCCAACAGGGGGATTTCATCAAACTAAAGGCAGACCAATTTCACAGGAATACTTGAATGTTTCAACAAAGGTAGCCATGGACTATAAGGGGGTTTCCGGCCCCATGTACCCTTTGACGTGTAACATTTTGAAGGAATACCAAGGATCACTAAGACATTTATATCGGTCCTAAAACGCAACAATGAAATGATTTTCAGTTGATTTTGAATGCAGAATATCAAAGCAACACCTGCTGGATGACTTCAATAAGATAAATCATTGTTTATAATGTGGTAATTCAACCGTTACATAAACTACATTTCATGCAAAATCCACTGTCAGCTTCAAAAACATATATTCCTCATCTTCACATAAATTTACAATGGAGATTATGACCAAACTGCCATTTTTTCATTATATGAGGTAAAAAAAGATTTTCCAGCCTCACATGCTTATTGAAGCGTGACTGAAATGTCAGATGGTCACTGATATGCGTATGGGTATAGGCACAATATAAAACGCATCATACAGTTGATTTTAGTGTGCAAAATCAACGCAATTCTTACTGCACAAATTTAAATTGTTATTTTTCTTTGTTTTTAATGTGCTCATTCAACCGTTGAAATACGTGAAATGTGCTTTGAAACTGTTCAACATACAAATTCAATCTCAATTGTAAAAATTACCATGAGAAACATGTCAAATCGGCCATTTGGTACTTTTAACACCGTGTTCACTCAACCGTGAAATTTCGTGCAGAAGTCACATGGTACGATAAGAAGCACATAAATTATAGGTTACATGGTCATAGGTTACATTTTTACTCTGGAAAATTGAAATTCGTTCCGATATCACCTAATCAAAGTTGCAGGATTGGGCTTGTGAACTTCAAAAAGTGACCATTTTGACTTAAATTCATGCTCACTCAAGCATGACAAAATGATTTTCACATGAAAGGTAACCGAGAAATACAGCTACATGATCCTGTATTCAGATTTCTTCAAAGGTTCGTGATTAATGAATGACAGAGGTTTGTTTCAGGGGGAACTTACTTTTTGTTCAGTGTTTAGTTCAAATCAAGCTCTTATCATTCATATTCTCAAAATCTATTTCTTCATCAAAAACGTACGCGTGCGCGCGCGTTCAAATGTTGACCTGTCCCATATGTTGTAATATGTTTAATGCTCTTCCAAGTAAACATACCTAAAAAAATTGATTGAATGACGTCATTATCTCGTAAAATCGATTGAAAGTAACCTTGCCAAATTTGACCAGTTTGCGTGTTGTCTCTATAGGAGTGATTTCTTCTTTTTTTTTGGAAACGAAAATTGACATGAATGTCTTTATCGAGCACTAGCTCACTTACCCTTCGGTTAATTTTATCCCATATTTCATTATGTTGTAGCTGAGACTTTGGGATTTCGTAAGTGTGCCTCCATTATTATTTTTTTTTCAATTTTTCTCACGACGTCAGGATCACGTCGAAAAACTTAGTTGAAATTGGCACTTGGCTTCGATGTAGCGTTATCTTCATTCATTCAATAATTCATTCATTCATTTATTCATTTATTTCCATATCAAAACATAACTTTTACAAATATAATAGCACTATTGCATGGTACATTTATACATGATACATGATTTATACTGAATGGAGGGATCATACAAAACACACACGAAGCTTGCTGGAAATGATTCCCTACAAACAATTATTAATACATTTCAACTTAACAATTATCATACAAATTCAATTGATAAAACAAAGGTGGAAGGAACAATGAAAAGAGCACAAAAGAGGCAGAGGTGGAAACAATGCATACTTATACAGTTTCAGATATGGGGGATGAAATAGCTCAGTGGATATCGCATCGCACTTTTAATCTAAAGTTCCTGTGTTCGAGGGTCACCCAAGCCAATTCATTTGTTTTTTTTAACCCTTATATTTTTCTTTATTTCTTTTATAAGTCTTATCCTCCCTTCCTAACAATATTTTTCTGACACTTTTATTCTTCTCCTTCAAATTTTAATACAATACATTAACTATTCTTTATTTTTCTTTCTTTCTTCCGCTTTCTGTGCAATAGATCAAGAACAAGACTGTCACGAGTGGAGTGACAGACGCTCTCCTCCACTGAGGTCAATTTGCCTGGAATTTGTAAATAAGCACTTAAGCATGTAAATTGATGCAAACTGTTTAACATGTCAATAGAAGACATTCCAGACCGCTCTCGGTAGAGCCACGGTAGTGCTATGTTTGGCAAGGAGCGGCAGTATGACATCAGGCCGTGAAGGGGACATCACGCTGTGGTGCTGTCTCCGCGACACATTGTATGAGAATGGCCACTCGGTAACGGTGACAGGGGCCCCCACCCCAGTCAATATTATTTAGAGATACCCACAGATAGCGGTAAGTGCATTATTTTTGTAATTCTCACATTGTTAATTGGAACAATTCGTTTGTGTAAATGAAATCCGAATTGAGAGTGAATTGTGATAAACGCTTTAGTTAATATGTGATACAGAATATATAATGGTTGTTATTTATGGTTGCATGAGCCTGAATATATTTGTATAATGAGGTAATTTGAACGTCAGTCAGGATGTGAATGTAATATGAATGTGCTTCAGTGCTCTGGCTTGAAGTAATGTGACTATTTTAATATTTGAATGGTTTCCGGGTTTCCCGACGGGTCAAGGACCCACTGACACTGCAAGAGGCAGGTACATAAAGGCGTCGTTGACTGTCGACCCGCTCCGAGGCAGTAAGGGAGCATAGAGTGTCGACTGAACTTCATTTCTGGATGCTGAGGAGACATCGCGAAGACGTCCGTCGGGAGAGCAACCACGCGAACGGCAATCACGACGAGTTGCTACGACAGACCACGCGACCGTCTATACCAGCACCAGCATAACGGGACCCCGTCATCGACTTACACCGTCATCGTCATATACGTCACCGACCCATCTCGTCATACATTATCGTTATAAGCTATTCATCCGTCGACTGCCATAATCGAGGTGAAATAATTCCACTTCAAGTTAAACATCATAAAATTCTAAGAGCTAGAAAGCCACTGAGCAGGAAGGATTTATGTTCGTTCTTTTTTTCTTTTTATAATTTGCTGTAAAACCAATAGTCACAGTTATAGACAATTAAAGTATTTGAGTTAACTGAATGCACATGGTTTCCTCCGTTTCGTCTTGTATGAGTTAAAGCCTGCCAACAGTTCTCAGAGGTTATGAAAATTTTGTTGTTCCGTTTGTTTCCATATACAAGGATGGAAATCGGGCAAATTCTGTGACAAAGACCAATATATTGCACATATTTAGTTCATGTCACGAACATAATTTCATGAAATAACAACTACTTCCTCCGACACCATCATGGGTAGGTAAGTTAGGGTCAAAAGTCACACGTGTTTAATCCTGTCTGTTGTTGAATACACGTCCTATTTTCCCCAAATATTGCATACGTAAGGAAATCGTTGCAAGAATCAGTTCATAAAATAACGTTTCGCTCAGATGCCATCTTGGCTCCTTAAAATGGGGTCAAAGGTCAAATATAACACCTCATTCTGTAACCTCATTAGTGTATATGGTATTACCGCAATATTTGGCACATATATGGGCTGTGCAAATGAGGTTCGACGGTCAAATATTCTTTTTTAGTTTGTATCTTGCTTACTAAATGCTCAATCGGGGCCAGATTTTCTATATATTATAGACTATGTTTCCTGGATTATTTCATAAATAACGACTTTTGACTCAAATGCCATCTTGGCTGTATAAGGTAGTGTCAATGGTCAAGACTACTTTGTCTTGGTAATAACATGTCTTATTACTCCCATGCACATTTTGCACACATTTAGCCCATGCCATATGGATCATTTCACGAAATAACAACTTTCAATTCAGACGCAATTTTTGCTCTAAAGTAGGGTCAAGGATCAAACTAATTTCGTCCTTTATCTTGGTAAATACATTTCATATTTTCACTATATCTTGCACAAATATAGACCTTGTCAAGAGGATCATTTCATAAGATTCATAAGATCATTTCATAAGCCATTGTGCATGTAAAAATGAGGTTCAAAGATACAAAGTATTGATATTGTATCTTTGTTGAAATAGTATAACATGCCCCTTCCGTTATAAATCTTCATTATGTCTCTTTGTTAGCATTCTATTTATGCCCTTTTCATTTTAAATCTGTAGGTATGACATTGTTCAGCAAAGCGTGAACAAAAGGTTGTTTTGTTGATTGCACATGATAGATGAGACGATTGAGTATCCATAAATAGTTATGAAAGAATCTTCCAAATATTTTGAAATGTAATTCAGACAAAATTGTCTAAAGTGTAACGTTTTTATTTTATATGCCCAGGATATTGTTTATAAATATACATAAACATATATATATATATATATATATATATATATATATATATACTGTTTATAAATATACATAAACATATTTATGTATATATATACATACATATGTATATACATATATATATATATATATATATATATATATATATATACATGTGTGTGTGTGTGTGTGTGTGTGTGTGTGTGTGTGTGTATCTGACCGTGCACCGCAAAACGAACAAAAAGTCGCACACACTGATTTTGCGTGAGGACTGAATATAAGTGAAATGGGTCAACCTAGCGGATCTTGACTTTTCCATATTTTCTAATAGAGCAAGTCTTCTTTTACATTGTGCTGAAATTTGAGATCATAAAACGGGCGAGAAAGTGTATTTTTTTAAGCAGTTTATCTCGAAAAATTTTGGTAGAATAGTGTGATTAGGTGTGTCTTTAGAGTCCATTTTCATTTCTGAAAAAACCTTGTACACATTCTTCACTTTCAACTCTAATAACTTTTGAAAGGATAGTGCTACTGCTATGAAAGTTAGCATTACTTATGGACAGAATGTGTTAATGAGGCATACTTCATTTCAGTGTAATCTCATAATCCCTTCATTGTTGTTACTCGGGTGGTTTACTTCCTATTTTTTGTCCCATTCATCACGGCCAGCACGGCTAGCCAGCACGGTTTGGTAAAGATTAAGCGCTTGAATAGGCACTGTACTTCAGAGCCTCTTTTCTCGGTTCACACTTTTCCTGCGTTTTTGCTTTCTTTCCAATATTTAGATATGCTAGGATAATTCATTTGATTTCAGTTATACATCATTTTAAAGCTTCAAGTTTGCTCTTTCAGAATATGGTCTAAACTAAACATTCATGTCTGGCGACTTTTTGTTCTAGTCGGGTTCCTTATGTTTGAATTTTAACTTTCGTCGGATTTTTGTGGAGAGTATGAAAACTATCCATTTTTGGAAACGTTACAGTATAAGGAAACAGAAAAACAATGTTTCCAATTGCACCGAATCATTTATGGCCGCCATCTTGGATTTTACAAAATGGCCGCCATAAACAATGTTTTTGTTAATATATCTCAACTTCTAAGTGACACAGAGCTTTTATTTTGACAGCTACATTACCCTTTTCAGGGTCAAAGAATCCAATGTTCCTAGTTTCATGTTTGTTGAGACATTTCCTATAGCATTTCTTGCAAATACATACCAATTTTGTGACAGATTACGTAATATCAATTTACAAAGATTTTATTTAAGACTAATGAAGTGTCTACCTAGCTTGTAATTCCTCAACCACAGGGGATTTTGTTTGTGCGTGTGTGTGTGTGTGTGTGTGTGTGTAGGTGGCGGTGCAGTACCGGGGTGTGGGGAAATCAAGGTCAAGGCTCACTCCCTATCCATCTGCTTAGATGGAAGAATCTAAAGAGGGAACATTTGGAAATTTGTAGGTGTTGTGATTATTTCCCCCGATTTTTTTTTTCTGATTTTGTTATTTTTGGGGGGAGGGAAGGGAGGGGAAAGTGTGTGTGTGTGGGGGGGGGGGGGGGGAGGAGGGGTACAGCCTGTACCCTGTTCTGTGGCCCCTGAACAATACGTGAGGTCGTTCATGTTGTTTTCTTCTCTGATAATACCAGGACATTATTGGAAGTTCGTCTTTGATGTGAATGCCATATTAAGGTAATGCAGGCAGTCAGCACTGAGCTGCATTTATGGTGATGTTAGGACAACTTGTGATGTAAGTGTTATGTAGGAATCACTGCGTAAAGTTTTTCTTCCGTGTATGTGACAGACCAAGGGGGTGTGGTGTAACAAGAGTGATAATAATATCAATGCTGATGGATATTCTCAGAAAATAGGGCCTACATACACATGCTTAGACTGTGTGTCTTATCGCCGTATTCTGTTCATTGGAAACAGCTCTGGCCAATGGTGTTGTACAAATCACCAGAATGTTTCATGATCTGTATTATATGTACCACCATTCTTTAAGAAGGGTGCCTTTGCGTTCTTCGCCACATAGATAACACAGACTTGTCAGAGGACACTGCTGTTGAGAAAGGAACCACCCATGGCACGATTAATGGTATAACATCCAGAAGGCAGAGTTTCCTGGAGAACCGGTTGCACCATCCTTACCGATAGGCAAAACCTAGAGTCTATCTACCACTCCACACCATGTAGATATGCTGCACGTTGTCAAGTCAAGACCACAACTTGCAAAGAGAAGAGACCACATTGTCACCAGTAAAGAAATCTCAGAATGCTTCCAATTGTAATAACTACAGATGGATTGTTGCAACTTCTTTATTTAGAATGGAAGCAGGGGAAACATCAAGCAATATTCCAGGCTGAGCGATTCCAATATGTCTGAAAGCAAGCCACTGACCCAGGCAGGAGCCATACCAATACTCCTAGAGGTGGCACATGAGTGGTCAACCCTGCTGACTGTGATCATTCAAGCAAATCAATTGAGAAACCTGACTTTTGAAGAGCACCCTACAGTCATTTCATTACTTTGACATTGCTCTTTATGAGAACGTGGTTCAAATGCTGGATGCCAGACCTAACCTGACGTGCCCAGTTGTCCCATGACTGGGAGAACTTCATGTTGTCTTGGCTACTGTAGGCGCTCTTGGTGCCTCTTGGCATTGATGAGGCTGGGTTATGATATATCTCAGCATCAGCTTCTATATTATAGAAGCTGATATTTTAAGGTCTTCAACAATAAAGCAAATCCTGAAATGTACACATTATAGGGTGCTCGTCATGCCCACACCTATTCATATAATTATGTAGCTCTCTATGAAATGGCTCTGGAAAAGTTCTTCAAGGAAATCCTATAACTGAAAGAGGTCTGTCTGAAGGCAACAGACCAAGTTGAAGCTGAAACGAAGCAAAACAAGCAAACACCACTTTATACTTGAGGCTTTGACCACTACTGATGTTATCACCGCTTTCGAAGAATGTGAAGAACAAAAACAAATAGAAGAATGCAATGTTCAAGGCAATGATGAATTACCTACATAAAGTCGAAGCAATCCTATGTTTTGTCTCTGCAACCAGAAATGCTGATCAATCCAGTACCAGGTCACAGATGGCACAAAATATTCCAACTAGCAGATTCCTTTTACAAAGCAAGTCAAAGGCAAACCTGACCAGCTATCTTGCTTCAAATACTCTAGAGTACTACAGTACAACACATACATATGTCATCATCTCTTCTTCAGGGCATACCAGGAGCAACAAAAATGACTTATTTTCTAGGATAAGAATCATGACGACGTAGACACACTGTTGATCTTCCATGCTGTCCTAGCATCACATCAAAACTCATCAAACGCAGAGGTTTCCTTCTCCACAGACACAGATGTCCTTCTTCTTCTTCTTCTTCTTCTTCTTCTTCTTCTTCCCTTCTTCTTCTTATTAAGTGTGCCTCAATCAATTAGCTGAAGATTCTTGCAGACGGTTAGTGTTCTAATAGTCATAGCAAATATAGTCACTAGTGTTAGTTATAGCAAACTTCGAGCTCATGCTAAAGAACATGTCCATATTCATGACCTCTGGTTTATGGATATAGAACCTATATTATAGAGAGCCATAGGGCCAGTCTTCTATGCGTTCACTGGTGCTGACAACACTGGAATTCTGTACGCATAGCAACCTGGCTGCAAGTTTATATGAAGGCAGAAGAGATGTAATCAGTTTTCTGTAGATGGTTTCCACAGGGGAGGAAGGGGCTGAATTTGGTTGCTGGCTACTCTGGCAAGCTTTGTCTGTTCAGCCTACTAACTCAAATACATCCACATCAGGACTATCTCCGAACTGCGATGGAATCTCTTCTGCAAGCATTTTTTTTTTTTATATAGAAAATTGTTTCTTCTAAGATTCAACCCATTTCTATCATGAGGAGCATGTTTTCTCCTCGGTGGAACATTTAAGTATGATCATTAATTTGTGCAATAATCAAAGAATCAGAAAATGTAATTCGGGTGAGTTTATCGTTGAATCTAGCTTATTTTTTGTTAGCCCTGAATTTCTTTGCTGGTGCGGCGTTCTGTCAAAGTTCTTTTACAGGCTTTGACTATTTGTGTGTACGCTTTCTTCCTGTGTTGTTTATGTATTCTATGTTCTTTGATTATGTTGCCTTAAGTCTATGTTTTCGTGAATTTGCCTACTCGCTGTACTATTCGTGAACCCGGAATTGTCCATGCATCTTTTGTGCCAAAAATTTTCATTCCTTTGCTAACTCGTCAGCTGACATACCTTCATATACGTTATGCCTCTTTTTATGGCTAATCGACTCAATGTAGCATTTGATTCCCTAGATGATGATGAACTCTTTGATCTGTTTAGATGTTCCCCTTCGGAATTAAGTCGGAATAAGTCACAATCGTCTGCTTTTTTTGACGATCTTATTGTTAATAATGTAAACTCATTTTCAAAAGATATATATAATGATTTTGATTTTTGAATATGACTCCCCTCAAATTCCTTCTAAATATGTAACTGTTGATCAGTTTAAAGATTATACAAAAAGTTTTTCACAAAGTATATTTCTATGTTACATTTAAATATAAGGGGTATTAATACACATTTTGATGAGTTACAGATATTATTAGATAATCAAAATAATCAACAAACTTCAGTAATAGGCTTAACTGAAACATGTTTATCATTTGGCGTTAATTTGCCGTATGCATTAAATGGTTATGAGTTTATTGTTAATAACAGAGTAAACAGGACGGGTGGTGGAGTCGCTTTTAATTTATCTGAAAAATTAGAATTTAGTGTTTGTGATGAATTAAATGTAATGAATGAAATTGTAAAGATTTTTTTTTTGTGGAAATTTGTATTCCGCAAAATAAGAATATTATAATTGGTATTGTTTATAGACTCCCAAGTTCGAGTTCCAAGGATTTTTTGAATTGTATGACAAATTTATTAAAAAGTCCTTTGTTTATCAATAAAAGCATTTTCATAATGGGTGATTTTAATAATGATTTGATTAGGAATGATAATATCACATCTCAAGAATTTCTTGAAATGTTTTTGTCAGCCTCTTTCTTGCCACTAATTTCGAAGACAACTCGTATTACAAATCACTCCGCAACCCTCCTTGATAATATTTTTTTTTCTAATTCTGTGCAGATTTTAAATTCTGCTATAATTTTATCTGATATAACTGATCATTTCCCTATTATAACATGTTTTGATCTTAAACATTTGGTTAAGAAGTTTCAATTTTCTTCCTTTAGACGTAGAGCTTCACCGGAAAATTTGACTAGCCTTGGTGCTTGCTTAGATAGGGCTGACTGGTCTAGCGTTTATGATAATGATGACGTAAATGCATCATTTGAAAATTTTTCAGGGATTATGAATAAACATTTAGATGAATATATTCCTAAGATAAAAGATAAGTTAGTTAATTATAAAACGTCTCCTAAACTTCCATGGATATCAAAATCTGTTCTTCGTTCAATAAATAGGAAAAATGGGTTGTATTATAAATTCAAAATGAAAAAAAAAAACTGAGAAGTCAAAAAATAAATACACGTCGTATAAAAATATTATACGGTTGGAAAAGAGGAAACATCATATGATTCAGTTAGAGAAATATAAACATGATATAAAAAATACATGGAAGATATTGAAGCAGGCTATGAATATATCAAAAAAGAAATTAAATATTACAAAGTTAAAATATGATAATAAAATTGTTGAAGATCCTAATGACATAGTTAATATTTTTAACTCTTATTTTTAAATGATTGGGGAAAATCTGGCAGAAAAAGTACCATAGTCAAATATGCATTTTTTTTTACATTCTTAGGTCAACCAAATTCTAGTTCATTTTTTTTTTGTTCCAACTACCAAATATGAAATAATATATATTGTTACTGCAATGAATAATAAACGAAGTGCCGGTTATGATGATATAAGTAATTTTGTTTTAAAGGGAATTATATCATTAATTGCTGACCCACTTTCATATATTTTCAATAAATCTATACTAAGTGGTGTTTTTCCTAAAATTATGAAAATAGCTAAGGTTTTTCCTTTATTCAAAAAAGGAGATGAATTTGATGTAAGTAATTATAGACCCATTTCTTTGCTTTCATCCTTATCTAAAATTTGTAAAAAAATGGTGTTTGTAAGAACAATCAATTTTCTTAATTTTCATGTTTTTACAAATTCTCAATTTGGGTTTCGTCAGAAACACAGTACCATTCATGCCCTTTTGAAGTTTATTGACCACGCCGCGCATACTATTGATAATCATTCTCATCTTATTGGTATCTTCCTGGACTTCTCCAAGGCCTTCGATACGATAAATCATGACATTTTATTATATAAATAATTTTGTCTCATTATGGAATACGGGGGAAGGCCTTGGAGTGGTTCAGGAGTTACCTACAAAATCGAAAACAATATGTATCTCTGAACGAGAATGACTCAAATCTAGAATTTATTAAATGTGGCGTCCCACAGGGTAGTTTATTAGGACCATTACTTTTTTATTATTTATATTAATGACTTTTGTAGATCATCTGATATACACTCATTTATACTTTTTGCTGATGATTCCAATGTTTTCTTTTCTCACCGAAATCCAGATACTCTCGTAAGCATTGTTAATTCTGAACTGAAAAAAGTTACTCAGTGGATAAGAGCTAATAAATTATCACTTAATCTCAAGAAAACTAAGTATATGCTTTTTAGCAAATCTGTAGAAGCTTTGCGCACAAATATCATTTTTGATGACACTCTTTTAGAACGTGTATCTCATATAAAATTCCTTGGTATCACAGTGGATGATAAACTTTCATGGAGACCGCACATTATTAACATTAGTACAATCATTTCACGTAATATTGGTATCATAAATAGACTCAAGTCTCATATTCCAATTTCCTCTTTGTTGACCTTGTATTTTTCTCTGATTTTACCGTATCTTAATTACGGACTCCTAGCATGGGGTAGTGCCCATCAAACTTTATTAGATAAATTACTATTACTGTAAAAAAAAAAAAGGTACTTCGTATCATATGCGGCGTTCCGCCACGTTCCCATTCAGGGCCATTGTTTACTAAATATAAGATTTTGAAAATCAAAGATTTGTATTTTTTCAGCTTGGTCAGTTTATGTTTAATTACAATGCAAATGCACTTCCCAGTATTTTCAATTCAATGATTCCACGGAATCGGTTTTTTCATAATTATCCGACTAGACAATCTAATGAGTTTCATTTGCCCCTCCTGAGAACTTTATTAGCTGAGAGTACATTTATATACACCGGTCCTAGATTTTGGAATTCATTAAGCTGTGAAATAATAAATTCCCCTTCTTTGCATTCTTTTAAGCGCAAGTTGAAATCATTTCTGTTAAATCCTCTTTGATATATATTTCGTCATTAGATCTCATCAACCTCAGGGTTCATCATCCATCCACCAATCTTTCGATTACTGACTTCATTATTACGTAATGGATTACATGGATTAATATGCAATAGTCATTAAATCCCTGCACAGCTGCGTGCAGTACCAGCCCTCGAAAGCACATTCTCAATCACCCCCTGTTCCATTTTCCTAGTTCAGCGTGTAGGCATTCTCTTATTCTCTTTCTCTTTTTTCTTTTCCTTTCTCTCTCCCTATCTTTCCGTCTTTTTTGTCAAGTCGTGTCATGTCTTTTGTATTTCTCTTGTCTTGTTCCGTTCTGTCGTAATTTATATCTGTGATAAGTATTTGTAAATAAGTAATTCATAAGTTTGTTCATTTTTTGAGTGGTTCACAACATACAAGCTTGCTTTTTAGTGGACCTCTCAGTTCTTTTTTTTTCTCAACTGAAGCATAACTTTGTACTTTTTTGCCAGTATGCATTTTTTTTTATTTATATCATTTATTTTTTACAAAGTCGAATGTTTATGTTTATGATGTAATTCCAAATATATTATGCGTTATGTTTTGTTGGAAAAAGAAGAATGAAAAATAAATGAATTGAATTGAATTGAATTGAGTGTCACAATGATGAGGACAGTCAAAGCAAGCACAATTAATGTATGGACTGAAGGGTGGCGATCATGGAGATTATAATAATGTAGAGAAAGTTGTTGCCTCAAAGAATTTACCAAACCCATATTTGTCATTAGGGGTATATTGGTTCGTGATGGACACTAACTATCAAAGTGGACATATAAAGTCTGATTACTTGTAGAACAGTTAATGAAACAGAACATGTCAGTTTGTGGTTGTATCTACATGAAAGATTTTTAAACCATTCTATTTATGTGCCAAGGCAGCAGCGAGTGTCAAAATGAGGAGGGTATTCAGACCAAAAATGAAACTGACGATGACAATGATTGAGATGAGATGGAAAGAAAGTTGGTTGCCTCAGAGATTAAACCAATTTCTGTCAGGAGGACCATGCTGGTTCTTTGGTTAGACAAAACTCATAAAACCCGATACAATTAATCACTTTGATTATCAATTTTATGCTGATTACTTTAGAGAAGTGGTCAGTGTCAATTTACGATAAAAAAAGAAAAAACAAAAGTCAAAAACAAATATAAAATACAAAATAAAATCCAAATATAACAAAATACATATGAATTGAAATGACTTTTATGATGTACAATTATTGCTGAATATGCTATCCACAACAGATATACAAACAAAAAAGTAGACTCTCAATTATCTATAATTACACTAAAATGTGATCTTGGGCTTAATTTGCATAATTAATTGATAATCTAAGATCACAAATCATGTATCATTTCAAAAAATCTTGTGACACAATCGTGTAGATTACGGGTGTCATGCACTCCAAATTTCGTCGCGATCGTACCATGGATGGCCAAGATTTGGAGGAGGGGGGGGGGGGCAGTTTTAGCACAGCCAAAAACGCCTGGACCGATTGGCAGGGGGTAATGGAACATTTACATCTGATTACTTAATAGAGACAATGAAATAGGAAATGTCAGTCAGGCAAGTTCACAGTTGAATCTGACTCTTTTTTAATACGGTTTCCTCTGCCATTGGCATTCTTCTTAGATGCCTAAGAGATTAAATCCATTTCTCTTATGATGAGTATATTGGTCCCACAGCCATAGAAACTAACTTATTGCAATGTTCATGTCTGGTCACTTGTAAAACAATTAATAAAATTGAAAATGTCAGTCATGTGAGGTTATTGTTGAATCTAGCTTATCCATTTTGCTACCGTTGGATGTCTTGGCCCTGGAAATGGTGGTTTTGCTGTCAAAATCAAATTTGAGGGTCATTTAGAAGCCGATATATTGAAGAAAACATGTTTTACTGCGGCCATTTTGGAAAAATCCAAGATGGCGGCCATATAGGTATCGGCGCAAATGGAAACCTTGTTTTCCTGATTGCCTATACAATAACCTTTCCAAAAATGTATAATTTTGATACTCTCCAAAAAAAATCCGGCGAAATTACATAAGGAACCCGACTATTCGTTTTGCGGTGCAGGGTCACATATATGTGACCCGCTACAACAAAAGGATCCTAAAGTTACTGACGGCTAAGCCGAGAAAATCGAGTTTGAAGCCACATCATCAACATTGGTCATAACAATCGGATTTCTGTTTTTGGCATAATTTTGTAGTTTAATATTTTGTCTATCATCTGCCGACATTTTGTAGCTAAATGATCAAAGGAAAGGCAAGAAATTAATGTGTTTTTTTTTTTTCTGGGCCATGATTTTCCGACTTTCAACATAACAGAAACATGTCCGAAGATTTTGGATGTATCGCCGCAGGTAGACTCCGCCCCCAGCAACGAGGGAGTGATCTTATTGGTCAGTGCTTGGCATTCTAATTAACTGATTGGTCATGCGTAAATCGCTGGCGCTAAGCCTGAATGAACATCCCGGAGGTCGCTGGGAGCGTGCCTTCTATTGTCAAGCGGTGCAAACTGTCTCGCCTCCTCTTGACCATGACAGCGTCGGAAGGAAAACTTTGAAGGCGTTTTTCTCGAAACTATGATTTCATTAACCACTTGACATGCGCTAATAAAATCATCGATATCTCCGCAACCGAGTACTTTTATTAGTTATGCTATGTATGAAATTAAAGTAGAAGAGAAAGGGAATAATGTCATGTCATTTTTAGAGAATTTTCCTCCCCCGACTTTTGGATCCTTTTGTTGTAGCGGGTCACTATGCTATGATATCAGTCATAATTAAGATATAACACAGTCATTTTCCAAAGAAGAATAATGACAAACTATTTCTTAAAAACATAGGAAACATGATGCATGGTGCCTGATTCAAACTTATTACATAGTGGTAATTTCAAAGACACTCCCCTCTAATATGAATGGAACAATTTCCTACCGCCCCTAATCTTCTGGCGTTTTCATTGGTCGAAATCATGAGATATGAATTATGCGAATGAATTGGCATAATATATCAGTTATGCGTGGCGCTCATTTTCAGCATAGTGATGTTTCCTTTGAAAAGGCGCTCGCTACGCACTCTCGCAGCTCGCCGCGGTCGCGCGCTGTGTGTGCGAGTCCGTTACTCTCTGAAAGTATGTCGAGCTCCCTTTGCAAAAGGCTGCAAATCGTCGGAATTAGCAACCCGTATTCATTTTCTGACTAACAATTTTGCGAATAACAATACCTCTTCCCTTTTCAGAATTTAGGACCTCCAGGATAGTAAACTTACGAAATAACGAACCTTATTTCAGTTAGTATTGGAATAACAAATCCTCGGACCTAACAGTAACCCTCTTCAACAGGTATATCTACACATTATGTTTGTTTGTTTGTTCATTATCCATCTGGAAAAAAAAAAAAAAACATGGGTCTCTTATATGCATGAGCTGCAAAACGCTCGCACAGGAACCCGTCCTTTCTGAAGGACAGAATGTCTTGCCTCTTCCCAAGGGAAATAAAGAACATCGGTCACTGCCGAACGAGCGCCCGAGTCACCTGCGATGCATGTGTAATCACAAAGGGAAACTACGCATATCATAATATATTCGTTATGCTTTAGTCATGACAAAGCAGAAGTGAAACTCTTCACACACATACACACACACACACACACACACACACACACACACACACACACAGGTAAATGCACACACACACACACACACACACACACTCGCGCGCGCAGCCACGATGGATAAAATTTATAGTCGCGTTTTACTGGGATATGTATTCTGTAGACAATAATCCGGGCTCTACATCTCCTACTTTGAAGTTACGCTCTCCTAAAGTCACGCTCATCGTCTGGGGTCGAAGAAATCTTTTCGCAGATTCGTTAGTGGTCGCCTGTTTTTAGAAGTAAGTAAAGTGGCTGAAAGATTTATTTGCATGATCCTCCCTTTAAGATCTTTTGTATTGGTATTTGTATTGGATATGTTGAATGTGTCGAAGACCTTTTCTCCCTGCTAGCAAGAATGACATGCTCGCTAGTAAGCCAGAACAAGGAGCTTCTGAAGCTCGTTGGCCGGAAAGACGTCGGGAGTTGTGAACGACACAACCTAGCCCACAATCTGAAGTTTGATTGATATGAGTTGCGAAGGAGGCAGGTCGTCTTCAATTTCGTGTTACGTGTCATTGGGTGTGTAGGGAGTGCGAAAATGAAAGGCTGTGTGAGAACTAATTTATTTTCTTTTCTCAGGCTGCTCTTAATAAATTATACGTGTACAAGGAACTGAAACTAAATTCTTGACGAGAATAATTGTGACCTCTTCCGCTTTTAACAGAGCGGGATGTGATGATAAGATATTGTGTATGTGCATTGAATGACAATGCCTCAATAGCATGCACGCTTATTATTGCAGGAATTCTACTCCATGTTACTGATAAGCAGAGTGTAGGCTTACTGCAACCCCCGGAAAATAGAGGTGGGCAATAGAGAGTCAATTTAGGACACATTTTCAGAACATGCTCATCACACCTTACGTTGATGATTTTGTGCGTACTGACATCATTTTTGGAAAAAAAAAAAAAAAAACGGAAAAAAAAATTCGAAATCCGGGCCACCAAAATTGTCTTTTTTTTTTTATTTGGTGTTCCGACTTTCATTTTTGGGTGGCCCCGGCCCAACGAGTCACCGTTAGTGTCGAGCCCCGGATAATTTTAATGTAAAACACAATGTTCGACATGATACTAACTTTTGACCCATATTTAGGGATACACGTTCCTTCTCCTTTATATCTACCCAAACCGATTTTTCTTTTTTACATTTTCTTATTTTTTTTTTCAAGTCATAGTAACTACCGTCCTCATAATAACACCTTCTAGCTATCAGTTTGATGTTTCTAACGAAAAAAAAAACAGCAGGAAATATACAAATAACTAACGTTTTACATGTATGTGCCATGCACATACCGGTGTGGCCTATGCATCCAGGATGCATGTCAACTGTGAAACCAGTGCTAATAATGTATCTGTTTTTGTGGTAATTAAGATTTGGTCATTAGACCTGCATTCACAATATACAGTTCCACTCTACGTGCGCACAAATTTAATTGCGAAATTACTTGAATAAGTCATCTATATGTGCCAAGTGTTCCTCACAGAGGTAAAGTTTCGATTGGATGATGGGTCCCATCATTATATTACATAGAAGAATCTACATCAACAGTACTGTCTCTACATCAGCTTGCTTTGGGCATCAGTGCTGATGCTGATTTGTCGATTTCATTCTTTTTATATGCTCGATTGTGTATGCCTCATGCTCTTGGTCTCAACATATACAAAGGTACCAATTTCGTGCACCTTTGTAATCCCATATCACATTGCAGAATTCAATGACGCCCAGTTCACTATCAAAAGTTACTTCAAGGTTGGAATGGACAGTTGGTTGTTTGATGCCATTGGTTGACTTTAGATTGAATGCATTCACCATCGAACAGTAGGCAGATCAGGGGCAGGGAGATTATCAGACTGTCCTCCAGTCTTTAGAGGAGTATAGATCACCTTCATGTCCACCTCAGAGATTTGGTTTCAAGACCTTATACACATGTGAGGGCACAATAGCCTTGATGGGATATGAGTCTGCGGTATGGCTGCTCTCCACATAAAATAGCTTTTAGTTTCGTGAGATCTTGGGTATCCAGGCAAATCTTGAGCTCATCAACATTTTGTTATGGGCCTCCCTATGTTTTACATTCATGTAACAGACATCTTATGCACATACTCTAACTGCTTCTTGTGCTAAGTCGATATTTTGGAATGTGAAAAGAAAACTGGAAATAACTAATAAAGTCAAAGTCAGTCTCTCTCTCTCTCTCTCTCTCTCTCTCTCTCTCTCTCTCTTCCTCTCTCTTTTAGCCTGTCAGTTGAAGAAACTCGGAGATGGACTGAGAACGTTGCATTTTTTCTTTTTTTTTCTTTTTTTTTTTAAGCTGATGAAACCGTTATGGCATTGGCACCAGAAATATAAAGTGCCCCAACACCTTTTGAAGCGTAGCGCCGGCCATGTTCACAGTATAGAAACTCAGAGAACTTGATTACTGTCTTGTTATGCCTTGCAAAACATCCTTGTACAGATTTCTGTTTCTTTTGCAAGAAAATTGGCGTCAGCCCATCGATGATGAAATACCTCACGTTGGTCAGGCATCTCTGCACGACTTGTTACTCCGACTTTATTGCGATATGATAAGCACGAAATGTCCCTCATTTAATGTTCCAATATTTTTGTGCGTGTTCCTTGTACTTCTTGTTGATCTGGAATTTGTCTCGTAGAAGCATTCCATGGTTTGGAGCTAGGTATAGTCGTCGTACTCATGATGAAGAAAAAAAAAATGTTGTTTCTTTTTTTCGATGGCACGACTGACCACCTCAAACTATAGCCGATCCGTCTCATCCTGCATGTCGTCATTCTGTGTGTGTGTGTGTGTGTGTGTGTGTGTGTGCATGTTTTTTGACAAATTTTCTTAATTGTTTTCAAGTCATATTAACTACCATCCTCATAATAACAACCTCTAGCTATCAATCTGATATTTTCTACCAAAAATACAGCAGGGAATATACAAATAACTTACGTTATAGTATTATACACGGGTGTGTCATTCTGTTTTACTACTTGAAGGTCGGCAATGCATTGTCTTTCATACTCGAGTGAGTCTCCCAGGTAATATTTTGATTTTGTTAGACTGTCCATAACCTTGTTAATCACTTCCTTGGATCTTACAGTCAATTGTTTAAAGTTGATTTTAAGGTACAGCCCAATACAAAAAAAAGGAGCATCAAGACAATTTTATTTTGTTTCGTCACTGAATCCAAGTCTTTTGAATCAATAGTAAAGTCCAAGATGAATAATTGACAGTCATTATCATGGTGATTAGACCCTTCATTCTATACTTGCAGGTCGAAGGTTGCAGACGTGCAGTTGTGCTTTCGCTTTTCTACTTGGACTATTAATCAAATTTTGTATCTATTTTCTGTCATTAAGATTTGATTAATTATTGTTTGTTCTTCCTGATCATAGGCGTGATCTTCTTTTCGTTTATTGATTTATTTCTGCTGAATTTGTTTTGAATTTTGACCACAGATATGAACCCATATCATCGTAAATTGTTCGACTCTCGGCAGTCAAGCACTGCTTGCAGTCTGTCGCAGTGCGGGCACGTCCGCTGCTCTTTAGCTTCCGCCAAATACAGTTTCGCAATGTATAAATGTTATCTTTCGCTTTACTACCTTGACGGTGAATTACTTTGTAGGAACATTTATCATTGCAGCGAACAGTATGTTATTTTTGATATATTTGCCTATTTTTCTCTGTTTTGCTTTATTGTATCCACTATTATTATTATTCATGTATTTTCGAATGAAATTACATTTATTTTACTTGTGAAAGGAAAGTATTATCTGTATACTACTGTGTTATCATATATCCATAGTGTATTTACATCTTATGTACCAAAATTACATCTGATTCTGGGTATACGTGTGTAAACTGCGTAGTTCGCTGCATGTTGCCAAAGCTAAGTGTGCCCTATCATGTGGCTGCCATTTTGTTTCTCACCTCCTCTAAACACGCGTCCTCTTTATTCCTTTTGTCCTATATTATCCCGACTATTCAATTTATTGAGAGGCCTAAGACTTTCTTCAGAGCTCCTTATCGCTTGACCTCTTTCCACTGTCACAGCCGGTTTTTTTTTTTTCCCTTTGTAATCGGTCCAGAGCGCCTTCAGTTTTCTTTCACCCCTTATATTCATTTTGCCTCTCCCCTTCCCACTTCATTTTGAGGGACTTTACAGTACTGTTTAAGGTGGGGATTCTTGTTTTGAACACGCCTTATTGTGAAAAAGAGAAACCTATAATAAATATGAAAGAGTTTGTTAATTCAAGAATGGTTCAACGTTTATTTAATGAAAATTGGTTTTGAATTGGCTGAGACATCCATACAAGTAATAATTATATAGGTGACAGGCCACCCCTTTTTATCAAAATCTCTTTGTTTCACTTTTTTTTTTGATATCTCACTCAGTTAGCAAAATATCCGGGGCCCATATGGGGCAAATGAAGAGTTTCGTTTCGTTTCGTTTCGTTTCGTTTATTCATTCCAATAAAAAATCCGTGGTTACAAAACACACAAAACAATAATCAATCGAAAATTGACATAATACAGACAAACAAGGTTCAAGTTTACATATTTGCCAAAAATAAAAAATTCATGGAAATGAAAAAGAGAACTAGAGAAAGGCCTTGCGGCCTTGTATGAAATAAGTTCCCTCAGGTATGTACGAGTACTAGATTATGGAGGCACATAGAGTGTTTTACAGTTTCGAGACAAGAACAGAACAAAAACAACAAAAACATATAGATGTAACAGTCATATGAAAATGTGCAGAAAAAAAATATATGGTTCAGTATCTGTCAAGAAAGTACTTTTTGAGAGATTTTTTGAACATCTTTGAATATTTTTGACAGCGTATATCACTTGACAAAGAATTCCAAACAACGGGTAAATTAAACCGGACAGATTTTTTAAGCAAAAGTTGTATTAACCTTAAACATATGAAATAAATTACTGTTACGAGTATCATAATGATGGATGCTGTTATTTACGAAGAACATTTCAGAAATATTAAGAGGTAACATATTCTGAAAATGCAGAAATCCAATTATTGCTGTATAATATAAGAACAAATCATGGAAATTCAAAATCTTCAACTTTTTAAAATAAAGGGGCTGAATGAGCAAAATAATCACTACCAGTGCAAATACGAACTGCCTTCTTCTGCAACTTTATCAATGCATCTACTTTATACTGACTACAATTTCCCCAAACAACTACACAGTATGTTAAATAAGGTAATATCAATGAATTATACAAAATAATAAGAGCACGTAATGGCAAATGATATTTTACCTTATGCAATATGCCGACACACCTCGAAATTTTACTATTAACATAATCTACATGTGTATTCCATTGTAAATGTTTATCAATATAAACACCAAGAAATTTAACACTCTCTAATCTTTCTATACAATGTGAATCAACTGAAATTTCAATGTTCTGTATGTAATCAAAAACCTTACTAAATTTATTATAAAACATAAAAAACTAGTTTTATTAAAATTAACAATCAACTTATTACTTTTAAACCAGTTACTAACCTTTTCTAACTCAAACTCAATATTATCCTTCAAATTTTCAGTTCCAGATTGGGTATAAATTAAGGTGGTATCATCTGCATATAATATGAAATCAAAATTTGTAGAAGAATGGATGATATCATTAATATATATCAAAAACAGCAAAGGACATAAAATAGAACCTTGAGGGACACCATAATTAAATGCAGTTAAAGGTGAGGAACAATTTCCGAAAACTGTATATTGAAAACGGTTTGATAAATAATCTGAGAACCATTTTAAAGGGGTCCCTCGAATACCATAATAATGTAATTTATACAATAATATTTCATGATTTACAATATCAAAGGCCTTTGAAAGATCCAGAAAAAAATCCAAATGCAAAATTATTCATATTCAAAGCTTTAACAACTGTATCTTGGAGTTTTATCAAAGCATGATCAGTCCCATGATTTTTTCTAAAACCATACTGGTTGTTACAAAGGATATTGTTAAAAGACAAAAAAAGAAAAAACCCGATTATATATACATTTTTCTATTATTTTTGAAAAACATGGTAATATTGATATGGGTCGATAATTATTAAATGAATGAGATTCTCCTCTCTTATAAACAGGTACTATCTTTGCAACATTTAATTTTTTTTTGGAACTGCACCTGTTTGTAGAGATAAATTGAATATATAAAGTAAAGGTTTCAAAACTGAATATATTATTTGTTTCATTATGTATACATTTAAATAATCAACATCATACGAAAAACCGTTTTTCAATGATTTACAAACTTCAATCAACTCAGATTCATCTATGGGTTTTAAAATATCGACTTGGAAAAGTGATCTGTGAGGTAAGTATCGAATGAAGGAATAGATGTCATATTATCAGACAATGAATCTAATGCAGTTTTACAACAGTTTTCAAAATGAATATTAAATTCATTTGCTATTAACTGAGGATCATTTATTTCCCTATTATCACTAACAAAATAATTAGGGAAATGTTTCTTAGATTTTTTCAAAATATCATTAATTATTGACCAAATACCTTTGTTATCATTTCTATTTTCTGATATTCTGTTACAATAATTTTTTTTTTTAGCATGACGTAAACAATTGTTCACTTTATTTCTATACATTTTATATTTCCTTTCATTTATAACAGTTTTATCATTCAAAAATATCTTATACAATTTATGTTTCTTCTTTATATATCTTAACAATTCTCGGGTAATCCATGGTTTCCCTATTTTACACTTACGGACACTACTTTTCTTCAAAGGCAAATTTCTGTCTACTACTGAAATCAACAAAAACAAAAATATATCATAAGCTTCATTTGCATCAGAAGTTGAATATACAGAAGACCAATCTAAATTACTAAGTTATTGTTTTACTTTTTACAAACCTTCATCTGATATTTTTCGAATAATTTTCTCCTGAGATCTTTTCTCATGTTTGAATATTGTTGTATTTGCAAACATAAAAAATGGTAAATGATCAGTGATATCAGCATAAAAACTGCCACAATCCAACTCAGAACAAATAACATTAGTGAAAATATTATCAATAAGTGTTTTACTATTCCTTGTTATACGTGTAGGGGTATAAATTAAAGGGACCAAACCATAGGATGAGTTGAGATTTATAAAACGTTTGGCTTCTTGATCTAACGAAATTCCCAATAAATTTATATTAAAATCACCTAAGATATATACATTTCTACATTCATTTGAAATAATACGAAGAACTCTGTTATAAAAATAAAAAAAAACAAATCCATTTTACATCCTGGTTTCTTATATATCACACCCACAGTTGAGTTGTTATTACTGCCCTCAAAATCAACAAAAAGATATTCACAACAAGCCTTCTCTTCTTCAGTTTGAAGGATATCAATTCTGATCTTAAATTTAATACTATCCAAAATGAAAAATGCTACCCCACCCCCTTTCCCAGAATACCTATTTGAATTTATAAAAGTATATCCTTGCAATATATACGGGATTATAGGAGTATCAACTATCCAAGTTTCAGATATTGCTATCACAGAAAAAGAATGTTTAAGTGATGATAAAAAATCATAAATGGAATCAAAGTTTTTCTGCAAACTTCGGGCGTTGAAATGTATCAAACTAAGACCAGATATATCATCCAACTTCAGATTAAATTCACATGGCGTATAACATTTGTATGAATTGGATATTTCTAAGAAGTGAATATCTGGATCTATACTTTCAAGTGTATTACTCATTCTGAATATAAACACAATTTTTTATCAAATATTCAGCGTCAATGGAATTCATTATAATCAGTAGTATTGAATACTGTATTTGAACATATTTATATCTTAATTCTGCAAGTTTTGAGAAAAGTATGGATGAAAATAAAATATACACACACAGAGACATCACAAGAAACACACACATTAGGATTCATTCAAGGACACTACTGGAATAAAGGGGGGGGGGGAATCAGACACAAAATTTAGTAAAACACAAAAATCACATCAAAGAGTCAAAAAGAGTTCAAAAGTCTTTGAGTATGCAGAAGATAAAGTTAAAGTACCACCAGGAGATAGGGTGGTCGAGACTTGATGATTATATCATGCATGTTAAAAGTCACAGCTTTTTTATTTTATGTCTTTGTGTTGTGGACCAGTCTTGTTTGATTGTTTGTTCCTTTCAACAGCACGTAGATGCGACCGTCTCTGCTCCATGCCTGTTCAACTTTTTCGTTTGCCCTTGCCTCACTGAGGAGTTTCTGATTCCGTGCTGTCAGATCCTCTACAATAGACATCCTCTGACCCTTGAGCTTGCGGCGTTTGGAGATGAATTCCTGGCGTATCCTGTACGATCTGAACTTCACGATGATGCCCCTCGGGTTGTCTTTGCTCTGTTCCCTCTTCGGTCCAACTCTATGAGAACGTTCAATGTCCTCCAGCTTCAGGTCTGCTTTCAAGTGCTCTTTCGCGACTTTCAGAATGATGGCATCAGTGTTTTCCCCCAGTCTCTCGGGGTAGCCAAATAGACGAACGCAGTTCCTTCTGGAGTATTGTTCCTGGGCATCAAGCTTAACATCCATCGCCTGTATGCTGTCTTTCTGGTCGCTGACCTGCTTTCGGAGGTCAATGAGCTCTCTGGACTTTTCATTGTTGCTCATTTCAAGGTCCAGTATGAGGGCATTTTGTTTCTCTATGGTTTCCTCCATTGCTTTTATCCGCTTGGAAATCGTTTCTTCTACCAAAGCGATGAAGCTTTTGTTTTGTAGAATGTCTTTGATGACATCTTGTGTCAGCTGGGTGGAGTCAACCCGGTCAAGTGTAGATTGGGATCTGGTCTTCACAGTAGGCTTGTCAGAGGACATGTTAGGCACAATGCAGTCTTAACGACCAGATTAGGGCAATAACACTGCAAAGGATTCTTCAAAGGGGCATTCAGAGAGGTTCTTCGGTCCAGTGACTAGCACAGACAGAGTGTTAGTATGCAGTCTTCTCCAAGATACTCCAGCAAAGTGATCATGTGGAACTGACACATATATCCTCTCAGGGAAAGTAATTTTGACACACAAAAATGAAGCAAAGAATAGGCTCAGTCACAACACATATATATTATAGTTCGACTCCTGGTGGATGACCTCTCTCCACACAATGTTCACATATCAAAGTTACTCACTCAAATTGCTGAAAACTAGATCAATTATGATGAACTTCACGAGCCACTCTTCACCACTCTTCCTGCTCTGTCAACCTTTTAATATCTGTTTCAAAAAGTTCGGTTTCAAAAGGTACTACATCCATAATTTCAAGTTCTGAGAAAAACGTGATTTTTTATTTATCATATTTAGGAAGCTCAGACTGGAATGATATTTCCCCCTATTATACTACTAGATGATACAACACTAAAACCACTCTCTACGAAAATCCAGGTCCATTCATTTATTTTTCATGAGTTAAACATTCTTATATTTTTGTGGATATAGTACCTTTTGCAACCGAAAGTGGATGTAGTACCTTTTGAAACCGAAATTTCGCATGCCATAGATATATTCAGTGTGATGTTATGACATGTTTCGCGGATTTATTTTTTTCAGCAATGGTGTTGATGGGGATGGGATACGAGGTCAAGGGGGCCTAGGTAATTGGCAATGCCCTGCCCTATTTAGCATCAAGAACAACAAACCAATGTGCATCGCTAATGCCCCACTTCTCCCTTGCTGACTAATATTTTGTATGAATGACTGTCATTGGTCATAAGCATGGGGGGGGGGGGATCCATTATGCGTGAACGGTTATAGATGGGGAAGGGTCACAATATCTCACCAGGTGATTTCTCTCTACCCTTTTCTCCTTTTGTTTTTCTCTCACGAGCTTTACCACATGATTTCTTATCTTTTTCCTCTATGTACTACATTTTTGGCTATTTTTCTCTCTGTGAATTCTCCCTTCACGTGTCTCAAGAATACTGTATTCATTATCTTTTCTTCATTTTTTTTAAATGTAACTTCTGAGGGAAAAGGTGGAAAAGCAGCATCTGAATGTTCTGTATTCTCTCAACACTGTAATTAAATTCAGTACATGAATTTCATTCTTGTATGTTCTTTATCAGGTAAGAGAAATCTGATAATCTACTCATAGCTGATGAAAGTCAAGACCGTCGATGAGTAATATGACCACCTATACTAAACGCACATTTGGTATTACCTATGTGACATTGTATAAGTAAAAGGTGTCATTTACAAGAATGAATATATATCTAGTGTTCAAAGCTGTATGTCACTATGTACTTTCAAGCCCTGGTACTTGACATCATGCACGTATAGAATAGCACAGCATACCCACAGGTAAAGCACTGTTGGTAGGGATGTCAGGATTTCATGCCATTGTATACATTTAACAGAGTAACTTTGCTTTCAGACTAGTTGTCAAAAACTTATTAGCTGTGAAGCTATTTATGTAAGAAATAGACCATACCTACACAGTGTCTGTACTTTATTCTGGGGACAATTTATGGCTCAAACTCAACACCCTAGCAGTAACGCAGGGTGCACGTCACGAGACCGACACCCACGAGTCATACAGCCCACAAGTTATACAGCTCACAAGTCATACAGCCCACGAGTCATACAGCTCACAAGTCATACAGCCCACCAGTTATACAGCCCACGAGTTCGACACTGAGTGAATAAAGCCCACGAGTTCGACATCAAGTTAGATAAGCCCATGAGTTATACGGCTCACGAGACCGACACTACACACAAAAGGCTCATGAGACCGACAGTAAGCAATCAAAACCCACGAGACCGACACTACACTTAAAAGGTCCACGAGACCGACGCTACGCATACAAGGCTCACGAGACCGACATTACGCAAAAGAGGTTCACGAGACCGACACTAAGCAAAGAAGGCCCACGAGACCGACGGATGAACAGCGCCACCTATAGACCAATAAATTGTATAGGGTGTCCTGATACTTAGCATAGGAAGATATGAGAGATGGAAAAGAAGAGTTGCCATCTCCGGCAGGGTGTAACCCCATCAGTTGCCCCCCCCCCCCCCCCTGAAATGATCAGGATCTTTAATTGTGTTTGCATGGGTGTGTGTTTGTGAAACAAAATGAACAAAGTACAGTAAACGTGTGTAACAGATCTTTCTACAATAAACCTGCGAGGGTGTTAGTATCAATAAAAAATAAAAATAACGTAATCGTCTATTAAGGTAGCGTAAGGGATTCGGAAAAAAAATTAGATGCATCCATGAAAACAGCTATTGTATTTCACGAAAAATGTACTGTTTGGAGGAGAATAACACATGCCACAAATTGAGGTGAATCCCTGCGATATAAAACGTTTTAATCAGTAGCATTACATTACAGTTACAGAGAAAATTACAAATAGATCTTACTGCAAAACTTCCATGCAGGAGGGTAGAAAATCTAAAATAGAATAAGTAACTAGTGAATCGGGAAAGAGAAGAGGTAAAAATTATATCCTGTCCATCTTCTAGCTAAAAACTGGGAAAGCCTATTAAAATAGCACGATGGCATTATCAAAACTTTAAAATTAATCCGTATATCGTTCTTGCCCTCTTTTTAATTCATTTGTGGGGGGGGGGGTTGTCTTTTTTTTTGGGGGGGGATGAAGAATACTAATTCTTCTATTTTTTTTTGGGGGGGGATGAAGAATACAATTCTATTTTTCTACTTGATAACAATGTCGCTCCCACACCCCCCCCCCCCCCACCAGAAGCATGTAGAAATACATGTTTGATGTCGTTCATTAAAATTTACAAATTACAACCGCCAGTATCTTATTTTTTCGTTCATGGAACACCCTGTACAGGTGATTGACATGTAGATGGCGCTGTTTATCCTGTCGGTCTCGTGGGCCTTCTTTGCCTACTGTCGGTCTCGTGAGCTTTCTTTGCTTTAGTGTCGGTCTCGTGAGCCTTTTTAGCTTAGTGTCGGTCTCGTGGGCCTTTTCTGCCTACTGTCGGTCTCGTGGGCTTTCTTTGCTTAGTGCCGGTCTCATGAGCATTTATTGCTTAGTGTCGGTCTCGTGGGCTATGTTTGCTTAGTGTCGGTCTCATGAGCCTTTTGTGCGTAGTGTCGAACTCATGGGCTGTATGACTCCTGAGCCGTATAACTCGTGGGCTGTATGACTCATGGACCTATTATTGATGTCGGTCTCGTGGACCGTATGACTCGTGGGTGTCGGTCTCGTGGGATGCCCCCGTAACGCACGGTACCGGTAACTAACAGTAAATGCAGTACATGTGACTACATGAGAGTCGCGTAATTTCTCCAGTTTCTCCGCCGTTTCTCCTTTATTCTTGTCGACTGCTTTTAATTTACGTTCCTTCTCCTGGGATGGTTTGTTTTGTCAATGAGTTCTTCTTCATTTCCCTACATTGCTTGATCGAAATGTGATGAGTTATTCAAGATATTGGTCAGATTTGCGTGGTGATTTTAACAGAAAGCCAAAAAGCCAAAAGCCAACTTCTATTGTTTACAGATTAAAGTCAGTAGACAATGGTAGAGGGTCAAGCCAATGCTGCTCTCTGATTGGTCAATTTCCCGATGATGTCATTTGAGTGGAAGTAGTACCTTTTGCAACCCAAAGGAAATGGATATAGTACCTTTTGCAACCCAACTGAAATGGATATAGTACCTTTTGCAACCGAACTGATTTTTAAATGTAATCTTTAAACACTTTCTGGTTGGAAATTCATCTTTTTTTTTTAGTATATGTGTAAAGAGGTCCTAAAAATTAGTACATCAAGACCAAAAAGTGGATTTTGATGGAAAATGGATGTAGTACCTTTTGCAACTGAGCTCTTCAAATACGGGTTCATCTTGGGAAAACATGGGCCCCACATGGATTTAACATATGGTTTCCAGATGGGGCCATACGAGCCCCGTTTCCCCCATATGCGTCCCATGTAACTTTTGCACAGTTTAGACCGTGTGGTCCCACATGGGTCATATGGGTTTTGTGTGGGCTGAATATGGGACTGTGCATCACAAAACGAACAAAGTGGCGCAACCGTTGGTTTTACATGAGGACTCAAAAAGATTAAAGGGTCCATAGAATCATCATGAGTTTTTCTTATTTTCTCAAAGAGCTATCCTTCTACATTATTCTTAAATTTGAGGTAAAAACGTGAATAGGCAAATGTGTTTTAAGCAGTTTTTAATACCTTTTTTTTGGGGGGGGGGAGTAGAATGATCAGATATGTCTTAGTGGCCCCTTTATGTCTTGAAATCCTTTGCATACTCTTCATTTTCAAGTATAATAACTTTTTGAAGATAAAGCTACTGTCATGGAAGTTGGCATTAGGTAAAAAAAAATGTGTTGAGAACAGATTGCCTTATTTCAGCTTAATCTTATAAGTCCTTCCTTACTGGGCTCTGATTGCTTACATCCTGATTTATGTCCCATTTATCGCACAGCCAAAACGGTTTCATAAAGATTAAGCGCTTGAATAGACACTGTAATTCAGAGCCTCTTTTCTCAGGTCACACTTTTCCCGAGTGAATGCTTTCTTGTTAGTATTAAGGTAGGTTTAGGGAAGTCCATTTGAATTGAGTTCTATAGCATTTCAAATCTTAGAGGCTGCTCTTTCAGAATCTGCCTTAAACTAAAAATCCATGTCTGATGACTTGACTTGTTGTGTGTATTGTTGAGTAGGGTCACATATGACCTTTGCCAGGTCTGCCCCATGTCTTCCCCATATGAACCATATGGTCACCAGACAGTATGGTCTAACATGAACCCACTTCGCTCACATGGGACCCATTATTATCTTTCACCCTGCTGGAATACAACCCGTCTGGGGATCATGATAAGGAGCCCATGTATGTCCTTTCCCCGTAGGTCCATACACCGTCTTGGGCCCATATGGGCCAATTGGGTTTTGTGTGAGCCTATGGGCTCTGCCAGTTGAGCTCCATATTACCCCACATACATCACATGGGGCCCATATTGGTACTGTCAGGGCATGCACGTAATTTAGAAGATACAGTGTGTATACATGTACTCTTATAATTATACATATGTATGTATATATATATATATATATATATATATATATGTATATATATATATATATATATATATATGTATTGTTGTATATATATATATATATATATATATATATATATACACACACAAGTGTATCTGGAAGAAAAGGGATTTTTTTTCACAGTGGAAGCACAGAAATTTTTTTCTCATGTGAATGTTTGCAAAATAATACTAATAATAAAGCAAACAACATACAGTACGTGTACCAGGATAATTTATAACAGACCAGTTCCGATTTCTTCACAAAATCTACCCTCCGAAAAAGCTTGACAGAGGGCTTGCTCGAACCAACAACAACCAAGTGAACGTTTGCCTATGGAACTCAGTGGAAGAGAGCAGGTGAATAAAATGCTTTATTTCTAGGCTGTTGGAAAAGAAATATCAATAAGTTGTTGCGTAATAAATTACAAAAAACAGTCTATTGGCACAAGTGATGACACTTCAGAAGCTAACAGGAATGATGAACAATTCTGTATGATGTATTACAAAAGCATTCAGCTTGATGCAAAGTTACGTTGGGAGTAATGGAGTGAAACAAAGAACTTAATTCTTAGAATATTTGATGTAGCATAAAACTTAAAACTGTAAAATACGGAAAGACTACCAAATGAAGGATATTATTCACAATGCATTTAAAGAAAGAATGTAATGTTATGTTAAGATTATGATACATGTATAATGAATTATTATCTATGATGATCGTATACACACAAAAAAATATGCATAAACAAATGTTCAATACTTTGTTTTATTTTACAGTCCAAGGTAATTTAAGTATGATATTCAATCCTCTCACTCTTCCTTTTCAATCTAGAAAATACCGACAACATTCTGCCCATTTAATGAAAAATAAGAAATGTCACTGAAAGCGATTACGATTAACGTCCCACCAAAGTCTACAATCACAAAGGTAACAGTCAATCACTTTCTTCCTCTAGCACAATCTATGTCTGGCTTCTCGCCTAGCCTTTTCCTTTTTGATAACGCAAGTTAGTAATCAAACGGTCAGCCCAGTTTATGGTGTTTTTCTCGCTGGTATCTTGCATCCCGTTGCTCGTGCATGCGAATAATCATATCTGCAGTGGAAAAGATGATAAAAACTAAACGCTAAATCGCCAGTATATTACACATAAACAAATTCCATAACTGAAAACTTTAAATGCATGGACATTGCATATAAACTATCGGGATACTGCATCTCGAAATCAAGTAAGGAAACAAACAGAAAGAAAAAACAAAACTACTTGTGGGAGCATGAAATGTCCGTACCCTCATGGACAGATATGGTGCAGCAAGGCCGCAACGGAAAACAGCCCTAGTTGCCAAAGAGTTTTCACGCTACAACATTGATATTGTGAAACTCGGATTGCAGAGGAAGGCTCACTCAAAGAACCTACCACTGGCTACACCTTTTTTCATGAAAGGCAAAGCCAAAAAGGAAGACAAGATCCATGGACTTGGCCTGGCTGTAAAGACCAGTCTGATGAGACAAATTTCAGACCCACCCTCTGGCATCAGTGAACAGCTTATGACGTTACGCCTGCCCCTTAGTCATAAGAGACATGCAATAATCATTCGTGCATAAGTGCTCCAACGCTAATAAGTTAGGAGGAAGCAATCGAAGAGTTTTATACCGACCTCAGTTCCATTCTCAACAAGATCCCGTCCACTGACGAAATCATCCTTCTAGGAGACTTCAACGCTCGGATAGCCAGCAACCATGGTCGATGGGACAGGATTCTTGGTAGACACGGTGTTGGCAAGATGAACACCTCCTGCTGTTGAGTAAGTATGCAGAGTTTGACCTCGTCATTACAAACACAGTTTTCAGATTGGCAAACATATAAAAGACTACCTGGATGCATCCCAGATCAAAACAATGGCACCTGATTAACTATATCATTTTCGACAGAGAGATCTCCGGGACGTCTGTTACCAGGCTCATGCGAGGAGCTGAATGCTACACAAATCACAGGCTTGTCCTCACCACCATGAACTGGCACCTCGCTCCCCATCACCATAGACGGCCAAAGCTTGTTCGTGCTGCCTTCAACACAGCCAGACTCAAGCATCCTTTCGTCCTGCAGAAGTTCCAATCTAGGCTCAATGAAAAAGCTGTCGTCCACTGAACCATTGACTGGAGACCCAATGCAAGTGGAACCAGTTCAAAGAAGTGCTAACCGATGCTGCCAAGCCATGGCTTCAAGAAGCGACACCAAAAGGAATGGTTTGATGAGGAAAAATGCGGCCATCGGTCAGGTGCTTTCCGAAAAGAACGAGGCTTTCATGGAATTGGCAGAACGACAATGACTCCACCTCTTTGAGGAACAGATTCAAGTTGTTACAGAAAAAGGCTCAACAAAAGCTGTTCAAAATGCAAGATCAGTGGTGGGAGAAAAAAGCTGAAGAGATCCAGAGTTTTGCTGACTCGAACAAATCTAAAGAGTTCTTCAGCTCCATCAAAGCAATATTTAGCCTGTAAAATCCGTCTCCTGTCCCTTGCTGTCAGCAGATGGAACCACCTTGATCAGGGACAGGGTTGGCATATATGAGAGATGGAAGAAACACTTCAGCCAACTCCTGAATTTCTCGTCTGCAGTTGAACATGCCGCACAGCAAACAGTGAAAGTTGAACAGGTCCCACAGCAAACAGTGAAAGAGGAACTTGATGTTGCACCATCCATAGCCGAAGTCAAGAAATCCATCAAACAGACGAACTCAAGAAAGGCAAGAGGTGTACAAGACACTCAGCGACCAGGCCTTTTAAGCATTCTACGATGTTCTTACCAGTATCTGGAATGAAGAAAAAAATGCCAGCTGACTTCCGTGATGCCACCAAAGTTGCCTTATTCGAAAAACAAAGGCTCAAGAGCAGACTGTGGAAAAAAAGAGGTATATCCCTCTTGTCCATTGCTTGAAAAATTCTTGTTCGTGTCATTCTGAATACGCTTATCTCCCCCAGTTGCGGAGAAAAAACCTCCCTACGACTCAGTGTGGTTTTCGACGCAATGGTAGTATAGTCGACATGTTCTTTGTTACGAGACAGGTCCAGGTAAAGAGCATTGAGCAAAACATGAACCTCTATGCTGCCTTCATAGATCTAACAAAGGCAGTGTCAACAGTGCCAACAGGGTAGCACTCTGGACAATTCTTAGAAAACTTGGCTGTCCAGCAAAGTTCACTGCACTCATTAGACTGTTCCACAAACATATGACTGGAGGTTCTGTCAAACGGTGAACCATCCGAACAAATGCCATTTCCAGTGGTGTAAAGCAAGGTTGTGATCAACCTCTTCTTCGCACAAGACCTGTTCCACACTGTCAGATAGCTTGAGTTCGGCATCTACATCGTGTACAGATAAGATGGGTCGCTGTTTGATTTGCGATGCCTTTCAGCAAAGACAAAGGTGCTGTAAAGGCTCATTCTTGAAACTCTGTTCGCAGATAATTGTGCTCTGGTGGTAGCACATGGAGAGAACCACCTACAGATGATCGTCAACAAGTTCTCTGTAGGTTGAAGATGTTTGGTCTTACAATCAGTCTCAGAAAGACAGAAGTCCTCGTCCAGCCAGCACGGAACAGCATGCACCCTGCCAGCCAAGCATCACTGTTAATGGAACACAGCTTAGGAATGTCAAAAGTTTCAAATACGTCCTGGTCAGTACGCTCTTTAGTGACGGTACTTTTGACATTGAAATGTAAGCAAGAATTCTTCTTGCTTACATTTCAATGTCATACAAATTCCAGCTTGGCACTTGGAAAACTACGCACGAAAGTCCTACAACCCAAAAACGTTCGCCTTTCAACCAAACTCAAGGTGCACAACGCAGTTGTTCTATCATGTCTGCTCTTCGGCTGCGAAACATGGACCCTGTACCGCAGGCAAACCAAAAAGCTAGAACAGTTCCACATGCACTCCCTGCGGTCTATCATGCATATTCGATGGCAAGATCGCATCACAAACCAAGAGGTCTCGGACAGAAACAGGACATCAAGCATTGAAACAAAAATCCTCCAAGTTCAACTTCGATGGTCCGGTCATGGTATCCGCATGGCAGAGTCAAGAATCCCTCGTCAGCTCCTCTATAGTGAGCTGGTACAGGGCAATCGCAATCAAGACCGTCACAAGAAACATCATAAAGACAATCTCAATGCCAACCTCAAAAGGGCGCATTTACAAACCCTTGAACTTGAGACAGCTGCTGTAGAAAGATACCGATGGCGAGCCTTAACAAAGAAGGCTGTAACTACGTTTGAAGTTAACCGCAGCCAACGCTTTGCAGCTGCTCGGGAGCGATGGCATCAAGCTGCATCTACCTGTGTCCCATCGTCTGGCATTCCATGTTTCACCTAAAACCGCATGTGTGTAAAACCCTGTAACACCCATATGGGACCAATATGGTTTGATAATATTTGGGTTCTAGGTCGCGTGCCCATGTGGGTTTTATGCGAGTTTTATAATTTGTGACCGTGCACCTCAAAACGAACACAAGTCGCACACAATGATTTTGCGTGAGGACTGAAAATAAGTGAAATGGGTCAACCTAGCCGAACTTGACTTTTTCATATTTTCTGAAAGAGTGAGTCTTCTTTTACATTGCGCTAAAATTTGGTATCATAAAACGGACAGGAAGTGTGTTTTTTAGCAGTTATCTCGAACATTTTTGGTAGAATAGTGTGATTAGGTGTGTCTTTAGAATCACTTTTTAATTTCTACAAAGAACCTTGTCCACACTCTTCACTTTCAACTCTAGTAACTTTTGAAAGGATTGTGCTACTGCTTTGAAAGTTGGCATTAATTATGGACAGAATGAGTTAATGAGGCATGCTTAATTTCAGTTTAATGTATTAATCCCTTCATTGTCGTTACTCTTGTGGTTTACTTCCTGTTTTTTTGTTCCATTCATCGCACAGCCAGCACGGTTTGGTAAAGATTAAGCGCTTGAATAGACATTGTACTTCAGAGCCTCTTTTCTCAGTTCACACCTTTCCTGAGTTTGTGCTTTCTTTCCAATATTTAGATAGGTTAGGAGAGTCCATTTGATTTGAGTTACACATCATTTTAAAGCTTAAAGTCTGTTCTTTCAGAATATGGTCCTAACTAAAAATTAATGTCTGGCGATTTTTTGTTTGTTTTGAGGTGCAGGGTCACATTTATGGGTCCAGAAGGCCAATGTAAAACCAATATGGGTCCAAGATACTTCGCTACCTGAGCAGTCATTTCAAAACCAATAAAAAAACAACAACTTTTGATACTCCTTAGAATTACATGCTTTTTGACAGTCCTTAGAGTGGTTTCTGAATTTCGCACAAAACGTATAATGATAAATCCTCACCTCCATTTAACCCCACTCGATCACCTACCTACATTACCGTCACATTGGCAGCCATGTCTGGAATTCAGGATGTACCTTCTCTCATTGTTCCTAATGACCCGGAAGAGAACCCCGACCTCTCAGACATAGGACCTGACCCCATTCCGATTCCTGGCCGCCATAGTGACTTTACTGAAGATTTAAAGAAAAAAAAAAACAACGACCGAATTCCCAACCCCACTCTGATAAGGAATCTGATATGTATCACACAGCCACTCGTCCTCCCGTCAACCCGTATGTATCGATTATTGAAACTGTCAAAAGCATTACTCTCATATACGCCATCCAGGTCGCTCGTGAAATTAACAAAATGGAAAAAAGTTTCTCATGTCCGACGTATTAAAACAAAAATCCTTTACTATCAAATGTTTCAATCCTTAACAGGTTCGTATTCGAATGGAACTTAATAAATTCTGCAACACCCGAATTCGAGTCACGGACGACAAGTCATTCTCTCCAGTCCAAAATGTGTAATTAAACGCGTCTCGTCCGAATTAACGGAAACAGGAAATAAAAGTCTGAATTTATCTAATTTGAGAGAGAAGATCACGTTTCCAAACGCGTTTGAAACGGTGTTTGCAAACATGATTTATTGAAACGCAATTCTCAGGGTGCCGCATTTATTTGACAATCATACGATCGCAATTCGAGTGGTGTCATGCACTGCGCAGCTGTTTTACACCGTTTGACCCGGGAAGTAAAGGTCAACTGCTTACCATCAGACATGCCCATCAGTCACACATAAATAACGGGTAGAGAGCACACCCCGAAACAATTGGCATTTGACCCCGAGATATAAAAGCGTTTTAAACGGCATTGCGTTTATTTACTCACAGAACTTCGATCGTGGTGTCAAACGCGTTTCAAAACGCCCTTTGAAAGCATTTTCAAAACTGCGTTTCTAAACGCGTTTGGAAACACGGTTGCGTTTAACCCCTGAAAATGCCTGAATTTGTTATATAAGCGCAGCCTTAAAGGCGCTGACGGACCAGGATGTGACCAAAGTTAAGCGCATCTTAAAACTATCAAACTATGATCTTACCCCAAACAATGTACTTCATCTCTCTCGGACTGCCCTCACTTCCAGAATAGGTGTGCAATGTCTACGGAACTTTCCAAGTAAGGTCACTAACAAAAAAAAAAAAAATATTGTGGTACTCCCTGTGGTACTTGTCAGTACCACACAATGTACCACACACTTGTAATGTTACCACAGGAACTGTGTGGTACTGTACCACAGGCGTGTAGGGTACTTCCTGTAGTAATTGTCGGTACCACACAATGTACCACACACTTGTAATGTTACCACAGGAACTGTGTGGTACTGTACCACAGGCTTGTAGGGTACTTTCTGTAGTAATTGTCGGTACCACACAGTGTACCACATGATTAAATGTTACCACAGAAAATGTGTGGTACTGTTTTACAGGCTTATGTGGTACTCCCTGTGGTACTGGTCGGTACCACACAATGTACTACACAAATACTAGGTGTTTCAAAAAACATTTTCCACTTTTGATCATTAATAATTCTGAAACTGTTCATCCGATAAAACTGTCATTGATATGAGTAATAGCTGAATATTGTACAATTTTGTTGAAGGTAATTTGAATGTGAAACCCTAAATCAGTTTCATTAAATCTAAGATTGATTTTGAAGTAAGGTTTCAGATTTTGGTCAAATTTTAACCCTCTGTACAAAAATAAACTTTACACAGAAACCAATGATGTTTATGTGAGTGTGTGCTGACAATGGCCCTGAACAATGGACATGCCTGAACCATCTGTTGACTGGGCGTCAGTCTCGCGCTCCTTGGCACATGAATGCTTAATCAATAATTCATGTTGATTGCCCTGGGCACTGCTAGTCTGAATTCATGCTCGGTAAAGGGTAAAATGCATGCACATGGAAAAAGTAAGCACATGTTTCCATGTGCTTGCAAACACCACATTTCATTCCAGCTGGCAATCATTTTCAAATTTTGCTTCACATATCACTAAATTTGGGATATAATTAAGCATTTAATGATCTAAAGTTCCTGATTTTTATGCAACTGTCTATGTATACCGGTACTAACTAAATAGTCTGACAATTTTTCGCTTTTTCGATAAAAAGAGATCATTTTTGGTAAAGAGTTCAGCAGCATTTATCATTGGGGTGATTTGTTTCACAGTAGATTTATTTAAGGCTCCATATACACAAGAGTGTATACTCTAATTGATTTTCTTTTCATCCTGTCACCATGTTTACGATAGAACAGAAGGTATTCATTGTAATTTCGTTTTTCAGAAGTAGGGAGAGGACTGTCGCGACTCACAGACAGTATCGGCAGGTGTTTGACTTTTAATACACAGATACTGCCAGAGCCTGAATAAAGACTAGTTGTGACAGTGGAATTTCTCATGAATAAATAATGAAGCATTCAAACCCTGGCCATTGTTCAGGACCATTGTCAGGTGTTAACCACACACTCCCATACACACCCACTGACCCCCTGTGCAAAGTGAAATTTTGTACAGAGGGTTGAAAATAGAGCAAAATCTGGAACCTAACTGTGAAATTAATCATGGATTTCATGAAACTGATTTATGCTTTCATATTTAAACCACCTTCAACCAAATTGTACAGTATTCAGCTATCACTCATATCAATGACAGTGTTATCTGATATATAGTTTATGAATTATTAAGAATCAAAAGTGGGAAATGTTTTTTGAAACACCTAGTATATGTTAACACAGGAACTGTGTGGTACTGTGTCTCAGGCTTGTGTGGTACTCTCTGTGGTACTTGTCAGTACCACACATATACAACACAAGCATATGTCAGCACAGGCACTGATGGGTGGTACAGAATAGTACAGCAGGACAGTACCACAAGAAAGTACATGTCTAATGTCCTGTGGTATTGGGACGTTCCACAGGGTAGTAACACATGCTGTGGTATTTTGGGATGCATAACACAGGACAGTACCACAGGACAGTACCACATGAATTGTCCTGTGGTATATTGGGACTTACCACAGGGCAGTACCATAGGAAAGTACCACGGAAGATACCACAGGATAGTACCACAGGATAGTACCACACGACTTGTCCTGTGGTATTTTGGGACGTACCACAGGACAGTACCACAGGGCAGTACCACATGACAGAACCACAAGAAAGTACCACAGGATAGTACCACATTACAGTACCACACGACTTGTCCTGTGGTATTTTTGGATGTACAACAGGACAGTACCACAGGAATTGTCCTGTGGTATTTTTGGACGTTCCACAGGAGAGTACCACAGGCTGTACCACAACAGTACCATAGCAATAGTACCACAGGACAGTACCACACAAATTGTCCTGTGGTATTTTGGGACGGACCACATGAGAGTACCACACGACAGTACCACACGACTTGTCCTATGGTATTTTGGGACGTACCACAGGACAGTACCCAATGAATTTTCCTGTGATAATTTGGGACGTAATACAGGGCAGTACCACAGGAAATTACCACAGGAAATTACCACAGGATAGTACCACAGGACAGTACCACACGACTTGTCCTGTGGTATTTTGGGACGTACCACAGGACAGTATCACAGAACAGTACCACAGGAAAGTACCACAGGATAGAACCACAGGACAGTACCACAGGACAGCACCACACAACTTGTCCTGCGGTATTTTGGGACATACCACAGGACAGTACCACAGGGCAGTACCACAGGACAGTACCACAGGCAGTACCACAGGACAGTACCATTGCAATAGTACCACATGACAGTACCACACAAATTGTCCTGTGATATTTTGGGACGTACCACAGGAGAGTACCACACAACAGTACCACTAGACTTGTCCTGTGGTATTTTGGGACGCACCACAGGACAGTACCACATGAATTGTCCTGTGGTATTTTGGGACGAATTACAGGGCAGTATTACAGGAAATTACCACAGGATAGTACCACAGGACAGTACCACAGGACAGTACCACAGGGCGGTACCACAGGAAATTGCCACAGGACAGTACCACAGGACAGTACCACACGACTTGTTCTGTGGTATTTTGGGACGTGCCACAGGGCGGTACCACAGGAAATTGCTACAGGATAGTACCACAGGACAGTACCACACGAGTTGTCCTGTGGTATTTTGGGACGTACCACAGGACAGTATCACAGGGCAGTACCACACAGGAAAGTACCACAGGACAGTACCACACGACTTGCCCTGTGGTGTTTTGGGACGTACCACAGGACAGTACCACAGGGCAGTACCACAGGAATGTACCACAGGATAGTACCACAGGACAGTACCACACGACTTGTCCTGTGGTATTTTGGGACGTACCACAGGACAGTACCACATGGCAGTTCCACAGGACAGTACCACAGGAAAGTATCACAGGATAGTACCACAGGACAGTACCACAGGAATTGTCCTGTGGTATTTTGGGACGTACCACAGGACAGTACCACAGGACAGTACCACAGGATAGTACCACAGGACAGTACCTCACGACTTGTCCTGTGGTATTTTGGGACGTACCACAGGATATTACCACAGGACAGTACCACAGGAATTGTCCTGTGATATTTTGCGACATACCACAGGACATTACCTCAGGACATTACTACAGGAACTGGCATGTGGTATTTTGGTACAATACCACAGGACAGTACCACAGGAACTAATCCTGTGATATACCTGTGGTATGTATCCCAAAATCCCACAGGAAGATCATATGGTGCTGCATGTTCCCCACAGAAGTATCACACAGCAAATTAAATGCGTAATATCACACAGTCGTGCCCCAAAGCAATACCATACAATAATATCACACATATACAATAGGAAGTACCTCAGAAAAATACCACAGGTTATTCTTTTTTTTTTCTTTTACCAGAGGACTATCACATCAGGAGAATATCAAACAGCAGTACCACACAGGAGTACAACACATGAAGATTGTAAGGCAGAACCAACTGAAATAACAAAAACATAAACAAAAAAGCACATACAATATTCCTGAACTAATTGATAGATGAGTTATGCTGTGAATTATAGCAATTGATTTGTCATTACTTAACCTGTTTTATACTCCTACAGTATTACCTATTTAGTGAAAGTGCTGATGTAAAGCATGAGAAATTTCATAAGGACTTCTGTAGTACTTCTGTGGTACTCCTGTGGTACTCCTGTGGTACAAATTTTTACATAGCTCATGAATATTCACACAAAAGCACTCTGGATTTTAGAAAATACATATATGACTTTAAAAGTCAAATGATTAATGGGACTTACTTTGAACTTTATTAAATATTGTCTAATTATCTTATGTTATTCCCAGTATCCTAGATATTGTTATGAAAGTTTAATTTCATATCTTGATAATAAAGTATAATCTAGTTGGTAACCATGCCTTAATGCTTTACGGATAGACGGCCATTATATACGTACTGATACGGTCGATGACATTTGTTACGGGAGGTTAACTTTGGCCTAACGAACCATCATAACTACCAAAAATACCCAGACTCTCAAACAAGGTGTTTGGTCGATCTCGGTCATCTTGTCAAACTCTTTTATTTACATATTCCTCCGCGGAACAATAAAGTGCCCAGAAATGATAGTACAATGCACATGTATCCATAACACTTCCCCCTAAAAGAGTGCATTTAACGTTTTAACACAAATGGACTCTATGTACGTTGGCACAATATTTTGGAACAGCATTGTACATTCCTCATCCAATTCACTCTTATAACTCCATGAGTTTACCATGGTTGCATCATTATAAGAACACATAAAAAAGTATGCTATGGCTATAACATCATCACAACCTGTGATAAAACATGTACGACTTTAGTACCATTCAACATGTACCAATCTTACACTCTCGTGAGTTACTGCTGCTTGTGAGTTACAGCATACTGGAATTGCATGTAGTTGTGCAACACTGAATACTGCAATGTTAACTTTCTCAACACCTTAACCTTTATGCAATCATGTCATGCATACAGTACAAACAATACACTTGTACCAAAATCATGTGGTTTCCTCGTTAGAACACACATGCAACATAAGTCATTTTTTACACTGTCATTATCAATGATTTACCTGTGTACAACGATTATAAAACACGTCATCTCTTCCACAAGCAACTGCATATAATCCAACTGTTGTAATCATATTACAACCTAAAACCAAAACATCATATTCCATGATATGTGACTTGCATATACCTGTAGACGTTGTGTCAGCATCTATTGAAATGTCAAGATATCAACAAATGTCATATATCCTACTTATGTTTCTGAAAACTACACCAAAAGTATGACCTGCCTAACAAAGCATCATATGAACCTGAATGATATATCCCCGATGATAACCTGTGTGTATACCTGTATGCATCCCTGTATAACACAGTTCGCTTAAATACATGCCTGTTGGTATATTGGATCAACTGTGAAATACTGGACACCTTCGCCAAGGCAATGATTGAACTATAACAATGAGCAAAAGCTATGTACATGTATAACTATATAATTTCTGTACCAAATACAGTATACATGCTAATTAAATCCAAAAGGCAACATCCAATAAACTTAGGGTGTATGCCACAACAAATTGAACCAATACCTGTACATGTACAAGTATGAAACTTCAAATACCTGAATGGTGCCTACATTACTCGATACACCACATACTCTATACAAACAGCAACACTACCTGTTTGAAGTCATTTTACCAACAACTCACATTCTTGACAACTGTTGATGGCTAGTGTAACTTAAAACAGCCTTCATATCTTCTTTTGGAGAGTGACTCAAAACACTAATACTGTATAGCTTGCTGTGTTTCCTTATTAACACAAACATGTCTGAAAATACTTCAGTGTTGTTATTTACACACTTAAAGTGCCATTCATGCTGTTGGCATCACAATGATATAGTGTATGCAAGATACATACATATACATGATGTACACACACTGTCCTGTGTACTTGCAAAACAGAATTACACCTGTTTAAGTGTCACAAACATAAAATACATTTGCACAATTGTTGCATCTGGCAACAAGACAAAATACCTTGTATTGAGATGTCTCAATTAAGCACGGGAGAGTGTGTCCGCGACAATGTTTTCCTTTCCGCGAATGTGCCTAATGTCAAGGTTATACTCCTGTAGGATTAAACTCCATCGCGTCAGTCTCTGGTTTTTGTTTCTCATTCTGTTGACGAATGTCAGTGGGTTGTGATCAGTCCACACAACAACGGGTTGAGTTGTGCTGCCCACGTAGACATCAAAATGGCTGAGCGAAAGAATTAACGCTAGGGTCTCCTTCTCAACGGGAGAATACCTCCGCTGGTGCACGTTCAATTTCTTTGAGAAGTAGCAGACTGGTCTGTCCACTCCATCATCATCAGCTTGCATCATCACGGCGCCTGCTCCGACATCGCTGGCATCGACAGCTAGGCTGAAGCCTTTTGTGAAGTCCGGCGCTGCCAACACAGGACCACTCGACAGGATTGCCTTCACTTGGTCAAACGCAGACTGGCATGCGGCTGACCACTGGAACTTCACGTTCTTCCGCAGGAGATCAGTCAAGGGAGCCACAACATCCGAGAAGTTATGGCAGAAGCGACGGTAATATCCGGCCATGCCAATGAATCTCATCAGCTCCTTCCTCGCACTTTCACATGCACTTCTCTCAGCATACTTCTTCAACATGTTGATGTGACACAACCGTTTCTTTTTCTTCCTGTCTGGCGTCTGAATAATGTAATTCACATCACTCAGTCTCTCCTCCACGACATAGGGACCAGAGAAGCGAGCACACAGAGGATTACCAGGAATGGGCAGCAGTATCAATACCTTTTCACCGGGACTGAACATCCTTTCCCTGGACCTCTTATCAAACCACTGTTTGACTGTTTCTCAAATGTCCAGCTGCAAATTCACGTGCACGAGTCGGCCTACCACGGAACGTGGTCACGTAATTCAACAAACCGGGTAAGTCATCCTCACCCAACAGCTTCTCTCTCAAGACCTTCAATGGACCACGAACCTCGTGTCCAAACACTAACTCAAAGGGACTAAATCCTAAGGACTCTTGCACAGACTCTCGTACCGAGAAAAGCAACAACGGCAAGCCTTCATCCCAGTCCTTCTCGACCTCAAGGCAGTATGTTCTCATCATGTTCTTCAGCGTCTGATGAAAACGCTCCAGAGCGCCTTGACTCTGTGGATGATAGGCACTCGAGGTTACACATTTGATACCCAACTCACGCATCACTTGCTGAAATATCTTTGAAGTGAAGTTGGAACCCTGGTCTGATTGCACCACCTTTGGCAAGCCAACCGTTGTAAAGATCTTCACTAACGCCTTGTTAACGTTCTGTGCAGTGATACGCCGAAGTGGCACAGCTTCTGGAAATCTCGTAGAAACGCACATCATAGTGAGCAAGTACTCATGTCCAGCCTTTGTCTTTGGCAACTAGGACCAACACAGTCTATGATAACTGTGCTAAACGGCTCATCAAATGCTGGTATGGGCTTCAGGGGAGCAGGAGGAATCTTCTGATTAGGTTTTCCCACCACTTGACAAACATGGCAAGTCCTACAGAAATCTGAAACATCCCGTCTCAAGCCAGGCCAAAAGAAATATTTCAAAATCTTGTCAACCGTCTTATTGACTCCAAGATGACCACCAAGAGCTGACTCATGCGACACACTCAAAATGTGTTTACGAAATACTGTTGGAATGACAAGTTGGTGAACTTCTCGCCATTCTTCATCACTGGAAGAGTCAACTGGCATCCACTTCCTCATCAACACATCTCCTTTCTTATAGTAGCAAGTCCTTTCACTCGGTGCTTCTTCTTCAGCAAGAGCACTATCACACAACGCTACCAACTGTGGATCATTCTTCTGTGCGTCAATCAAGAGCTCTTGTTCAACCCAATCTCCGTTTCATCTACAGGCTGAGATTCATCTCCTATCTGACGTGATTTTGATGCTGCGGTTCTACTTGCTTCTACATCATCTAACCGACAGAAGAAACTCCCTTCTAGACTCATATCCTCCGGACTAGCCTTCAATTCAGACTTTTCTGATTTTCTAGACATGGAACGTGTGACTACACAAGCTGGGAAAATTTCAGGGAATTCCTGAACCAATGTAGCTGTCTCATTTCCTTCTTTATCCAAAGGGACTGCACTGACCACTGGAATAGTCACTTCATCTCCTGCAAGATCATTGCCTAATATCAATGCTACACCATCCACAGGAAGTGACTTCCTAACACCAAGGCTCACCCTTCCTGAAACTAGGCCTGACTGCAAATCGACTGTGTGAAGAGGGGCTTCAACGTAACCTCCTTCTACTCCTTGTAACAGTACACTTGTGCCTGTGGACGACATTTGCCCAAAAGGAAGGACACTGTCAAGAATCAATGACTGGGATGCACCAGTATCCCGCAGGATGGTAACCTTTCTGGCTTCATCACACCCTACCAATGACACATAGCCTACAGAAGTGAATGGTTCATACTGAGACTTAATCTTGTCTTGATCAGCTGACTAAAATCACACTCTGAACTTGTTCACACCAATCACCTGCCGATTCCACTGAACGACTCACCAATCCATTGGGATGAGACTTCTTTTCTTTGTCTTTTTCCTTTTTTTCTTGTTCAGAATGGGACAATTAGACTTCACATGCCCTGGCTGCCTACAATGGAAACACACAATAGGCTTCTCAGTGTTCCTACCTTTCTTGTCAGTCTCATTTTCTACCACTAGACCAGCTTTCACCTCTGTCTTACTGCTAGAATTTGTCTTGCCAACACTTAGACGATTAGGAGCTCCATATTTGCTTCCTACATACCTGTTTCCATGACTATGGGATAAAGTATACTCATCATCCACTGTACTAGCTACCAACAAAGTTTTCACTTCTCGTTCCTCAATATGCGAACGCACCTCTTGAGGTAGCGAACTCTTAAACTCCTCTAGTAGCACAAGTTCCCGCAAATCTTCAACAGTAGCCACGCCTACTGATTGCAGCCAACGAGTGAAGGCAATTTCCTTCACTTTTGCAAATTCTCTGAATGATCTGTGACTCCAGTTTTCTACTATTCCTGAATTTTTGTCTGTACGCTTCAGGAACCAAGGTGTACGCGTTCAGAATTGCCTTTTTTTACTGTTGCATAATCCTGAGCTTCTTCGCGTGACAGTGAAGCATAAGCATCACATGCCTTTCCCTTTAACTTAGTCTGCAAAAGATGAGGCCATTTTTCTTTCGGCCACTCCATGCGATCCGCCACCTGTTCGAAATGCAGGAAATATCTATCCACATCTCCTTCATCGAACTCAGGGACCATTCTGACATTTTTGGCGATATCAAAATGCCCACCACTGACGCTTACACCATACTCTCTCTCATGGACTTGACGAGCCCTTTCAAGAGAAACCCTCTCTCTCTCTCTAACTCAATTCTCGCTTTCTCAAGTTCAAGCTCTTTCAGACGTACTTCTACACTCCCTTGCACATCACCAGGGGGACTACCTGATATGCTACGCAATGCCTGGAGGGGAAATACTTCTTCATCTACAAGAAATTTGATTGTGTGCTGTGTAATCTCTGACTTTTTCATTGTGCTCTTCACAGCAGGAACCTTGTAGTTTTCTGCAACACGTAACAAATCAACCTATTTCAAGGTTAGCAACTCCTCAACTGTGGGTGAATCCACAAACTTCTCAATGGAAAAATTTTGATCTTTCTCCATTATGCACCAGTAATGTACAATTAATAGTGCAACAAGAAAACCTGACTTCTCACCAGCCAGCCAGCTGAAAAATACCCTTTTCGATTGAAGAAAACCAGTCGCACTACAAACAATAACCCGTATGCTATACCACACACGATCCCACTGGGAATAACCCGTTTGCTGCACCACATACGAACCGACTTGGAATATTAAACCCGTGTGCTAAACCACACACGAACAGCAATAGCATAACCCGTGTGCTAAACCATACACAAACCACCGTGGAATAACCCGGTGTGCTATCACACACGAACAACCATGAAATCACCTGTATGCTAAACCACATACAAACCACCGTGGAATAACCCGTGTGCTAAACCACACACGAACCACCGTGAAATCACCTGTATGCTAACCACATACAGCTGTACAAACCGTCGTGGAATAACCCGTATGCTTAACCACATACGAACCGCCGTAGAATAACCCGTATGCTGAACCACACACGAACCACCACGTACGGGACCAACGACCAACGTTTGACCAACGTTTCCACGCAGACACTACACACACGCAGCGTATACCCAGATTAAACCATCCTCAACACTACGCACGTGCCAAATTAACCCTTTCGATCCCGAAAGAAATACGAACGTGAGTTTCCCTCACGCAGACACAGAAAGACGACCGATTTACATCAAAATGTATAACATATCACTCCGCGTCCATCTCCGTGCGCACACACACACACACACTACGCCGTAAACGCACCATGCTTTCTCAAATCGTAACACCTTCACATACAGTACACTGTAACAATCACGATGCAAACGACATACATAGTTGCGCGACGTAAACTGTATCGCGATCGCCCATGTCCACGACATAGCATAGAGTGCTACACACGCTACTCACCGAAATTCATCGGCCCAGCGAGAAAGAAAAAACACTCCTGGGCTCATATCAAACCCGACCAAATCACCTAAGTCCGCAGAAACCCTGCCGAACTCTCGTGACGTGCCCCCAATTTGTTACGGGAGGTTAACTTTGGCCTAACGAACCATCATAACCACCAAAAATACCCAGAGTCTCAAACAAGGTGTTTGGTCGATCTCGGTCATCTTGTTGAACTCTTTTATTTACATATTCCACCGCGGAACAATAAAGTGCCCAGAAATGATAGTAGGGCCTACAATGCACATGTATCCATAACACTACCTAGGAATTGGATGACTATACAGATCTATTATAAGTCTAGAATGGCACTTGGCCATTTAATTACTCTCGTTTGAGGTTATACATTAGGAATAAGACAGGTTGTTAAGTAGGGCCATGATTGTCCTGAAATCCATCAATCACCTATCAGGAGTATTCCTTGATAATATGTGGCTATTTTTTTTTAATCTATCCTGTGTGGTATTCTCCTGTGGTTCCATGGTAATGCTGTGTGGTACTGCCTTGTGGTAATCACTGGCGTAGCCGGGGGGGGGGGGGGCGATGGGGGCGGTCGCTCCCCCTAAGATTTGGACCGGGGATTTGGGAGGCGGAAAAAAAAATGCGTGTATACTGTATGCATGCACATGAAGCGGGTCTCCTTTGCAACCTTTCATCAAATAAGATATTTTTTTTGAATATTTCACTCAAATTGTGCACCAGATCGTTGAATTTCAATTTAAAATATGCAAAATCTCTCGTGCTTGGGAGGGGGAAACCCCCTCCCAAACCCTCCCCCTCTGTGCCTCTTTCCCTAGCTTAGTACACTTTTTAGATTTGCACAAAAATTATGAATAATTCTGAGTGCACAAGACTTATCACTTATATTCCGAAAACTCAAGGTTCCCTCATGTATAAGGGGAGTTTCCCCTTTTAATCGACCCTTTCCTCCCTCAGTACCCCCCCCCCCTCCGTATTAGTTTTTTTTTTGTGATTTCCCAAATGTTGATTCCATCAAATATGCGTATACGAGATATCTCAACTTCAACCTCAAAAAGGCAAAAGCTCCATCGGAAGGGAAGGGTGGAGATAACACTCGCCCACGCATTCTCCCTGCTCGCCCGCCCCTCCCCCCCCCCCCCTTCCGCCATGCATAGAAGTAGACTGTGGCTATACCCAGATCGCTTTATTTCAATTCTAAAAACGCAAAAGCTCCGCGAGCGGGAGGGGAAATCCCCCTTCCCCTAAGCTCTACCTCACTAGACTTTATACATACACACAGATGGTGCACATTCGGAATAAGAGCTAAATTCCGTGATTTTAACACTTCGATGAAAAAGTATTGCACCAAAAATTTGCACCAGATCGCTGAATTTCAGGTCTGAAAACGTAAAATCACGTTCGTGTGGGAGGGGATATGCCCCTATCATCTACACCCTCGTGTGCATGCTTTTTCTGTTTGATTGCTGAACAGACAGCGTTCATGATATTCAGTGTAAGAATTAATACAAGAAGATTATTTAAATGATACCATTTTATAGGCATATTATTCAATAATAATCTACACTAAAATATACTGCAACCTTAAACAAGTGGGACTGTTTCAACTCGTTAAAACATGCAAAAACATGCATCAAATTGAACCATTTACAACATCAAAATGCAAAAAGTTCTTACCGTGGGAGGGGGGACACCCCCTCCCACACCCTCCCCTCCCCCTTCGTTCGCTCCGTTCGCTCGCGTTCAGTCGCGTTCATGATATTCAGTGAAAAGAATTGATACTAGAAGTGTATTTAAATGATACCATTTTATAGGCAAATTGTTCAATAATAATCTACACTAAAATATACTGCTACCTTAAACAAGTGGGACTGTTTCACGTCGATAAAACGCGCAAAAACAAGCATCAAATTGCACTATTTGCAACATCAAAATGCAAAAAGTTCTCACCGTGGGAGGGGGGACACCCCCCTCCCACACCCTCCCCTCCCCCTCGCTCGCTCCGCTCGCTCGGGTTCAGTCGCGTTCATGATTCAGTGAAAAGAATTGATACAAGAAGTGTATTTAAATTATACAAATTTACAGGCAAATTGTTCAATAATAATCGACATCAAAAAAAACTGCTACCTTAAACAAGTGGGACTGTTTCACGTCGATAAAACGCGCAAAAACATGCATCAAATTGCACCATTTACAACATCAAAATGCAAAAAGTTCTTACCGTGGGAGGGGGGACACCCCCCTCCCACACCCTCCCCTCCCCCTCGCTCGCTCCGCTCGCTCGGGTTCAGTCGCGTTCATGATATTCATGAAAAAATTAATACAAGAAGTGTATTTAAATCATGCCATATTACAGGCAAATTGTTCAATGATAATCTACATCAAGATATACTGCAACCTTAAACAAGTGGGACTGTTTCAACTCGTTAAAACATGCAAAAACATGCATCAAATTGAACCATTTACAACATCAAAATGCAAAAATTTCTTACCGTGGGAGGGGGGACACCCCCTCCCACACCCTCCCCTCCCCCTTCGCTCGCTCCGTTCGCTCGCGTTCAGTCACGTTCATGATATTCAGTGAAAAGAATTGATACTAGAAGTGTATTTAAATGATACCATTTTATAGGCAAATTGTTCAATAATAATCTACACTAAAATATACTGCTACCTTAAACAAGTGGGACTGTTTCACGTCGATAAAACGCGCAAAAACAAGCATCAAATTGCACTATTTGCAACATCAAAATTCAAAAAGTTCTCACCGTGGGAGGGGGGACACCCCCCTCCCACACCCTCCCCTCCCCCTCGCTCGCTCCGCTCGCTCGGGTTCAGTCGCGTTCATGATTCAGTGAAAAGAATTGATACAAGAAGTGTATTTAAATTATACAATTTTACAGGCAAATTGTTCAATAATAATCGACATCAAAATAAACTGCTACCTTAAACAAGTGGAACTGTTTCATGTCGATAAAACGTGCAAAAACATGCATGAAATTGCACCATTTACAACATCAAAATGCAAAAAGTTCTTACCGTGGGAGGGGGGACACCCCCCTCCCACACCCTCCCCCCCCCCCCTCGCTCGCTCCGCTCGCTCGGGCTCGGTCGCTTCGCTCCCTCGCAGACTAACCGCCCCCCTAAGATGAAATCCTGGCTACGCCGTTGGTGGTAATGACCTGTGATAATGACCTGTGGTACTGTCCTGTGGTACTGTCCCAAAATACCACAGGACAGTTCCTGTGGTATCGTTCTGTGGTGCTAGTCATGTGGTACTGCCCTGTGCTACTGCCCTGTGCTACATCCCAAAATACTACAGGAATTCCTGTGGGACTGTCCCGTGGTACTGTTCTGTGGTACCGGTCCTGTGGTACTGTCCTGTGGTACTTTCCTGTGGTATTGTCCTAAGGTACCGTCCTGTGGTAATTACCACAGGTGAACCACAGGACTTTTTTTTCGTAAGTTATATATTCATTTGTTTCTCACTGTTTTCACTGCATAGGTTTCGTCACATGAATGGTACATGAAGAATTAAACAGCGCTGTGTAAAGTGTGGAGAGAACGATGATATCTCTTCCTGCCCGTCCATATCCAATCCAAAATGTCTGCGAGGCGGGAGCTCACATAGCGCGGCCTTCGCAGGTTGCCCAAAGTTCACACTTGCGTGTAAAGTGTAAAATCACTTCCCTTTGAATCATGTCTCATAATAATATGCGGAAGCTGCCAAAAAACTAGGTTACCCAATCAAACACCAAGAATATGAATTCTAACCCATCTGACCCGCGACAACTCCCAGGTCCTAATGTGCCCGATTCCCCTCCTTAGTCCACCTTACCTGCTCCCATTCATAATTCCAAGTCCAACCCCACCACTTCCTCCATCACTATTTTTGGTTCCCATCCTTCCACTGTGATTGTGTCACATACCTTTCCGCAACCCCAACAGGCTACTGACAGGCCACAGTTTCACAGAATTGTCCCTGTCCCTACAGATACAAATACGCCCCCTACACAAACAAACAAACGGCAACTCCCATCACTCTGCAACATCCATTCTCCTGGCGAAAAAAACAAACAAACAAACAAACTAGTCTCTTTTGTGAGCAGAGTAATTTGCAATTTCGATGCGGCTAATTCTAATGACAAGAAACTCATGTTGGTTGTTCAATCTACAAACACTACTTGCTTCGATGTGGTCGTTTCCCAAGAACAGAATATATACGAACTCTTACATCACAACCAATCTGAACCTCATTATTTATGTTATCATATCACAAATGTATGTTATCCTCGTGCAAGAGACCTGGTGTCACGATGACACACATTTTTACATTCCGAATTTCACGGCTCTGTGAAGCAATCGCGTCTGCTCACGTGGAAGTGGCTGTGCAGTTTTTATCCGTCAAGACATACATTTCAGCAATGTTCATTCTCTACCTCACCTATAAAAGGATTTAAAGCCAATTTGTTTGGAAATGCTTCTGTTACTGTTGTAATTATTTACAATCCTATAACAAAGTCCGCACAGGATTTACTTTCTCTTGCAGCTGACTGCCTGCCATACTATGTCTTTATAGGAGATTTTAACGCCCACCATTGTGCATGGGGATTAACCACAATGGACCTCAACGGAAAAGTAATGTTTGAATCAGGATAATCTTATACTTAATGATTCCGCAGCAGGCCGCTTTGACATTGCCAGAGGATTTTCCACGTCAATTGATCCCTTGTTATTAGTCCCTCACTGTTCGGTAGTCCCCATTTCCCTCGGGAGTGATTACTATCTTATATCCTGCAATTGTCATTTTACACTGTCATTAAAGTGGTAACGATTCCTTCAAAATCATAACAATCTCCCGTCCCGTTGATTTTTTTTTGAAGTACTAAGTGGGAATTATTTCTGCCTGAATAAGAATTGTAACATCATTTTGCACACCTTCCGTCCAGCTAATATATACGATTTGTATGGTCTTTGTCTACAATGTATGACCCAAACTGATAATGCTTCTATTCCTCTCCAGAACCGATCTGTCCTCCACCTCTTCCCTTGTGGTTGGCGACAGTCATTGTGCCAAACGTAAGCTTGATAAAGTTATATCTTCACAATCCTGGGGCAACATTAGATCACGTAAAAGTTCTTATTTCACTAATTTTAGCGATTCTTTGGACCCTTCTCCAGGCTCTCAGATGCATGGTGCAACGTAAAGCGGTTGTCTATTAACAATCACGCCAGGAGTACATTCCCATCCATACTTTAAAATAAGCACACTTATAGTACTCATGACGCCCACTGTATCGTCATCGCTATGGCAGTTGCTTTCTCTCAAAAGCATTCTTTAACTGCCACTCTCCCTCACCCTACTTCCCAACTCCAATCATTGTTTATTATGTACATGACATTTATTCTCCTCTCAACGCTCCTTTCACTCCCTAGGAGTTCGAAACGGCAATCAAAGCTCCTAAGAACCGAGCTCATGTGGTCGATGGAATAAAAAAAAAAATACACACTGTTAAACCTTTTATCTGCCAGTATGATTTGCTTCCTATTAGAGATTATCAGTATGAGTCATTACTCCTCTACTATTCAATCTGTTTACTGATGAAAATTATACATTATTGTGCATCAAACGTGTCTGTGTATGCTGATATCATCGCTGTATGAGATTTTTACACCAATCACATAAATACATAACTCCAGTTTGATGTTAATAACATCTCTGGTTGGATGAAACAGTGTGGACTCTTTTTGTCTATACTAGGAAGTATAAAGTGGTAATTTTTCACTCTCGACAAGTCTTTCCCACAGATTTCTATATTTGTCTCAAGAAGTTGTCCCTTCTCATTAATACCTAGGGGTAACCCTTGGTTACTCTTTGTTATGGTCCCCACATTTCAAGACATTTGAATGAAATGCAACAAGCGGCTAAACCTCTTTCGTTCTTTAAAGGACAAGTCCACCTTCATATACACGTGGGTTCAGTGAATCCAGCAATATTAGTAGAACACATCATTGAGAGTTTGAGGAAAATCGGACGATTCGTTCAAAAGTTATGAAATTTTTAAGCTTCTGCTAAGTCAGGACTTGATGAGAAGACTATTATAGCTTGTGATGTCACATGAGTACAACGATACAAAAAAAAAGAAAATTCAACACATTTCCATTTTTCTCGCATAACAAAAGATCACTGGACTTCTCTCTCTCAGAATGCAGGGGGAATAATATTGCCCTTAACATACTTCAGTTACAAGTCGAAGAAATTGGCACTTTATTGAACAAGTAAAGTTTTGTGAAATTCTCTTTCTATTTTCCTTATATTGTTGTACGCATATGACATCATACACTGTAGTAGTCTTTTCATCCAGCAATGACTAAACAGATACTTCAAAAATTTATAACTTTTGAACGGATTGTCCGATTTTCCTCAAACTTTCACTGATGTGTTCTACTAATATTGCTGCATTCTCTCAATCCTTATGTATATGAAGGTGGACTTGTCCTTTAACCAGCTCAAACTGGGGCGCCGATACACAAACCCTTCTCTTACTCTACTGGTCTTTAGTCAGCCCTCATCTCAATTTCGTCTGCGAAATCTATATCGTTCGTATTCCCGCTCCTTCCTATCAAACTGATTACCATACACGATCATGCCCTTTGGTCTGAATTCATTTCCAAGATTGTTATGTCTCCCACTTTCTGGCACTGAATTTCTACTGAGAGGTACCAAAACGTCATAGAAACCACTACTATATTTGCAAAATATTTTTCCGTTGTTTCGCTGCAGAAACTACTTTAATGTATCAACGCCTCTGTTCTCCCCCCCCCCCCCAAGCATTGGTGTGATGCTTAAGAGTAGTCTGAATTAAATAAACATTGTATTTTTTTCTTCTCTCTCTGGAAATAATGATACAGCCATAGTAATGTTTTATAATGATGCTATGTGACCCTGTACCACAAAACAATAAAAAAGTCACCAGACATGAATATTTAGTTAAGACCAAATTCTAAAAGAGCACTCTTAAAGATTTGAAATGATGTATAACTCAGATCGAATGGATTATCCTTTTCTATCTAAGTATTGAAAAGAAAGCACAAACTCAGGAAAGTGTAAACTGAGAAAAGAGGCCCAGAAGTACAGTGTCTATTCAAGCACTTAATCTTTACAAAACCGTGCTGGCTATGCGATGTATGGGACCCCCCCCCCAAAAAAAAAAAAAACAAAAAAAAAAAAAACAAAAAACAAAACAAAAAACAAACAAACAAACAAAAAAAAACAAAACAAAACAAAACAAAACAAAAACAAAACAAAAACTAAAACAAAAAACAACAAAACAACAAAAAACAACAAAAAAACGAGACATGAAAACTCGTCACATTGAGGACGAGTTAGGTGATACGCTTGTGGTCATCAGATGACAGTCATCTGTGATCGACAAAGAAAAGAATGTGATATAGGCACCTTGAAGTTATATTGAGCGTACATGCGAAACCGTTTCTGTAACCACTCGGCCACGGGTCATCCACGGAAATGGTAAGACAAAAAAAAAACAATGTATAGATATAACAGGGGGAAAGTCAATGCCCACTCAACCAACGTGGCCGTGTGAACATCTATTGCATTGCTAGACGGAAAAGCGGCCTTGTAACGACTGAGGTCGCTATGCCATTTCTGGCAACTTGGGAAAAATACGTCCCGCAGACATAAAACCTATAATCGGCTGGTTTTGATACCTTGCCTTTAATCACAATTTTCAGTGTAATGACGTCATCAAATTACAAAACAATGACATCGTCTTGAAAGACAATTGTTCAAAGTACAACACCTCAGTCGTCGTCATTACATACTATGATCGGTTTGACAAAGTCAACCTGCAAAATTGTGCTGCAGTCGAAGCAATGTGGTCTCCAACACACAAAAAAGAGTTATATGGCGTGTGTGTGTGTGTCTGTGTGTGTGTATAGGTGCGTTTATATACGTACGTGATTTCTACATGGACGAATATGTAATACAAAATTGAAGAAAAAAAAGTAAAATAGCTAAGTATTTTGTTTCGTGATCTTGTGGGGTTCCAACCCGCAACCTTACGTCTCTGAGACGTCGCCTTTATCCACTCGGCCATACGTCTCGACGAGAAAATATGGGGAACGTAAACTTATGTATGTGAAAGATACATGAGGAATCGTTTTGTCCACATTCCATTTTCATTTTCAGTTTTAAACTGCAAAATTGTCAATCTGATGAGGAGATTTCAAAGAATAAAATGCATGATTACTGCAGCTTATTGTCTCAGCTACAACATACTAAAGTTTCAGAGGAAATGAAGCAAAATCAGCTGAGATAGAGGTGCTTAAACGTTGTCAAGTCAATGCATGGTTAAAAAAAAAATCACCTCCCATAGACATAACACGTAAACTTGTCCGATTTTGTGTCTTTACTTTTATCACAATTTAAAGTATGATGACGTCATCAAACTAGAAAACATCAATATGGATTTGAAAGACAGTTGTTTAATGTATAATATATTAATCGTACGTTGTCAGTTTGCTATTGACATGACGATCAATCACTTGAATATGAGGCAGCTATAAGTACCTGTATGAAATTATTATAGGCATGGTTATCAAATTCCCTTAAAATTTCCTTATTATTGCTTTATTTTTACACACAGTTAAGCTATCTCTTTAAACTCGTCACAGTTTAATGAGAATCATGAACATCATACATTAGTACCATATTCAGTTCCATAGCTGATCGCGTTTGCTAATTAATTAAGATTTATTGTCTAGAATGTGCCATATGGCCAACCTGTATACACACGTGGACACACAAACACAATGCTAAATGTATGTATCAAACCTCTGTAACACAACTTTGAACTAACTGTAGAAAGTATCGCTGCACTTATCATACATACTTTTTATCATTATCTGAAACTCCACAAAAACCACTAATTGACAAATAATCATCAATACAGAAGACTGACTTAAAGGAACAATTCAAATACCTTTTTTACAATGTATAGCTTGTTCCATGTATAAATCAGCACAAAGTAACCACGACTACATTGTGTTACTGAATTGATATGAACAAATTTCATTTTATTACAATATTTCAAATCAGTTTAAAAAGCCCAGCCTGCAAAATTTTGCAGCAGTCGAAGTAATGCAGTCTCCAACGCAAAACAAAGGGATACTATGTGAGTGTGTGCGTATAGTTGTGTTTACATGCGAACGTGATTTCTACATGGACGAAGGTGTAGTACTCCATTGAAGAAAAAACAAATTAAAAAAATAATTATTTTCTTTCGTGCTCTTGTGAGGTTCGAACCCGTACGTGTGCAACCTCACGTTTCTGAGACGACGCCTCTAACCACTCGGCCATACGTCTCGACGAGAAAATTAGAGGAACGTAGATTTATGTACGTGAAAGATGAATCAGGAATCGTTTCGTCCACATTCCATTCTCATTTTCAGTTTTAAATTGCAAAATTGTCAACCTCATGAGGAGATTTCAAAGAATAAAATGCATGATTACTGCAGCTTATTGTCACAGCTACAACATACTTAAGTTTCAGAGGAAATGAAACAAAATCAGCTGAGATAAAGGTGCTTAAACGTTGTTAAGTCAATGCATGGTTTAAAAAAAACTCACCTCCCATAGACAATACACGTAAACTTGTCCGATTTTGCGTCTTTACCTTTAATCACAATTTAAGGTATGATGACGTCATCAAATATCAAAAGCATGATATGGACTTAAAAGGCAAATGTTCAAAGTACAACATATCTGAATTTGGGATAATATTGAGCTTAAACAACAGAGATACGAGTAAATGAATGACAGAAACAGTACCTCAAAAAATTAATTCCACTTTTTTGATTTCAGATGATGATATGATGACGTCATGAGTTTTCCTGGCAATATTGGTACTTGAAACGTTATTTCCAATTCATATGCTTTTGTAATATGCAATAGAAATATAGGGTCAATGGACGATTTAAAGAGCTATGCCGAAATAAACAAAGACATGTTTTTTCACTATATTTGCAGAAAGACGCGCGCGCGGAATTTCAACTTTGACGCCAGTGCATTTCTTTGTTATAGGTCAACATCGATCGGAAATCAATGGATATTGTTACTCAAAGTATCAGGAATCCAAATCAGTCAAAAAAAAAATGCATTTTCATGTTGCTTACGCCCTCTGCGCGCGAAATTGCGCGGACGGACGCGCACGCGAGAAAATGTTTGAAACGCTTAAAATTGTCTGAAACTTCGAGATTTCCCATTGGGAAGTCGTTTTGAGCCTTTTAAAATTTTGACGCGCGCAAACGCGCGCGTAATGAAGACCTGGGTAACTAGCGTTAAAAAGTAAGATAGAGCGTGACCTGAACTTTATGTCCACCGAAAATGATACAGAAATGATATCCAGTTATGAAGTTATGATCGATCATGTGACAAGGTCCGAAAATCACAAAATGGCGCCTAGATGACGTCATAGATATGTTACTGTCATGAAAACCTTATTGTGGCTAGATTTTGTCATGAGACATGTTGACTGAAAATGTCATGTTATTCCGTAATGTCATTGTTGAGATATTGACGACACAAAATGTGGCAGAAAGAAAGAAGAATAAAAACGAGACATGAAAACTCGTCACATTGAGGACGAGTTAGGTGATACGCTTGTGGTCATGAGATGACAGTCATCTGTGATCGACAAAGAAAAGAATGTGATATAGGCACCTTGAAGTTATATTGAGCGTGCATGCGAAACCGTATCTGTAACCACTCGACCACGGGTCATCCACGGAAATGGTAAGACAAAAAAACAACAACAATGTATAGATATAACGGGGGGAAAGTCAATGCCCACTCAACTAACGTGGCCGTGTGAACATCTATTGCATTGCTAGACGGAAAAGCGGCCTTGTAACGACTGAGGTCGCTATGCCATTTCTGGCAACTTGGGAAAAATACGTCCCGCAGACATAAAACCTATAATCGGCTGGTTTTGATACCTTGCCTTTAATCACAATTTTCAGTGTAATGACGTCATCAAATTACAAAACAATGACATGGTCTTGAAAGAAAATTGTTCAAAGTACAACACCTCAGTCGTCGTCATTACATACTATGATCGGTTTGACAAAGTCAACCTGCAAAATGTTGCTGCAGTCGAAGCAATGTGGTCTCCAACACACAAAAAAGAGGGATATGGCGTGTGTGTGTGTCTGTGTGTGTGTATAGGTGCGTTTATATACGAACGTGATTTCTACATGGACGAATATGTAATACAAAATTGAAGAAAAAAAAACAGTAAAGTAGCTAATTATTTTGTTTCGTGATCTTGTGGGGTTCGAACCCGCAACCTCACGTCTCTGAGACGTCGCCTTTAACCACTCGGCGACACGTCTCGACGGGAAAATATGGGGAACGTTATGGACTTGAAAGACAGTTGTTCAATATATAACACATTCGTCGTACGTTGTCAGTTTGCTATTGACATGACGATCTATCATTTGAATATGAGGCAGGCATTAGTACCTGTATGAAATTATTATAGGCATGGTTATCAAATTGCCCTAAAATATCCTTATAATTGCCTTATTTTTACACACAGTTACGCTATCCCTTTAAACTCGTCACAGTTTAATCAGAATCATTAACATCATACATTAGTACCATATTCAGTTCCATAGCTGATCACGTTTGCTAATCAATTAAGAGTAATTGTCTAGCATGTGTCATATGGCCAACCTGTATACACACGTATATACACACACACAATGCTAAATGTATGTATCAAACATCTGTAACACAGCTTTGAACTAACTATAGGAATTATCGCTGCACTTATCATCCATACTTTTTATCACTATCTGAAACTCCACAAAAACCACTAATTGACAAATAATCATCAATACAGAAGACTGAATACCTTTTTTACAATGTATAGCTTGTTACATGTATAAATCAGCACAAAGTAACCACGACTACATTGTGTTACTGAATTAATATGAACAAATTTCATGTTGTGACAGTATACTATATCAGTTTGAAAAGCCCAACCTGCAAAACTATAATTTTGCAGCAGTCGAAGTAATGCAGTCTCCAACGCAAAACAAAGGTATACTGTGTGAGTGTGTGCGTATAGGTGTGTTTACATGCAAACGTGATTTCTACATGGACGAAGGTGTAGTACTCTATTGAAGAAAAAAAGTAAAAAAAATATATTATTTTCTTTCGTGCTCTTGTGAGGATCGAACCCGTACGTGTGCAACCTCACGTTTCTAAGACGACGCCTCTAACCACTCGACCATACGTCTCGACGAGAAAATTAGAGGAACGTAAGCTTATGTACGTGAAAGATGAATCAGGAATCGTTTGGTCCGCATTCCATTCTCATTTTCAGTTTTAAATTGCAAAATTGTCAACCTCATGAGGAGATTTCAAAGAATAAAATGCATGATTACTGCAGCTTATTGTCACAGCTACAACATAAATAAGTTTCAGAGGAAATGAAGCAAAATCAGCTGAGATAAAGGTGCTTAAACGTTGTCAAGTCAATGCATGGTTTCTAAAAAAATCACCTCCCATAGACATAACACGTAAACTTGTCCGATTTTGCGTCTTTACCTTTAAACACAATTTAAAGCATGATGACGTCATCAAATTTCAAAACCATGACATGGACTTGAAAGGCAAATGTTCAAAGTACAACATATCTGAATTTGGGATAATATTGAGCTTAAACAACAGAGATACGAGCAAATGAATGTCAGAAACAGTACCTCAAAAAATTAATTCCACTTTTTTGATTTCAGATGACGATATGATGACGTCATAATGTAATTATGGAAATAATGATACTTGAAACGTCATGTCCAATTTATATGCTTTTGTAATATGCAATAAAAACATAGGGTCACCTGACGTTTTAAAGAGCTATGGCGAAATAAACAAAGACATGTTTTTTCACTATATTTGCACATAGACGCGCACGCGAAATTTGAACTTTGACGCAAGTGCATTGCTTTGTTATTTGTAGGAATCGATTAGAAATCAATGGATATTGTTGCTCAAAGTATCAGGAATCCAAATCTGTCAAAAAAAGTGTATTTTCATGTTGCTGACGCGCTGTGCGCGCGAAAATGCGCGGACGGACGCGCACGCGCAAAATTGTTTGAAACGCATAAAATTGTCTGAAACTTCGAGATTTCCCATTGGAAAGTTGTTTTGAGCCTTTTAAAATTTTGACGCGCGCTTACGCGCACTTAATGATGTCCTAGGTAATTAGCATCAAAAGAAGTAAGATAGAACGTGACCTGAACTTTATGTCCACAAAAAATGATACAGAAATGACCTTTAGTTATGAAGTTATGATCGATCATGTAACATGGTCCAAAAATCACAAAATGGCGCCTAGACGACGTCATAGATATGTTACTGTCATGAAAACCTTATTGTGGCTAGATATTGTCATGAGACATGTTCCCTGAAAATGTCATGTTATTCCGTAATGTCATTCTTGAGATATTGATGACACAAAATTGTCCAGAAAGAAAGAAGAATAAAAAGAAACTAGACTTGGAATTTGTCAAGACTGACAAATTAGGTGATCCGATTTTTTTTAATCAATGATTCGAGTCCTGATCGCAATAGGCATGACCATATAGGTTTCATCTGTGTTTAGAGACATTGGACGTGTGATATTTGGATTCTCATTTAGAAAAGAGAGTTAGGTCTGCTATCTCTGTTACCAAATTCGGTATACACTATAAAGAAGATACAGAATGAAGTATATTTGACCATTGACCCAACTTTGCACAGCCAAGATGGCATCTGACCAAAAAGTGGTTATTTTGTGAAATGATTCTTGTAACATGGCCTTTGCGTGTGTAAAATATGGGAAAGATAGGACATGTATTCACCAAGATACAGGTTAAAACATTTATGACCTTTGACCCTAATTTACATACCCAAGATGGTGTCTGATCAAGTAGTTGTTATTTTATGAAATAATGTACGTGACATAAACTAAACATGTGCCAAATATGGGGATGATAGGGGCTGTTTTTCTTGAGTTATTGCAAAGAAAGTTGCAGAGAGAAAGAAATATCTCAATACATCGAATATAAGTTTGATGTCAACCAAGTTTTTACGTGATCTCGGCATCGTATGAAAAAATGAAGAATCACTGATGATAGCCCAAAGTCTCAGCTACATCATATTAAAATCTGGGAGAAATTTACAGAAGAGTAAGTGAGGTAGTGCTCGATAAAGAAAGTCATGTCAATTTTCATTTCCAGAAAAATTCCCTCCCATAGAGATAACACGTAAACTGGTTAAATTTGACAAGGTTACATTATATCCATTTTCACGTGGTGAAGACATCATCCGATTAAAACTTTGATTAACAAAACTTAAAGAGTATTACATTGGCTACAACATACTAACATCTGGAAGAAATTCACCGAAGGGTAATTGAGCTAGTCGTCGATAAAGACAATCATGTCAATTTTCACATCTAGAAAAATTCCCTCCCATAGAGATAACACGTCATAATAAAGATAAAGAAAGAAGTACATATGACCTTTGACCCTACTTTGCACAGACAAGATGGCGTCTGAGCAAAAAGTGGTTATTTTGTGAAATGATTCTTGTAACATGGTCTTTACGTATGCAAAATATGGGAAAGATAAGACATGTATTAACCAAGATACAGGATGAAACATTTTTGACCTTTGACCCTAATTTACATACCCAAGAAGGTGCCCGATCAAGTAGTTGTTATTTTATGAAATAATGTACGTGACATAAACTAAACATGTGCAAAATATTGGGCTGATAGAGCTTGTTTTTCTTGAGTTATTGCAAAGAAAGTTGCAGAAAGAAAGGAATATGAAAATACATGGAAGATAAGCTTTAATTTCAACCAAGTTTTTGGGCATGATGCCGACTCCGTATGAAAAAACGAAGGGCACATTAACGATAGCCCAAAGTCTCAGCTACAACATACTAAAATATGGGAGAAATTCACCGAAGCATAAGTGAGCTAGTGCTCGATAAAGATAGTCATGTCAGTTTTCATTTCCAGAAAAACTGCACTCCCATAGAGATAACACGTAAACTGGTCAAATTTGACAAGATTACTTTAAATCCATTTTTACGAGGTGATGCCGTCATCCAATCAAATTGTTGTTATTATATATCTGAAAGACCATTTAATAAGCTACAACATATTGAAATTTGGACGTAAATCAATTAAAGAAAAAGTGAGATATGCTTGAATGAACTTGAAATTTGATGACGTCATTTTGAAAATTTACTTTTTTAACTTTATTAAGAAATTTGATATCTTTGAATGACTTTTTCAGTATCGCCAACCCATAAACTGACATGTACAACTCATCAGCTTTCAGAATATGTAAAGAAAATGGGGGGTCACCGTCCATCCTGACGAGTAAAATCGGATTTAAAATTGGCGGTTTTGGGGCATTGTTGTACTGTATATCGCCATTGACGCGCGCGCGGAATTTCAACTTTGACAGTCCCGTATGACGTCATATTGAGTCGGATTGACTTGAAACTTGCTAGAAATATTCCTTGACTTTTCAGACATCCGATAAATGTAAAAAATCGGGAAATTTCTGTTGCATATGAGCTGTACGTGCGTATATGTGCGCGCGCGTACGCGTCCGTCCAATTTTTTCAATTTTTCAAAAAATGCTCCAAATGGTCTGAAACGTATGCAAAAAAAATTTGAGCTTGATTGGAGCATACAAATATTTCAACGCGCGCGTACGCGCACGTCTTTACGATGCGAGGAATTCTGAAAATATGGGTAGAATTCCCTTGAATTGAAATTTATGTGACGTAAATTTCATTGAGAAATTCCACTCCATTAATGAGATATGATTGAAAATGTGTTTTCATATAATGACGTCATAGTGACGTCACGGTCGACTGATCACTACGATTTTACTTGACATGTCGTCTTTGGGACATGATACACATATGGTATAAGTTTGACATTCATAGGCAATGCACTTTCTGAGCTTATCTCTACACAACTTTTGCGGAGAAATAAAGAAGAAGAAGAAGAAGAAGAAGAAGAACAAAGAATCAGTACAGATACAGAAGGTGATCCGAGAGGATTCTCGGATCACCTAATAAAGAGAGATTTTGACAATCACAATAGGTGATACGCTGATAGCGTATCACCTAATAAAAAGAAACGAGATATGAAACTCGTCACGCTGACGAGTTAGGTGATACGCTTGGGGTCATCAGGTGTCGGTCATCTGTGATCGACAAAGAAAAGAATGTGATATAGGCACCTTGAAGTTATATTGAGCGTGCATGCAAAACCGTTTTTCTAACCAATCGGCCACGGGACATCCCCGGAAATGGTAAGGCAAAAAAGAAATGTATGGATATTACAGGGGGAAAAAGTCAATGCCCACTCAACAATCGTGGCCGCGTGAACATGTATTGCATTGCTAGACGGAAATGCGGCCTTGTAACGACTGATGTCGCTATGCCATTTCTGGCAACTTGGGAAAAATACGCGCCGTAGACATAAAGCCTATAATCGGCTGGTTTTGATACCTTGCCTTTAATCACAATTTTCAGTGTGATGACGTCATCAAAGTACAAAACAATGACATGGTCTTGAAAGACAAATGTTCAAAGTACAACACCTCAGTCGTCGTCATTACATACTATGATCGGTTTGACAAAGTCAACCTGCAAAATGTTGCTGCAGTCGAAGCAATGTGGTCTCCAACACACAAAAAAGAGGGATATGGCGTGTGTGTGTGTGTCTGTGTGTGTGTATAGGTGCGTTTATATACGAACGTGATTTCTACATGGACGAATATGTAATACAAAATTGAAGAAAAAAAAGTAAAATAGCTAAGTATTTTGTTTCGTGATCTTGTGGGGTTCGAACCCGCAACCTCACGTCTCTGAGACGTCGCCTTTAACCACTCGGCCATACGTCTCGGCGAGAAAATATGAGGAACGTAAACTTATGTATGTGAAAGCTGAATCGGGAATCGTTTTGTCCACATTCCATTCTCATTTTCAGTTTTAAACTGCAAAATTGTCAACCTGATGATGTGATTTCAAAAAATAAAATGCATGATTACTGAAGCTTATTGTCTCAGCTACAACATACTTAAGTTTCAGAGGAAATGAAGCAAAATCAGCTGAGATAAAGGTGCTTAAACGTTGTCAAGTCAATGCATGGTTTTAAAAAAAATCACCTCCCATAGACATAACACGTAAACTTGTCCGATTTTGCATCTTTACCTTTAATCACAATTTAAGGTATGATGACGTCATCAAATTTCAAAACCATGACTTGGACTTAAAAGGCAAATGTTCAAAGTACAACATATCTGAATTTGGGATAATATTGAGCTTAAACAACAGAGATACGAGCAAATGAATGTCAGAAACAGTACCTCAAAAAAATTAATTCCACTTTTTTGATTTCAGATGATGATATGATGACGTCATAATGTATTTAGGGAAATATTGATACTTGAAACGTTATTTTCAATTCATATGCTTTTGTAATATGCAATAAAAACATAGGGTCACCTGACGTTTTAAAGAGCTATGGCGAAATAAACAAAGACATGTTTTTCGCTATATTTCCACATAGACGAGAACACGAAATTTCAACTTTGACGCCAGCGCATTCCTTTGTTATAGGTCGAAATTGATCGGAAATCAATGGATATTGTTACTTAATGTATCAGGAATCCAAATCTGTCAAAAAATGTGCATTTTCAGTTTGCTTACGCGCACTACGCGCGAAAATGTGCGGACGGACGCGAACGCGCGAAACGCTTAAAATTGTCTGAAACTTCGAGATTTCCCATTGGTAAGTTGTTTTGAGCCTTTTAAAAGTTTGACGCGCGCGTACGCGCGCGTAATAATGTCTTAGGTAATTAGCATTAAAATGTATGATAGAGCGTGACCTGAACTTAATGTCCGCCGAAAATGATACAGACATGACCTTTAGATATGAAGTTATGATCGATCATGTAACATGGTCCGAAAATCACAAAATGGCGCCTAGATGACGTCATAGATATGTTACTGTCATGAAAACCTTATTGTGGCTAGATTTTGTCATGAGACATGTTCCCTGAAAATGTCATGTTATTCCGTAATGTCATTCTTGAGATATTGATGACACAAAATTGTCCAGAAAGAAAGAAGAATAAAAAGAAATAAAGAGAGATTTTGACAATCACAATAGGTGATACGCTGATAGCGTATCACCTAAAAAGAGAAATTTTGGCAATCACAATAGGTGATACGCTGATAGCGTATCACCTAAAAACACGATGTGGAGCATTGGAGTCACAGCAACGTAGAAATTAATGTAATATAAAAGTGAAAGTAAGCATGCCTTTATGAACACATTCTGTCCATAATCAATGCCAGCGTTCAAAGCAGCAGCATTATCCTTTCAAAAGTTATTAGAGTTGAAAGTGAAGAATGTGTACAAGGTTTCCCAGAAACGAAAATGGGACTCTAATAAACTGCTAAAAAACACACACTTTTAAGCCCATTTTATGATCCCAAATTTCAGCATAGTGTAAAAGAAGGCTTGCTCTTTCAGAAAATATGAACAAGTCAAGATCGGCTAGGTTGACCCATTTCACTTATTTTCAGTCGTCACGTAAAATCAGTGTGATATATATGTGCCTCTTTTTTGCTCGTTTTGTGATGCACGGTCACACATTCTGTAAATCATAACATAGTGTTTGTGCTTTATTTAAACGAAGAACGTGCTGCCAACAGGCGCTCAATGCATCTTTTTCAATGGATTTAGCACCTTTTGGTTGAAACCTTTTTAGCTACTATTCGGTTGGGACCCCTGATATTAATATGTCGATGCGTGGTAGGAGGTGTGTGTTTGTGTGTATATGCTTGCGTTTGTGCACGTGGGTGAGTTAGTGTGCGGTACACGCGCGCGTGTATTATAGTTATTTGAGTTTGGATGAGGAATATGAGATATAGAAATTCATTAAAAACATATGAGTTCCTTTGTGGAAACTAAACGAGCTTTCTTTTTTGGATACGTCCATTGGGAACTCCCTCTTTGAGACATGGTATGATTAATATTCTTGTTTAATATCACTAAGATTTAGAATGTTTGTTTTATATTAGTGGTGTCTGGGCAAATTATTTGTAAAGGGCGCCATTTTTTCTACCCCCCCTCTCTCTCTCTCTTCTTTTTCTTCCTCTTTCTTTAAAACAACAACAACTATCCTACAATAAACAAAATGATGATAGGGATGAAATGAATGAAAAGTAAATGGTGTGGTTGCAACAGCCCTGAAGAATTAAAAGTGGAAAAACAGAAAGCTAGACACAAAGCAAACACTGAATAAAAGAGAGGTAAAATAAGCAATCTATTACCATGACATTACTCGGAACGTTCTCTCCTAATCGTACGATAAATGAAACCACACTATTTGTGACTGTGCACCTCAAAACGAACATAAAGTCGCACACACTGATTTTGCATGAGGACTGAAAAAAATGAAATGGGTCAACCTAGCCGAATTTGACTTTCTCTTTTTTTTTTCTGAAAGAGCGGGTCTTCTTTTACATTATGCTAAAATTTGGTATCATAAAACGGGCAGAAAAGTGCGTTTGTTTAGCAGTTTATCTCGAACATTTTTGGTAGAATAGTATAATTAGGTGTGTCTTCAGAATACCTTTTTCATTTCTGAAAAAACCTTGTCCACACTCTTCAATCTGAACTCTAATAACTTTTGAAATGATAGTGCTACTGCTTTGAAAGTTAGCATTTATTATAGACAGAATGTGTTAATGAGGCATGCTTAATTTCAGTTTAATCTAATAATCCTTTCATTGTTGTTACTCTGGTGGTTCACTTCCTGTTTTTTTTTTTGTCCCATTCATCGCACAGCCAGCACGATTTGGTAAAGATTAAGCGCTTGAGACACTGCACTTCATAGCCTCTTTTCTCAGTTCACAATATTTCTGAGTTTGTGCTTTCTTTCCAATATCTAGATAGGTTAAGAGAGTCCATTTGATTTGAGTTATACGTCATTTTGAAGCTTAAAGGACAGGTTCACCTTCATAAACATAAGGATTGAGAAAATGCAGCAATATAAGTACAACACATTAGTGAAAGTTTGAGGAAAATTGGACAATCGATGCAAAAGTTATGAATTTTTAAAATGTTTGTGTTGGAACCGCTGGATGAGGAGACTACTGCAGCTTCTGAATCATATGCGTACAACAGTATAAAGAAAATGTAAAGAAAATTCAACATATTTTCACTCTTTTCGCATAATAAAAGACCACTTGACTTGTCTCTTTCTAAAGGCAGGGGGAATAATATTACCCATAACATATGTCGAACTTGTCCTTTAAAGTTTGCTCTTTCAGAACATTGTCTTAACTAAAAATTCATATCTGGCGACTTTTTGTTTGCTTTGAGGTGCCGGGTAACATTTGGTCCTTACTCCGACACAAAGCATCAAAAAGGTTGGAAATCACGTCAAGATGGCGGAAACACTGACAATGGAAGATCGTTCAAGTCTGCCAGTAACCTGGAGGTAAGCATGAGCACTATTCACTGACTATGAAGATAGCGATATAGAGGGCGCACTAAAATCTGAGAGATATGATTTCAAACATACGGCCCATGATAGTTTTTTTTTTCGAGATAAATTATGTGCTATTGTATAAAAACAAGAGACGTGTTTTCCTTTTAATAAATACAGCTAGTTCAAAATGTCCAATAATTTACCTGAACACGCTTGTTTATTTCTGTTATATCATGAAAAATAGCTTGTCATGTGTTTACTTGGATACAACACCTCCAATCAAAATGTTATGGCACAATAATGGCGGTGATCTCTTTCCTTTTTCTTAAGAGTAATATGCAGATATGGAGTGCTAGTTACTCTGTGGTCAATTAGTCATTCGTCTCCAACAGCTATAGTTTTCTGCAACTTTTTTTTTATGATGTATGTATATTAAGAGAATCACGGTGTAAGTATAATATACAATAATTGTTTTCTTCCACTTCACTACTTATCAATGTACACACACACACTCATAATTTATATTATGATATCATTATCAGTATATTTTTAATTCGTTTTTTATTTTCTCTAACAAACATATTTATATTCTATACGCACCGCTTTATTCGGATTGTTAGCTGCTATATGTCATCAATGATCTCGCAGATATTGGAGGAAACCCTAAAGCTATGGTGTGACTCCTTGAGTTCAGCGTTGAGGAGACCATATGTGACCCTGCACCTCAAAACAAACAAAAAGTTGCCAGACATGAATTTTTAGTTAAGACCATATTCTGAAAGAGCGGAATTTAAGCTTTAAAATGATGTATAATTCAAAACAAATGGACTCTCCTAACCTATCTAAATATTGGAAAGAAAGCACAAACTCAGGAAAAGTGTGAACTAAGAGAGGCTCTGGAGTACAGTGTCTATTCAAGCACTTAATCTTTACCAAACCGTGCTGGCTGTGCGATGAATGGGACAAAAAACAGGAAGTAAACCACCAGAGTAACAACAATGAAGGGATTATCAGATTAAACTGAAATTAAGCATGCCTTATTAACACATTCTGTCCATAATAAATGCCAACTTTAAAAGCAGTAACACTATCTTTTCAAAAGTCATTAGAGTTAAAAGTGAAGAGTGTGGACAAGGTTTTTCAGAAATGAAAAAAGGATTCTAAAGACACACCTAATCACACTATTCTACCAAAAATGTTCGAGATAAACTGCTAAAAAAACACACTTTCCTGCCCGTTTTATGATACCAAATTTTAGCTTAATGTAAAAGAAGATCCGCTCTTTCAGAAAATATGAAAAAGTCAAGTTCGGCTAGGTTGACCCATTTCACTTATTTTCAGTCCTCACGCAAAATCAGTGTGTGCGACTTTATGTTCGTTTTGAGGTGCACGGTCACATATGGATTTTTGGATGCTTAGGTCAAACATCCGTTGTAAGCACGATCCCTATAGTCCATGGGCCAAGAGCCGAAAAATGGGTTGTTGGTACCATCCGAGATGGCAAAACCTTTTTGGTGTCATTTTGTTTGTCGGACATAGATATGCTTATCAAGCTATGATAGCATTTCCAAATGAGTAGCTTAGTCATAATAAATGAATTTTTAACCAATTTGGGCTCGTTTTTATATCCCTATACTTCCGAATCGAAACTAACCGCTATACAAAGAAGAGCACTGCCTTCTGCATGTCCACAGGTGTTCTGTTGTAAACGCGGTGCGCTTAGTCTTTATTCAAGGCAGCGAAGGGAATATCCAAAGGGTTATGATGTCCACAGCTGCCACGCGGTGCGCTTAGTCTTTATCTAGAACAATGTACCGTTAATCATATCTAAAGTTCCTAATAAAAGGGATTATCTATACTGTTTTTATACCACCCTCTCAACAAATACATCAGTTTTAAACAAAAATCACTCTGTTCATTGACAACATTATTAATTATAATGTATTGTAGTGTACCGGTACATTGTTTTTGCATAATCTTTCATTGTTGGATGGAAATAAAGCGACATTGGCGTGGTATTAGCGTTTTCACCGTAGCGTTTTCAGCGGAAAATGATAACTAATTGAAAACTACGCTAGAATTCACTAGAAATTGCTTTTTTGTTGTTGTTGTTGTTTTTAGATAAAGGGATATACACTGTATTTATAAGCTTTGGATATTCCCTTCGCAGTCTTGAATATTAGACTAAGCGCTGTGGACATCATAACCCTTGGATATTCCCTTTGCTGCCTTGAATAAAGACTAAGCGCACCGCGTTTACAACAGAATACCTGTGAACATACAGAAGACAGTGTTCTTCTTTGTATAGCGGTTTGTCTCGATTTAGAAGTACAGGGATATAACAACGAGACCAAATTGGTTTAAAATTCATTTACTATGACTAAGCTACTCATTTGGAAATGCTATCATAGCTTGATAAGCATATCTATGCCCGACAAACAAAATGACACCAAAAAGGTATTGCCACCTCAGATGGTACCAATATCTGGCCTGGCCCATGGACTACTATGGGCTTGTGCCGAAAGGGTGGGTTGGGTGGTGGCGCGTCGCGTTAATGGGAACACCACCCTTCGTCCAAAGCCCCCCGGTTTTGCCGAAAGGGTGCGTTGGGAGCGTTAGGCGCGTTAGTTCAGATAACGCTACCAAACGGCACAACCGGGGGGCGTTTCACCGAATATACGCGTTGTGATAAGGTGGCCAAGGTTAAATAATGATTTTCAAATATTTTTTTTTTTTTACTGAACGTCTTTTCAAAAAGTTGTTAAGTTATTTTCTCATCTGAAAAAAACTACAGAATTGATATGAATTTTTTTTCTCCAGTAAAATTTCATATTACATACACAATTTAAAAAAAAATCACATTTAGGAAACTATCAGTAAAGTTCCACATGCAACTGGCGCGCGCGCGACGATATCGTGATTCGATGATGCATGCATATTTGCCTGCATGGTACGTGCTAGTTGGTGCTGCTGCCGTGACGGTCAACAGAGCTGAGCAGAATGCCTTATTGTACCTCCACTTTCGATGCGATATACATATAACTCTCTTTATTTATTCATCTTCCTGGTGAGTTCAGTAAGTACTCCGGATATTATTGTATTTTCTGCTTGTACTGTCATGCTCACTCAAGCTGTAGGACCTACGTGCAGGGAGGGAGTAATCTAGACTCAATTCGTTAGTACTCGAAACCTTACCGCTGTAAACTGTAGGTACATATTATGTAGTGTGGTATATAAACGGTCATAGGTTCTAATAGTACTAGGTCTATACGTAAAATTGAGGCACATGACATAGGTGTGGGTGTGTGTGACTTCATTAACACCTAAGTTTTATAGTACAGAAAGGTATTTCTTATTTTTATGCCTCCGCCGTCGCCACGAAGTGGTGCCGGAGGCATTATGTTTTCGGGTTGTCTGTCCGTCCTTCCGTCCGTCCGTCCGTCCGTCCTTCTGTCCCTAACAAAAAAGTCCTGTGGTACTCCCTGTGGTACTTGTCGGTACCACACAATGTACCACACACTTGTAATGTTACCACAGGAACTGTGTGGTACTGTACCACAGGCTTGTAGGGTACTCCCTGTAGTACTTGTCAGTACCACACAATGTACCACATAAATAAATGTTACCACAGGAACTGTGTGGTACTGTTTTACAGGCTCATGTGGTACTCCCTGTGGTACTGGTTTGTACCACACAATGTACCACACAAATATATGTTAACACAGGAACTGTGTGGTACTGTGTCACAGGCTCGTGTGGTACTCGGGGATGTACCACAGGGCAGTACCACAGTACATTACCACAGGAAAGTACCACAGGACAGTACCACAAGACAGTATACACACAAATTGTCCTGTGGTATTCTGGGACGTATACCACACGACAGTACCACAGGACAGTACCACATGAATTGTCCTGTGGTATTTTGGGACGTACCACAGGAGAGTACAACAGGAAAGTACCACAGGATAGTACCACAGGACAGTACCACACAACTTGTTCTGTGGTATTTTAGGACGTACCACAGGACAGTACCACAGGGCAGTTCCACAGGACAGTACCACAGGAAAGTACCACAGGATAGTACCACAGGACAGTACCACAGGAATTGTCCTGTGGTATTTTGGGACGTACCACAGGACAGTACCACAGGACAGTACCACAGGATAGTACCACAGGACAGTACCTCACGACTTGTCCTGTGGTATTTTGGGACGTACCACAGGATAGTACCACAGGACAGTACCACAGGAATTGTCCTGTGGTATTTTGGGACGTACCACAGGACAGTACCACAGGATAGTACCACAAGACAGTACCTCACGACTTGTCCTGTGGTATTTTGGGACGTACCACAGGACAGTACCACAGGGCAGTACCACAGGACAGTACCACAGAGCAGTACCACAGGACAGTACCACAGGAAAGTACCACAGGATAGTACCACAGGACAGAACCACACGACTTGTCCTGTGGTATTTTGGGACGTACCACAGGGCAGTACCACAGGACAGTACCACAGGAAAGTACCACAGGATAGTACCACAGGACAGTACCACACGACTTGTCCTGTGGTATTTTGGGACGTACCACAGGACAGTACAACAGGGCAGTACCACAGGAAAGTACTACAGGATAGTACCACAGGACAGTACCACACGACTCGTCCTGTGGTATTTTGGGACATACCACAGGACAGTACCACAGGAATTGTCCTGTGGTATTTTGGGACGTACCACATGACAGTACCACAGGATATTACCACAGGACAGTACCTCACGACTTGTCCTGTGGTATTTTGGGACGTACCACAGGACAGTACCACAGGGCAGTACCACAGGACAATACCACAAGCCAGTACCACAGGACAGTACCACAGGAAAGTACCACAGGATAGTACCACAGGACAGTACCACACGACTTGTCCTGTGGTATTTTGGGACGTACCACAGGGCAGTACCACAGCACAGTACCACAGGATAGTACCACAGGACAGTACCACACGACTTGTCCTGTGGTATTTTGGGACGTACCACAGGACAGTACCACAGGACAGTACCACAGGAAAGTACCACAGGACAGTACACCACATGACTTGTCCTGTGGTATTTTGGGACGTACCACAGGACAGTACCACACGAATTGTCCTGTGGAATTTTGGGACGTACCACAGGACAGTACGACAGGAATTCCTGTGGTAATTTTCGATGTATACCACAGGAGAGTACCACAGGAACTGTCCAAAATCCCACAGGAAAATCATAATATGGTGCTATTCCACAAAGAAGTACCACACAGCAAATTAAATTCGTAAGTACCACAGAAAAATGCTACGGGATATTCTTCTTTTTTTCTTAACATTTTATACCAGAGGACTATCACATCAGGAGAATATCAAACAGCAGTACCACACAGGAGTACCACACAGGAAAATTGAAAGGCAGAATCAACTGAAATTTATAACAAAAATACAAACAAAAAAGCACATATTAATATTCCTCAATTAATTGATAGATGAGTTATGCTGTGAATTATAGCAATTGATTTGCCATTTTATCATGTCCTATACTCCTACAGTATTAGCTATTTAGTGAAAGTGCTGATGTAAAGCATGAGAAATTTCATAAGGACTTCTGTGGTACTCCTGTGGTACTCCTGTGGTACTCCTGTGGTACAAATTTTTACATAGCTTATGAATATTCATAAAAAGCACTCTAGATTTTAGAAAATACATATATGACTTAAAAAGTCAAAATATTAATGATGGAACTTACTTTGAACTTTATGAAAGATTGTCTTATTATGTTATGTTATTCCCAATATCATAGATATTGTTATGAAAGTGTAATTTCATATCTTGATAATAAAGTATAATCGAGTTAGTAACCATGCCTTAATGCTTTACGGATAGACGGCCATATATATATGTACTGATACGGACGATGGCTACCTAGGAATAGAATATGACTATATAGATCTATTATAGGACTAGATTGGCACTTGGCCATTAGACTCTCGTTTGAGGTTATATGTTAGGAGTAGGACAGGTTATTAAGTAGGGCCATGTTTGTCCTGAAATCCATCACTCACCTATCAGGAATATTCCTTGATACGAGGCTAAAATTCTCCCAGATTTTTTTTTCTATCTATCCTGTGTGGTACTCTCCTGTGGTACCATGGAAATGCTGTGTGGTACTGCCCTGTGGTAATGCTGTGTGGTAATGATCGACCTGTGGTACTGTCCCAAAATACCACAGGACAGTTCCTGTGGTACTGTTCTGTGGTACTAGTCCTGTGGTACTGCCCTGTGGTACATCCCAAAATACCACAGGAATTCCTGTGGTACTGTCCTGTGGTACTGTTCTGTGGTACCGGTCCTGTGGTACTTTCCTGTGGTACTGCCCTGTGGTACGTCCCAAAATACCACAGGAATTCCTGTGGTACCGTCCTGTGGTATGTCCCAAAATACCACAGGACAATTCCTGTGGTACTTTCCTGTGGTATTGTCCTGTGGTACTGTCCTGTGGTACTGCCCTGTGGTACCGTCCTGTGGTAATTACCACAGGAGTACCACAGGACTGTTTCGTAAGGGGTCCGTAATGAATTTTGTGGACAGCGTAACTAAAAAACCTTTTGAGGTATCCTAATGAAACTTGGGGGGTGTTTCACAAAGCCGTTCTTAAAGTTAAGAAGGACTTAAGTGCGACTGGTAATCAGTCCTTGTGTGCTGTATACCTAGATTCTCAATAATTCAGCACAAGAACTGATCACCAGTCACACTTAAGTCCTTCTTAACTTAAGAACGGCTTTGTGAAACACCCCCTTGGCATGTATGTGTATCAGGGGGTGAAGGTGTGCCTATCAACTTTTGGGTGCACATGCTGAAGGTCAAAGGTCTAAAGGTTATGGTCAAATACATAAAATTTCTCTATTTCCACCATATCTATGCAATGCCTGAAGATATTTTCTTAAAACTTAGTGTATACATGCAATACCCAATTAAGATTCTCTGGTGAAAGTTTGCAGTCATGAGGTCAAAGGTCAAGTAAAAAATAGTAAAGCTTCACTTTTTTCTCCGTAACTTAGAAATTGTTCAAGGTATCTACAATCTTCATGGAACATAGTTGACTGGCAGTGGTTATCTAGAGAATTTAGGGTTCATGGGGTCAAAGATCAGGGGTCAAAGGTCAAGGGCAACACTTCAACAGCAAATTTGCCAATTTTTTGTCAATATCTTCACAATTTCTCACCCAATTTCAAAGAAAATTTCGTCCCTACCCTAGGTAATTTGAGGTCCCTCTATCAATTGGTGCTATCAGATTTTCGAAATTCTTTCTAGTTTTTGAGATATATTGCCCTGTGTGCGAACTTAAAATAGGACATGCGTGAAATATGGTCACAGCAATTACATTCTGCCATCGCTTGTTCTCAGTAAAAGCTAGCAAAATTATCACAGTCGTAATTCAAATACATTCTCTTAGACTTGTCATTGTTTAATTTTTTATTTCATTTTTTTTAGATTCTTCAACAGGAATGCATGACCGAGGCAGATTGAGTTCATTAGAGCATACCAGTGATACCATCACTACCATGGCAACCGAGTAAGTTTTGTTTTTGTCAGTGCAATGGTAGAATCTTTACTGTAAACTTTTCAGTTAAGCTTTCCATTCTCCACTTTCACAATGTTGACAGCCCTGCCACATAGTCTGATACTAACTGGCAGTGCCATAAATGAATACAGTATAACAGTGGGTATTAAAAATTCTCATTTTTAGCATTTATCAAAGACAAGCAAACAAAATATTGATTCAAAGAAACACAGAATTGAAGAGCTTCTATGGGTGTGAAGCATGGCATCATATTGATGACGAGATGACGAGGTATACATATATAACCTCGAGATAACTTAAGTAACATCCAACCTTGCAAGTTACATACTTTCAAGAGTCCAAAGTTCACAGAAGTCAATAGGCCAAATAAGAATGATTTCTGGCTTCTTGTCCCCTCCTCCGTTTTTTTTTTTATGGCCGCCTCAGTTTTTTTTAATTATATGATATTTCTGTTCTGAAATTATGTAAATAAGTATATGAGGACATATAGACAATGAAAACCAAAACCATTAATATGATGCAATTACACACCTTGTTTTGAGCCTCTGTAGTGCATGTACAAATGAAATTAATTTGTGAAAAATGTGTTGAGATTGACCCAATAACATTTTTGTGTATCCGAAAAATATCACACAGCAAATAACATGGAACCCCCTCCTCATTTTCAAAAAATCAGGACGAGAAACTATTAATCAATTTTACTTGTCCTTATGTACTTGGAAATACACCGTACTTGTGATATATTACTAACTGTTAGAGATAAGGGCTTCAAACATAGCAGTTGCGGTGAGGAGACGATGTTGTGATGAGATCATGGGGTTAGGAGGTTAAGGTCAAGTCATAGTCGTAATATACCTGAAAATACACCATACTTGCAATAAAAAAAGAGTCATTTGAGATATAGAACTTCAAAAGTAGCAAGTGTTTCCTTGGTATTAAAGGTGACAATCATGTGATGAAATCATGGGGTCATGAGGTCAAAGGGCAAAGGGGTCATTATGTACCTGACCATACACTGTACTTTCAATAACTTAAGAACGGTTGGAGATAAGAACTTCAAACCTGGCACATATGTGGTCATGTGTCATGAACTGGTCCCCCCCCCCCCCCAATATGATGGTGCTCTTACACTTTTTGAATTTTCTTCAAAACCATTACAGCTATTCAAACAAATTTTGTATCATTTTGAAGCTGTATTACCATGCCATTTGCCTGTAACATTTCACTGAAGTAGGATATATAGAATTGGAGTTATAATATTCTAAAGTTAGAAGACCAGGGGTGCCACCTGCACGAAGTCAATGGGAAAGTGCACATTTTAGTGCTATTTCTGGAAGAATGTTGAGATTTTTGTCAAAATTTGGCAAATGACTACAAATTAGGCATCAAATTAGAGCCATTTTACTTTTCTTTACTGTTTATCACCCAATAACTAATGTAACACTTAATATACACCTACTCTTGTATATTTTTGAATTTTTGCCTATGTTTTGAGATTTTTTCATTATTACACGATCATAAACCCTAGACAGTTATTCACCGTAAGGATCTAAATCAGTTTTCCGAAAGTACACCATTTTTTTATTGCCAAAGAAGGGCATCAAAAAAAGTTCTGATGTTCTGTTTTTACCCTGATTGCCTTGAAATTTGGCACAAAGAAGTGATATTAGAAGGTAAAGTAAAGAAGCCTATCGTTTTTGGTGTGGGCGGGGTCATCGCTTCCATGGTAGCACTTTTGTGCAAATAGTAAAGATTTTCTTGAGAGCACTCTACTGGCTGCAGTTCTTCTCGGATCATTTTCAAACTTAGTATAAAGGTGCATTATGGTAAGGCAAAGACACCTATTGTTTTTGGTATGGGTAGAGTCTTCGTAATACCATGGCAACATTTTTTTGGTGGAAATATTCTAGAACCAGCTTTTACCAGATTACGAAACTTGGCACTTAGTTGCCGTAAAACATAATGTGAAAAATCAAATTTTAGGGACTCCCTGCTGCAGTCACAAAATGTATCCGAATGGGGGATGTGTGACGGGTTCAGGGGATACATGTACTCGGGCATGTCCCCATCATAGTGCGTTAGTTGTTTTCCTATCTGGAAGTGTATACTTTTGCTATCACCTTGTAATGCAGAAGGGGGCCAACTTATGACACATGACCACATGTATAATGTACTTTTGAAGTGGAAGCCTTAAATTTCTACTTTTAGAAAGATGAGCCAAAGGTTTCATCTATTTACCTTGATTTTCCTCCAGTAAACTGGAATCATTTTGTTTTCTTTCTTTTTATTCTATTTCAGGGTAATAGTCATCTCTTCTGAGGAAGAAGAGGGGGCATCTGGGGTCACTGTTCATGAAGAGTAAGTTGACGAAGTGAGACTCTCTGTGCCTGATGATCATGTGGTGTATTTGCTGATTTTCAAATGATGAGTTTGATAAAATATGTACAGTTTTGTCACCTCAACCACATGTGACCACATTAAATTTAAATTATTGGCAGGGGTGACGTATAACATGTAACAGCGCTGCTATAGATGTGATAGAAAAAGCCTGAGCTGTCTACAAGTCACAACTATTGGACAATACATGTGTCTGCAGAACTGCTGCTGAGATTGTCACTAAAAACTGATGTTGAAAAGAAAGAAGAAAAACATGGCTATTTTAGTTTAATTACATCAGGTGTTAAAAACCTAAGAAAATATGATAAATGATGTGGATCCGTGTATGTTTGCAGCGCTCGTGGGGGGGGGGGGGACAATTTTGAAATGTTAATGAGAGAATAAGTGAACTGGTGCATTGAGCACCGTTTCGACAGACTTGCATCTGTAATTAGGGGCAGCTTGTTGTCATCTAATAGATAAGGGAAGGCTCAAAAGCCATTGAGGGGGGATATTGTTTTCAAAGCGGATGATGTCTAAATTCCCAGATTTAATGTATGAAATGGCCATTTTTGAAGGTCACGGTGGTGCTCATTGAAACAGTTCATGAGAATCAGCAAATGATAAGTAGGCTCTGATGTCCAAGCCGTGCAATGTACTGAAATGTCTGCACCCATAATGGACCTACTGGTTGGTAGTTGATGAACATAACTGAATTTTATGTGACAGAATAGTATGTGTATTTTACCATAAATGAAAAAATGAAAGGCTCCTCCTCTACACCACCACCTCCCCCCAAAAAAATGATTTGGTAGCATAAATTTTATCCAAATGTGACATACCTTCACACTCCAAATGCAACCTTTAGTGGTGTGATACAGAGGAGAAATGCAATGCTCCATACCTTCTATGGAATAATGCTGCCCTGCATGCAATACACGTACTTGCAGTCAAAGTTGCCAAGTTTGTTTAAGTTTATTAAATGACTGCACAATTTTCAGCGTGTGCATTCAATGACAACAGAAATCAAATGTGCCAGACATTTACTTAATAAAAAGTATTTGCGTGTACTCTTGACGTGTAATATGCACAACTGATTTTTGTAGTCAACATGTGGGTTCAATCAATTACAACCAGTTACAAGTTCTACTGTAATTGTTTATATATTATGTTTGAATTAAAGAGTATTTATTTTATACTTTTCTTTCTTCAGAAATCCAGATGACGTCTTCATTGCAGCTGGGTCTACTGCTTTGTTTGAACGGTCCAACACTTTCAAGCGACCAAAACTTGAGGAGGTTGCTATCTCAAGTGATTCAGCATGGCAGACGAGGAAGATCATCAGACACCACTCCAACCAAGAACTGTCAACAGCAATGTTGGACCTCAATTGTACAAGCAGAAGTGGCATGCCTTCAAAGAAAAGAGCACCTTCTTCAAAGACAGTGAGCGCATAGCAAAGGCACTGCTGTTCCCATCAGTGCAAGTTAACAACTCTGTGCCAGTTGGTTGCGACCAAGAATTGTGCTTCTTGATAGATACTTCTCAGCTCCGTTTTGCAGAAGATATTACTTGTGATGAGACAGGGAAGTACCAAAAGCCCAGTAGGGCCAAATGTAGAATTACAGTCAACAACGATGGAAATGTTGGACCCAGCGAAGACATTGGCAGCTGTAGAACATACACGTTTGTTCGTAAGTACTATAAGCACAGGGACACTCCTAACTTTCAAAGAATGCTGTATGAGCTGCATGATGCAGAGGAGGGCACTATGCACCCAATATGCATGGTCAGATACGAGTGGAAAGGTGAAAAAACTGAGCTAATCATCAGTCCCCATGGTAATGAGAAACACTCTGAACGACCGTATATCAGATCTAAGAAGGAACTTCTTCAAAACTTGAAGTCTTCACATTGCTCCTCAGCCCAGAAAGTTGTTGATGATTACTATGAGAAAGAAGGAGGAAGTGACCTGCACTCGTTTGCCTCTGTACCAAGGGATAGGAAGCAGGTGTATCGCCATGGTTCTGTGAAAGCTAAGAGCTCTGATTTTTCTGAGCTTTTAAAGATGAATTTGAAAGGAGATTTTGTGAAGAGTGTAGAATTTTGTCATGAAAAGGGGAGTGGATCAATGCCAAGATGTGTGTTGTACACAGACAAACAAGCTGAAGACATGCGGAGAAACGTTTGTGAGAAGGGCAAAGTTCTGGTGTTTGACTCTACTTTTGATTGTGGGCCATTGTATTTGACAATCGCATCTTATCGGCATGATAACTTTGTTAACAGGAGCAATGACAGGTCAGTCTTGATGCCTGGGGCAATTTTGATTCATGGGAGAAGAGATTTTGAAACCTACCGATACTTTGGGAACGAGTTGTCAAAAGGTCTTCAGCACACAAGCGTACAGTTCTATGGGACAGATGGAGAGATTGCACTTCAGAAGGGCATAGCAGCCACCTCGAGCTTCAAGGATTCAAGCCATCTTCATTGCATGCTTCATCATAAGAGAAACTGTGAAGCTAAGCTAGCTAAACTGGGTGTCAGAAGAAATGCCAGAAGGATTGTACGTTCAATATATGGCGAGCAGGTAGACGGTACAAGGTATGAAGGATTGGCTGATTGCAGCACAGAGGAAGAATACGAACTGCAATTGGCAGCATGGGCTCCTCAATGGGATGCTCTTGAGACAGAAGAATCCGGTAGAGAAGCTGAGTTTTCTACTTGGTTTCGTCGCTTCAAATCTGCAGATGTGAAAACGTCCATGTTGAAGCCCTTGCGCAACCAGGCAGGTTTGGGAGACCCACCAAGGCAATTCACAACAAATGATGCCGAGTCAATGAATGTCATGGTATCCAAATGGATCTCTGGAAAGAAAGGTTGGGACGAACTTGCAAAATGTCTTCAGGACTTCGTCGTTTCTAAATACCGGGAGCTAGAAATGGCAGTCCTTGGTATTGGGGAACGCAAACTAGATCATCAGCACAAGCATCTCCAAAAGACAACGGTACAATGGAGAAACATGTCAAAAGAAGAACACAAGGAAGTCCTCCAACAGGCTCATTTGATACCTGAAGTGCATGCAGAGTTGTCAATAGGACCTGATGAGAGCTCAGTATGTGGCTTCACTTCAGAACAGCTACAAGATGTTTGGCATAAAGCTGGACTAATTCTCCAGTCACCTGGAAACATTGTGCATGCTCCCAACAACCCCCAAATAACAGTGTGTTTCAGTGAAATATCAAACTTCACTGTGACACAAAAGGGAGAGATGGCAAAATTTGTCTGCGAGGAGAAGTGCAAGTCATTCAGCTTTCATGAGAGACTCTTTTGTGAACATTGCTTGGCAGTAGCCGAGCATAGAGGTGTACTAGCTGATTTTCTTGTAACAATCAATGCCAAGAAACGTGCCTCCACAGTAAGTCTCGTAAACAAGGCCTTACAGCAGCAGTGTCGGGGTAGTGGAAAGAAACAAGCAACAAAAAGGAGGGGAGCAAATAATACTACTGCTTGCGAGGTCAAGAACGTAGTAAGAATGCCACAAACTCACCAACCCTTTACGGTGGCGAGGAAAGTTGGACTTATCAGCAGATGCTACGGATGTATGCAGAAATTCAGTGAGCAGATGAATCTTCCCCCAAGGGACCTTATCCTAAGGAAACTAGATTTCAGAGAGTGGGTGGATAAGAACACTGCAGAAATGAAAAGAAGTCAGTCCCTGGTGCCTACATACTATCATATGAAGATGGATTGTGTTCGCAGGAGATATCCCATCACTGAAATAAAGGACATCTTACTGTATGATGAAGTGAAAGAACAGCTCTGTGAAGAGCATCTCACCAAACTACGCAACTTTGGCCTAAGCTTCCATTAACATACATGTGGCTTTGAAGAAATTACAATAGGGAGATACTCTGGCAAGCAGATGTAAATGTTGAAATGGAGATTATGACAGTATTCTTTTTTGTTCCCTTTTTGTGCACAAGTGAAAGAGTCAATGTATAAAACAGAAGAGGGAAAATAGAGAAAAAGTGTTGTGTTTTGTCACCCCCTCTGTTTCTTTGTTTGTAAATCTGATGAATAAATACAAAAAAAAAGGCTTTGCAGGACAATCTTAAATACAAATATTGAATCAGACTACTGCTCATCTGACCAAGATTGTATGCTAAAGGACATTGGTGTTTGATAGTTAAAGAAAAAAGAAATAAAACTGAAGTGAGAGGTTTGCTTAAATTTTTGTTCTTGAGGGAAATTTTGCAAATGCCACCAACATTTTGTTCATACACTTACATGTATAGCCAGCCTTCAAAAATACATGTATGTACAATACCTTGGTAGGAATTGGTGTCGAAAGCGAAAGCTTTTTGTGTGCTATAATATAGCTACAAGTTTACTTTCTGGCCTCCTTAGTTTACAACATGATCTGATCGAGATAAAGATCACAGATAGAAGCTACCACATGTAAGAATGACTATGTGAATGATTTAATCAGATGTTGAAAATGAGGGGCATTAAACTTTTCTCATTTGAAGGACAGCTTTTATATGTGACAGATACTATGGTTTACCATTCTTGTATTTTACTTTGAAGAAGAGGTGTGCTTATCAGACCTTGTCTGTGGCAGTCAACATTGATATTCTCATTTGAAGGCCAAATTTTGTGTGTGACAGATACTAATTGTACGCTGTGTATATGGTTTACCATTCTTGTATTTTACTTTGAAGAAGAGGTGTGCTTATCAGACCTTGTCTGTGGCAGTCCACATTGATATCCTTTTCCACAAGTTTACTTTCTGGCCTCTTTAGTTTACAACATGATTTGATCAAGATAAAGATCACAGATAGAAGCTATCACATGTAAGAAGGACTATGTGAATGATTTAATCAGATGTTGAAATTGAGGGGCATTTTCTCATTTGAAGGCCAAATTGTGTGTGTGACATATACTAAATGTACCTGTGTATATGGTTTACCATTCTTGTATTTTACTTTGAAAAAGAGGTGTGCTTATCAGACCTTGTCTGTGGCAGTCAACATTGATATCCTTTTTCTACAAGTTTCCTTTCTGGCCTATTTAGTTTACAACACGATTTGATCGAGATAAAGATCACAGATAGAAGCTACCACATGTAAGAAGGACTATGTGAATGATTTAATCAGATGTTGAAATTGAGGGGCATTTTCTCATTTGAAGGCCAAATTGTGTGTGTGACAGATACTAAGTGTACCTGTGTATATGGTTTACCATTCTTGTATTTTACTTTGAAAAAGAGGTGTGCTTATCAGACCTTGTCTGTGGCAGTCAACATTGATATCCTTTTTCTACAAGTTTACTTTCTGGCCTCTTTAGTTTACAACATGATTTGATCAAGATAAAGATCACAGATAGAAGCTACCACATGTAAGAAGGACTATGTGAATGATTTAATCAGATGTTGAAATTGAGGGGCATTTTCTCATTTGAAGGCCAAATTTTGTGTGTGACAGATACTAATTGTACGCTGTGTATATGGTTTACCATTCTTGTATTTTACTTTGAAAAAGAGGTGTGCTTATCAGACCTTGTCTGTGGCAGTCAACATTGATATCCTTTTTCCACAAGTTTACTTTCTGGCCTCAACATGATTTGATCAAGATAAAGATCACAGATAGAAGCTATCACATGTAAGAAGGACAATGTGAATGATTCAATCAGATGTTGAAAATGAGGGGCATTTTTTTCATTTGAAGGCCAAATTTTGTGTGTGACAGATACTATTTGTACCTGTGTATATGGTTTACCATTCTTGTATTTTACTTTGAAGAAGAGGTGTGCTTATCAGACCTTGCCTGTGGCAATCAACATTGGTATTGTTTTTCTTTTTTAATCAATGCATAGTGACAGGTCATTTTGTGATGCGAAAACCTTAAGTACAGGTAACAACCAAAGACAATTTCTGTACTGAGAAAAGTTATCGCTTTCCTATAAAATTGTTATGCTTCTCTTGATGTAGAAGTATGTATCATGGTGGGTCTGATCCAAAAATCAAGGGAGCGCGACGGGACGGAATTTGAATGGGTTTTTTATTTAAAACAAAAAAAGTTTAAGTGTTAGCAGCCATTTATTACTAGAAATGTGTTAAGCTTACATGAAGAAATCACACTGCACTATGGACAAGATCAGCATCTGTTTTGTTTCCATGGCAACAACAAATTTTATTGGCGCGACGGGACGGACTGAAAAAATCACTGGTTTTTGTGAAGAAAATTCAAAGGAGAATTAATTCAAAGTTAATGAGTAATACAGACCATGTCATGTGGTGTTTGTTTGTCAATATTCCAAACATTACTTGCACAAATAGAGAAACATCTAGATCTAATAGATTTTATTTTTTAGGTAATTTTCTCAAAAGCTGTTGAAGTCCGTCCCGTCGCGCGACGGGACGGACAAAAATGAACTATGTACAAAACGAATGGGAAATTCTAGAGAATCAGCTAATTTTCATCAAAATGTATTTAAACTTTGAAAAACACAGTTTTATAACATCTTAGTGTAGATTAAGCACACCAAGAGTCAAACTACTAATGAGTGCTGAAAAATTTGATCAACAATTATTATCATAAGGCCAAAAATTCTCATTTTACAAGAATTCTTACACTTTTGGTGCGGTAATCCTTGATTTTCTTTCTCGAGGAAAATTCCTTTTCATGAATGATAATGTTGCAATGGCATTTCATTTGCCCAAAGATTGAATCTTTCCACCAAGATTTGATCACCAATGCAAAGGCTGTCTTTAATGAAGATCTTGGCAACTGTGGATACTCTTCATATTCTCTTCCATTTTTTTTTCCAATTTCCAGCGAGAAAAACAAAAATGTGGCTCTGAGTCTGATCCCAAAAATCAAGGGACAGCGATGAGACGGAATTTAAGAGATTTTTTTTTGCTCACACACACACAAAAAAAAATGTTAGCATGATAGAAGCTTACATGAAAGCATGAAAGTGCACTATAAACAAGGTAGACATTTGTTTTGTTTCCATGGAAACAACAAAATTTACTGGCGTGACGGGACGGAATTAAAAAAAAATCACTGTTTTTTTTTTTAACAAAATTCAAAGGAGAATTGTATCAACGTTGATGAGCAAGACTTGCCATGCTATGTGGCATTGTTTGCTACCATTCCCTAGATTACTTCAACAAAAGAGCTAACATACAGATCTATTATAGTTTTTAAGTAATTTCCTTGAAAGATGTTGAATTCCATCCCATAGCGCAACGGGAGGAAACGATATGCACTATGTACAAAACAAATGGGATATTTTCAACACTGACTAATTTTTATCAAAATGTGTTCGAGCCTGTAGTTAACACAGTTTTATAACATTTTAGTGTAGAGTACCAAGATTAAACTACTGAGAAATGATGGAAAATTTCAGTAACAGTTATCACTATTGTAGTTAAAGATTTTCATTACACAAAAATCCTTGCACTTATGGTATAGTAATCCTTGATTATATTTTTCCTAGGAACACATTTTTTTCTTTTTTTTATGAGTGAAAATGAGACTCATTACGTTGCGCGTCATTTGCACAAGCTTTGATTCTACCTCCACGATTTGACTGACTGCGCTATAAAGTCTATACAAGTTTTCAACAGCAACAATGCCACTCAGAGTAGTGGCAAATCATTTTGGGGAAGTAATTTTGTGATTATCTTAGTATCCAGATGCTGTTTTTTTTTCAATTTCCTTCCACAAGGGGTTGAGCATCATATATTAGGATCACAGTTTTTGACAGCCATGTTGTAGTTTTTCAGTTTTAAAACTTCACCTCTTTTTTGAGTTGCAGTAATATTGTTGACATTTCTTTTTTTTATATAAATTGCATTTTTAAACTTGTATGTCAGAAGTGTCTAAGAATTGAAACAGGTTTATGTATTTTTTAGATGAAGAATTTTGAATTGTCAATTCCCCATGTGCATTCCATCATGGGGATGCTCAAAATCAATGTTTCAGTATTGAAATTCAAACGATTGTCTAAGAATGCTTTTTTCCCCATTTTTCTCATAAACTTTTTGTGGCAATTTTTCTTCCCTATTTCTCAGACAGGGTAGGAATCTGCATGTTGATAAATAGTAATCTCAATTTAAAAAAAAAAATACAGTTCGAACACATGGACAAGAGAATCAGGTTTATCTAAAAATGCAGTATTGACTTCCAGAGTAGACTGTGCATTTGTAATTTACAATAATTTTTTTTTTAATGTCTAAATGGGAATTGCCTTGCTAAAAATAAGTTGGTGAATTACATCACGGACAAAATGAAACAAAAAGTAAGCATAGATCTTAGTACATTACTCCAAACAGTAAAAGGCTATTCATGTACATGTAAAATGAATGCAACTACAAATCAGCAGAACATCAAACTTAAAGGGAGAGTACAGTATTGGTTGAGATGAAGATTGAGCTTTTACACTGATACCTTCTTTTTTTCCAGATACTAAGAAACCAATATATGAAATAATACAGAGCATACAATTCTAAGAGGAATTTAAAGTTTATTAGATGAAAATCAGTTTTGAAATGGCTGACATATCTCGAACGAAGTAAAACAAATAATATCCATTGCAGAAAAAGGTGGAACCCACCTGGCTTTGTTTTACTTTGTTTTGCATATATCAGCCATTTCAAAACCAATTTTCATCAAATAAACTTTAAATCCCTCCAAGAGTTACATGCTGTTTTATATTTCATAAAGGGTTTCTCATTACCTCACAAAAATAGATGAAAACTTGGTGCCCCATTTTGACCAAAACTATACCATCTCTTTAACTTCAATTGGTCAACCTCACTAGTCAATCAGATCATGGGATGGGGGTAGAGATAATTTAAGAACTGAAGGGAAGATGAAGGATCCATAAAACCCCTTGACCACATACAATGGTTACTCTTTTCACAAGTTTGCCAATTACATTTTAGTCTTTTTATTCTGTTCAAGTTAGGGACACTCTTTTTCTAGCCCATTGTGGTATAAAAATTCCGTCCCGTCGCACCTACCATTGTTTACATGTGCAGTCCGTCCCGTCGCGCCTGCCATTATGTAAAGTCCGTCCCGTCGCGCGACGGGACGGACATTATGTTGGACAGTTATAATTTTCTTATGAATAGAGAATTATTTAATTTAGTGTCATGGATATAGAGCCCCACTAATTCATTGATACATTATGGAATATGAGTGACCAAACTCAAGTCTATCATACAGAAAAAATAATAATGTTGTGTCAAAGTACTGAAAAACATGTTTTTTTCAAGAAAAAATGAAGATTTTGACCCAAAATTCAACTATAATGAGAAAAATGAATACCAGATATGAATTGCTCCTAGGAAGGGTACTCTATGATAAGAATTGATGTTTCCCCTGCTTTTGTAGTTTTTGTGCAAATTACTTGAAAAAGTAAAGTCCGTCCCGTCGCGCAAAGAGGGCGCTTTTCATGTTTCTCAGCTGATTCTCAGCTTTTATATGATATATAACATGAAATACAAGTGTCAATATGAAAATTTAGTCCAAGTGAACACTATTTTTGGATCAGACCCTGGTATTCATTTGAATAGTTTTAGTTATCCATTATCGTTGTTGTTTGGATATACAGTCGACTAGTGTTTATTTTCTTCAGAAAATATGACAGATTGGTGTGTGCGTATTGAAATGCGACTGCATTGAAAAATACACTACAAAGAAATGGAGTACTGGACTGGTACATCTGCCATTCAGAAAGTAATTTGTACAGTATTGCCTCGGTCTACATTCCCATGCATACCATGGGATCACATAAGTAATTCTGTGTCAGATTTTACCCGTGCTGAAAATCCAGTCTTAATGCTAAACGGGTGTTGGAGACGATTTTCAGAATTTTGTGCCTGAAAAGTACATGAATTGATTACATCTGGTAGGGCCTACAGTGTTCAGAAATGTGTAGCTGTCAGGAAGAGGATTAATGATGTGTTCAAATCTCATTACAAAACGCATTGAACAAGGATGACATTGCAAATGCAAAAATTCATATTATGTGGCAGTGTATTTCCATTTCGATAGAACGCGGAACACAACTTTTGTGTGAAAAACAGCGGACAGTATCAGGTTATGTTGTACGTGCAAGGTGATGTATGTGAATCAAACATTAGATAAGAAACGGACAGTTTTTGAATGCTATTTGTTTACTTTCTTGCCTATATTGTATCAAGCTGTGTTCCTAAAGCAAGATGTTCATTTTAGGTGCTTGAATATTTGTATTTAGTTTTTGTTTTTAATTTCCTTGAGTTCTTACCTGTATGCATTTTGAAGAGCATGTGAATGTGATCAAGTTGGATGTTATAAGATCATTTTGCCATTTAACTTATGTGTGAAAAATACTTCTTCTGGACAAGATTTGCGTCTGTTTGTGTAAAATAGCAACTTGTTTGGGGTTTCTTTGTTAATACTTGCACGACTTTTGGTTCACAGAGAAAAAGAAGTTTTTCTTCCTGGCTAGCATGTTACGAAACCTCATGTGACTTCTTAGTTTATTTGGAATTTAAAAAAAGAAGCAATGTACAACTTGAGAAAGAAGGTTACTTTGTTCACTTTATGCTTCTCAGGTGTGTATGTTTGCAAGGAAAAACATTAGTTTCTCTTCCAAACTACGCAGTATGACTGATTTCAGCTCATTTGAAAAAAAAGTAGTGAAAGTTGAGGAAGAAAGTTACTTTTTTTTAACTTTATAGTCCTCAGGTGTGTATGTTGCAAAACATTTTAGTTTCTCTTCCAAATCGACATATCTGCTTGCAAAAGGTCATGTGACTTGGTAGCAGTATGACTGATTTTAGCTTGTTTGAAATAAAAAAAAGTTATAAAAGTTGAAGAAAGTTACTTTTTTGTTTGTTTATTTTATACTTCTCAGGTGTGTATGTTTGCAAAGAAAAACATTCATTTCTCTTCCAAACTGACCTCAGCTTGCAAAAGGTCATGTGACTTTGTAGCAGTGTGACTGATTTTAGTTTATTTGGTATCACATTCTGATTGTTTTCTCTCACTCGATGGGGGGCTTCCAAACTTCTACAGGGGAAACTCCATATAACGAGATGGTCGGGACCGAATCGTTCTCCTCGTTATAGCCGATATCTCGTTATATCAGTAGGCATAAAAGAATGCATAGCATAAAGACATTAATTTGCACATGTGGGACTACCCATCATATTCAATCAATACTGATAACTTGGTAATGTGTATGAGGGAATTGCTCACCTTTATGGGTAAGAAGATGTTTTTCGCAAATGAAATCCAATATGAATAATGTGTTTCTTATCAATTGTAGATCGTATTTGTAAATCTCTATACAATGTAGCTTGCGATTGTGTCAAGATCGTCTGTGGATTGGTATGTGGTTATGGTATGGGTGTGTGTTGTGTGTAGAAAGCTTGAATATGGTCTGCATGCACAATGTTGTGTGTGTATGTGACACATTCTGCATGTACATCATGTGCGTGTGTGTGAAGATGGGGAATTCCCTACGTAGAAAGGCAATCACAGCATCAGATTGCCTCACACCTGCTAAACGTCATGATGATGTCATGACTGTATACATACGGCCGTCCCACGACATTTTCTGCATGTATCAGTGCGCGCGCACATCACACACACACACACACACACATTCACTTACAACATGCGGTGCTAGCTATAAGAGTGCACTGAAGAAAATATGTGTGTACAAGACAGTTTTTGGCGCATCGAGCTTTACATTCAAAACTCGTCTTTTAATATTACATGAGAAAAAGTACTAACGCACCCTTTCGGCAAAAACGGGGGGGGGGGGGCTTTGGACGAAGGGTGGGGTTCCAGTCAACGCGACGCGACCCAACGCTCCCAACGCACCCTTTCGGCAAAACGGGGGGGGGGGGGAGGGGGGGCTTTGGACGAAGGGTGGTGTTCCCATTAACGCGACGCGCCACCACCCAACCCACCCTTTCGGCACAAGCCATCACGATGATGTCAAATTACGTCATGACTGCGGGTTAGCAAGACGTGCGTCTCACGAGCTCTCGAGAATTCATACTTTTCACAGAAATTACTGCCTTCTAAATTGGATAAACGTCATATTATCCTCTCAAGTGTTACTGGGACATGAGTCAGTACCACTTAAGAACTCGCAAAGGAGGCAAAAAAGCAGCAAATTCGCCTAATTTTCCTGGTCAAAATATGGATGCAGTTGGTTCCACGCCACCAGTACCAGCAGGCGCCACGCACGTTGCTTCAGGCCCCGACCATGCCCCAGCAATCCCCGCCACGCCTGACATAGCATCAAGTCCTACGAGGGAGGCATGGGAGTCCTTCGTCACGCTCTCCCGACAGATAAATGGAAAGCTTCATTACGTCATAGCAGAGCTCGCTGCATTCAAGCAGGAATTGTCCGTAACCAAGCAAACTGTTGCGGAGCTTGAAAAAAGCATGAGGGACGCCTCTAGCAGAATTGATGATATGCAACGAAAGGACATTCCTGAAATTTCAAAGAAAGCGGATAAATACAAGGAGGAGCTGGAAAACAAGCTGTTGCTGTTTGAAGTTCGTGACAGGAAATTAAACCTCCTCATCTACGGAGCCCACCAAAAGCCCAACGAAAACCCGTATAACACCGCAGCTGAGGTGTTTGCGAAGCTTCTCGCTATTCCTATGGAAACCGCTGCTAGAATTCCTCTAGTCAACGCTCATCGTCTGCCTACAAGGTCTGGAGCTGCTGCCCCTGAAACCAATGTTCGCGCAGGTGCTGGGAAACGTCCGGATCCTATCATTGTCCGATTCGCGTACATGATCGACAGAGATCGCGTACTTCGCGCATATGAGCATCCAACACAGTCCACACGGGACTCTGACGGCCCAGCGGGCGAGCGGGAACCCGACCACTGTAAGCGAATCTCTATCCGTACCGATCTTCCAGCCTGCATGAAACGCGAAAGGGGAAGGCTTTCATCAATCGCTTACGATCTTCGAAAGAAGCAGCACCTCTCTATACGAATCAAGATAATTGGCACCAAAATAATTCTACAAACTCGCCCAAGATCGACTGGTAATGCCCCAAGCAGCTGGATTAATTGGTCGGATTCTCAGGCGTAAGCATTTCACTCATTTGATATTTCTAAATCACTTGATTAAAAGAATGCGATATTGTTAAAGTAACTATCAGAAGCATTGATCATTATTTCCATTCTCATGCATTTATTGACCTCTACTGCACTCTGTTCCACTTATATAAAATCATAGTCTGACTCGTCAGTAAATCAATGACAAATGACAAATACGAACCCAATAATTTACTGCATGTGTTTAATATTCTATTACGTATCGTTATCATATTTGAACTTCAACCCATTCAAAAGTATGGAGCAAGTGTGGGGTATATGCCTGACGTAAATGATTTCATGTTAGTATTTTTTGTGTTATTTATATTCCACTTTCAATTGGCCTAGCTCCTAGGCATTCTGTTCATCCTCGCTGGGCAATGGAATTTTCTAGTGTAGTGGGGATTCATATTGAATGAAGGAAAAAAAAATACCCGTGAAAATCAATCATGTCTATATGAATGATCCGATACTGCATGTGTTATCCCATTACTTATCGCTATTACTCTAACTTCAACCCATTCAAAAGTCGGGGCCATACCTGGGACATATGCCTGACAATCGTGATATCATGTTGGTATTTTGTTTTGTGTGTGTCTTTTAAACTCCACTTTCAATTGGCCTATAACTGTCCCTGGGCATTTTGCTCATCCACGTGTGTGTGTCCTTTAAACTCCACTTTCAATTGGCCTATATAATCCCTGGGCATTTTGCTCATCCACGCTGGGCACATGAATTTTTTAGTCTAGTAGGGATTCATGTTGCATGAATGCCGTGAAAATACCCTAGAATATTATTCTTGCTTTTATATACTATACTGCATGTGTTATCGTTTATTACTTTTCGCTATCATACTGGAATTTCAACCCATCCAAAAGTCTGGAGCAAGCCTGGGGTATATGCCTGAAGATAATGATATCATGTTAGTATTTTGCGTCACAAATGTTCCACTTTCAATTGGCCTAGCCCCTAGGCATCTCACTCATCCTCGCAGAGCAGTGGAATTTTCCAGCAAGTCCAGTGTATAGTAGGGATATACATGCTGAATGAATGCCGAACAAAAACCAAAACCAAAACCAAAAAAAAAACCCTCGAAAATCGATTGTGTTTCTATGAATGACCCTATACTGCTTGTGTTACCCTAGTACTTATCTCTATCATATTGGAACTCCAACCCATTCAAAAGTCTAGGGAAAGCCTGGGGTAAATGCCTTACAATCATCATGTTAGTATTTCCTGTATCATTTATATTCTACTTTCAATTGGCCAAGCCCCTTGGCAATTTGCTCATCCTCGCTGGGCAGTGGAATTTTCCAGTGTAGTAGCGATTCGTGTTGAATGAAAGCCGAAAAATACCCTTGAAAATCCACCGTGTTTACAATATGAATGACCCTACACTGCATGTATTATTCTATTGCTTATCGCAATCCAAAAGTATGGGTCAAGTGTGGGGTATATGCCTGACAATTGCCATGTCAGTATTTTTGTGTGTCACATATTATGTTCAACTTTAAATTGGCCTAGCCCCTAGATATTTTGCTCATCCTCGCTATAGACAGCGGAATTTTCCAGTGTAGTACTAGTAGGGATACGACTTGAATGAATGTCAAAAAAAAAGAAACCTTGAAATCCATCGTGTCTATATGAATGACCCTATATTGCATGTGTCTTCATATTACTGATCGCAATGTCGGAACCTCAACCCAACCATAAGTTCGGCACAAGCCTGGGGTATATGCCTGACAATTGTCATGTTAGTATTTTTGTGTCATTTATATTCCTATTTCAATTGGCCTAGCCCACTGACATTTTGCTCATTCACGCTGGGCAATAGAATTTTCCAATGTATTAGAGATAAGGATTCGTATTTAATGAATAAAAAAAAAATACCCATGAAAATCCATGTGTTTGTAATATGAATGACCCTATACTTTATGTGTTATGCTATAGATTAGTAACTGATCGCTATTATTATTGGAACTTCAACCCATCCCAAAGTATGGGGCAAGAGTGGGGTATATGCCTGACGATAATGATATCATGTTAGAATTTTTATGTCACAAATGTTTCACTTTCAATTGGCCTATAACCGGAGGGCCAAACCCCAAAAAGTCGCTTACTTAACGAGTGAGTTGCACTCTCTCTACAAACTAAGTAGACCATGCTTATTTTCAAGTTTTTATTGTAACAAACAACATTCCACTGGTCTACCTCAAAAAATTTGCTGCGAAAGCCTCCAAATCCAAGATGGCGTCCAAGATGGCCGCCATATTTACTGAATTTGTTATTTGAAAGATAGAATTTGATTGAAAAATCAGATTTCGACAAATTTGATGTCGTGTGAAAGAGAATACAATTTTCTACAAGTTGATACCATTTTTGTGGGTTATTGTGATAACTGGATTGAGATTTTAAGGAAAAAAAACACTCATTTTTTGATATTTTTCTGAAAAAAGGAAAATCATGAAAATGCTTGATTCAGCATAAATCAAAGAAAGACTGAAGGATTATCTTGAAACGTTTCAAGAATTTTGTTTGACATATAATTAATATCTGAAGAAAATTAAGGGTCAGTGCCGTTTTTGGTTCAGGAGTTATAATGTCTCAAACTTGAAAACTCACTATGTAAAAATGGCCACTTTAGTTGTGACAAGACCTTGTTGGTCGTAAAAAGAGCCTGCGCGCGCCAAGACTACTACAGGCACCACTGCCACTGGCGTTTGTAGCAGTGCCAGTGGTGCGTGTAGTAGTCTTGGCAAACGCAGACTTTTTCTTTGACAAACAAGGGTTTGTGCCTGCAAACTAACTTTTCATACCAAGTGGTAGCTCAGGTGACGCTGATCGCTATTATTTCATAGTAGATTGTTCTGAAGCAGATGAGATGAAGCAAAACATATCTTTCAAATAGAGGTAGAAGCTTGAAACGACCTTGCTACAGAAAGTTTAAAACAAAATTTGGATCAATCACTAAAAAAAAAAAATCAAGATTGCAGTCCATCAAAGCTGACATAGTGTATTGCGCCAAAGTAAATGAATCATTTCGATTTTGATACAATTTTGTCTGTTTTGCTGTCTATTCATATGTTTTTTATATATTCTGAACATTTTAATGCCATTTCAAACCATCTTAGGTTTTTATGGAGACATTTTTCAGAATGCACCATGAATATTTCTCTAAAAAGTTTTAAAAAATAAAATTCAAAATGTTTATGAAAACCATGCAGAAATTAACATCTTTCCAAAATAATCAATATTTGGAGAAAATTAGAGGTCAGTATTGTATTTGGTTCAGGAGTTATAATGTCTCAAACTTGAAATCCCATTTTACATAATATGTTATTTACACGCATCTGTTCCCAAAGACGTCACAGAGGGTCAAATCCAAGATCGTGCTTACTTTTCGAGTTCCACTCTCTCTATAAACAAGACCATACATAATATTAAGCATATTAAGCAATGTTCCGTAAGTACACCTCAGTAGATTTGTTGCAAAGTACAGATGCGGTCCAACAGGGCCGCCATTTTATTGAAATTAACATTTCAAACATAAAATTTGATAGAGACATTGGAATGCAACAAATTTGATGTCATATGAAGGAGAGTAAAACTTTCTAAAAGTTGATACCTCTTTAGCTGTGTATTGTGATATATTGGGGGGATTGTTTGCTTCTCTTTTTTTTTGGGGGGGATCCATATTTGTATATTGTTTTTGAAAAAAAGGAAGAAATATAAAAATGCATGATTTAGTATTTATCAAAGAAGAACTAAAGAATTATTTTGAAACCTGCGATTGAGATTGAGATTTACTGAGTTTGAGACATAATTCATATTTCTGGAATTACAGGCAATATCATATACTGTTGACAAGTTAACATCTAAAACTTGAAAAATTATATTTATGCATTATAAATTTTGCTTACAATGTGTTTACATGTTCACACGTAATACTGATAATGGTCTAGTGACTTGCAAGTACCTGCAAACTAACTTTTCATGCCAAGTGGTAGGTGACGTTGGTCGCTATTATACTGTAGCATTTCATCATAGTAGATTGTTCTGAGGCAGATAAGATTGAACAGAAAGTATTTTCCAAAAAGAGATAGGAGCTTAAAATTTGGCACAAATTTTGCCAATGTGTAATATTTAGCGATAAAAATAGTATCCACACAAAATTCAAGATGGCGGTAATTAATCGAGGTTGTCGTTCAAGGCATTATTTATCATTAGTGCACGTTAAACAAAAACCCAGCTTCACTTAATTCCTCAGACTAGTTCTAAACTGTGAGTTAGGGATTAATGTACAAACTTAAATCAGTATGATTAATGCTAAATATTGTTAGATATACTAAATAGATCTGATAAGAATGTTTTTTTTTTATGTCAACAGTTATCATGGTTATGGTTTCTTGAAAAGAAATGGTGATATCTCCGTATGTTTAGGCTTCATTATAATTTTTTACATGGTAGAATGTTTTGTAATACAACTAACCTGCACGTATAAATCGAATGTGATATCTCTCCCAATGGTAAACAATACCTTTAGTGTGTTGCGTCAAAGTTATCTCAACTTATAACTTATAATTTGATATGTTTTTTAAATCTTCTTATATTACTGTCTATTACATGTTTCTATACATCCGAACGATATTGTACTAGTGTAAACCATATTGAGGGTCTTTTTTTTTTGGGGGGGGGGGGTGGAGCTCATTCCAGTGTTTGGGTAAGGCCCAATCTTTGATAAAAAAAAATGCTTCTGTATCAAAGATATGCTTTTTTACTTGTATGTTACTCTGCTGTTGTAGAAACGTGAATGATGATGGTATATGTGTAATAATGTCTGATCCGTAGATGTCCTTGAAAGCCCTTCTGATCCGGTTCCCCCCCCCAAAAAAAAAAAAAAAAAAAACTCCAACATGGCGGCAATCTCTCAACTTTGCTCTTAAATGTTATCAGACTTTTCTTACATTGTTTTTAGGCTGATTTCATGTGGGTTATAGTGTCAAAATTGATCTGAACTTATGCCATTGGTAGATGCTTTCCTATATTAGATATCAGGATCACTAGAGAGTGAAAATGTTCATTTTCATTCATTTTAGAGCGACCTCTGGGATCACTCGAAGAGTGACGAGTGATCCCTAAGGCAGGGCTCGACACTAACGGTGGTCCGGTGGCCCGGGGCCACAAAAAAAAAAAACGCACGTCGGACCACCAAAATGTCAGAAATGAAGAATTTGGTGGCCTGATCGGGCCACCATAAAAGGTTGGATATTTGCCTTTGGGCCACCAAAAGTAAAAGTTAGTGTGAAGCTCTGCGTAAGGTCACTCTAAAATGAGTAAAAAAGAACATTTTCACTCAAAAGTCACTCCAATTTCACTCTAAACTCACCGTTTTCTATTATTCACTCCTGACATAAAAAATAAAAACTTCCACTCGATTTGTTTTTTCTTTTTCGGAGAGTAGAATATCATTGGTTTAAAAAATGTGTCCATAAAAACTTAAGACGGTTTAAGATAGCTCTACAGACAAAATTGTATCAAAAACGAAATAATACATAATTTGGCGCAATACACTATGTCAACTTTGATGGCTGTCATCTTGATTTTTTTTTGAGCGGTTGATCTAATTTCTATCTTAAACTATCTATAACAAGATTGGTGCCAAGTTTCAAGCTACTACCTCTATTAGATTTTTTTTTGCTTCATCTCATCTACTTCAGAACAATCTACTTTGAAATAATAGCGATCAGTATCACCTGAGCTACCACTTGGTATGAAAAGTTAGTTTGCAGGCACAAACCCTTGTTTGTCAAAGAAAAAGTCTGCATTTGTCAAGACTACTACACGCATCACTGGCACTGCTACAAGCGCCAGTGTCAGTGGTGCGTGTAGTAGTCTTGGCGCGCGCAGGCTTTTTTACGACCAACAAGGTCTTGGTCACAACTAAAGTGGCCATTTTTACGTAGTGATTTTTCAAGTTTCAGACATTATAACTCCTGAACCGAAAATGGTACTGACCCCTAATTTTCTCCAAATATTAATTATATGTCATACAAAATTCTTGAAACGTTTCAAGATAATCCTTCAGTCTTTCACTGATTTATGCTGAATCAAGCATTTTCATGATTTTCTTTTTTTTTCAAAAAAAAATCAAAAATGAGTGTTTTTTCCTTAAAATCTCAATCCAATTATCACAATAACCCACAGAAATGGTATCAACTTGTAGAAAATTGTATTCTTTTTCATATGACATCACATTTGTTGAAATATGATGTTTCTATCGAATTCTATCATTTAAATAACAAATTCAGTAAATATGGCGGCCATCTTGGACGCCATCTTGGATTTGGAGGCTTTCGCAACAATTTTGTTTGAGGTAGACCAGTGGAATGCTGTTTGTTACAATAAAAAATTGAAAATAAGCATGGTCTACTTAGTTTGTAGAGAGAGTGCAACTGGACCTCTGTTTTTAGCTTTTGGCCCCCCGGTTATAGCCCCTAGGCATCTCGCTCATCCTCGTAGGGCAATGGAATTGTCCAGTGTAGTTACGATACGTCTTGAATGGATGCCGAAAAAAAAAAATACCCTTGAAAATCCATCCTGTTTATATGAATGACCCTATACTGTTTGTGTTATCCTATGGCTTATCGCTATCATACTGGAACTTCAACCCATCCAAAACTATGGGCCAAGCCTGGGGTATTTGCCTAACAATACGGATGTCAAAGGGCCCTAGTAGTATTTTTGTGTCATTTATACCCTACTTTCAATTGGCCTAGCCCCTAGGCATATTACTTTTTTAAAGCGCTCTCTTATGATGCCACCTTATGCTGTAGCTTTGATCACCTTTTTTCTTCTTTCAAATACTTTAAAAATAATTGCTGTTCAGGGCCTTACCTGCCAGGGATCTAGTCTCACAAAATAATTTTGACCAGAGACCGGTGAACCAGCCCCTCAACTCACTAAGAATAAGACTTTTCTTCTTTTTTTGTTGTTGAGAATATTGTCCCTTTTCCCGTTTTGTTCTCTCGGTACGTTGACATGGTATCTCATTAATTAATATACAATTATTGTATACGATCAAGTACAGTATACAATATTTAGGCATTTGAGTGTAATAGATTGCTTGAAATCATAATGATTAGCCAAATTTATAACCTTGCCTTTTCTATTTTTCTTTTTATGACGATAACAAATATGAACATAGTAAAAAAATGTCAGAAAATTGTATATTCTCTTTTGATCAAGTTAACTTCGTATAGTGTAAGCAATTCATTGACACATGATCCAAGTTGTTTATGATGTTTATGAACGTTGAATATTTAATTTTATTTTGAATTATTTGGACGAATATGAGTATTCATGAATCTACGCTGGTGGTTTATCAAAGTAGACCTATTCCATAGTATGACTATTATGATTCTATAAGTAAACCTGTATAAATCTTAGCGTATCGGCATGTACTAAGTATATCAGTACGTATGCCAGTGTTGTCAATACGAGCATACATAATGCATATACAGATGTATGTGTTAACGTATACGGTACTTTAGTGCTTTTGCATTCTTCGCAGCTGATCACTAAGATTCAGAGCGTTATGTAACAGCAACAGTGTGAAGCTCTATGTTTTGTATAAGTGTAATTTTAAGAGGAGCTGTTGCCTGTGATTTTGGTCAGGATACTTGGCTCCGTTCATGCTACCGATTTTATTCGGTGTAGTTTAATGGCATTACGGATTCCAACAGCTCTCTTTGCGACCAATTATTTTCAGAATGTTGACCTGTTTCGTATGTAAATTAATGTATTCTCCAGTTGTTTTTAAACATTGCTCTGGTTTCCCTTACGGGATTCTTATCATTGATTTGTTATTTTGGTGGTGAGCAAATCCCTAAGTATTTGTCGTCCCCTCGTCTCTTTGTTGGTTGCTGATATTTTTTCTCGTTCGAAATACGCTCGTTACAAGCATATGATTACATTGTACGTCTATGTAATTCAAAAATCATACGTCAATATGGTAATTTCTGTGAAATTCCACACAAATTTATAACACACGAGGGATCTCGTGAGCCAAACTTGTTTATTAGCATGTACCCTGTTAAGTCCGACATAGTTTGGATTTTCTACATTTGTTGTTGTTATTATTTCGGAAGCCCACAGAGTCCTTCGATGTATCTTTGTCCGCTCGTTGTAGTCCATGGGCCAAGAGCCGATAAATGGGTTGTTGGTACCACCCGAGGTGGCAAAACCTTGTTGGTGTCATTTTGTTTATCGGACATAGATACGCGTATCAAGCTATGATAGCATTTCCAAATGAGTAGCTTAGTCATAATAAATGAATTTTTAACCAATTTGGTCTCGTTTTTATATCCCCATACTTCTGAATCGAAACTAACCGCTATACAAATACGAGCACTGCCTTCTGTATGTCCACAGATGTTCTGTTGTAAACGCGGTGCGCTTAGTCTTAATTCAAGGCAGCGAAGGGAATATCCAAAGGGTTATGATGTCCACAGCTGTCATGCAGTGCGCTTAGTCTTTATCTAGAACAATGTACCGTTATCATATCTAAAGTTCCTAATACAAGGGATTATCTATACTGTTTTTATACCACCCTCTCAACAAATACATCAGTTTTAAACAAAAATCACTCTGTTCATTTACAACATTATTAATTATAATGTATTTTAGTGTACCGGTACATTGTTTTTGCATAATCTTTCATTGTTGGATGGAAATAAAGCGACATTGGCGTGGTATTAGCGTTTTCAACGTGGTGTTTTCACCGGAAAATGATAAATAATTGAAAAATACGCTAAAATTCACGAGAAATTGCTTTTTGTTGTTGCTGTTTTTAGATAAAGGGATATACACTGTATTATAAGCTTTGGATATTCCCTTCGCCGTCTTGAATATTAGACTAAGCGCTGTGGACGTCATAACCCTTGGATTTCCCTTCGCTGCCTTGAATAAAGACTCAGCGCACCGCGTTTACAACAGAACACCCCTGTGAACATACAGAAGACAGTGCTCTTCTTTGTATAGCGGTTGGTCTCGATTCAGAAGTACAGGGATATAACAACGAGACCAAATTGGTTTAAAATTCATTTACTATGACTAAGCTACTCATTTGGAAATACTATCATAGCTTGATAAGCATATCTATGCCCGACAAACAAAATGACACCAAAAAGGTATTGCCACCTCAGATGGTACCAATATCTGGCCTGGCCCATGGACTATTGTAGGTGTTCCATGTTTGTCTTCTTCAACGTTACTATGTTTTCTTGTCTCCCTTCTCTTTTCCGTTTTCCGTTCTACTCCGCAGCGTTACTCTGCTAGCTCTGATTCTGACGCCGTTCATATTCGTCAATTATTATCGTATTCTGCCACATTCCGTTGGCTGCGCTTGTTATCTTGTGTATTGATTCATGCTATTCTAGTTTTATAGGCAAAGCTGATTCTCATTGATACACATACACCCCATATTTCCAATGGCTGAGAACATGAATGCGCCGTTTCATTCCGTGTCAAATGATGACTTCTTTGAACTATGTAGACATATGTCAGAAACTGATACATTGAATGGGACAGATAGTGCACGAATTACCCCATATGATAGTCTTGTTCTTGATAATTTGAATTCATCCACAAATGAATTGCCTCATGATTTCAGTCCTGACTGAACTCAGAATGTTTTGTGTAATTATATCACTGTGAATCATTGTAAAGACATGTATAATAATTTTCCTAAAGACACCTTTTCTTTGTTGCATTTGAACATAAGGAGCATAAACAAACATTTTGAGGACTTTAATTTTCTGCTGGAATCTGATACAAATCAACCATTTTCAGGTATGGGATTATGTGAAACCTGGTTAATTTCTAATTCTGGAAATTCTTTTGCAATAGATGGGTATAACATGTTTTTCAATAACAGGCCAGATAATAGGAGTGGTGGAGGTGTAGCGTTGTATGTATCACGTACTTTTGAATATACTGTTCTTGATGATATTTCTAGAATGGATAGTTTTGTTGAATCTCTTTTTATTGAAATTTGTATTCCAGGAAATAGAAATATCGTTGTCGGCATATTGTACAGACCACCAAATTCAAGCTTCAAAGATTTTTGTATTTATCTTTCAGATTTGACACAATCCCCGGTTTTTCAAAATAAGGACTGTTTTTTACTTGGTGACTTTAATATTGATCTATTGAAATTGGACAATGATAATATCTCAAGCGAGTTTCATCAAACATGTTTGTCTTCTTCCTTTCTTCCGCTTATTTTAAAACCCACACGTGTTACAGATCACTCTGCTACCCTTATTGACAACTTTTTTGTAATGTTTTACCCCTCCCAGATTCTTTTATAATTCTGTCAGATATGACTGATCATTTTCCAATTATGACTCACTTTCCTCTTAAGACAATAGCTAATATTGTCAAACCTTCTGTATTTCCCTTATTTAGTCGCAGAGTGTCGCCTGAAAAGCTTGCTAGTCTGGACGCGGCCCTGGATAATACTGACTGGTCGAGAGTTTTAGAAAGTGATGATATTAATTTGTCTTTTAACCATTTACGGAAATTTTTAATCACCATTTGAATGAAATAATTCCAAAACAAAAGAATAAATCAGATTACAAAAAGACACCCATATTACCGTGGATCTCAAAATCAATTCTCCGTTCTATCAACAGGAAAAATCGATTATACTATAAATACAAAATGGAAAGGAATGAATCAAGCTTTACGTAGAGTTGCGTAGAGTTGCGTAGCGACTACGCCGAAATCGGCTGCGTACTCGTGAAAAATAGTTGTGATGATCCGCGCAGGATCGGCGTAGTCCAAGCGTAGGGTTACGTATGGTTGCGCAGGAAGCGCGTATCAGCGTAGCTTATTCAACGTGTAACGGGCGTAGAGTTGCGTACATAAACGTAGGTTGGGAGTACAGGCCGCGTAGAGTTGCTTACAGTTGCGTGAAGTTGCGTACCGCGTTCGTATGCACAAATTGTTGAAGCTGCAGAGCTATTTCAGCATTGGTTTCTGTTTCTTATTCCACTAATTACCTGCTGTTCAAACATAATTATGTTGAGGAGGTTAAAATCTTTGCTGATATCTTCAGTTCTCCATCATTCAGCTGTCCTAGAAACAATATTCGCATAAAAACGATTGTTTAGCTAAAATCAGAAAAGAGAAGAAAATGAGACGTTGCAAGAATCAGAAAATTAAGAAGTGTATTGGTCAAATCTCGGATCCAGCGGAGACCAAGGGGCAGTATTAACAACTGATGAAAAAACTGCATGCTGCCGATGTTTGTTCATTTATCAATTTCACGGGAATGGAGCCCATGCGTTCAATGAACTCTTGACACGAAATGCACCGAGAATTAAATAATAAGATATCAATTTCATGAGTTCTTTAGAACCTAGTTCAAACTTGCTCTAACCTTCATTTGATAAAGATGACCAGCAGCTTATATCATTGTGAAGTAACTTCAAGTTCGTGGAAACGCGTGCAATGCCCACCTGCCAGACATGGAACAACTCTAGCATGGCAACAGAAGCAGAGCAGCAAATGAGCAAATGAACTACCTCATGGTGCCATAGATGGGAAGATGAGATACCCATCATTTAGATCAGTGTGACTAAATGGCACCTGAAATTGCAGTAGGTTCCTCTACCTTATGGGCATCCAACCCATCAATAACAATAGGAGACAACATGTCTTTATACCGATTTCCCTTATGCTCCTCCAGAATTCTTCACTAGCCTGCCACATTTTTCTCGTTGCGTTTGCACTCATGTCTTCGTGCGCTATCCTGGTTGATCACTAAAAACAGTAAACTGTAGCCTACCTTCCACCCCAATCTAATTCTTCTCTTTTATGACTGATACAGCAGCTTCTTAGCCTTCTTGTCATAGTCTTCACGAGCCTTATCACAGAGCATTGGGTGCTATTGAACCAACTCCATTACAACGTGTACCCTTGCTTGGTCAGTTAAAACTAACAAGGCTGAGAGCACATTTTTGTTTCCTCTACCTCGGTGATTTTTAGGGAACTTAATTCCCACTGGAGCTTCATTGCCAGATTAGTTCACACAGTTCTGGCAAATCGCCTGCATCTTGATCAGTAGAGGCATGTAAAATGAGCAGGAGAAGAATTTTTGCACCAGCCACAGCAATTTGCTCTTCTTCTTTTTTTTTAATGTAATTCGGCCTTTTTCGGCCTTTTGCAGTTATTAGGCCCACAAAAGATATAATGAAGACTAGAAGAGCACATGATGATATTCACCAGCGTTTCAGAGTCCAGTGGGGTGAATGATATCATACAGTTTTCAAACATGGATCACATTGGACTGCCAAATCTTCACCAATAATAATAGTCTAAGCAATTGTAAGCAACACTACGTAAATGTACGCCAGGTCTACGCAAGTCTCCGCAAATGTCTACGTAACAGTACGTAACAGTACGCAACACTACGCCATGTCATACGCGGGCCGAAAAAGTTCCTTCGTCACGGTTTGATGGCGTACTGTTGCGTATGAATGGCGCACAGTGCGTAGTGTTGCGTATACTTGCGTAAAACCTGCGTATCAGTGCTCCACGCGGAGGGTACGCGAAAAAAATTAAACATCTTTAATTTTTTGCGTACATCTCGCGTACGTATTTTGCGTCCCTCGGCGTACTCTTTCGTAGAGTTGCGTACTTACAGCATACAGATGCGTAGTGTTGCGGAGTCACTACGCAACGCTACGCAACTATATGGAACTCTACGTAAAGCTCGGTGTGAAACCCCCTTTAGAACAAATATACATCTTATAAAAAATACTTTAACAATGATTCTACGATCTGAAAAGAAAAGATATTATTCAAAGTTATTATTGAAATATAAGTTTGATATAAAAAGTACTTGGAAGGTTTTAAAACAGGCCATGAATGTTGCAAGTGAAAATTCAGATATTCATAACATTAAGAGGAATGATGAAATAATTCATGATTCTGTTCACATTGCAAATGCTTTTAATTCCTTCTTTTCAGAAATTGGTGAAACAATTGCTCAAAATATTCCTACTACTCAGAACCATTTCACTGAATTCTTAGGACAGTTTAATCTCAACTCTATATTTTTTACTCCTACTAATAGATATGAAATAATTGACATGGCATTTTCTTTAAAGAATAAACGGAAGTTCTGGTTAAAAGGTTTAAAAGGTGTTATATCTTCGATCGCTGAACCTCTTGCTCATATATTTAATTTGTCAATATCCCAGGGCGTATTTCCTGAAAAAAAAATGAAACTGGCAAAAGTAATTCCAATATTCGAAAAAGGCGATAAACTTGATACCAGTAATTATCGTCCAATTTCATTATTATCTTCTTTGTCTAAAGTTCTGGAAAAACTTATTTATAAGAGAATGACTAATTTTCTGAAACAATATAAAATATTTTCAAATTCTCAGTTTGGTTTTCGTGAGAAGCACAGTACCAGTCATGCTCTCGTTTGTTGAACGAGTGGCTCGTGCAATTGATGACCACTCTCGTATGAATAGCATTTTCTTCTCCAAGGCCTTCGATACAATTAATCATGATAATATCTTGTACAGCAATATATTATATTGCTTTACAAGTTATCACATTATGGAATACGTGGGAAGGCCTTGGAGTGGTTCAAGAGTTATTTATCCAATAGAAGACAGTTTTTTACAATGAAAAATGATAACTCGGTGATTAGAGAAGTTAAATGTGGGGTTCCTCAGGGAAGTATGTTAGGGCCATTGTTATTCATTATTTATATCAATGATTTTTGTCAAGTATCTGAAGCTCTTTCTTTCATTCATTTTGCTGACGATACTAATGCATTTCTAGTTCATAGCGATATTGATGTTCTTGTACGAAAAGTTAATAGCGAGTTGAAGAAAGTAACACATTGGGTCAGAGCTAATAAGCTCTCTTTGAATGTTCAGAAAACGAAATATATGCTTTTTAGTAATACTGTTGGCACTTTAAGTACTGACATAGTTTTGGATGACACTTCTTTGGAAAGAATTTCACATTTTGAATTCCTTGGGGTTATTTTAGATGAGAAACTTTCTTGGAAATTGCATATCGATTATATTTGTAATATAATTTCACGTAATATAGGAGTTATTAATAGACTAAAATTGTGTTTACCTGAAAAATCATTACTTATGTTATACTCCTCATTGATATTGCCTTACCTTAATTATGGAATTTTAGTCTGGGGCAACACGCACCAAAATCTGTTGGATAGAGTGTTCCTTTTGCAAAAGAAAGCTCTTCGTGTCATTTGTTATTCTCCCATACGTTCTCATACAGATGCACTGTTTGCCTCTAATAAGTTGTTAAAATTTAGAGATTTGTTTTTATTCAGTTTAGGTCAATTTATGTATATGTACAACAATAACCTTCTTCCTGATGTTTTCCGTTCCATGTTCCTGAAAAATCAGTCATTTCATGAATATCCAACTCGACGCTCTAACGAATATCATTTACCTCTTTTCCGTACGATTTTAGCAAATAACACATTTGTTTACACTGGAATTCCATGCATCCTGATATTAAAAATGCCCCCTCAATATATTCATTTAAGAGGAAATTGAAAGTTTCTTTGTTGCAACCTTATTCTATTGAATAGAATTAACCAGCTGTTATAACTTCTTTTCTAAGAACCTACGTTTTCACATATTGATTGCCAAGTATACTTTAGCTCTTGTATATACATTCATATAATGCTACGATATTTCTCCGATCATATGTGTCTATTGCCCTGTTCTTTCTTGCGTCACTTTTTCTCACCTTCTCGACATACTTCTTACGAGATCTGTCTGTAGAACGTTTTTGTCTGTTCTGTTCTTTTCTATTATGTTAGCTTTGCCTCATTTTGTCTCGTCTCATAGTCAACTCTCCATTGTATTGTTACGCCTACTCCAGTCTCATTTCATGTTTATTTGTTTGTATATCTGTCTGCTTTTGTTGATCTATCTTTCTAGTGGGCTTCCAGACTATTACTTTTTTTCTCAACTGATGTTTTTCCTCTGAGGGGCCCACAATCAACAAGCTTTGTCTTTTTAGTGGGTCCCTCCATTTTTCGAATTTTGCATACTGTATAATTACTTCTAGTCACTTGAGTTATATGATAGTGTATAATTATTATAAGGTGGTACAATCATATACATTATTTCATGTTATACTTTACGCACATTAATTTCTGCTATCAAAAAAGTGATGTTCATATCTTTTTTGTCGAAAAATGAAATAAAACATTGAATTGAAATTGAATTGTATCATCAAGATAATCACAATAATGCTTTAAACAAAATGACACCGTCCAAAACATAATTTTTATTATGTGTCCTAAACAGACCGGCATGCAGCTTCGTTTTGGAATAATAAAAAAAGCAATTGAAGGAGTCGCGTCTACGTTTCTTAAAACATCCCGACAACTGTTTAGTTTGTTCTTTTCATGACATTTCCAACAGTAATATATATATATATATATATATATATATATATATATATATATATACATACATAAATATGCATATGTACCGGGTGTCCCAAAAAAAGCGGAACGGTGAATTTTCAGTACCTTGCGTTCTGAAGGTGATATGATTTTTGACGTCATTAGAAAGAGCATCTTTCGCAGGAGACAACGATACCATAATCACTAAATTTGGTTCAGCACTTTTTATTCTACGCCAATTTCTGTAAATGCAGTCATTTTCAGATTTCGCCTGATTTTGGAATTTATGAGAGAATAATTTGAGCGCGACACGCCATCCATACGGTGAATATTGTGTAAGCTCAGTGATCCACGTCAACAAACGATACAGCTTTGACAATGGGCGCGGGCCAGTGTGTGTGTATGCGTGTGTGTTTGTGAGCCCAATGTGAAAGCTTTTGTCGACATGGATCAACGAACTTACACAATTCACCGTATGGAACGCTCGTCGCACCCGAATTATTATGTCATAATCCGGCGAAATTTAAAAAAAGATTGCGTTTACGGAAACTGGCGTAGAATAAAAAGTACAGAACCAAATTTAATGATTTTGGTATCATTGTCTTCTGCGGAAGATGCTATTTCTAATGATGTCAAAAAATATACAGTTTTATTACTTTTAGAACGCAAAGTACTGAAAATCGACCGTTCCGCTTTTTTGGGGACACCCGGTATATATATAAGCGGAAGGTGCAAATTTTGCAAATGCCACAGCGAAGGTGTTTCTCCCATTACTAAATCATTGGATTCACTTACCACAAGCAAGTAGACAACATGCGGTATCGGAGGCCTGCCCGTGAAAGTTATATTGGTGTAAGCGCACGCAGGTCTGGGGCTCAATTTCGATATCATTTTTTTATTTTTTTTTTCTGATGTGTCTAAATGTGTTCATCTAATACGAAGCATCATTTCGTGTTCACCTTTCCGTATAGGGCCCAGTGGACAAAGCGAACAAAAGCCCATTTTAAAGAGAGCACCGGGAAAGCAAAGGTAACAACGGTTTCAGGCCCTCCGTGGCATATCTCCAAACAAAAACTTACTTTCTCTCTCTCTCTCTCTCTCTCTCTCTCTCTCTATCTATCTATCTATCTATCTCTCTCTCTGTCTTTCTCACTCACTCAAATTCTTTGCTTAATCGCAAATTGTAGCATTGTACTGTAGAAAGAAAAATACATTCATACACATAGAACCTGTAAAGTTTTATGTCTGGTTTTTAAAGTGAAACCATTCACTATACCCCACAGCTTGGTGTAATTTATTGAGACTGTTTATTTATAATTATAATGATAACCAAAATAATAATGACAACAATGATGTCATTAACAATGTAAACAATAGTTACAATATTGGTAATAGTCACAATGATAATATAAACAATAGTTAAAACAGCAATTGTAACAATAATAATATCAATAATAATTATAATGATAATAATAACAATTACAATAGTAATACATCACATTATTGAAAATAGATGTATTGAACTGACGCTGATTAATCTCAGTTTATGTACGTAAATAAACACCATCACCATTCTTTTTTTTCTGTATTTTGATAATGTGCTTGTTACCAGTGTTATTGATTAAAGGACAAGTTCACCTTCATAAACATAAGGACTGAGGGAATGCAACAATATTAGTAGAACACATCAGTGAAAGTTTGAGGAAAATTGGACAATCGATGCAAAAGTTATGAATTTTTAAAAATTTTGTGTTTGAACCGCTGGATGAGGAGACTACTACAGCTTGTGAGTCATATGCGTACAACAGTATAAAGAAAATGTAAAAGAAAATTCAACATATTTTCACTTTTTTCGCATAATAAAAGAGCTCTTGACTTGCCTCTTTCTAAAGGCAGGGGGAATAATATTACCCATAACATTTGTCGGTAACGAGTCAGGGGAATGTGTACTTTTTTTCAAAAGATGGCATTTTGTAAAATTCTCTGTATATTTTCCTTATATTGTTGTACGCATGTGACATCTAAGTTATTCATACACTGCAGTAGTCTTCTCATCCAGCGGTTACTGCACGAAAACTTCAAAAATTCATAACTTTTGAACGGATTGTCTGATTTTCCTCAAACTTTCAATGATGTGTTCTACTAATATTGCTACATTCTCTCAATCCTTGTGTTTATGAAGGTGAACTTGTCCTTTAAAATAAAAGGTGCGAAATTGTATCATTACACTATTTTTGTTATTATATTATTTTCACTAGTATGTTTATTTCTACTTTATCCTTTTGTTCAAAGTCAACGTGAGAAAACGTGTGGAATTGTATTCTGATATGTACGAAACGCATTTCAAAATCACTCCAGAAAGAGAAAAGGCCGTTCGGTGTCTGGAAGACGGTGATTCCTCTAATTTTAGTTGCCACATGCTGCAGCTCATCGGCGTCAGCAAACGACCCTCGTCAGTTGACCCTCGGGGAAGTTGGCAGCATCACCTTCGATGCTCCATGGAATCCAGAGGACGGGCTCTTTCCTCACTTCACGATCCAATTCGAGTCTCAGAGCCAACCTTTCTGTACTTTGATCCAGCGCCATCAGCGAGGGTTCAAGTCTCCAAGCCAACATGATCGTTTCCGAGTTAGCTACACACTAGGAGAAACTGATTTGCAAGCCACAACCGACATATCAGACGTGTCTCACGAAGATGCAGGGGTGTACATCATGATTTTGACATCGATTGATGCGGCAAGTGGCACTACCATTAGAGTCGTCAAAGAAATTAAGGTATCTCCACCTCTGGGCGAGGCTCAGTGTCGCATACTCGATGCTCCCGAAGGATATTCCAACCATTACGCAAATGTTGCATGTCGAGCCGTAGCGGGCAGCGGAAATGTCACCCTGGCTTGCTATCAGGATGGCGTCCGTATCCCCTACATGCGAGAAATACGCACTAACGGTGAATACGTCTATGGTAGTTTCTGGATGAAATCAGGTGGTAGTCCTGTGTATTGCTGTTCTCATGATCATACTTCACGAATTGATGAAAGCACGTGTCTCGATTTTGTTTGGTCCCCCAAAGAGCCTACCACCGTCAATAGTCAGGGTCCTCCCTCGACAGGGCAGAATTCACAAAGAACCCCCAATGAATCGACTGATTCTGCTGGTAGCTTGCATGCTCAGCTTCTTATTGTTTTCGCATTGTTTGTTTTGTCTATAAAATTTGTCATTCCGTAGTTAAAGCGGGGTTCCCATTATCACGATTGGCGCCACGATTGAAATCGTGGTCTTAATCGTGCAGCAAGCGTGATGGTCTTATCAGATTGTATCAGATCTTAAGGTCAATCGTGGCAATCGCGTTAATCGTAGGAAAATTTTGGACGGTCAAAAATTTTCTACGATTAACACGATTAGTTTTTGATCGTGATCATCGCATCAGATCGTCTGGGATCGTATCCAAACGCAGCAAATCTCTTCTAATCGTGCTTCTTAATCGTGTTGATCGGGATTGACTTTTTCACTTCACTTCCGCTTATTATTATTATTTTTTGCCCATTTGCCCTTATTTTACTCATAAATTGATTTATTTTGTATTCTGATAGGTTGTAGCCTGCATCTTTAGATTGTTATTTCCCAACGGTAAATTGTATGACGGTGTGGGGTTTAATTGTCGTAATTCTTAAGGTACATTTTCAAAATCATTTTTTAATGATTTCATAAAATGAAAGTTGTATTACAGATTTTTAGATGTTTTCATACATTATGTTAATGATGTTTTCATCAATGAGTTGTTATTATCATTATACAGACACACAAAACAGGATATGGGATAACGTTTGTAACGAAAACAAAAAATGAGCAAAAATAAAATGGCAATTGTATGTCTGCACGTATTGACTAACGTCAGTACAAAGATGAAAATAATTTGATGAATCGTGCTTGAATGGGTACATATCAAAGGCAAATGGTTAATTTTTAAAAGTATATTACAGATTTTTTTTTTTTTGGGGGGGGGAGGGTTCAGTATCCTACTGTTTGTGTATTGTACATAGTAATTAAGAGTCGTTGTCTCATCAGCCATCGTTTGACCCCTTCTATTTTGACACTTTTCAATGTCTTTTTTTGTATGTTTGGTAGAGCATAATTCTAGAGGAAAATGGTTATTTTCAACTCTCATTATTACTGCAAATGTAAAGGTGACCATTGTCGTGGATGTGAGATCACCCGTATGATTATGACAATGAAATTCACTCTTATTATTTTTCACAGTTAGTTATTCAATAAGTGTAGCAATATACCCCAGCGGAATAATTTTGCGTAAAACCTCCTTTTTGGTTAAAAAGTGACATCATTTTGATTAGGGAGTCACTTTTCTGTTATGTGTGTGTATCAGTTATGTTATCAATAACCCATGAGATAAAGACATCTTGAAATAAAAAGGCATATGATACATACACTTTGCGAATATGAAATCGAACACATAAGCAATATTATCCATTCGGCCAACTTTCTTATATCAAGCCTATATTTAAACACACATAATACTATGTTACATAACATTCAAAATGATCCCATCCTCTTTCTTAGCTTCCATTTCATCATATAATTATTTTCTTCATGTATTGGAGAGAAAGGTCATTTTGTCTTGCTGTTTTTTTTTTTTCCTGGGGAAGAGGGGTAATCATCTGATCTTATGTATTTGGTTTCTTTATTTCATTCTTTTTTTTTGTGAGGGGGGAGGGTGAGCATGTCGATTTAATAATCTATTAATTTCTTTACGTTTGATATTAGACGAGGGGATATCTGAGGTTATGGCAGGCCTGGGTGCTGCTTTCTCTCTGATAACATAATCGTCATTAGCAATACTGCAAACGTTACGTTGTCATCATCGTCAACCTGTCAAGCCTTGCCATCATCAATGGTTGTGGATAAAATTAATAGGCCTAATCACTCTGCATATAATTTAAGGGAAACAATGAAATCCATCGTCAGCCGGACTATAATATTCCCATTCGGGTCCAATCGCGCCTTAAATGGGGGTCGCTTCTGATCCCGATCATAAAAGATATCGTATCTTATCTCAGCAGCCCGTATTGGTTCGCGGTATTCATATTAGAACGTATCAGTACGTTGCTGCACGTAAAAGATCGGGGATCCTCATCGTAATGGTCATGTTAGATCGGTACCAATCGTGAACTCAATCAGGACAATCCTGTCGGATCGTATTTGAACGGCAGACCAGATCGTGACAGATCGTATCGCTTGAAATAGACCAATCGTGACCATATCGTATCCAAGCGTACCAACACGTATTGACTCGCATAACCTCGTATCCAAACGTGAAATTTCAGACGAGTTCAACAATTTTTCCACGCTCAGTCACGAATGTCCAATCGTGGCGTTCGCAATGGATCGCACGATAGTGGGAACCCCGCTTAAGCTTATCGCTACTCTATAAAACTTAAACCATGCGAAACAGAGTGATTGCAAGTTCTGTTCCATCGGGGGGGGGGGGGGGGGTTACCTAGTGGACATTCAAGACACCTGACTCCAAATAACAGGACCTGAGTTCGAATCCAGCCCAGTACTTACGTCCTTGGGCAAAACGATTTTACTCACAATGTGCCTTTTTACCCAGGACGTGTAGTTAGTCATGCTGAGGGTAATTGCAGTGCCCTTTCGTAGAACAGTGTTAAAACTGAAGACCCTACCCTAGTTAAAGAAGATTTCACTCAGCAAAAAAAAAAAAAAAGAAGTTCCCCCTAACATTTTTGGATATATCCCAAAAAGTATTTTATGGATTTTCATAATTCAAACGGGAACATTAATGTGCGTATGGCCATTTTGCATCATGCGCTCAAGTTGTAGATCAGTTTGTTGAAGGAAATGGCATCGAACGTATGGAGTGGCCTGCAAGATCCCCTGACTGTAATCCAGCAGAGAATCCTTGCGATATCATTAAGCGGAAAGCGAGTATTAAAGAAGATGAAAGATGCCACTTCTATAATTCGTTGGAACTGGAATTTCGTGATAACCGTGTTCCTTATATCAGGAGTGCATTCTATATGAATTTTAGAATATAATTATATATTTTGTTATTGTGTATCAGACATTATGCGTTGTCTATTAAAAGGTGGTGTCGCTGTACGAACCATGATAGATGCAATGAAACGTGACCCAATGGTTTTAGGGCAACATAACGTATTTCTTTCATTTCAAGTTGTGCAATTTTGATCTTCGAATTGATTAGTACTTCAAACACGTAACAAGTGATAAACAGCACGCTACTGTAGTTTCAAAGAACCAAGTCCCAACGTTCCGCTTTCAAAATAGGATGAATTATTGGAGGATGTAGAGTGGTACAGGTTGGGAATCGCGCGCGTGCCTGTGGTGATTATGATCGGAGCCTTCTACATTCATTGTACAATGTATTACAATTATTCTTTTACACTGTACTCAGTACATGTATCGTAATGGAGAGCTCTGATCATGTTGGAAGTGGTGCGCCCTCAGTGGCGGGGCGCGGCTCACGATATTGCTTGGCATATGTACACACTGAAGAATCACGATTATACAGCTGCACACTATATTCAATGATACTCGGTATTATGATGATATGTATTTTTTTTTGTCTTTGTCGATTTTTATAGAATATTATATGCTCAAACCATATATCTATTTCTTAAATTGCATTCAATGATAATTCTTGCCCATTTTTGTCCCACCCTTTTTATGGTTGTTTTTGGTATGTCATGGTTCCTTCCTTTTGGATGTGCTTTTTTTTTTCTTCTTCTTCTTCTTGCCCCTATTTATTGCAAATCCAGTTCTTTTTTATGCGACTCATGATTTATGTAACAGTGTATAACGACATACAGTTTTAATATTGTATATTTGCTCAGGGGATCAGCCTCGAAAGGCCCATGGCCTACTGCTGATTTCCTCCACCATTTATTTTAATTGTTATGTCAATCTGGAACACACACTTTTTACTTTTAACAGTGATTATGTATTTATCCAAAATAATTTTTGGTTTGTATATGTATGTGTTAGAACTGATTGATTGTGTATTTATATGTTTTTACCTGAACTGTGAAAATAAACTGAAACTGAAACTGGAACTGAAACTGAAACTATTGATTCCTTTTTTTTTTAATACTTTCAATCCATATTAAAAGTCAACCTGAATGTACTCCTGAAGGTGTTAATGTTGACGAAACGACCCTCACTCTAAGCGCTAATGACACAAAAGAGAGAGAGAGAGAGAGACAGAGAGACAGAGAGACAGAGAGAGAGAGAGACGGAAAAACAACATTGTTGCACTAAACGACGATATGGCATGGATAACTAAAATTCGTCCTAAACACTAATAGAACTTTTGTCATAATTTATTGTTTCCCAAGCCAATCTCCGGAAAATTGAAGTTTAAAGTATCTCATTGAATGGTGACTTGACAATTTTTTTTTTTCAGTTCTCCGAAATATTTAGGAGTTTTGTTAGATAAAGAACTGAAGTAATCGAAACATATTGAAAATTACTTTACGAAAAAGTGTCTGCATGAGAGCGAAGGGTTTTCCTCAAAGCATAATAATGTAGTGTTACCTCGATTTGGTTACTGTGGTGTTGTTAAGTCAAGTAGTTTTCAATCTCGTGAAACAAAGCTGCTATACTTGAATAAGATAAAATATAATGAAATTTAATCAAAAAAAAATAAAAGAGGCACGAAGCTTTTTTTATAAGGAATATGACATATGAAAATTCTCATTCGAAAATTAAAACATTATGACGTTTTAGTAAGTATAAGGAGAAGGAGGAGGAGTATCGCTTTGCCAGGGCTGTACAGCAGGGAGTGCAGGGAGCATGGACTCAATGGGAAGGGGTGGAGCAGAGGAAGGTGTCATGGAATGACCTTTGGTCAATGTCCTCTGGAGCTGTGCGCTTCAGGATCAGTTCCACCTTTGATGTTTTGCCGTCTCCAGTAAATCTTCAGAGATAGGGCATTGCGGAGGATGGTGGATGCAGGGTTTGCAACAAGGCGAAGGGCTCACCAGAGCACATTTTGTGAGCATGTGGAGGTCTATTACAGGCCTATACATGAAGGCACAATAATTTAATAATTTAATAACCAGAGGGTTTTTTTTTCATGGTTAAATCCAGAAACTCTGGTTAAGAATTTTTAACCAGAGTTTTTCTATTGCATACAGCTTACCAATAGTTTTTTCTCAGGTTAATGTTCAAGAAACTCGGGTTATCTACCCTTAGCTCTCTGACCAAAGGTTAAATCCAAATTTCTCTGGTTAGCCCCACTTACGCACTTAGACGTAGAGCAACCAAGGCTGCCATTCTGGAAACAATTCAGCTGGGAATTGGACTAGGAGAACTAGGCCTACTGCGCACTGTTTGTTCGTTAATTTCTGGGAAGATTCGTGTGCAGGAGTCGGGAACGCAGTGGAACAGCTAGTAGACTGTACTAGATCTATGCCTATGAGTTAGATCTAGTTCTCTAATTTAAAAAAAAATAGTTCTATCTATAGTATCACCATTATCAATGTACTAATCGATCTAATGTTAGATCCAGCTAGGTTCTTACTTTCTAGCTACATAGAATCTACTCATTAGACACTTACCTGGTATACTAGGTTAGAACTAGATCAAACGTCAGACTCTAGAACAATCTAGTTCTAAATTCTAGAAGGCCTGACTTTAGAGCCCTAGATACGTGAATGAAGGTAACACCAAAGAGGTAGATTCAATAGTATTAGAGGTAGACCTACTGCAAGTAGCTGTAACATAGACTAGATGTTACCGTTTGGTACAAACTGCGGCCAGCCCGAACGTAGCTAACGTTACAGCATATCTGTGTGAAGAAGCGCCCCGGGGTTAGAATATGTAACCGTAACAGTTGAGTTAGATCTACACAGTGGCGTATAGGGAAAACGCCGCCCGGGACAAACGTGAAAATTGAGCCCCTATATTTCTGAAAAAAGAGATCAACCCCAACCCCATCCTGATAGGGACTTTAAACAAAAAGTCAACATGATATGCTTTTTCAAGCACTTTAAAGGGGTCTTTTGAGGGTAATTTAAATGTAATAGATTTCGATAAATTTTGGCGAGCGAGCGCAGCGAGCGAGCCGAAAATTGTTGTATATTTTTCGCGTCATCATCACGTTTTGTTCTCATTTTTTTCGGGGGGGGGGATAAATTTTGGCGAACGAGCGTAGCGAGCGAGCCGGAAATTTTTATATTTCAGCTTACAAAGCATGGAATTCTTGTCATTTGTTTTGGCCTATTAAATCTTACAATTCTAATCAAGATATAGTGACGGCCTTATAGATAACGATTTATACCAGCAAACTGAAGCCTTGAAAAAATACTCCAATTTAGAACGCACGAGTGAGCCGAAATTTGTATATTTCCGCGTCATCATCTCGTTTTGTTCTTATCTTTTTTTTCAAGTTGTTTGGATAAATTTTGGCCAGCGAGCGCAGCGAACGAGCCGAAAATTTCTGTATTTCAGCTTACAAAACATGGAATTTTTGTCATTTTTTTTTTTGCTTTATCAATTCTTACAATTCTAATCAAGATATAGTGACGAGGACCTGAAAAAATGCTCTAAATTAGAACGCGCGAGTGAGCTGAAATTTGTATATTTCCGCGTCTTATTACGTTCTGTTCTTATCTTGTTTAATTTAGTTTTTTGCGCCCCCTCGTATGTTCGACACCTTTGGCGCCCTCGTTTGATCCAATGGGCGATTGCTTCAGAACGAAAGAAATAAAATTGCAGCCGCTGCTCCGTTTAACATTTTGTCTTCTAACGATGGCATGTGTGAACACAATAAACGTTTTCATTTTTTTGTTTTTATTTGTATGATTTTGTTGTCTCCCCCCTTATACTTCCATCTGTCCGTTTATTATCTTCCTGGCGTTTTAGCAATACCTTTGTTATGGCTCAAAAAGATCACTGATTATTTATCTAACCGTCAGTAATTTGTTGATTTTGATTCATGTTCTTCCAGGAGATTAAACATCGATTGTGGAGATGCATACAGTAAAGCCTCAGAATTTAATGAACACTTTGCCAGCGCTGCTTTGAATTTTTTAAATGAACATGAGGTTGAGAAAACTGACGTGACCGAAGTAGATAATATAGGAGAATCTGTCTTTTTTTTGATAATATGGACACATTTACAGTTGTATCTGAAGCTCAGGTTATGAACGAAATCATCAAACTGAAAAATAAAAAATCGACTGGAATTGATGGTATATCGGTTGAGAATTTGAAGGATGTGCTGATATATTGAATGAGTCTATAATGTAGTTGATAAATAGATCCATTATTGAAGGAGTTGTCTGAGATTCATGGAAAATAGCCAAGGTAATTCCGATATACCAAAAAGGAGATATGTCGAACCCTGATAATTACAGGCCGATTTCCCTGCTGCCTTGTATCTCGAAATTACTCGAGCGCATAGTTTCGTCGCAATTATTACACCGTCTTAATGCGAACAATGTCTTAACACCGGTTCAGTCTGGATTCAGGGCAAATCATTCCACTGTAACTGCCCTTGTGAAGGTTACTAATGAATGGCTTTTATCCACGGATGAAGGTGAACATACTCAGGCGATATTCAATTCAATTCAATTCAATTCATGCTTTATTTCATTTTTCGAAAAGAACATAAACATTTCACTTTCTTTGGTAACAGAGAATAAGGTTGCATAGTCAAAACAAAGTAAATTGAGAAAAATAAAGTCGAGGAACCTTGGAATAAGAAATACGTTGTAATGGAAATTGACTGAAGTGATAAAGACGACATAATACGTAAGACATCGAAAAATGGAGGGACCCACTAAAAAGACAATGCTTGTAGAATGTGGGCCCCTCAAGTACAGAATGTCAATAGAAATTGAACTGATGCAAAAAGGGGAAGAAAGACTGGGAATAAAGTAAAAAAAAAAGTCTGGAAGCCCACTAGGAAGATAGAGTATCAAACAGACATACATACTCAGGCGAGTAAACATAAAACGAAACTGGGACGACGAAACTAATACAGGGGGACTCATAGACAAGACAGAACGAGACAAGACTAATATAACAGGAAGACAATACAACGGACAGAAAGACAGAACAGGTCCAGTGATCCTCGACAGAATTCATTGAAAAAAAAAAATGATGGGATGCGTGAAAAGGATACCATTATATAGAAAAGTATAGAGAAATAGATGCAGAAATGATATAAATAAAATCCAACCTACTCTGTAGGTGTCTCAGGACAAGAGAGACGAGAAAATACGGTATATCACTTGTAAGCCAAGTTCTTCGAAAAGGAATTGAAATATCAAAAGCCAACAGGCTATTCAATTCTGTGGGATCCTAAAATTGCATTAAAGAAAACTTTAATCTTCTTTTAAATGAATATATAGAGGGGGAATTTTTTATATCATTATTCAGGGAATTCCAGTAAGTTGGGCCAGTGTAAATAAATGTGTTCTTAGCAAACATCGTTCGTAAAATAGGTAAATGCAATTCATTGGAGCGTCGAGTGGGATACTCATGGAATGATTGATTTCTTTGAAACATAGAAGCAAAAATGGACGGGAGTGAGTCGTTGCTGTACATGTACATAAATTGCCCCAAATTATATAAAAACAAATCTTTAATTGTTAATAGCTTATTGGAAGAAAATAACAAATTTGAGTGAGAGGGTATGCAAGGATAACAGATGACACGGAGAGCTTTCTTTTGTAGAAGGAACACTCTGTCCAGTAGATTCTGATGAGTGTTACCCCATACTAAACCACCATAATTAAGATAAGGCAATATCAATGAAGAATATAACATAAGTAATGATTTTTGTGGAATATACGAATTCATTCTATTTATAACGCCTATATTACGCGAGATTGTGTTGGATATATAATCAATATGTATTAACTTCCAGGAAAGTTTGTCGTCAACAATAATTCCAAGAAATTTAAGATGTGAAACTCTTTCTAACTGAATAACATTCAAAACTATAACTGTACTCAAAGTACCAACAGTATTACTGAAAATCATGTATTTCGTTTTTTTTTTGGGCATTCAAGGATAATCTGTTGGCTCTTACCAAATTACTCACTTTTTGTAATTCAGGATTAACTTTTTGAACAAGAAAATTAGCATCATTGTGGGCAAAAAAATACATTGGTATCGTCAGCAAAATGGATGAAAGAAAGTATTTGAGATGCCTGACAAAAATCATTAATATAAGCAATAAATAACAGTGGCCCTAATAAACTTCCCTGCGGAACACCACAATTTACTTCTCTTATTACTGAACAATTATCTTTGATTATAACAAACCGTCTTCTATTTTCCAAATAACTCTTGAACCACTCCAAGGCCTTCCCACGTATTCCGTAATGCGATAATTTGTGGAGTAGAATATCGTGATCAACAGTGTCGAAGGCCTTGGAGAAGTCCAAGAAAATACTAATTAAATGAGAATGAGTATCAATTGCGTGAGCCACTTTATCAATACAATATAAAAGAGCATGAGTTGTACTATGCTTCTCTCGAAAACCAAATTGCGAATTAGTAAAAATATTATGCAACTTCAAAAAAACAACAGTTCTCTTATAAATGAGTTTCTCTAAAACTTTGGACAACGATGATAATAATGAAATTGGACGATAATTACTGACATCGGATTTATCACCCTTCTTAAATAATGGAATTACTTTGGCCAGTTTCATCTTGTCAGGAAACACACCGTTAGAAATTGACAAATTGAATATACGAACAAGTGGATCAGCAACTGAAGATATAACACCTTTAAGAATGAAATTATCTATATCATCATACCCAGAACTCCTCTTGTTCTTAAAAGAAGATACAATATCGATAATCTCATGTCTATTAGTTGGAGTAAAATAAACAGAATTGGAATTGCGCTGGCCTAAATATTCAGTAAAATGATGCTCTGACGCAGGAATATTTTGGGCGTAATTTTCACCTATCTTTGAAAAGTAAGAATTGAATCCATTTGCAATGTGAACAGGGTCACTGATAATTTCATCATTCAACTTAATGTTGTCGAAACCAGATTTTTTAGTCGAAACATTCATAGCTTGTTTTAACACATTCCAAGTATTTTTCATATCAAACTTGTATCTTTGCAATTGCTTAAGATAGTATCTTTTCTTTTCAGAACGTAAAATCATAGTTAGAGTATTTTTATATGAACTGTATTTACGTTTTGATCGCTCATTTTTTTCCAATTTGTATCTATAATACAATCGATTTTTCCTGTTAATCGACCGAAGAATTGATTTTGTAATCCACGGCAACCTAGGTGTCTTTTTATAATCTGGTTTAGTTTTTTGTTTTGGAATTACAATATCCAAATGATAATTAAATATTTCCATGAAACAATCAAAAGACAAATCAATATCATCACTTTCAAAAACTCTTGACCAATCAACAGTTTCGAGAACCGCATCAAGACTAGCTAGCTTTTCAGACGAGACTCTACGACTCAATAAAGGAGATGAAAAAAATTTAACATTTTTAACTGAGGTTTTAAGCGCAAAATGAGTCATGATTGGATAATGGTCTGTCATATCTGAAAGAATTATATAAGAATTAATAAGGGGTAGGGTATTACAAAACATATTGTCGATCAGAGTAGCAGAGTGAGCAGTGACACGCGTAGGTTTCGAAATAAGCGGAAGAAAAGAAGAGGACAAAAATGTTTGAAGAAACGCGTGTGCGGCAGTATCATTTTCCAACTTGAGTAAGTCAATATTGAAGTCGCCGAGGAAGAAACAATCCTTATTTTTAAAAGCTGGGGATTTTATCAAATCTGAAAGGTAAGTTAAAAAATCCTTGATATTGGAGTTTGGTGGTCTGTACATAATGCCGACTACAATATTCCTAATTCCTGGGATGTAAATTTCTAAAAAAATAATGATTAAACAATATTTTCCATTCTGGAAATATCATCATGAACAATACATTCAAAAGCATTCGATATGTACAGTGCAACACCTCCACCACTCTTATCGGGCCTGTTATTAGCAAATATATTGTAGCCGTCAATGTTGACAAAATTTTCAGTGTTGGAATTTAACCAGGTTTCACTTAAACCAATAACAGAAAATGCCTGATTTGCATCAGTCTCTAAAAATAATTTTAACTCATCAAAATGCTTATTCAAATGCAACAAAGAAAATGTATCTTCAGAAAAACTAATATATCTACACAAGATATTTTCAGTTAACTCTCCACCAAAGTCATAAGGCAATTCATTTACAGATGAATTAAAGTTTTCAGCGACAGCATTGTCATAAAAAAATTGTTCGTGAATTAGATACTCCACGAACAGGATCTGAATCTAACCTTATGTGCCTAAATAACTAAAAAAAGTCATTATTTGAAAGAGAACTAAACGGCGCATTCGGGAAATTAGCCATTATAAATGTGGAACATATCTATGAAAATTTGTATACCGATCGAGCCTCAATGACAGGAAGGAGTGCATACTGCGAGAAAATAAGAAACCAACAGAGTAAGGTAAGACACTGGGGAAGCCGAAGAACATGGATTCTGTCAAAATCATAATGAGCAGAGGATCGCTGCGAAGAAGTCGAACAGGGAAGAAAAGAGAGCAGTACAAAGTAGACGAGAAAGTTCAGTAACAACGAAGAGAAACATGAAACACACATAACATGTAAACGAGGACAAATCGGTTGTCTCCGAGGGCTTCCGAGACGATAACAATGGAATATATACAACATAGAAATCCGAACGGACATTAGGAATGACATGCTAATAGTTTTTGACTGGCTCCCGCAATGTATAGCTGGCAACGGCGTAGCCAGGATTTCATCTTAGGGGGGGGGGGGGGGCGGTTAGTCTGCGAGGGAGCGAAGCGACCGAGCCCGAGCGAGCGGAGCGAGCGAGGGGGGGGGGGAGGGTGTGGGAGGGGGGTGTCCCCCCTTCCACGGTAAGAACTTTTTGCATTTTGATGTTGTAAATGGTGCAATTTGATGCATGTTTCTGCGCGTTATATAGACGTGAAACATTCCCACTTGTTTAAGGCAGCAGTTTATTTTGATGTAGATTATTATTGAACAATTTGCCTATAAAATGCTATAAGTTAAATACACTTCTTGTATTAACTCTTTTCACTGAATATCATGAACGCGACTGAACCCGAGAGAGCGGAGCGAGTGAAGGGGGAGGGGAGGGTGTGGGAGGGGGGTGTCCCCCTCCCATGGTGAGAACTTTTTGTATTTTGATGTTGCAAATGGTGCAATTTGATGCATGTTTTTGCGTGTTTTAACGAGTTGAAACAGTCCCACTTGTTTAAGGTTGCAGTATATTTTGATGTAGATTATCATTGAATAATTTGCCTATAATATGGTATAATTTAAATACACTTCTTGTATTACTTCTTTTCACTGAATATCATGAACGCGACTGAACCCGAGCGAGCGGAGCGAGCGAGGGGGGAGGGGAGGGTGTGGGAGGGGGTGTCCCCCTCCCACGGTAAGAACTTTTTGCATTTTGATATTGCAAATGGTGCAATTAGATGCATGTTTTTGCGCGTTTTATCGACGTGAAACAGTCCCACTTGTTTAGGGTTGCAGTATATTTTAGTGTAGATTATTATTGAACAATTTGCCTATAAACTGGTATACGTTAAATACACTTCTTGTATTAATTCTTTTCACTGAATATCATGAACGCGACTGAACCCGAGCGAGTGGAGCGAGTGAAGGGGGAGGGGAGAGTGTGGGAGGGGGGTGTCCCCCCTCCCACGGCGAGAACTTTTTGCATTTTGATGTTGCAAATGGTGCAATTTGATGCATGTTTTTGCGTGTTTTAACGAGTTGAAACAGTCCCACTTGTTTAAGGTTGCAGTATATTTTGATGTAGATTATCATTGAACAATTTGCCTATATAATGGTTTAATTTAGATACACTTTTTGTATCAATTCTTTTCACTGAATATCATGAACGCGACTGAACCCGAGCGAGCAGAGCCAGGAAGGGGGGAGGGGAGGGGGTGTCCCCCCTCCCACGGTGAGAACTTTTTGCATTTCGATGTTGCAAATGGTGCAATTTGATGCATGTTTTTGCGCGTTTTATCGACGTGAAACAGTCCCACTTGTTTAAGGTTGCAGTATATTTTGATGTAGATTATCATTGAACAACTTGCCTATAAAATGGTATACGTTAAATACACTTCTTGTATTAATTCTTTTCACTGAATATCATGAACGCGACTGAACCCGAGCGAGTGGATCGAGTGAAGGGGGAGGGGAGGGTGTGTCCCCCCTCCCACGTGAGAACTTTTTGCATTTCGATGTTGCAAATGGTGCAATTTGATGCATGTTTTTGCGTGTTTTAACGTGATGAAACAGTCCCACTTGTTTAAGGCTGCAGTATAATTTAGTGTATATTATTATTGAACAACTTGCCTATAAAATAGTATCATTTAAATAATCTTCTTGTATTAATTCTTACACTGAATATCATGAACACCGTCTGTTCAGCAGTCAAACAGAAAAAACATGCACACGAGGGTGTAGATAGGGGCATATCCCCTCCCACACGAAGGTGACTTTGCGTTTTCAGACCTGAAATTCAGCGATCTGTTGCAAATTTTTGGTGCAATACTTTTTCATCGAAGTGATAAAATCACGGAATTTAGCTCTTATTCCGAATGTGCACCATCTGTGTGTATGTATAAAGTCTAGTGAGGTATATATAGAGGAAGGGGGATTCCTCCTCCCTCTCGCGGAGCTTTTGCGTTTTTAGAATTGAAATAAAGCGATCTGGGTGTAGCAACAGTCTATACTTCTATGCATGGTGGAAGGAGGAGGGGCGGGGGAGCAGGGAGAAGGCGTGGGCGAGTGTTATCCCCACCCTTCCCTTCCGATCGAGCTTTTGCCTTTTTAAGGTTGAAATTGAGATATCTCATCTACGCATTTTTGATGGAATCACCATTTGGGAAATCACACACACACACACACACACACACACACACAACTGATGGGGGGGGGGCTGAGGGAGGAAAGGGTCGATTAAAAGGCCCGTTCCCCTTATACATGAGGGAACCTTGAGGTTTCGGAATATAAGTGATAAGTCTTGTGCACTCAGAATTATTCATAATTTTTTGTAAATCTAAAAAGTGTACTAAGCTAGGGAAAGAGGCATAGAGGGGGAGGGTTTGGGAGGGGGTATCCCCCTCCCAAGCACGAGAGATTTTGCATATTTTGAATTGAAATTCAACGATCTGGTGCACACTTTGAGTGAAATATTCAAAAAATATCTTATTTGATGAAAGGTTGCAAAGGAGACCCGCTTCATGTGCATGCATATACAGTATACACACATTTTTTTTTTTCCGCCTCCCAAATCCCCGGTCCAAATCTTAGGGGGGGGGGGGGGGGGCGATCGCCCCCATCGCCCCCCCCCCCCTGGCTACGCCAGTGATAGCTGTTGCGCTTTGAGCGCTCGAAAAGGTCCAGTTGTGATGTAGTGGATGGATAAAAGAGAAAAAAGAATCACTATGCTGAAAATAATAACAGGATAGAAAAAACCTGTTTGACAGACAGACTAACGAGTACAACATCCTGATATTACAAATGAAATCAGTGTGACACATGAAACGCTTATCAAACAAGGGCATTTGCCCATATAATTTAAGATGCATTTAAATATGACATTTCGGGGGCCCATGGAGTTCCTATAATAAACCAGATCACTAACATTAACAGTATCACAAGCCAAGGCCGTGTAAAAATAACCACTAAACGCATATGGAAAGCTGTGAATGGTGCGATGTTTTAGCCAATCGGGTTGCAGGGACTCCCATTATGCATAATCAATATACAAGGAACACATATGGAAAGATTTATAAGCATTACAGGGGTCAGTGACTGAGTGAACCAACTGCAAGTCACTGATGTTATTCAACGTGGGCTCACTAGAATAAATCAATAGGTGACCGGACAAAAGCCAAACAAACAAAACACAGGCGTGATCGAGAAGGCTAAAAGTAGGCTGAAACACTTAAGGTTTTCAATAGTTTGTCAGACTGAAGAAAAAATGAGTGCACATAGTGATAACACATAATCAACAACTGATGTGTAACAAAAATAATCAGCTGTGGTGCTAAGTACGTAATAAACTATGATAGATTATGCATGACTCAGAGGAGAAGGAATCTGATGGAGCAGGGTTCACGACCACAGAAGACTGTACACTATCATGCAGACAAAGAGTAATTTGAGATCATTTAAAGGATCAAAGTTGCCAATTTTAAAGAATTTGGAGGACTAAAAGTAGGCAGGAGCACCTGAGGTATCCAACAGTTTGTTTGACTGAAGAGAACATGAATGCTCATGGTGATTACACAAATTATCGGAAACTGATGAGAATAGTCAGCTCTGGGTGTTAAGTGCGTAAATTGACTATAATAGAGGTTATGCATAACCATAAGAAGACGGAATCTGGAACAGGGTTAACGACCACAACAACTTGTGTACAATATCATGCAGGCAGGGAGTGATATAAAAGCGCTTAAAGATCGGTTTGCCTGAGTGAATAAACTCCGTGGATGGTTGAAAAAAACCACACGGGAATCTGGAACAGAGGAATTTGATTTGTATAGTTTGATTGTGTCTATGCATGGAAAACATCGGTCACCTATTTGGTAGTTGTAACAATCAACTCGAGATTATGCATGAGTCCTCAATTACAAACACACTGGTTCAACAAACAAAATGAAAAGCACAATCATTTCAGAATACAAGGGGGAAGTGCTGACACGGCTGTTGGCTGTTTGGAACAAACTGTTAATTGAGGTCACTCAACCTCTAGTATGTGTGGTACATTAAACAACAGCAGCTAGGAATGCATTGAACACCCGAAACGAAGTATAATTACATAATATGACCTGCGCAACGTCAGCCGAGACTTGGCCTTTAACTTTTACAAGCATACCAGAAACCTGAAACCACCCTAGTTAAAGAACCAAAGAACCAATATTCGTCGACCTACGGAAAGCGTTTGACACTGTCGACCACAATGTAATGTTAGACAAGTTGTCGAGAATTGGAATAAATGGAGGTACACTTCAGGGGTTTAAGAGTTATCTGACGGGCAGGAGGATAGTGACTAAGGTCAATAACGCATTGTCTGATGAAATGTACTTAACTCATGGCGTGCCCCAGGGCTCTCTTCTTGGCCCTCTACTGTTTTTTTTTTTTTTGTTTTCATTAATGACCTGCCTCGCATTTTGCAGTCATGTCTTGTTCATCTGTATGCGGATGATACAGTCATCTACTACACCAACAAAGATGTTGAAGTTTTGGAGTCCATTTTAAACAAAGAAATGCAAGTTTTGGATCAGTGGATGTCACAGAACAAATTATTGGTCAATTATTCAAAGACCGTCAGTATGCTTTTTGGGACGAGATTTATGCTCTAACGGTGTAATAATTCACTAGATGTAAAAAAAAAAAAAAAAAAATACCCAGATTCGAAATGTTGAAACGGTAAATTATCTTGGAATTCATATCGACGCTGAGTTGAAATGGAATATCCATGCAGATAAAATGTGCCAGAAAATCAGTAGACTGATTGGTTTACTTAGATGATTAGGACATGTTGCAAATGAATCAAATTTGAATTTGATATGTAAATCCGTGATTCTGCTACCACATTTTGATTACGCAAACGTTATCTGGTATTCCGCTCCACAAGGTTCTCTGTCAGCCCTTCAAAAACTACAGAATAGAGCGGGTCGTATGATTATGAGAATAAATCCATATTCTTTTGTTTCTACTTAACATGAAAATTCATGACATTTTGGGCCGGGAATCTCTTGAAAACCGATATAAAACAAGAATATGAGTGTGATGATTTATAAGATATTGCATAATTTTCTCCCTAATTACATATATGATAATATTTCTGGAAGATTTATTAATTATTCACTTCGTTCAAAGCAGATTTTGAATCTTCCAAAGCCAAATTCTGATAATTGTAAAAGGACTTCTTCTTTTCTGAAACAGGGGAATATCAATGTATAATCAATTGCCCATTGCTTTCTCTGGCCAAGATGACACCACTTTATTGGCTGGCTTTACCCCTCGAATCTTCGCAGCTATAACCTCTAGTTCGTCCTTCTCCTTCTCCAGAGGACTTCCAATACTCGGAGCTCCCAACACCTCCTCTGCGAGTGCCCTGACTTGCCCAGGTGGGGTCTTCTGGTCCCGGCCACACTGTCTACATGGTCTCCTAGACACACCGTCAGCATTTCCATGGCTCCCCCCCCCTACCGGTGCTGTATCTCGAAATCCCGTACTCAAACGCCAGCTCCAACCGTACGTGCCTGCCAGAACTGCCTCTCTGACTCTCTGGTCTCTACCCCTCTGTAGGCTGGAGATGGGTGATCTGGGTCCTATTGAGTTGGCAACTCAATGCTCCTGCTGCTCCTCCTCTCAAGTCGATTTGATGTTTCCCTCCTTCCGGTGGTCTCCACCCTGGCTCTGATTTCGTCCTCTTCCGTCACATCTACCCTGGTACTGTCAGCACAGCTCCCTGCTATAGCACCAATCATCCTCCCGTACTGTTTGTAGCCTCCGGAACACCGCATTGTGGTGGTGATATACCACCCTCGGTGCTCTTTTCTTCTTCTCTTCTGTTGGCCCCAATCCAGCAGTCCTTCCCGTTGCTGGTGGTGGTGGCCGCCTCATACCCGTTTCAGCCCGAAATTCCTCCATCATCTGCTCCACCTCTGCCATCTCAAACTGCAGTTTTCTCCACAACTGCGCTGGTGAAAACTGCTTCGAGACGGCCGGTCCCAACTCCCCACCTGGTTCCAAATTCCGCTGGTTATTTATCCCCTTCTGCTTTCGAATTCCGCTGCTTCCTTATCCCGCTCATGACACCAATGTGTAGCGAAACAAATTTGTAGAGATCTCCCAGTCCTGACACCATGTGTGACCCTGCACCACAAAACAAACAAAAAGTCGCCAGACATGAATTTTAAATTTACGACCATATTCTAACAGAGCAGACTTTAAACTTTTAAATGATGAATAACTCTAATCAAATGGTCTCTCCTAACCTATCTCAATATTGGAAAGAAAGCATAAACTCAGGAAAAGTGTGAACTAAGAAAAGGAGCTCTAAAGTACAGTGTGCATTCAAACGCTTAATCTTTACCAAACCGTGCTGCCTGCGCGATCAAAAAACAGGACGTTAACCACCACAGTAACAACAATGAAAAGATTATCAGTGTAAACTAAAATTAAGCAAGCCTCATTAACACATTCCTTTCATAATTAATGTCAACTTTCAAAGCATTTGCGTTATCCTTTCAAAAGTTATTGGAGTTGAAAGTGAAAAGTGTGGACAGGGTTTTTGCAGAAAAGAAAAGGAGACTCTAAGACACACCTAATCACACTATTCTACCAAAAATGTTCGAGGTAAACTGCTAAAAAAACATACTTTCCTGCCCGTTTTTTAGCAAAATGTAAAAGAAGACTTGCGCTTTTAAAAGATATAAACAAAAATCAGGATTGGCTAGGTTGACCCATTTCACCTATTTTCAGTCTTCACGCAAAGTCAGTGTGTGCGAAGTTTTGTTTGTTTATTTGTGATGAACGGTCACATATGAAGAGTTTGTTTGCAAAAACCGATAAGTCCATATTTGCCAAATGGCGATATTTGTGATTAAAGGTCAAGAAAAAACAAAAACAAAGGAATTACAACAATAACCATCCACCTATATAACTGAGGCCATCTAAGAATTAGGAAAAATCTGCCCCTGTTTTCTGATTCCCTCAAGCAGCTAGGTTCATATGACCAAATATGATAACATAATGTGGCTATTCAATGGGCTGTTATTGGCTGGCATTTGTTTAATTTGCTACACCATGGCGGGCTGCCTATTAAAGCCTACAGTAGCACACACACACACACACACACACACACGCACAAATCATAATCTAGCTGGATTATTGGTGTCCCCGAAGCAAGCCTAAATCCAGGTTTACGACAGACTTGGAGTAATTTGTGATTATGATAATTCAGTTCAGTTTCTTCTCTTAAATAAAGCGCCCTTTTCGTCAGTCAACCTTTGTAGCACAGGGGGGCCCCTTTCGATGCAGCCGGCTCGCTGCGCGGGCAGTTCCGGCGCGGTCCGCCCGGGCCGGCCAGCGCGGGGCCGGCCGCCATGATGTACACAACCAACTCATACGGCTAGGTGGCACAATGCGCGCAAAACAAATGGTGATTACACCTGTCCTTGTCTCCCCCATCCGCAGGGTACTGCTTATCTAACTCTCTAACTCTTTACAGAAAAAATCTCTAACGATCACAAGATCTTAACCAGTGAGCCATGAGACCCCTCAAAATTGCATGAAACACACACAAAAGCATTGAAAAAATTAAGAAATATGCTAAAATGTAATTTAGATTGATTGAAGTTCTTTTGGTGTGATTATCGTGAAAGCGTAAGAGCCTTCAACCTGTCCGATCGGGAGTACCGAGTTCCGTCGTAAGTTGTTTTAGCATTATTGCATTATGTCAGGTTATAATTTATCATATTGACGAAAAAGACCTTAGAAATTTATTTGTCCATGGTATTCTTCCCGACACTTCTTGGACATTTGCGAATTCCCGTGATTTTTGTGACTTCATGCTAGATTCAATTTTTGCCATGGCGAGTCAGCGATTTAAATCGAAGCGCGACACCAAAGTCTACAGCGCAAAACCAAGGAAATGACAGCCCACACAAAGAGCACACACGCTGTCAAATTCGTAACGTACGTGATTGACAGCTGCATCAACCCATCTGTTCGATCCCAGCCCAGGGTGCCCATGGGAGGTGAGTACATCTTCATTGCCTTGCCCCCCCCCCCCCCCCCCCCCCGACCATACTCTACACTTCAATCCATCGCAACTCGACGAGGTCCCTTCTTCTTTTACATGGACAACTGAATCAACTCTATCGGTCCGATGCTAGCCCAGAGTGTCCATGGGAGGAGGCGTACACATCCATCTTCTTTGGATGACTGCTTTGCCCGCCACCCCTCCCTCCCCCACCTCGATTCCAAATCACAACTACCTATTACACCCCGATAAATGTTGACGTAGTTATACATATCATACCTTCGACCACTAAAACAATAATTTTTTGAATAATTCTGGCGCTATGGTCAGCAGGTCAGCAGTTAACATGGTAGAGTGTGACAATACGGCAATAGAATTTATCAGATATATTGTCATGATTATCATGATTGTACCTACACCGTAGAGTATACTGAGGAAGTCTGCCCTTGTACGCTGCGTGTGATGTGCATAATTGCAAAATACTTAGACAGGAATATGAAGGCAAATAACACAGCAGTTCAATGAACACATAAGCGTACGATGAGAGCATGGACTACAAAAATACTCCGAGTCAACCCAATTGTATACTGTTCCAAGATCAATTAATGAGAGAGAGAGAGAGAGAGAGAGAGAGAGAGAGAGAAAGAAAAACAAAAACAAAAACAAAAAAATTACAGCACCTTTTCACATAGGAATTGACTTGACCGTTGCCATTATGTACAGTCGTAATAGAGAGGTCGTCTAGGAGAGGAGATAGGGGCATATTAAGCTTTGTACTTCGCTTGCAATTTTGTTTCTGCTACAATGAGCTAGATAAACAGTCACAAGTTACATTTCTTCTTCATTTTCCACGAAATCGGCGAAGTAAAATTGGGTGATGAGCTGGGAGTCGACACTTACGCATGCGCAGTATAATGACAAAACTAAAGGAAACAAAACAAAAAGATCATAACACGGTGACCCCGGGCTCAATGTGCAAGTCTAAACGACTACTGCTTACTATATCCAGCCTCAGGGCGACACAGGCAATCATTTGAGGACGGGATCTCGTCAGGATCACATCTTATCAACCAAGGTGTAGCCTAAGCAATTAGTGGTATATAATCGTCATGGCGGAATCTACCATGAACACCAGCCCTTATAAGATTGACACGATAGAAATGCATGCTGGCGGGGATTCGTTTCGTCTGGTTCTTTCTGGCTTTCCGAAGAACTGTGGAAAAACGCTGATGGAAAAATGGCGTCACGTTCGAGACCACTACGATCACTTGAGACGGGCACTTTTGCTCGCACCCCGAGGTAATGGTTCCTACGGCTTACTAATCGTAGAGCCCGACCACGATGAAGCAGATTTAGCAGTTATTTTAATGTGCAACCAGGGCTTTGGTGCTATGTGCGGCTCTGGAACCATGGCCCTTGCCCGTTACGCCGTGGACTTCGGGATCGTGAAGCCTGTGGCACCTGAAACGCAAGTCAACATAGAGTGGGTCTGCGGATTGGTCAAAACTTTCGTGGAGTACGACGACCAAACCAAGAGATCTGGGAAAGCAAGATTCCGCAGCGTTCCAGCTTTTGCGTTCAAAACTGGTAAGGAGATTGTCGCGCTGGGTATTCTCAATTGCATACACGTATCGTATCATAGCTCTGATACACATGCAGATTGATTCCACATAACCATTTTTACACACACACATACACAGACTCATTCACAAAACACAACTATACTAATAATAATGAAAAATGTACAATCATGTTGAATGCACATGTAGTTTGGATGTGATTTCATGAATAAGTTGCATAAAAAGAATGCATTTTTTTTTTGGTAAGTTAACTTTCAGATCTTGTTCATTTTTTAACAATGTTGTGGTTAGAAAATCTCTGTGTACACGCAGGGACCTAAATGATTGTGTGTGCTGTGCCATCGCATAATATTCCAAGACAATATCGGTGAATTCAACTCCTCTGAGGCTCAGCTGGTATTCACGTTTTCCGTCAAGGTCTAGGACAGAATTTTGTATTCATCATTTATTCATGAGGAATCCTCCTTTCACAGGTAGCCTATTTCAGACCCTTTTAAAAATCAATAATAGTCTAAACTATGGCACCCTGACAGGAACGCAGAGCTGACCTATACCGAGTTAATTATTCATCAGCAATAATGGATAACTTGACTCCATCAGGTAAATGAGGTGAAAGCCAAGGGTGCGGAGGTTCCACGACATTTGTTCCTGAATATTGCTCCCACGAAATATTTGCACGCTATTAAAGCTAAATTCTATCCACAACCATGACCCTAACCTAAGGCCATAATCACAATCACAATTCTCACACCAAACTAAACCTAAAACCCCATCACAACCTTAACCCTATAGGTCACTGGAGCAAGTTAAGACAGGAACAATAATTGATTGTCTCAGGAGCAAAATGTCGTGTTACCGGATGGGGGGATGGGGGCTGGTGGTGGGGCTGAGGGGATGCAATCCTGCCCCTCCAATTATACAAAAACACACATAAGAATCTATGTCTCTTGACAAGAAAATAAAATAAATAGAAAAAATAAAAAAGCAAACTTGAATATCCATGAATTCCTGAGATTCCTTACACCATGGGAGAGGAAGGGGATGGTTCTATGACTATCAGACTGTGAGACCGTGTATGTCTTTTTCTGCTGAATGATTTTAATGTTTTCATAGTTGGCTGTGAGTTTGTCATTACGGAGCTTGACATTTTAGAAGCGCGGACGTTCAAAGGAAAAAAAAAAAAACATGCTCTCAGAGTGCGCAGAAGCGCGCGTCAAGTCGATCTATTTTCAGCTTGCGTCGCCTGAGTTTTTCACTACGCGTACTGGGCTATTTTTACGTCCGCACAGTTTGCAACGTAGAGAACTACGTCATGCACTGATCATAGTGGGGCGCGATTTTATTTTTTATACGTTGCGTCCCAACGTAATCTAAAGTTACTTTTCAACGCAACGTAGGGGAGAGGAGAACGTCCAGCGCACTCGTCGTCTCAAACGTCCGCGCGTCAAAATCTAAAGCTCCCTATTCTGGCAACAAGAGAACGAAGCAAAGAAGCAAACAATACCCCCCGAGTAAGAATCAATTTGACCAGGAAGGTTACTCGCATACATGCCGTACATGCACATAAGTTTTAAGTACGGTGCGCCAAGCTAGTGTCGTATGGTCTCTTTCGTCAACGAAACTGCCATTTCTTCATCATGTTGACCAATTGTCCTTTCATCGATGAAAAAAAAAAATATTTTGTTGAAGAAACATAATACAAACTGATGACTTATATTTACCTCTTCTTCGATATGCTACATCGCATAGATTTGGTAAATACCAAGGAATACGTGTTTGAATTCTGTACCTGGTGAAATGAAGTTTCGTCCGTCCCTTGCCTCTTTTAAGCGAATGTAAAAGATATTTGCTAAATGATTGGACTTCGGTGAAATTCTACCAAATATCTATATGTGACCCTGCTCCTCAAAACAAACAAAAAGTCGCCAGACATGATTTTTTAGATAAGACAATATTCTGAAAGAACAGACTTTAAGCTTTAAAATGACGTGTAACTCAAATCTAAATATTGGAAAGAAAGCACAAACTCAGGAAAAGTTGGAACTGAGAAAAGAGGCTCTAAAGTACAGTGTCTATTCAAGCGCTTAATCTTTGTGCTGGCTGTGCGATGAATGGGACAAAAAACAGGAAGTAAACCACCAGAGTACCAACAATGAAGGGATTACTAGATTAAACTGAAATTAAGCATACCTCATTGACACATTCTGTCCATAATTAATGCCAACTTTTAAAGCAGTAGCCCCATTCTTTCAAAAGTTATTAGAGTTGAAAGTGAAGAGTGTGGACAAGGTTTTTCAGAAATGAAAAAGGGATTCTAAAGACACCCCTAATCACACTATTCTGCAAAAAAAAATGTTCGAGATAAACTGCTAAAAAAACACACACTTTCCTGCCCATTTTATGATACCAAATTTTAGCATAATGTAAAGGAAGACCCGCTCTTTCAGAAAATATGTAAAAGTCATGTTCGGCTAAGTTGACCCATTTCACTTATTTTCAGTCCTCACGCAAAATCAGTGTGTGAGACTTTATGTTCGTTTTGAGGTGCACGGTCACATATAATGTCTGACATATCTTTCATCATCCTGTCACAGTTTGCCTGTTCTATTTTTTTTTTTTTTTTTTTAGATATCTCCGTCATTTCAAAACAGATTTTGATCAAATAAACTTTTTGATTCCCTTTAGAATTGTAAGCTCTTGAATATTTCATAGAGTGGTTTCTAAACATCTCGCAGAACGTCACAAGCTGAATCCTCACCTCAACCAGTACTGTATTACATAGGCAAAGCAAGTATGACCTTTTGTGAGCAGCAATGCCCTCACGAATAACCCGATGTCTCTACGATCTCAGCCGAATGGAAACATTTCCATTTTCATGTTTATACATCTTATTTCAACTTCGGGATAGTGTGACATCTGCATAAATGAATTGCTTCTTTTTTTTTCGTCCTTGTCATGCCATCAGATATGGAAGTCGATGTCGCTGGTTACGGGGCGGTAACGGTGGACATTGGTTATGGAGGAGCATATTATGCTTACGTCAGCGCAGACCAGTTGGGACTCGACGTTTGCAAGTCACCCATGAGAGACATCCAATCGGCAGCCGTCGCGGTGGCCAAGGCGGTAGGATCAGCGGTGAACCTGAGTCATCCAAATGATACGGATCTGGCTACCCTGTATGGGACCATCATAACGGATGGAAAAGACGAATGGAGTTTAGAGCCTTCTGTTAACATATGTGTGTCGGCTCTTGGACAGGTATGCGCTGATGTATACCACCAGTATTGACTAAAAATGTTTATTTTAATGTACGTAATGTGTAGAAAGGATATGGTCATGATCATTATATTGACATAATATCACAGATCACTGACAACGACAGAGTACTTTGTTAAATTTCCGCGAGGCGATGGGTTTCATTCGATTAAGTGTCTACTTTAAAATGAAATCCACTCCAAAATTTTGTCGATTACATAAGACAGAAAACAATTAGTATCTGCAGAATTGTGCAAAAGTTAGGCATTCTCAAATTTCAATATTTTTCTTCGAAAAACATGCACTTCCTTACTAGTCGTTATGACTATTTAAATCAGCAAGTTGATTGCATTGCAAGTTTTCAAGCCTTTAGCTGGCCTCGGAGACCTCTCAGTGACGTCTCCTATAATTGCGGCTAAGTCGAGGGGGACTAATTTCTGCCCATGACGTCTTCGAAACCTCTTTGACTTCCCCTTTTGTTTGGACATCAAGCTGATTATTTCTCCTTCGAGCAGTCGTATGTTTAAACTGCTGAATATCTTCAATCCTGTTAGATAAATGTCAATGTTATATTTGGTTGCAATGTTGTGAAACTGGATATCAAAACCCCAAAGACCGCAATTTCTTTCTTTCTTTCTTGGTTTCATCTATCGATCTTTCCTGCTCTTACTTTAATAATGCCTCGACGGTTTACTAGTCACTCTTTCCTCCATCAAAACTTGATATCAACTCCTAACATCTTGTCGTGTTGCAAGTGTTCCGATCTCCCCTGTGTAACACTATACTGATCCGGCAAAGAGAATTTGCTTCCCTGCGATTTTAATTCGGTGACATTGAGAACCATCACCAGCACCATAATCCGGAAAGAATATATCGTATATCGTATATCATTGTGTTCATTCTCTTCTTTGTATATGTCCGCTGTTGTACTTTCTTACCAGTGTTTGTACCCAATTCTTCTCAATATCACTTTTTGTAGGTTCATTAAGTCATTTTTTTGTTGTCTTATGTATTTTCTTAGGGTTCCACCATCATACAAACATTGCCTTTTAGTGGGACCTTCCATTTCCATTCCTATCATTGTACTATGCATGTATATATACCTTAAAAATACGATTATGTTGTTACTCATGACAACTTATTATTATTACATATTATTACAAATATGTTCAATTAATTCATTGAATATGATACTCCCTGTTTGTTTAATGGAAATGAAAATAAAGTTAAATGAATGGAATTGGAAGAACATCTTCGGAAGCGTGAACAAACATGAAAAAAAATTAAATCAAGCAATAATGACATACTGATATGTGTGATTCTAAAAAAGAGAAACTTTATTTTTCTCCTCTTTCCAGATTTTGAAATCCTTTTCTCCCTAAATCCCGTTTCAGGTATCCAGATGTCCATGCGGATCGGGAGTGACCGGTCGAATTGCTGTGCAGGTCCACAAAGGGCTTATTGACCTTAATCAGGTACGGCGGTTCGAAAGTGGAGTCTCCGGTTTGGAGTTCACTGGGAAGGCCGTGGAGACGACCAAAGTGGGGAACTACGATGCGGTGGTGGTGGAGGTTGCCGGAAAGGGCCACTTCATCGGGAGAAGCACTTTCTTCGCTGAGGAGGGGGATGCACTGAGTAATGGGTTCCGATTAGAGTAAGGGGACAGGCTACCAGCGTTTAGAAATGAGGGACTGGTGGTCTCTAAAATGACGTAGTCTTGTGAAGCACTATCATTTGATGGTTGATTTGGTGGTTGAAAAGAAATACATTCATTATATACATATGTGACCCTGCACCACAAAACAAACAAAACGTCGCCAGACATGAAATTTTAGTTAAGACCTTATTCTGAAAGAACAGACTTTAAGCTTTAAAATGATGTATAACTCAAATCAAATGGACTCTCCTAAATATTGGAAAGAAAGCACAAACTCAGGAAAAGTGTGAACCGAGAAAGGAGGCTTTGAAGTACAGTGTCTATTCAAGCGCTTAATCTTTACCAAACCGTGCTGGCTGTGCAATGAATGGGACCAAAAAAAAAAAAAAAAAAAAAACAGTGAGTAAACCTTGCATATAACAACAATGAGGGGATTATCAAAATAAATTGAAATTAAGCATGCCTCAATAACACAATTTTTCCATAATTACTGATATATTTCAAATCAGTAGCACTATCCTTTAAAAAGTTATTCGAGTTTGAAGTGAAGAGTGTGTACAAGATTTTTCAGAAATGAAAAAGGGACTCTAAAGACACACCTAACCACATAATTCTACCAAAATGTTCAAGATAAACTGCTTAAAAACACACTTTCCTGCCCGTTTTATGACCCCAAATTTTAGCATAATGTAAAAGAAGACTTGCTCTTTCGGAAATATGAACAAGTCAAGAGCGGCTTGGTTCACCCATTGCACTTATTTTCAGTCCTCACGCAAAATCAGTGTGTGCGACTTTACGTTCGTTTTGTGATGCACGGTCGCATATAGTGTCCTACATATGAAGAGTTTGTTCGCAAAAACCGATAAGTCCATATTTGCCAAATGGAGATATTTGCGATTAAAGGTCAAGAAAAATGGAGATAATAGTAAAAAAAGTTTGTTTGTTTTGACCATAACTTCAAAAATGTACCTTTACGTGGAGTGACCAATATACCATTTAAAAGGTATTATTTTGTACTTTATGACAGAGACCGTAGCTCAAAATCTTAAATAATGGTCTTATCGGTTTTTGCGAACAAACTATTCATATATTTTCATATTTACGATAATATGACACACAGACACAAAAAATAATATATCGGGAGGTACATGTCCATGACTCTTAGAAGCAGAAAAAAATATCTTAGAACCTGTCTTTCTGTCTATAACGGTGACTCTTTTCTTCACCTTTGACGATAGATATTTCCATGGTATACAGTCAAATTTTCGCTGTTATGATGATAACGATACCGCGTACCACATAAGATGTGGAAGTAGTGATGCACCATAGAGATGAATCCGGGATCCATGCGGAGATCATGACAAGTCGTGATTCACAACATTTTTATTTTTCATCTTGCACGTGTACTCACACACTCTTTGCTCAAAGAACCCCCAAACAATGGCTTTCAACCGACCCAAATTGTGGAGTGATCTTCCCGCAGATATAGTCAAATCTTGTTCTCTGTTTATCTTCAAACAAAAACCAATACATGTTGCTGAATGAGCATAAAACTGACTGATACGATTACGTGTTATTTTACATTGATCTCTTCCAACGCATGACGGATCAATTCAAGTATATGTTTGCTTTACCTGTGGTTTCGGTTTTTATCGTGTTTATGCTCCCATATAATTACTACACTATAGTACTTATCATACTTTGAACTCGTTATGAAACTGCTTGTATGTAGGTCATGCTCCTATACTAGCTTATTTTTATGCTATCTTTTATCCATCAGCTCTTATTCTCTTCCATTTTTTTTCTTTCTCTATTTTTTTTGACTTCTGCTCTTTGTACGTCGATTGCTATTTTTAGCTTTCAAAATAGTTTTGTCCTTGTATGCTTTGTCTCCTATCTCCATTGCAAAACGAATTTATATTAATACTTTTTTTTCCTGAACGCGCGGTTACAAGCTTTGCTTTAGCGGTTCCTTCGTATAATTGTACATGTTATAGAGAATTGTCCTTTGTGTATATATTATGCTGACAAATTTTACTGAAATGACTAACCTATTGATAGTTTAAACACAAACATAATTTTAGATGATTCTTATTTACAAAGAGTATCAAACATCATATTTTTGGGAGTCATTGTAGACGATAAACTTTCTTGGAAATTACATGTTGATAATGTTTGTAATATAATATCGCGTAATATAGGTGTTATTAATAGATTGAAATTTCATATTCCACAAAAAAGCATTACTTATGTTATATTTGTCGTTAATATTGCCTCATTTGAATTATGGAGTTTTAGTTTGGGGCAACACGCATCAGAATTTACTTGAAAGACTGTCCCTCTTGCAAAAGAAAGCCCTCCGCGTTATCTGCCATTCCTCTGTACGTTCTCATACAAACACGTTGTTTGCCTCTAACAAGCTCTAAAAAATTAAAGATCTGTTTTTGTATAATTTAGGCCAATTCATGTATAAGTATTGCAACAATTTGCTTCCATCTATTTTTGATTCTATGTTCCTAAAAAAAACCAATCATTTCATGAATATCCCACTAGGCGTTCAAATGAATTTCATTTACCCCTTTTACGCACGATCCTTGCTAAAAATACACTTATTTATATAGGTCCAAACTATTTGAATTCCTTAAATCATGAAATAAAAAACGCCCTATCCATATATTCTTTTAAGAGGAGACTGAAGTCCTTTATATTGCAGTCGTATGACCCTACAGAATGAACTAGCCATTTGGCCTTCTTTCTCACATACTGACTTACTCACTTTTTCTCCTCTTTGAAGAGTTTATTGTAATATTTTGAATGTCTGCTGTCATCTACGTTATCTCCAAAAGAGTCAAAGACTTGAATTTCTGTCTTATTCGTATTCATACGTCCCTTCATTTCCTTGCTTTTCTCCTCTCAGGCGTTACAATATCACTTTTTTTTAATCACTTTTTTTTTCTACAGCTATCATCTGTTTCTCTTGACATGCTTCTGTCGAAGATCGCTGTCTCTATTTTGTCTTCTATTTGTTAGTCTTGTCTATTCCGTTTTGTCCCATACAGCCTTTTCTTCATAAGTAGTTTTGTTGTCTAGTCTTGCTTCATGTTTGTTCGCGTCTGTTAGTTTTGTCCACCCCGTTTTGTCCCGTACAGCCTTTCTTCCAGCAGTTGTTTTGTTGTCTAGTCTTGTCCTATGTTGTTCACGTCTACATGAGTAAGTGTACTTATTTGTGAATCTAATTCTCAGTGGGCTTCCAGACTTCTTCCTCTTCTTTCTTCTTTCTTTTTTTTTTTCCTTTTGTATTTATGATGCATCAACTCATCTTCCCATTGATGTTATTATTACAGAGGGGCCCACATTCTACAAGCTCTGTCGTTTAGTGGGTCTCTCCATTTTTCGCACTTTAAGCAAAGTTATACATGTAATTCATTTCGATCACTTCTGCTTCTTTTTTACTACAATGTATAATTACGATAAGGTTCTCAATTGTTGTACATTCTTTTGATACATAATGTTTTGTTTACTTTATTCACTGTTGTCAAAAGAAGTGTGACTTATATGTTTTGTCGAAAAATGAAATAAACCTTGAATTGAATTGAATTGAATTATCAATTTTGAGTATTTTGCAATAAATTGCTTGTTTGTATATTTTTCTTCTTTTTTGTTAAGTACATGTTCAGATGTGATGGGAAATATGCAAATAAACAGCTGGAACTGTTCACTGTGTCTCAAGTTTAAAGACCAGCACAGTTTCAGTATCAATTCAATTCAATTTTCGTACCTCGAATAGTTAGAATTGTGTTGAATTGTGTTGAATAGTTATGACCCTTCGAACCCTCTTCCTTTACCATTTTACCAATGACCTCTGTAAGATCGTCCTGTTCTTCTCTGTTCTGTTCCTGGCATTTTTCTTTTCACAAGATAATTGCCTTGTGTTCGTTTCATCATGACGTGGGATTGTGTGCACGCGCGCGCGCGCACACACACACACACACACACATACACATTTATGTCTCGACAAACAAAACAACACAAAAAATTGGGAAAATCGCGACACACATGAATTTCAAAAGGTTCCGTTTGGATTAGAGAAGGGGATACCATTAACCTTGGAATTGATCATTTATACACAAGATGAGTCCACGCATAAGCTACAATTTCCCATGTCAAACTGAGATTGGGCAAAAGTTGGACTTGGGTCGTTCTTATATTCAGGTCTTCAAATGTTTACAAGGAGACTGCAAACTATAACGAATTCTCTTTTTTAGCAGTTCCCTCCATTTTCTTTATTGTTGATTCAGTATTAATTTTCTTATACAAAATATTCACAACACCTACTGTATTTCTATAATCACAGCGTTGTCCTTAAGATGTTGAATGATTTGAGTAATTATGTGTTTACAAACTATGTTGGAGAAATGGAATGGAATTTAATGACATGAAATGGAATGAAATGACATGGGAATCCGACCGGTTTCAATGTAAATGCTGTCTCAAGACTACACAGTGCACCATTTTTTGGTTTGAAATGGGAAAACTGTTTGAGTATTATTATCGTATGTGTCTTTTTATACGACAGACCGCATGGTTCCACAGGTGAAAGCCCTTGCATGTGTTTTGTTTTGTCGCCACCTGTCCTGTGAGTGGTAATAATAATGAGAATAATATTAAAAATAATATTATAATATGTGACCTTGCACCTCAAAACGAACATAAAGTCGCACACACTGATTTTGCGTGAGGACTGAAAATAAGTGAAATAGGTCAACCTAGCCGAACTTGACTTTTTCAGATTTTCTGAAAGAGCGGGTCTTTACATTATGCTAAAATTTGGTATCATAAAACGGCCAGGAAAGTGTGTTTTTTAGCAGTTTATCTCGAACATTTTTGGTAGAATAGTGTGATTAGGTGTGTCTTTAGAATCCCTTTTTCATTTCTGAAAAAAACTTTGTCCACACTCTTCACTTTCAACTCTAATAACTTTTGAAAGGATAATGGTACTGCTTTGAAAGTTGGCATTAATTATGGACAGAATGTGTTAATGAGGCATGCTTAATTTCACTTTAATCTGATAATCACTTCATTGTTGTTACTCTGGTGGTTTACTTCCTGTTTTTTGTCCCATTCATTGCACAGCCAGCACGGTTTGGTAAAGATTAAGCGCTTGAATAGACACTGTACTTCAGAGCCTCTTTTCTCAGTTCACACTTTTCCTGAGTTTGTGCTTTCTTTCGAATATTTAGATAGGTTAGAAGAGTCTATTTGATTTGAATTATACATCATTTTAAAGCTTAAAGTCTGCTCTTTCAGAATATGGTCTAAACTAAAAATTCATGTCTGGCGACTTTTTGTTTGTTTTGAGGTGCAGGGTCGCATATGATAATATAATATAATGCTAATAATGATAATACTAATAAGAATAATAAGAATAATAAGATTAAGAATATTACTACTAATAATAATGATAATAATAACAATCATAATTTATGTAACATACCCTTGTACAGGAGAATACTGAGTATCGAAACGACGTGTATGTAAACAAAGTAGAAATGTTACATAATTATACTGACCAATTTTGTCCTTAATCTTTAGCACCATTAGCTGTCGGGCGGAAGTCAGTAGATGTAGTACAATAGATACGATGGCTGCTATCTAAATCGGTAGATAGTTGATTCGAGTCCAACCGTATGTACTGATCAAGTTAGGCGGTATTTGGACTTTGATCCCGTGCATGCTACAAGGTTTCATCAATAAGTGTTGGGGTAAATCGAAAGAACCAGCAGTTTTAACAAACCATTGATATCGATAAACATTAACTCTTAATGTGCCAGGCCCAAAACCCCTAACGTGCCAGAAGCTTTTACCTAAAGCTAGAATGTTTCGAAATTGGACCGACAATGAAATTTAAAACCGCCATATCTCTGAAACTATTGACTGTTTTGAATTGAGTTCTACACAACATATATCAAGAAATGTTTGTTCTTTCATGTCATGTAGTCAGTTTGCCATAATTTCTATCTGAACCTGAAATATTGCAGAAGTAATTGATACATCAAAAAAATTATTAGAAATTTTTGTGTAGTATGGAAAAAAAGAGTCAGTCGCAGTTTTTCTTCAATAGAACGCTCCCTTGACTCTGTGAGAAAGTTTTAGAGCAACATCTCCTCTTTCAAATGATAACAAAATTGCCTTCTAGAATTGTATGATTCCAAAGATACTAGCAGTTAATTTTGTCTTAGCAATTTCTCTTTCTGCCTCAGTAATTCATTCCCAAATGTGACTTCTTTAGTCCCAGATCCTGTATTTGCAACTGAAGTAATGTCCCTGGCCCTGGAAGAGTGTCTTTTGTCCACTTGAGAAGGAAGAACCTACTAATCCTCCTTTTGTCTCAGCGGACAGGGGGCGGGCGTATTGTATTGAAATCGGCTGGCCTTTGTCCGCGCGTAATTCCTATGCTAGCGTGGGGGACGATTAGTGACGTTTACCAAAACAAAAGGATGAAAGACTTGACCACCGAACGAAAGCTGACCCTCTTTCAGGGACAAAATCAAAGCAGCTTCCCGCAGGACAGCATCCAAGTGGAACAATGCGAGTGGAACCGCATAGACAATACACGCAGATTCAATAGCATACACACGCGTGGTTTACCAATGAGACTTTTGGTCCATACACATCTTGCGGAGGGTGCGCTCACTGCGGATTTTCCCGACGTGAAAAAAATACATCTAGCTGAAAAATCATGTATTTACTCAAAAATTTCCAATGTAAACATGGTCATATTTTCAGTGGAAACGATGGTTATACTAATCAGCTACCAGTACATATCATTGGCAGTTTCTTGGTGTAACACATTACGGTACCACAATAACTTAAATGATCAATGCTTTTCTCGCTCTTCTTAGTCGCCGATCGGCGACCATGGCACGTCAGGACTAAGGTCGCCGTTCGGCGACCATGGCACGTTAAGAGTTAACGTCTATTCAGTTTAAGAGTCGGTCTATTTCCCGACGGGATTGAGAGAGGAATGATCAGTGTGAATTTTCCTTATTTCTTTGTTTATCAATATAAGAAGCCTTAATATTTGTGACCCTGCACCAGAAAACAAACAAAAAGTCGCCAGACATGGATTTTTAGTTAAGGGCGAATTCTGAAAGAGCAGACTCTAAGCTTTAAAATGATGTAAAAGAAATGGATTCTCCTTACGTGTATAAATACTGGAAAGAAAGCACACACTCTGGAAAGTGAGAACTGAGAAAAGAGGCTCTGAAATACAGGGTCTATTCACTTGTTTAATCTTTACCAAACCGTGCTACCTGTGCCATGAAAGGGACAAAAACCTCATGATAACCACTGTAGCAACAACAATTAAGGGATTATCAGATTAAACTGGAATTAAGCATGGTCTATTATCAAATTCCGACAATAAGTGTCAACTTTCAGAGCAGTACCGTCATCTTTTCAAAGGTTATTAGAGTTGAAAGTGAAGAGGACGCAAAGGATTTTCAAGAAATGAAAAGGGCCTCGTAGAAAAACCTGATCACAATACTCTACAAAAAAAAAGTTCGTAGAAAAACTGCTGAAAACCCACTTTCCCAGTCAGTTTATGATCCGAAACTCAAGAAAAATGTAGGAGAAGAATAGCTCTTTCAGAAAATATGGAAAACTCGAAATTAACTCGGTTCAGCCATTTCACCTTTCTTGAGTCCTCACGTAAAATTAAGGGGTGCGACTTTTTTGTTTTGTTTTGTGGTGCACGGTCACGTTTTATAGATCAGCTCGTTCAAGTGCAAAGTCGTTTATTTATATATGTGACAGTATGCAATGCTACAGAAATCGTATTTAGTCACATCTGCATTCAAGTCTCTCTGTTTACTAGAAAAATACTTACCATATTGTATCTTACTGACGCGTTTGCTATATTTCTACTGCGCAATGATATTCCTTATGTTTATCTTATATCAGTGCAACGTTATGCTATCATTTTTAATCATTGCGCTTGTTATTCTCTGTCTTTGTGCATTTGAAATTTGTATTGAATTGGTATGGTTTCCTTCGCTTCCTTTATATTGTTTCGTTTCTGGCTTTCTGTTCATTCATGTGATCTTACTCTGATGAGTCCACGTCGAAAAGCTTTAAGGGCTTTTTACACTTGTGTTTCTTAACCCCGGACTTTCTCTGACCCAGGACTATCGTTAGTCCCGTACCAATTTTTTCAGCTTTTTACACTCGCCAATTAGTCCCTTACTATCTCTTGTCCGGGGCTAAGGAGAAAACTGACCTTTTTACACTCGTATTTCTTAGCCCCGGACTTTCCAAACCACATGAATATTCATAATTACGTTGTGTACTGTACACGTACACGCACGCACCGGCAGCACTTGATTACCTCGTTTCTGATTGATCAGTGAGGGTCGGACTTCGTCTCCGTCGCTTAGCCCAGGATTATTTTTTCGTTCTGTTTACACTCACTTGCTTGGCACCGCAATTGCGGTGCTAACCCCTGCTATTTTGCAGGGCCAAATAGTACCGTACTATCGGTGGGGCTAGTCCACTTTGGCAAAAACGAGTGTAAACAGAAAGTGGGCTAAGGATAGTCCCGTACCAACCGTACCCGTACGGTGGGGCTAAGGGGGGGGGGGGGGGGGGCCTTAGCCCCACCGTTGGTCCGGGGCTAAGCAAAATTTTACAAGTGTAAAAAGCCCTTTAGTATGTTTGTGTTGAATGTTATTTTCCGATTTTGCAGTACCAAGCACTTATTCATTTATTGAATCTGTATTCGATTGAATGGGAAAATAAATGAAATCAAACAAAACAAAACATCTAATGACAACTGATACATTGAACTACGATGTGGACTACTCAATACTGGTTATAATGATTACAATAATAACAAAAATAATAATAACAATAACAAAAATAAAGGCAATTTATACTGCGCAGATACTGTGATGATGTACTCTATAGAATAACATACATAATACATAGAATACATTATTTCAAAAGAAGACTTTTTAGCCTGACCATAAACTCATTAATTGTAGCAGCTGCTGCTAAAACATGTACAAATGGCAGGTGGCATGAATTTTGGAAATCACAATCGCATAATGAATGTGGGACCCTGCTATAAATTCCTGAGGGACGCCTGTTTGCAACTACATTAAACATTAAAGGAACGGTATAGTTTCGGTCGACATCAGGGCTTCGTGTTTTCGATGTTTTTCAATGATATATTTTTAGATATAAATAAGTAAGCTTTTAAGACATATAACAGAGTACAAAAGTACGATTTTAAGAGATATTCAATGTTTATTCCATGAAAATTGGTTTTGAAATCGCTAAATTAATTATCCAAAACAAAGTAATCATAATAACAGACGGGACCCGTTCGCATATTTTTAGTCATTTCAAAGCTGATTTTCATCAAATTAAAAACAAAATGTTCATTCTTCTGATATTGAATGTTGCTTATATATTGATGGCTTACCCCTTGTAGAAAAATATGGTGAAATATTGATGCTAACCTTACCTGGAATGAACATGTAATTATTATAAGTAGTATTGTATAGGGAAACATAGACATATTGTTCAAACTGAGAGATCTTTTAATAGAAAAGTCTCTTTTTATCTTATATAATGCACTGATTTTACCATACATCACATATTGCAAAATGGTATAGGCATATTCTAACAAGACAAAAATTCAATCAGTTCACCTTCTCCAAAAAAAAGAGCACTCCAAATTTCCACCAACTCACGTTATCTTGCAAATTCTGAACCATTATTCTCTGAACTGAAAACTCTGAAAATCATTGATATTCATACATTACAATGCGCAATATTCATGTACAAATACAAATCCAACACCCTCCCTTCCTCGTTCCACATCCTATTCACTGTGAACTCCAGCGTCCACGATTACCCAACCCTACATTCCAAAGGTTATCGCCTCCACAATCCCAAGCTTATGATAGCTCACAAGTCAATTATACACCATGGACCTGACGTTTGGAATAATCTCCCTGAGCAAATCAAGGCAACCACTAGATTATAGTTTTTTTTAAGGCACTTATGAAAAAAAAATCTTTTATCGAAATATAATGATGTGTGAATGTTTGGGGTTGTTATGTTCACTCATAAACAGTTTATATTGATATAGTAGGAGTTTAGAAATTTGCGGCATATCAAAATGTTTGATATTGTATACTGAAGTATCTAACAGACATACATGTGACACAAAAATACACCATAATCAGGTATAAATACCCAACCATTAAATTAGCAAAATAGTTTTTCCTGCATTCACAGCACAGCACAGTATCATAGTAAAGAATGCCTATTGACAACAAATAAAAGATAACTATTTTGAATTTTCCCTTTATTCTTGATTTTATTAATTAATACGTTATTTTAGATTTGATTATTGCTTTTATTTTGTAGATGCGTCCGTCATACAGATATGTAAATCGATTTCAAGACTTGAATTTCACCCCGAGGCCTTGATCCATGTCAAGCTGCTGCTTATGATCGCGGTCTTCTGCTTTTCTGTTATTATAATAACTAGAAATGTTTTATTTTGAAAATCAATTTATTTAAATCCCCCTCTGTCATTTTTTTCCCGAAATTCGTATATTGGAACGACATGATATACTCGGAATGAATAATCAATTACTATCAACATAATCTACAACTGTTGATTCAACGATTCGCTTCTAAACATTTTTTTTTTTTTTGGAATGATATCATGGTACACGTCTTATACATCGAGTACTGTCATGTTCATAGTGTGTGTGTGTGTATATATATATATTATGTACTTTGAATTGATTTGTAAGACAGTAAATGCTTGCTTATGCGTTGAGTAATGTTCATTTCTAAATATGTGTATTCTTTTGTCATGTGTGATTTGGAAAAAGGCAGAAATCTAATTTAATCTTATCTAATCTAATCGAAATAAACATTGAATGCCTCTTACAATCGTATATGCTCTTAAGCATTTCATAAAGTGGTTTCTAAGCATATCGTGAAGAAAAGAAGTTAAGTTAAAAGCTGAATTCTCACCTCAACCAATACTATATCTTCCCTTTAAGATACCGAAAGCAAACTAATAATTCGATGAGAGGTATCACGCGGCTCCAATACCACTCCGAGGCCTCCTCTCCAAATAATCCCCTTACGAGACAATTTATACAATTATATCTTTCTTTGTTCTTTGCCGAAGGCCTTGACAAGGTAAGAGAGAATACCGGACTGTAATTGCATGTGTGGCACATCGTTTTTTGTTTGGTTTAAGCTGATACCTTATCAAATGTGACCCTGCACCACAAAACCAATAACAGGTCGCCAGACATGGATTTGTTTTTCGTTAGGGACATATATTGAAAGAGGAGACTAAAGGTTTTAAGATGATGTATAACTCAATTCAAATGGACTCCCCTAACCTATCTAAATACCGGAAAGAAAGCACACACTCTGAAACAGTGGGAACTAAGAAAAGAAGCGCTTAATCCCTACCAAGCCGTGCAAGCTGTGCGGTGAAAGGGACAAAACACATGATGTAAACCACCGGAGCAACAACAATAAAGAGAATATCGAATTAAGCTGAAATTGAGCACGTTCTATTAACACATTATGGTCACGATTAATGCCAACTTTCAAAGCAGTAGCATAATCCTTTCACAAGTTATTAGATTTGAAAGTAAAGAATGTGCAAAGGATTTTAAGGAATGAAATTCGGTCCGCTGAGACATACCTAGCACATTGCATGTGCTCACGAGTAAACATACACTTCGTTAATTATTCAAATGCTCCACGTGAGTCATAATCTTGAAATAATCAGTCAACAATGTTCGAGCTTCCATTGAAATTGTTTTTTTTTTCATTTTCTCTGAAGGCTAAAATGCTCAGAGGCCATTTTTTGCATTACAATCTCTGCAGCAGGAAATACATGAAAATTGTGTCATTTCATGCTTTATTTCATGATTATCATATCCAACGATAATAATTATGATAATAGTAGTAATGATAATAGTAATAGTAATAATAATAATAGTAATAATAATAATAATAACAACAATAATAATAATAATAAGGTCTTATTTATCCAGGGTAGTTTCTTCAGTGTCTCCACTACTCTACCAGAGGGCCCGGCCATTATTATTACCCTAGCATTGCCAGGTACCCATTTATACACCTGCGTTGAGAGGGGCATTGTGGGTAAAAACATCTTGTCCAAGGACGTGAGTGCTGGCAGGGCGGGAATCGAACTCGGGTCCTCCGATCTGGAGTCGGCTTCTTGTCACGAGACCGACCACCCACAAGTCATACAGCCCACAAGTCATATAGCTCACCAATCATACAGCCCATGCGCCATACAGCTTACAAGTCATACAGCCCAAAGTTCAACACTTAGCGAACAAGGCCCACGAGACCGACACGTAAAGACCCGTGCTGTACACGAACCTGGCGACATCGTGTGTGGGGCTGTTTTTACCCAGTGTCGAACTCATGGGCTGTATGATTCGTGGGTGTCGGCTTTGGGGGATGACCCCGTCTTATCCACATATGCCACAGCGCCCTTTACTCTTTATGTCAGAGTGTGGTATATTTCATTAAGAAAGATAACAATTATTCATCAAAATGAGTTACCATAGAATCTTTAACAAAAAAGTAGCGCTACAAGGTAAAAACTAGACTTGGAATTTGTCAACACTGACAAATTAGGTGATCCGATCTATTCGGAAATCAATGATTTGAGTCCTGATCCCAATAGACATGACCATACCGGTTTCATTTATGTTGAGGGGACATTGGCCGTATGATGTTTGGATTCTCATTTAGAAAAGGGAGACAGACCTGCCATCTTTAGTACCGAATTCCGCATACACTAACGAACAAACAGAATGAAATATACAATGTATTTGACCTTTGACCCACCTTTGCACTCCCAAGATGGCATCTGAGGAAAAAGCGGTTATTTTGTGAAATGATTCTTGCGACATCGTCTATACGTGTGCAAAATATGGCAAAGATAGGACAGGTATTCACCAACATACAGAATAAAACATTTATGACCTTTGACCCTAATTTACACACTCAAGATGGTGTCCGATCAAGTGGTTGTTATTTTATGAAATAATATACGTTACATGAAGTAAACATGTGCAAAGTATGGGGGTGATAGGGGCTGTTTTTACTGAGTTATTGCAAAGAAAGTTGCAGAAAGAAAGAGATATCTCAATACATCGATGAAAAGCTTTAATTTCAACCAAGTTTTTTTGACGTGATGTCGACGTCGTATGAAAAAATGGAGGGTTCATTCACGATATTCCAAAGTCTCACTTATAACATATTAAAATCTAGGAGAAATTCACCAAAGGATAAGTGAGCTAGTGCTCGATAAAGATAGACATGTCAATCCTAATTTCCAGAAAAACCGCACTCCCATAGAGATAACACGCAAACTGGTCAAATTTGACAAGGTTAAGTTCGATCCATTTTTACGAAGTGATGCCGTCATCCAATCAAAATTTTGTGAGAATATTTTTGAAAGAACATTAAATAAGCTACAACATACGGAAATCTGGGTGAAAATCGGCAAAGGATATGTGAGATACGCTCGAGTGAACTTGAAATTCGATGACGTCATTTTGAAAACGTCTTTTTTTTATTTCATGAAGAAATTTGATATCTTTTATTCATTTTTTCAGCATAGCCAAACCATGAAATGACATGTACAACTCATCAGCTTTCAGAATATGACAAGAAAATGGGGGGGGGGGGGGGGGGGGCACTGTCCATCCTGACGAGTAAAATCGAATTTGAAATTGGCGGTTTTTGGCATAGTTTCACTGTATATCGCCATTGACGCGCGCAGAATTTCAACTTTGAAGAGCCCGTATGACGTCATATTGAGTCGGATTGACTTGAAACTTGGTATGAATATTCGTTGATTCGGTGTGCGTGGTGTGCGTGGTGTGCGTGGTGTTGGATCTCCCAATTCTCAATCATATTTATTTCCATTTCCTGTTGATTCGGTTTTTACAACATTATTGGACAGACTGACACTCTATACTTTTCATGTGGATTTTGCCAACGGATTGGAATCCATCGTTTTTCTGAGCCTGACTAACAGAAAGGTGCTCACCAGGATGCTGGACAAGCCATGTCGTAGACAGTAAATCATAGTCCCATTGCATTCAACTGCGTGTATATAGTTTGCGGTGGATCTGCTCTGTGCTATATGGTTACGGACAGTCGCGGACAATTTTGACAAAGATGTAAGTTCAACACCACCTGACACTATTTCTTACCTGGAGAGAGACCGACTCAGCTGATAGTCAGCGAGTCCCTCAATATTATCTTTGCACCTACACAAAACAGTATGATTTAATTCTGTCAGAACTTTTCTGGAATACATTATTCATGTGATATCATGCAATAATATTGAACTGACCTAGCATTCTTTTTCTTGGAAAACCTGAACAAAAAAGACGTCATATCATTTACGTCTTTCTTCTTCATATTTTGCCTGTGTCATCTCGATTACATATTCAATTCCCATTTTGATACGTACTTCAGAATTTCTATTTCATTCAAAATGGCTGGCCCCAACACCAGAGCCAAAACCAATGTAGACACCGCAATATATCAAGCTGCCCAGGATTATCTGCAAAGTGACGCATTTTTGAAGGCCGTGGAGGTAGCAATCGAGAGGGGGATTAACAAACAATTAAGCAGGTTGTTTGAGCGGATTGAGAAACTGGAGGAAAGCACTACCGAGTCAAAGGAACGATTGGAGCAGAACACCAGCTCATTGATGGACTTGGAAGTCCAACTCCGAGAGAAAACGAACCAAATTGATCGGCTGGATAGCGTCATTGAAAAGCAAGCAGTGTCTCTCAACAACCTCAAACTTGAAATGAATGAAATCCAACAATATTCGCGTAGGAACTGTTTAAAAGTCTATGGCGTTCCCGAAAACAAAGGAGAGAACACAGATCATGTCGTCTGTCGCCTCGCAAGTGAGCGATTAGGTGTCCCCCTGTCAGAAGAGGACCTGGACAGATCCCACCGTGTCGCAAGCAGGGTGGGGCAGAACTCCTCGTCGAACGCTGAGGGCGCAAATTCCAAGAAGAAGAAGCCACGAGCAATAATAGTAAAGTTTTGCTCCTACCGCAAGCGGTCCGCAGTCCTGCGTGCAAGGAGAAAGCTGAAAGGCAGCGGCATAGCGATCGATGAAGCTTTGACGGCCTCTAATCAAGACCTGGTATGGACTGCCAAACGTCATGAAAAAGTAAAAGAGGCCTGGACCTCTGATGGTCACGTGACTGTGCTGCTGGCTGGTACAAGCGGAAAAGACATCAAACGGTTCATTCGAAACAAAGATGAACTAAAATCTCTAAACTGATTAAGCACGTGATATGATATATTCCGTTATATTTACTCAAATTCATACGTCATTATCATTAATTTGATGTTTTATTGTCTTTATTGTATCCATGAATTCAAATTGGATTTTCATTCACAAATTCGACTCTTTTTTGGTCAAAATTCTAGTTGCAAACGTCTTACTATTCTGTAAGTTGTGTTATTTTTTAATAGTTCCTCTGTACATTTGAGGGCTCCTTTTCTTATTCTGTGGCCCATTTGTTCTTGTTAGCTATTACCTTAGCTTAGTAATAAATACAGTTTGGTAAAGTATTTTTTTTGTATTTTTTTTTTAAATTTGCTTGTATGATACAGTGTGATTTTCAATTTCCATTTTCAGATGTAACAAATATTGAATTTGGCAATTTATTTCCAGGTACCCTAAATGTGTTAGATAAAACCACCGGAGTTAAAGACAACATATTGCATATTAAATTAAATGAAGATTCTTCTTTAGACGACCGTACTGAAAACCTTGATCCTGATGACAACTTCCTTAGTTTTGACAAGTCAAACAAATACTGGCTCCCAAAAGAATTTAACCAAAATATAAACTTCGACAATGCTACTTTAAGCTTGCTCCATTTCAACTCACGTAGTCTCTTCAAAAATTACAATGCTATTCATGATTTCATTGGTCAATTAAACACAAGGTTTTCAGTTTACGGTTTTAGTGAGACTTGGATTCATGATAGAACACCAATTACTTTGTTTCACCTTGATAATTATAAATTTTTCCATAACGACAGAATAAAGAGTAGGGAAGGGGGAGTTGCTATGCTTATTCCCAATTCATTAAATTCTGCTGTTAGATGTGATCTCAACTTAGGCCAAGATTTGTGTGATTCACTCTTTATTGAAATTAGTGTCACAGGTCAAAAAACATTATTGTAGCCGTTATCTATCGTGACCCGAAATCTAATATCAATGAATTCAACACACAGTTTAATGAATGTCTAGAGAGATTGACCAAAGAAAACAAAGAAGTTTATGTCATGGGGGATTTTAATTTAAATTTATTGAATTGTTCGTCCTTAGATTATGTAAATGAATTTGTGAATATTGTGTATAATAATTGTTTTCGTCCTTTAATTGATAAGCCTACAAGAATCACTAAATCTTCTTCAACTTTAATTGATAATATTTTGACAAATGTATGCACAAAAGATATTATCTCAAGTATATTCTATAGTGATATCACAGATCACTAACCAATATTTTCATTAACTCATAATATTTTCATGAATGAACATGGTGAAAAAAAGTTTGTACCCAATAGAAAACATCTCAATCCCAGAAACATTGCTTCTTTGAATAAGGAACTAGCAAAAATTGACTGGAATATTATTTTTTCATCCAACGACGTTGAATTTACATATGACATATTTCTCACGAAGTTTAAGCAATCTTTTGATAACATCTGTAAAGTTGAAATATCCGTTAATAAAAAGAAAAAGAATATTCCCGGAAACCATGGATCACCAGATCTCTACTTAAATGCATTAATAAAAAGAACAGACTTTATAAAGTATTTTGCTCCAAACGCGACAAATCGTCCGAATTGAAATTTAAGAAAAACCGTAATAAATTAATTGTAACTTTGCGAGCCGCACGAAAACAATATTTTGGTGATTTACTTCAGACGAATAAGAATAATCTAGTTAGAGTTTGGTCAATAATTAATAGTCTCATTGGTAAGACAAATAAAGATGCTTTCCCTTCTTTTTTATAAAGAATAATGAAAAAATATACAATGATCAGCACATTGTAAATGAATTCAATGAATATTTTTCAAATATTGCATCAATTGCTCTTGAAAAATTGAATAACACTTCCATGACTCACTTTTCTTCTTATCTTAAACATTCTTGTGAAACAACTTTGTATTTTGCTCCAACTAATGAATCCGAAATTATTAATATTGTAAAAAGTTTTAAGAACAGTAACAGCACAGGATTCGATGAACTAAGTACTTCCCTTCTAAAAAAGGTAATTTATTCAGTTGTTTCCCCCTTAGTACACATATTAAATTTATCTTTATGTTGTGGAAGGGTTCCAAAAAAATTAAAAATTGCTAAAATAATACCTGTTTTTAAAAGGGGAGACAAACACTTATTTTCTAATTACAGACCCATAGCTTTGTTGCCTTGTATTTCGAAAATTTTAGAAAAAAATGTTTATAAAACATTAATATTTCATTTGGACAAACACCAACTACTAAATAATTCCCAATATGGTTTCAGGGCACGTCATTCATTCGAGCATGCGTTAATAGACCTTCATGATAGACTGCTGAATAATATCAATAACAATAATCACTCTTTCGGAATTTTTCTTGATCTAACCAAAGCTTTTGATCTGATTAATCATGATAATCTTTTGTACAAATTATCTTACTTTGGAATTAGGGGTACAGTGTGGGACTTGTTCCACAGCTATTTAGAGGAAAGATACCAATTTATTTTCTACAATAACTGAAGTTCATCATATTCAAGGGTCCAGTGGGAGTCCCCCAGGGATCCATACTGGGCCCTCTCCTGTTTCTTTTATATATCAATGATTTATGTTATGTATCCTCCTTCTTATAATTTTGTGTTATTTGCTGATGATACCAATATTATTTCCTCTCACAGTGATTTTAAGTAACTTGTCTCTAAAACAAATACTGAGCTTGATAAAGTGTCTGAGTGGTTTGATGCTAATAAATTAATTGTTAATTACGAAAAGACAAGCGTTATGTATTTTCGTAAACCCACAATATCTCATGTCTTAGATGAAGTGAAAATCAAGATGAATAATGTTCAATTATGTATATCAACATCAGTTGAATTTCTAGGTATCATACTTGATGAAAAATTAAAATTTAACGAACACCGTTTTTTGATTTCTAACAAAGTTTCCAAAAATATTGGTATATTATGCAAGTTACGTACTACGCTCCCTGAAAAGTAGCTATTTATGTTGTATAATTCTCTTGTCCTCCCATATTTACAGTATTGCACCATTACATGGGCATTTGCCCATGTGTGTTACTCATTTAGATCCCATACACAAATTGCAGAAGAAAGCTCTACGTATATGCTCTAATTCTGCTTATTTTGCCCCTTCTCAGCCTCTATTTTTTCGTTTAAAAACCTTAACAATATATGATATTTATAGATTCAAAATCGCTAATTTAATGTTCTATGTTAATAATAATTTGGCACCAGTTAATATTTCTAATTTATTTCGCCACAATAAAGATGTTCACCAATATAATACTCGCTCACGTCTTAAATTCAATTATCCTGCAGCCAATAGTCACTCCATATTACAATCTGTTAAGCATACCGCTCCCCATATCTGGAACAACCTTTCAAATGACATCGCTTCTTGTTCAACCATAACTTCTTTCAAATTTAAATTGAAGAATCTTTTGATTCATACATATAAAGACAATAACCAAGTTCAATCATTTTATTTGATTTGAATTCCAAAAGAATTTACAATAGTTATAATGTATACTCATGAATGTTATTACCAAGAGGAATATATATGCATCATGTATGTGACTGTATTTATGGGGGGGGGGGGAGGAGGAGGCGTCGAACTTCACTGGGCTAAGACCTCCTTACTTATTTTTTTTCCATTTCAATGTATAGTATCTTCTGTGTTTTATGTACTATTTCAAATAGTTTATTATTTTACTTCATTTAAAAATTATGTTCACTTCGTCATGTACATGTACATGCATTCTATTTATCATTGTAATCTGGGGGCTTTACGCCTTTTCAAGCAATCGCTTTTTGTCGTCCCCGTTCTCCTCATCAATACTTCTTTTTTTGTTTGCTATGTTGATCTCACAATGTATTTGTTTTATGATGATTGAGATGAATAAACGAATTGAATTGAATTGAATTGATATTTCAGGTACAAGATCCGGGTGAAAAATGGAGAAATTTTTATTGCATATGAGCTATGCGTGCGTATATATGCGCGCGCGTACGCGTTCGTCCATTTTTTTCAATTTTTCAAAAAATGCTCCAAATAGTCTGAAACGTGTGCAAAAAAAAAATTGAGCTCGATTGGAGCATACAAATATTTCAACGCGCGCGTACGCGCACGTTTCTAAAGTTAATATGAATTTTGAGAATATGAGTAAAATGCGCTTGACTTGAAATATATGTGACGTAAATTTCATTGAAAAATTCCATTCCATTAATGAGATATGAATGAAAATGTGTTCTCATATAATGACGTCATAGTGACGTCGCGGTCGACTGATCACTATGATTTTAACAGATCTGTCGTCTTTGGGACATGATACATATATGGTATAATTTTGAAATTGATAGGCAGAGGACTCTCTGAGCTAATTTCTGCACAACTTTTGAGGAGAAATAAAGAAAGAAGAATAAAGAATCAGTACAGATACAGAAGGTGATCCCAGAGGATACTCGGATCACCTAATGAACTTGCAAACATCCTATCGAAGGATACTGGACATTAAGCAGAAATAAGATGTAACTCTGTCTTCTTGGTGGGCTTCCAGTCTTTTTTCTGATTTTTTGCCCGGGCTTTTTTCCCCTTTTCTGCATCAGTTACTTATTTTTCCTATTTGACATTCTGCACATGAGGGGCCCAAATCCTGCAAGCTTTGTCCTTTTTGTTGGTCCATCCACTTTTCGATGTTTTGCCTATTGTTATATCGTCTTCATCTCACTTCAGTCAGTCAATTTTATGACAACGTATTTGTTACCCCAAGGTTCCACAATTTTAATTTTCTCAATTTACATCGTTTTGATTGTACAACTTTATTCTCTGCATGAGGGAAATCTCTCGTTTGAAGAAGCTACACCCCTGTAGACAATGCCAGTGTATATCTTGGCAATCAAGGACTTAAAAACCAAAGATATAAAACACCTGTTTCTTGACCCTGGCCTAATCTAAGCATCAGTCACCGCCACGGGGGGGGGGGGGGGGGGCACCCGCGAGAGGAGAAGATTGTTTTGGTTTTGGCATGGGCTATGTAGCTCCATGGTGCGTGTGTGTGTCGACAAACTTCTACAATGCTCTCCTTCTTATTCCTGTATTTTCGTTATTTATGGTCATTTTTTTTCGTTTGAAATTCAAAACGGATGACTATAGAATTTCTCAATAGAATATAAAATCTAACACTTTAGAAAGAATAGAGAAAATTGAGTGCACTTTGAATGGTCTGCCACAGGCAGATATCCTTATCATGCTCTTACGTAATATGACAGCTGTTGCAGTCATTAAACCCTGGCTTGGCCTCCAGGTTTGCCACGCCTGAGTAGAAAGTTATTTTGCAGTGGACAAATACATCTACTCCCATTCTCAAACGAGGAATCGTTAGGGGGGTATAGAACCCCATCAGCTTCGTTTGGTGATGGGGTCTCGCCTCAAACCGGGGTTTGACGGCATGGTCACCAAAGAAAGTGAAATGATAATGTTCTTTTCGAAAAATGAAAAAAAAAGGTATGAATTGAATTGAATTGAAACATGTTAGTAACCACGGTAGGACATTCTACGGTAGATGTTGAAAATATTTGTATAGATCTTGTGTGCAAACACACTGCATATCATTATATAGACAAATATCTGCTGATCTGCTAGAAATACATTCAATCTGTCCTGAAACGACTAAACATGTTGATTGTATGTTGATCTATTCAGATGTCCCAGCCCCCTTTTGAGGGGAGGGGATTTTTAATGAACTATTTTCACAAGATCACGAGGAGTCCTGTCATGAGGAGTTATTAGCAGCTCAGTGTATAAGACACTGAAAGGGCTAGTCTCTTCACTTTTTATCTGAGAAAACAACTGGATAGTCCATATTCAGCTGCAACGTGGGTTTCCATGTGATCCAGTGGATGTGCAGCATGACCACTTCACCGGGTTATAAAATGCACCCTAGCTGCTCTTTGCTATGAATGAATGAATGAATCAGGACTTGTCCCAGCAGGACAGATTATTCTATGACACCGAAAGTTGACCTGTTATACACTCAGGAATAGAATTCGGGTTCTTTTGGATCTGGAGGCAGACGGCGCTACAATCCGACTGAGCCAAATTACCACCCGCCATTAACCACGAGATCCCTTTTCTTTTCTTGTCTTTTTTTTAGATTCCCCTGGCAGAACCTGGCTGCAGCGGTTGTCCTGTATTCTATAGACAAGGTACATTATACACATTTGCCTAGTCCTTCGAAGGATTGCTTGCTTGCAAGGCAGGGGAATCGGCTAGCAGGCAACTGTTTTCCTTTAATAGCGGTCGCCTAAACTAGACGTTTCACTTCATTTCGATTCATTGAGAATATCCATTTATCCACATATCAGGCTAAATTACCCTATTCCTAGAAATCTAAAGTACATCTCCTTCCTTGTGCTCAACTTGACAAATGGCACTCTTCTTTATCCTGAGGACAGGGGGCCATTCCTGAATTCTATTCAATTCAATTCAATTCCTTTGTTTTCATTCTCGTTTTTCCAAGAAAACAACACAAAATAAATCAGGAATTACATCATAAACACAAACATTTGCCCTTGCGAGAGATAAATGATACCGATAAACATAAAAATGCATACTAGCAAAAAGAATAATAAAACAAAGTCATGCTTTGGGTGAAAAAAAAATCGAGTGGTCCACTAAAAAGCAAAGCTTGTAAATTGTGAACCACTCATAAAGCTTATGAATTACTTATTTACAAACACTCGTCACAAATATAATATACGACAGGACTGGATAAAACAGGAGAAACACAACAACATGACACATCTTGCCAGAAAAGGTGAAAAGAATGAAAAGAAAGAATGAAAAGGAGAGAATGAGAGAATGCCTATACGCCGAACAAGGGAAATGGAACAGGGAAAGCTTGAGCGAATATGCTTCATAGAGTTGGTACTGTTTGCAAATGTGCAAGGATTGTGATGCCTACTTCAGAACGTAATGATTAAACTAGTGATTCAGTAAATTAATACATTATTTAAAACAATGCATCGGGTACAGGTCCAAAATAGTTTGGATTTTCGTTTGTAATAAAGCGTGATAATTACGTTAACTCAATCAAGAATGTTGAGGCAAGTACGTGACTGGTATAACCATGTGAGTAGGTCCTATAAGAGCTAGAATCGATGAGGTCAACATTATTGACATTGGAGATAATTTTCGTCCCTTTTTCGATAATTTTAGCATTCATTGGTGAACAGACAAACAACAGATGTGTTGTGATTGAACATTAACAATTATATTATTATCACTGTAAATTGTTACTACCACAGACGCGTTAGCGGCTTTTATTTTATTGCTTTATAACAGTGACTATCGTGAGCACAAATGAAGAGCTTTTTTTTTTCTTTTTCTTTTTTGCAGCATGATCTAACTTCAATATCAAGTTGAGATATCTCTGATTAAAGCTGCTAATAACAAAGCAAAATATGATAAGAATGATATTTAATGACTTAGCACCGTATTACCTAATTGCTCTTTCCACAAAACGTCCTTTATATTTTATTATGTCACCCGTCATCCTACTGTAAATCCATTGTCCATTCCAAAGCCCAACTCATCGATCTTTTTCTTTCGTAGCACCCAATTTTTACAACAAACTCCTAACCCATATACGGACGGCAACAACACTCATCTCTTCTTTACGGCCAGACTACATTCAATCAACTTCTAAGTGCATATTTTAATGCACATTTTGGTTAATTCACCTCACAGTTTTGCGCACGAACTGAAGCCACAACTGTTATGTGGCACGTCGGTTACCCTGTCTTGTTATGTACTATCTTGTTCTTTTATGAGCTTATTTTATTTTTTCTGTTGTTTGATTGTTTTTTTTTCCTGTTTAGTTGTTATTGTGTTTGACTTGGTTTATTTTGGTATTGATGTAATTAGATTTTTGTTTACACGTATGCAAACATACGTTCTTATGTGTAATTGTATATCTTTGTTAACAGGGCTCTTGTGGAAAGCAGGCACTTTTGGCTCAGAAAAGACTACCCTATGTTTAAAGAAGACTGAATGAATCAATAAAACCTGGGATCACTAGTAGCATTACACTTATTTTGATAGGAAAAAAGGAGAAAAGGAGGAGAGGTGGCAGGAAAGGGAAAAGAGAGAAATAGTGGAGTCGTTATCAGTCCGAGGATGGTTTAATAGCATCATTATGAATTATTCTTGAATTGGTATTCATTGAGAAAAACCAACAACAAAGATTGACAAAGAAGACGCATGATTATGTACCATCGGATGTATGTTTTATTGAGATAATTTCGTAAACACGAGACCTGATTATTCACCACATAAAGAAAACACCAGATAATATTCATGGTACCACGAAATATACAAATTGTATATGAAACAAAAAGCAAGAGGTTGCATTATTTTATTTCAATCATACTATTGTCTAAAGGATGACGACAAATTAGAAAAAACGCTGCTTTTTTGTTCACAAGATAAGGCTGTGTACACTCTCCTTGTGAACCTAATGGTAAATACAAGGTGGCTTGAATAAAAGTGTACGAGATTTTCAAAACGCATTACTTTAATGATTCTTTTGCGAAAATAAAGTTTTACTATGAAAACATGGCAAAATCTTCTTTCATGTGATGGCAAGATGTTGAACACTTACTACCAATTCAGCTAATCGAGTTCCATGCCGTCAAACCCCCGTTTGAGACGAGACCCCATTGGCAAACGAAGCTGATGGGGTGCTATACCCCCCCCCCCCTCCTAGCGAGTCCTCGTTTGAGAAGTAGGAGGATATGTATTTGTCCATTCCAAAATAACTTTCTACTCAGGCGTGGCAAACCTGGAGGCCAAGCCCCCCCCCCCCCCCCCCCCCCCCCCGCTGTGGCGGTGACTGATGCTTAGATTAGGCCAGGGTCAAGAAACAGGTGTTTTATATCTTTGGTTTGTAAGTCCTTGATTGCCAAGATATACACTGGCATTGTCTACAGGGGTGTAGCTTCTTCAAACGAGAGATTTGCCTCATGATTATAAAGTTACCTCTAGACCTTGCACTTTGACCACATGCATCATATTGTTGCTACATTACCTAGTGGATCCTTTTTTTATATATATAAACACTTTCATTTTCATTTGCATACAGTGCCAGGCAGATTGTTTGCTAAAAAACAGTTATCTTCTCCGAATATGGTTGTTTGATAATTGGCACAAACGAAATGACTCTAAAAGATATTTTCATGCACTTAAAGGTATTAGCCCACATTTGCAAACCCACGAAAATCAACACTGCATAAAACAGGTCCAATATGACTTCAAGTACAAGTTATAACAGTAATATACCTCACATGTTGCTCTTCGTCTATACCATTCGATAAAAGAGAGAAAATAATCGTTTTAAAATCAATTTTCCAACCGGGTCAACCCGACCCAAAATCGAATTACGAGCGGTGGAATTTCTAGAATTCACGACAACTTCCCTCTTGCGCTAGATTGCGGAGAACTTTGTCGCACGTCAGAAAAAAAAAAATGGTAGCATTTTTTTCTTATTTTTTTTCACACGCAGGCTCGAGCTCGCTCGGGCTAGCTACGTACATGTAACTTACACATGTAACGCATGCTTGTAGTACGTACGTGGAACGGAGCTAGCGAGCGGTATACGCATGCATACGGTGCATTTTCATTTATTTTTAAGAAAGTAATGGACTAATTGGAATGACATTTTGCACAGGTGTTACTGCAATCATACCCAAACTCCATGCTAACTATGAGACCAATTGCTGCAGGTTTACACTTGTGGGCTAATACCTTTAACGATGTTTTCAAAGTGTAAAGTGTAGCAGAATCGTTTATCAAATCTATGGGAATTTCAGAATTCAGTATCGAACAAGTTAAGATATCATTTTGATCTGTTGACTAGATTGTGATTGGCTTAGCATATCACACGATCCCATGCTGGCAAATAACAGACTGATAGCGCAATGCAGTTTAATAGTTCAACAAATCAAAGATCCCACACCCCAGCTTGAATTGTGTGTTGGTGCGCAAGCGCGTGCGCGCGTGTGTGTTAGTGTATATGTGTGTGGTCAATTTGTGCATGCAAACTATCCTAGGTCCCAGGGTATAATGGGTAGTTTGCAGGCAAATCCCTTCTTGGGCTGCACCAAGACTACTACATGCACTAACTGGCACTGTCCCTCGGACTGTCGGGAGATGCTACAGGGCCTACGGGACAGTGTAGTCTTGGCGCAGACTACATGACCAAAAAGAAGGTTTTGTGCCTGCAAACAAGCGATCTGGCAACCCCTTTCACAACCAGATATTTTTTTTAATACTTTGATTATGTACACCTACAGTACATTCATTTAGGCTAAGTTTGGTCCATGGGCTCCATGGGGTAAACTACACCCGCCGGAGGGCCTTTTTGGGGGTCCCTAGGGGCCAAACCTCAGGGGCCAAGCTGACGCGCATTTTCTTAATGAGGAGTGTAGCCCCAGCAATTCTGAGGGGTCAAACCTTTTGGGCTTGGTGGGGTAAATTGACCAGCAGCTATCTCTCAGACTATCTGGACCCTTATCATCCTACCCCCCCCCCCACTATACGCGTTGGAATTGCTACCCCCCCCCCCCTTTTTTTTTTTCCTTCGGGGCAGCAGTTCTCGGAATAGCGCCATCAATCGGCTTAACGCGTATAGTTGGGGAAGTTCCAGAACTAGACTACTTGGACATATAACACAGGGCTGGTGAAATGGTGTGTGTGTGTGTGGGGGGGGGGGGGGGGGGTCCATATCAAACAACGCGTTATTCCGTCCTCCTTAACATAATTATCATGTAGCGGGGGGGGGGGGGGGAGATGCAAAAAAATAATGCTAATTATGATGTCGAGGAACATAATATGGGCAGGAAATATAAATACAACTCAGACAAGAAATCAAATGACTAAACAAGAAAGTAATACTTCAAAAAGTAGAGCACTCGGCTGGGAAACCCGTTAGAGCACAATCCCATGAACCTGTCCCCCGTACACCTTCATTTGGATTACTCTTTAAGCAAAATATTGTATAATAATATAATACACAAAATGTACATATGTCTACGTTTGTTTGCATCTTTGGCTTCTCTAAGTTATTTTCACAAAATTATCCTAGTGCCACTAAAATGTTATGAAGTGGCTCCCGCCATCTCCCGTTTAGCGGGTAAAAGAAACAATACAGACTCTAGATATAATACACTGAAGGAAATTTATTGAACGAAAAAAAAAACGAAAAAAAACGAAGAAAAAGAAGGAAAAAAAGAAAAAGAAGAAAAAGGGAAAAAGAAGAAGAAGAAGAAGAAACAACTAACACGGAAGGGGGCAGAAAACCGAATAAAACAAGATAAAAACAAAACATGATGAAGACGCGGAAAAAATGACAATGTATATTGTGTTCACACAAGAATTACATGTTCTGTAAGCTGAAATACACAAATTTTCGGCTCGCTCGCTGTGCTCGCTCGCAAAAATTTATATAAACAAGGAAAAGTAGAAATTACGCGGTGCGTAAAATATGTCCCCGCCGGAAGTAGCATTTAGTAGCAAAATGTACAATATCGGTAAAAAATCAGGGTCAAAGGTCAAAATTCTGTGTAGAAGTTTTGAAGCCCTCACCTAGTGCCATCACAAAAAGCAAACGAAATCGAAATCGGGTTAGAAGTGGCAAAGGAGTAGCATTTTGTAGCCAATGTACAATATAGGTCAAAAATCAAGGTCAAAGGTCAAAGAAGTCAAAGGTCAAAATTCTGTGTAGAAGTTTTGAAGCCCTCACCTAGTGCCATCACAAAAAGCAAACGGAATCGAAATCGGGTTAGAAATGGCGAAGGAGTAGCATTTTGTAGCCAATGTACAATATAGGTCAAAAATCAAGGTCAAAGGTCAAAGAAGTCAAAGGTCAAAATTCTGTGTAGAAGTTTTGAAGCCCTCACCTACAGACTGTAGTGCCATCACATAAAGCAAACGGAAATGAAATTGGGTTAGAAATGGCAAAGGAGTAGCGTTTTGTAGCAAAATGTACAATGCACCTAAAAAATCAAGGTCAAAGGTCAAAGAAGTCAAAGGTCAAAATTCTGTGTAGAAGTTTTGAAGCCCTCACCTAGTGCCATCACATAAAGCAAACGGAATCGAAATCGGGTTAGAAATGGCGAAGGAGTAGCATTTTGTAGCCAATGTACAATATAGGTCAAAAATCAAGGTCAAAGGTCAAAGAAGTCAAAGGTCAAAATTCTGTGTAGAAGTTTTGAAGCCCTCACCTAGTGCCATCACATAAAGCAAACGGAATCGAAATCGGGTTAGAAATGGCGAAGGATTAGCATTTTGTAGCCAATGTACAATATAGGTCAAAAATCAAGGTCAAAGGTCAAAGAAGTCAAAGGTCAAAATTCTGTGTAGAAGTTTTGAAGCCCTCACCTAGTGCCATCACATAAAGCAAACGGAATCGAAATCGGGTTAGAAATGGCGAAGGAGTAGCATTTTGAAGCAAAATGTACAATATAGGTCAAAGGTCAAGGTCAAAGGTCACAACTGAAATTCTGTGTAGAAGTTTCAAAGCTCCCATGTAGTGCTATCATATAAAGCAAATAGAATTAAATTGGCTCATAAATGACAGAGAAGTAGCAAATTGAACATTTTGATCACACACGGACGCACGGACAGACAGACGGACACACGGACACACACACGTACGGAGCCCGTTTCATAGTCCCCTGCTCGAACTCGTTCGGCGGGGACAAAAAGAAGGTAACAAGAAAGCGTGATGATGACGCATAAAAAATGACAATGTCTATTGTGTTCACACATGTCATTTTATATTTAGCAGGCAAAGAATTTCACGGAGTAGCGGTTTCGAACAAAGGGGGGGGGGCAAAAAAACACCAAATGAAACAAGATAAGAACAAAACGTAATGATGACGTGGAAATATAGGCCTACAAATTTCGGCTCACTCTCTCGTACTAATTTAGAGTATTCTTTCAAGTCCTCAGTTTGTTGGTATGAATCGTTATCTATAAGGCCGTGACTATACTATCTTGATTAGAATTGTAAAAATTGAGATTTAATAAGCAAAAAATGACAAGAGTTCCATTCTTTGTAAGCTGAAATACAAAAATGTTCGGCTCGCTCGCTGGGCTCGCTCGCCAAAATTTATATAAAAAAAAAGGAGGAGGTTAGAATAAAGCGTGACGATGACGCGGACCAGGACAATGTCTATTGTGTCCACACATGGCATTTTATATTTAGCAGGAAAAATGTTACACGGTGCAGCGGATGCAATTTTATCCGTTCTGAAGCGATCGCCGATGGGATCAAAAGAGGACGCCTACGGTTTTGAACATAATGGTGGGGGGGGGGGGGCAAAAAAAGACAAAACAAAAAAGATAAAAACAAAACGTAATGATGACGCGGAAATATACAAATTTCGGCTCACTCGCTCGTACTGATTTAGACTATTTTTTTCAAGTACTCAGTTTGCTGGTATAAATCGTTATCTATAAGGTCCTTACTATATCTTGATTAGAAATGTAAGATATAATAAGCAAAAAAAATGACAAAAATGTATTTAAAAAAAGAATGATCTAACAAAACGTTATGATGACGCCGATATAAACCAATTTCGGCTCACTCGCGCGTACTAATTTAGAGTATTTTTCAAAGTCCTCGGTTTGTTGGTTTAAATCGTTATCTATTAGGCCGTCACTATATCTTGATTATTGTAAGATTTGATGTGACAAGAATTCCATGATTTGTAAGCTGAAATACAAAAATTTTCGGCTCGCTCGCCAAAATTTATCCAAATTCATTACATTTAAATCAACCCCAAAAGACACCTTTTAAGTGCTTGAAGAAGCAATCACGTGGACTTTGTTTAAAATCCCTACCGGGATGGGGTTGTAGTTGAACACTTTTTAAGAAATTAGGGGCGCAATTTTCGCGCTTTCCCCGGGCGCAGTTTTCCCTAGATACTCCACTGCGGATCGGCTACCATAATCTTAAACAATGAAATAGAAAGTTGTCATTAGATAAAGATTATTTGGGATCAAAGCCATTTTCTCTTAAGTGGACATAGAAGTAACAAGAAGATGCACGCAGAAAGAACTCAGTGGCATGTTCTGAATATAGTAATAACTAAAGTAACCATTTGTACCTTAAAAAGTTTTCTTGTCCTATTTGCTGTCGATAGTGCTGCATGATGATGCCTTTGCACAAAGCTTTGCACACGTACCATGCAAGCTCCCCATGCCGAAAACTTAGACAAATGTAAAATTGAAAACTATTATAAAAATCGATTACTGAGTAATCACCCATGAATGAATAAGAACGAACAAAATTAATATATGTAATTAAAGCTAATTGATAATGTTGTCATTTCCTGACAACATTAATGGTAAATTCTGGTTTTGTTTTTAGAACTTGTCAAAAATAAAGCCATTTTACGATTTGTACAAGTCGTCTCCTAGCCGTCTCGTCTTAATCAAGGATCCTTGGCGACATTGTACAAGCCATCTTCTCAATTTATCTTCTTAAACAAGGCATCTTGGCGTGTTAGTTCAATTCGCGAATAAGCTTATACAAGTTACCTTCACGCCTTGTCGTCTTAAACGCCTAGGTCAAATTTGTACAAGTCGCCTTCTTGTTGTCTCGTCTTAAACAAGCGCCTTTAGTGACTTTGTAAAAGTTGCCTTGTCGCTTTTTTTTTTCGCCGAAACGAGGCGCCCTGGCGAGTTAAACAACTCACATCGGCGCTGCACGTATAGGCTTCTGTAGAGTCCCCCTCCCCTTTTGAGTGACGGATTATCTGCATTCACATACATGACAGCTTCCCGCACTCCTCTTTCAAACTATCTGGTTTCTTTCAGGACAAAGAGGTCGACACCATTGATTCAAATGATTCTAATCAATAATGAGCTAATATCATAGCATGTTGACTGTAACTTCTTTATAGTATACTTGCAAAACTGAGAAGGCATTTGCGTGCAGAATCATAATTATACATGTATAAGTTCCATTTATAAATGATGTATTAGAGCCATTTACAAAGACAGGGACACTGCATAAAGACGAAACTCTAATACAACTGTACATTATTTAGGCTCTTATTGCGTGGTATAATTATGAAGAACATTATATTAACTGGATGTTTTCTGGGTTTTTTTTTTCTGTTGTTCTTTTGTCGATTTGTTTATGACGTACGTGCCTTATCATACAGACAAAGCGTCAGAACTTTCAGAAGTGATACAATGCTGTCAGATAACGCAGTCTTGCAGACATGTAACAAACGGTTTTGCCATCTATTTATCTGTGTCTTTGTTTATTTTCCAGTTCACACAAAATACTCAGAATACTAAAATCATACGGAGAATAATTAAATCAAGTCAAATCAAATCTAATCAAATTAGATTGATTGTCAAAGACTACAAAATTGATGGATTGCCAAATACAGATTCAGTGCAGGAAGGATGCCCTTTTTTATTGGGTCATACACGCACAAGCATTACAAACCATATAATAATACAATTGTAATGATAATACACTAGTAAGATATAATATTTAAGCATACGCAAAATTATGCATATTTCGTCCTTCTTATAAGCAATGAAAATAAAAACATTTAATTCACATTATCTAATTTAAGTACATAATTATATGTGAAATGTCAACTACTCTGAACACCCTTGCCCCATACCATTTACCCTCACATTATAATCTTAAAAAAAATACATAACCATGCTGGTCTGTCACGCTACATAATATTTGAAATGCATTACCATAATATGCATACACAATATACAACATATCAATTATTGATAGCTTTGCTGCATACAAATAAACAGGAAAAAACATGCAGCACAAATGCATGGCAAAAACAAACACACAACGATAATCCTACTTGTACAGAATACTGTATTCCAGTCTATCCAGCTGCCAGCTCACTCGCGTCTAGAAACAAAACGTATAGAGAGATGGAGGGACTGGAGAGAGTAAAGAGATACAGATAGACTGACACACGGACTAAAACAGAGAGAGAGGGAGAGAGAGAGAGAGAGAGAGAGAGAGAGGGATATTTATCGCTCGTTATAAATGGAACTTATACATTGAAAATAGAGAACAATGGACGGAGTGTCTTCTGGGAAAGAAAAAAAAACAGACATAAAATTAAGTAGTTATATAATAATCAAAATGATTATGGTTTTACATTATTAGCCCAGATTACGGTAACAGTTCCATTTTAAGCTGGAAAATCAAATGGATCGTTTGCAACAAAATAATTTAGCCTTCCTATCCCGTTGAGGACGAGTCGCGAGTATATTCGGGCAGTTGTCTATGGGAAATGCGTGCTGTAGCAAAACCAGTCCGTCCTATTATTAAGAGCGGGCTATTTATGATAAAGGTATGAACATTTGAGGGAATAAACCACATCCCAAGTTATTCTTTTGTAATAAAAAAAATGTGTTAAAATGACTTTAAGTGAACATTATTCCCCACGCTCCTTCTTTGAGAGTTTTTTTTTTTTTCATGGTTTCGTATATTCGTATAACATTTCGTACAAAAAATAATAGCAATTTGAAAAATATGAAAGAGTTTGACAGAAAGACTTTAATGAAATGTATGCCATCTCTTTTAAAGCCGGTCTGCACTAACCACTATTTTGATGCCAGAACTTTTTTTTTTTTGTAAAGAGCGCCATCTATCAAAACTTGAGGTGACAGGGTTACATCCACAGAACTCTAGTTATTACCTCCGCCAAGGGAGGAGGTTATGTTTTCGTTTCCGTTGGTTTGTTACTTAGTTAGTTTATCCGTGTGCAAAATAACTCAAAAAGTAGTTAATGGATTGAGATGAAACTTGCAGGAAAATTGAGAATGACACAAATGCCAAACGATTAACGTTTGGTAGTGATCCGAAAATTTTTGGGAATTCATGAAGGATTTTTGACATTTTGGCAGGTAGGGTCAATGAACTTGGGAGATCAGGCTGCGCGTATTTGAGGTTTACATGCGCGCACTAAAGTGCGCGCTCTAGTTTCTGCTGGGGCGAGGCCACAGAACTCTTACACATAGAAGAATCACACCCATTCACAACCCGCTGAGCTCAGTGTCGCCACCGCGCGCCCCGGATGTGACGCCTCAGTGCACATGCCGCCATGTTGCTTAGCGGAACCTTCGCAGCTCCTCGCGAGTACGGTAAATCAACTCACTATCGGACAGTATGACAGCCGCTATAGCCCTTGATATTTACTTGAACTTGTAAATTGTCAAACTGGTACTTCTCAATCCGGCGTTGACCACAGATTCATGTACTCATGTATGTTATTTATTTCACACTCTTCTCTGAAAGTTGTCTGTATTGAAACAGGTGTTTTTTCCCCTTTCGGATAGATCTATTTGACTTTGGAGACGTGATCTGCTTTGGTATAAAATAATCTAAGACGCGCGCCTGTCCTTGTCTGTGTCCTGCCATTTTTTCTGATATCCCTCTCAACCGTATGTCTTGCATTTTTTCCCCTCCAATGATATTGTAAGAAGATGTGTGTTCGTGCTTTTGATTTTTCTCCCATTAAACAGGTCAAATTAAATTTCCAGTCAGTCCAGTTGTAAAAATCAATGATTTGTGGATATGATCATATGATACATCTTCCCCATCTGACATATACCCGTTCAACATATTAGAAATTTAAGAAAATTATATATATATTCCTGCTGTTATCATTATCATTATTAGTGTGTAGTACAATGTAGTTATCACTATTGCACATATTGGTATAGGAAGCAATAGGCCTATAGGCATATATACACTGTATATCTGTATACATGAAATAAAACAGAAATCGAGTTCATGCTAATCACCGACAATTTATTTCACCACACCAATTTTTGAGCGATTTGCAACAACACTTGAGAAAGAGCGAATCGCTCAAATATTTGTGTGCTGTAAATAAATTGTTGGTGATCAACATGAACTTGGTTCCTGTTTTACTTTCGATATCATGATATTGCTGCACCAACATGTAGACTACCCGGTACTCAATCAATATATATATATATATATATATATATATATATATATGTATTCACACACTCACACACACACATTACAAACATGAAATCCTTTCAAGATTGTCTTCCCACAAAAAAACAAGAAGTTAAGTTGGACAGAGTTAATTTTCCTGATTTTATACAATTTATTTGACATTTATCAAGGTCAAAGTTGATTGCTGAGAATCAACCACAGTACAGTGATATACCATTTGCTTGAAGTACACGTACCATTATCATACCTAATACGGCGGCTATAATCACAGGCAGTACATGCGTCAGGAACATATTATGCAAATGATAGGCAAGCCCACCAGTGTCGCAAATTTGTGACAACTATTATAATCACAAAAGCAAATGCATATATACATCTATAATGGACATGCAATAGGGCAACAACATAAAATTCTGAATAATGAACACTGTCTGGCAAGATTATACAAGGCAATACATCAATATAGTGTGCAATTTCACTTGCCCTTGATAGCTTCAAGCGTGATTCAAAAAGAAAATCCTAATGAGTGTAAAAACGCACTATGGCATAGTATGAAAACATATTGTGTTGATCCGCATGCACTATGGCAATATAAATCTACGAATTATGGACACTGAAAAGAACACCAAAGGCATTCCTGGTAACAGTATTAAAGGCAATACATTTGTAAATGTAAGATTTCACTTGTACTTGTTAGCTCAGCATGATTCAAAATTAAATCCTTTAATAGTAAGGAGTTTAACAAAAACTACCCCATACACTGTGTAGTATGAAAACATAATTTGGTAACAACATGTAAGCAAAACAAGTATCACAGATATATACAACAAATGTTGTATATCACGAAAGCAAATGCCTGTATAATCAACTATCATGCAATATAGCAACAACATAAAATCCATAAATAATGAACACTGTCGGGCAAGAATATCAAATGCATTCTTGGCATAACAATATCAACTAAAGGCAATACATGAACATCTGTATAATGCAAGATTTCACACGCATCCGTTTGCTTCAAACGAAATTCAAAGTGAAATCTAAAGAGTGTGAAAACATACTACACTGTATCTCAAAGCATGTACATGTAGGCAAAACAAGTGTCACAAATATGACAACTACATGTCTTGTATATCATAAAAGCAAATGCATGTACAATCACTTAGCATACAATATGGCAGCAAAATAAGACATTGGAACTTCAGTCTACCCTACATACTACTACTACTACTACTACTACTCTACTTTAATACTAGAGTACACAGTCAGTCTAGACAATCTAGTATCTAAACGACTGTAGAGTGTTGTCACTGACACTGCCCCACCACTGGTACTGTGACTCTAGCTAGACAAGAATAAATCTACGTGTAAAGTTTACACCCAAGCTCAAATTTACATAAATAGATAGTACTTTTTTCATGTACAAAGCTGCTTGCCCCAACACACAACGTACAGAGTGTATAGCCCCAGGGCCTAAATCAGGCCTACTTGATCTTTTTTATTTTGCATATTTTGGTAGTTGGTGTAAACAGATATGTCGACGGCAAACACAAAATCCAGTGTCTGGGACTACCTTTGCTACTGCGCTCACAAGAAAGCCAACATACGACCGATCCGCCTAATTGTAACGTTACTTGGGGAATTAATAACTTGTTATTCTCATCATGGCTTGGTGTTAAACTTACCTGTTTCCAAATCCTTTTGTCAAGTGATTTGTGCAGTTTACAGCCGCATAATACGGCATTTTAATGCCTCGCTCAGGGTCTCGGAACGTCAGAAAAACACGGTACAACATGCAGTTACTGTATGTGGATGGCGTCTGCTGGGATTTGCACGCAAAAAAGTTCCGTTAAGCAAAATGGCGGATGTCACGTGACAATGAGTCGAGCGACGGCGACAAAACGGGTGGCGAGTGATTCTTCTATGTGTAAGAGTTCTGTGGGCGAGGCCCGCCGTGCAGCTGAGTGTTCATGACGCAACAAAGGCTTCTATATTGGGAAATCTAGCAACTTTCAGTACACAATGCTAATTACGTATGGGTGGGAAATCATTGATACCTCTACGGGAGAACAAGATCAGTGGTGACAATGATTTGCATGCTTGGCGGAGGTCTGCGCTCTCAGAGTGCTTTTCTAGTTCTATACTGTAGCTGATCGCTGACTGTCGGTCAGCGCACGATCTCACAGCAGCTGTGCGCAGAGCCGAGAGAAGACACACAAGCAGTGCATATGGTGGGGTACCGAGATCCCAGCCCGGCCCGCCCGGCGCGGGCTCGATCTTTCTGCCGATCGCGAGGGAACGGGTTATACTTGTCGCGAGAGAGATCCACGACAATCCACTCACTCAGCCTAATGGCCTTCTCGCTGTACACCAGCTATACACCACCACCACAGACAAAAATTATCCTTATGATGGCGCTAGACACGTTTCTTTCCAGTGCAGAACCACTTTAATGCTCTGTCACCACTTTTTATTGCAAAATGTTCAGTTTACCCTGTCCAACTTGCCGCATTTATTTCTCTTGTACATTTTTAACGTAAATACATTAGAGCAGACTCAGCAGTGTGCAATTGCTGTCAAAAACGCATATATACTTGCAATTTCTGTAACAGTAGACTGTAACAGTAGACTGTGCGAGCATTTGCTATTTGGTTGCCGTGACGAATTTATAATTTCAGAATGACATGATGATAACGTTAGTAATATCGTTATCTGTGTATTAAATAATGATGTAACAAACGTTAGTCTCTGTGAAATCATTGGCTTTAACAAAGATTGTGGCCACTGCACGATTTGTGATTTGAAACAATGACTACCTTACGCGTACGATGCCTTGTTTAAAAATATCATGCTAATCAAACTGAAGCATAATAATGTTATTATGTTTTAGCGGTTCTAAAATTTCATATATAGATTCAAGAAATAAAGTGCCGTCTTTATATGCTTGCCTGGCATCATTATGCCATTAGCCCGTACGCCATAATTTCTCGTTTATGTCATTCTGATATACTGTTCCATTGGTTGCATGATCCTGTCAAATATTTTTAAGCAACTTATTATTATGATTTGTTGTATTGCGAAATAAATGTGTAACTATATGTTAATAAAACAAAAAACAAGAGACTACATTGTTTTATTTCAAATATACTGTTGCCGTGTTAAAGATACCGAAAACTGTGAAAAAAACTCTGTTTCATGTACAAAATATAGCTGTGAAGACTCTACTTTTTAAAGCTTGATAATGAATACATGGTGACTTGAATAAAAAACAAGAAATTTTCAAAAGAATTATTTTTTATGTTGTTATTGAAAAAAAACAACATAATATCAAATCATGAACAAAACATTTCATGTATTTTCATTTTAGTAATATCAGACAAGACATTATACATTAAAGTGAGGCAGTCCTCACGAATGATTAAAAAAAAAAAATGTTGTTGGTACCTCAAATGAAGTACCTTCACCAAAAACAAACTTTCAAATCACCAGATAAGCTCGTATTTTTTTTCTTGTTGAAAAAGTGTGAATCTGCATGGTGAATATGCCAATGAGCAAGTCTTGGCGGAGAGTCCAACGTCACCGAGGCACAACTCTTCCCAGTCGTGTTCTGGTCGTTAAGCTGCGTATACATAGAAGTATTCGTATTCGATATTCGGTATTCGCTATTCGCTATTCGCTATTCGAGCACCGAATACGCCATCACCCGCAACGTCAACTCACCATCCCATGTAGTGAGGATTTCTTCCTCCTACATCGCAGCAAATCTTATTAACAATTTCTAAACTGCATCAGAATGTCAGTCTACATGCTTATTTTTGCTAAAGGGCAAATCCAGACCAAAATTGTCATTATTTCATAAACGAGAGACGGTATACGCTGCAAGAAAATCGAACAAGCTCGATTCCCACTTTGCCATACTTTTCGCAGCTATTCGGTACTTTCGAATAGTGCCCTCTTATGTGAACCGGTGTGAGGAAATCCTATCGTTCGATTCAAGCTATTCGCGTGCCCTCGAAAAACGAGCCCGAATACCCGAATAGTATACTTCTATGTGAACGCAGCCTTAGGCGTACGCTAATTGTTATGGTAATCTTCGGTCTGAACGCCAAACTCGACGGAGTACGGTATACACAAAGAGATTTTCCCCAGTAAAGCCGTGGTCACAACTCGCCGTACTTGAAAGTACGTGCTGTCTACTTGCAAGAACGTGGGCAAAATTTGGGGATCCGTACGTAGTAAGTGCCGCCTCAGTACGGATTTTGGAGCACGCAGACACGCCGTAGCGCTTTTAGGACACGAGAAGCTTTCGCTGCGTTCGGGCTACGGATTCGCCCTAAGTGCGGGCAACGTACGTGCCCTCTACAGCGAACGTGCGTACAACGCACTGACTCCGTGCGTCTTTTAAAATTTTCCCACCGTCACTTGCTCGACGGACGGCGCACGTAGCACGTACGTGTTGAGCACGTAATAAGTGCGCAGCCCGTGCTTATTCGACACTTCCCTGAGTTCAACTGTTCAATAGAGCACGCAGACCGTACCGAACTTGCCGAATAAGCACCTGCTCCGCACTTAAAACGCAAGTTGTGCGCAGTGATTTCTGCAATGTACACGAGCCGAGCCGACGGAAGAGTATCATCATTTCGTCTCCAAGATGTCCTGATGTTGGCAGTTATATGTTCATAGTGTTCTATTTCACCTACCGGTCAGAAATGCCCTGTAAGGGTTATGGGATCGAAAAAATCGCATACACAGAAAAAATGATTGTTATACCAATACAAAGGGCACATAAGACACCGTCAAAAACTGCTTGAAGAAGCAAAGCATATAGAAATCTTGAGCTCTAAGTGGTCAGTATACATGAAGTGACCAGGTTTTTGGAGTTTTGAAAAATTGTTACATTTAAGAGCTGCACAAGCGTGGTTAAAAGGGATTGACCACCATTGTGTATGCAGAACAGTGATAAAGTCAGTACCATTCTCTGAAATTGAGAATGTGTATATTTTGAAATTAAGCAAGGAAGAAATTTCTGTGACAGTATTACCTTATATAGGGCCTTAAATGCAAATGTGACACCTTCAGACTCAGATAAAACTGCAAAACCATAGGTCTACATTCATTGTTCTAGTAATATGCTGATAAATCTATGCTGATAAATCTATGCTGATAAATCTAGGTCAAAAATGACTCCATGGTTGAAATGCCACCACCTCTGAAACTGGGTATAAAGGTGGTAGACTTCATAACAGCGAATCATATGCATCTCACCTCCAGTGACAATGTGTTAGGATGTTTCAACCAAAATAATGTTATACAATGTCATTGTATACCTGATATTGACAGTAGCCTATTAGCCTACATCAGGTAATACAATGCCATTTTATACGTGATGTAACCTATGACCTATACCTGATAATTGTAGCCTATTAACCCTTTCTCTTTCAGTGAGTCAAATATGCACACATTTCACATATTTCATTTAGTTCATTTATTTCAATCTCATTTTCTTTCAACAAAATATAAAAACCTATAGACATGAAATGAATATGACACACAGAAGGTTAAACTACCATTTACACGTATGGAGAAGACGTATGATTATACATGTGAAGAACCTCGGAAGATGGTCCTATAATTAGGCCTACCCCTAGCATCTGACGGGAAAAAAAAAAAAAAAACACATCGCACTTGCACGCACTTACAACATGCGACAGAGTAGGGATACCGTACGTGAGCAGCACGTGTAATTACAGCCTCCGCAAGAGAACGTGGCAATCGCACGCAGATTGTAAGTTGTAAGCACGTACAACTCACTTACCACGTGCACAACGTACGATGCACGTAACCCCTCATGGCCAGGCGTGGCGTGCGGACCGCGTACTTACACCCTGCGCAACCGTGCGAGAGTCGTGCGTTGACGTACTTCCTCCCTGCGCTAGTCACTTCCTCCCCACGTTTTTAGAAAAAACGTGAATGCCGTGGCCTCCGCCAAGAACGTACGGACGAAAAGCACGCACGGCGAGTTGTGACCAGGGCTTCACTGGTGGGGAGGAGAAAAGTATCTTTATTTGTACATAAGTATGGTAAGAATTCGCACGCGAGAGTGGTTTGTACGCAAAGTAGTATGCAACACGGACAGAAGCTAAAAAAGGACAGTGCCTATTTGATGTCAAGTACATGGTATATTTGATTTTAAAGATATATATAGATGTATGTTTACAATATTAACCCATTCCTTCCGCAATTCTCTGAGTGCCTTTAATGCCCCCAAACGAGATTCTTTTCGCCCGTCGACAGAGAGGCACACAGGTTGGTAATCCAGCTGTGTGAAGGCAGTCAAGCGGTTTATTGTGTCCCCCTTTCTACCGTCAACTACATGTGCCCGTGAACAGTGGAAATATCGATCGGGTGCGAGGTTAGTCTAGCGGGCGACGTATTTTTAGCCTAAATCAGTGATTGGCAGTCAATAGAGGGTGCGACGATGTGGAAGTCAAGTTGGCTAAAAATCCGTCTAGCAAGAAACCTCCGAATAGAGGCGTGGAACCGGGTGTGGCAAGACAGTTGTCAGTCGTCAACTCTCGAAGTTTTATTGGCTGAGCATCGGATGTCAATCAAAACACGTCGCAGGGCCCGAAGAAATGCTAGTCTACTCTCCTATGTATACTACATATAATCTTTCAATAAAAATACAGTTTGCCTGTCTCTTTCAGCTTAATAGGCTTCCTACTACAGTATTTTTTCACTCTTCTCCATTGTTTTTGAGGTGTATTACATCTTATTTTACTTCAAATAGAAAATAATGATGGTAATCAGCGCAACTGACTTCAGTTGTAAATCTATGAGGGTTTTGCACGTGGAATCTACACCCAAATTACTGCCAAATGTAAACTTTTAATCATTGGAGTAAAGTCTATTTGATATTTACTTTAATTGTACGTTTCGGAAATAAATCTGATATCGCCAGTCCCCTTTATTATTTTTAACCTTGAGTTACCATATATTTTTGTATTAAGCTTTGTATGATATTTGCTTAACATCAATAAAGCTGCCGTCAAGACATCAATCTCTATATCGGAGCACCATAGACTTTATACAGACATTTTCTGTCGTGTTCACGCGTGATCACACTGTCAAGGAAGAACACGTCCGCGGTACATGGGCGTCCAAGGGGAAAACAAAGAGGAGCTTCGACACACACAAAAAAAAAGTCCTGAAAAGCCAAAGGCACAGGTGAAATATGATGCATTCTTTGCAATCATGAAATTACGAGATGCCATCTATGTGGTCCTGGCAACAAGTAAGGAGAAACAGATTCAATCTGATTCACATTTCTTTACAAATGCAAATGAGGACATCTTTCTGACCATTCCCACTGCATGCCAAAGCAGAAAATTAAGCTAACCAATGTGGCTGATGCATACACACACACGCTAAGGAAGAAGAAAAAAAAGCACGACCTACTTACGAAACTGAAGCATAACACGCTTAAGATATGTGACCATGTAGTCCAGGCTAGGCTCCATAGAAAGTGCACCTAACCTTGTTTTTCGATATATACAATGTTTTTTGATGGTTTCTTGTCAATTCGAGGGTGCTGATTCCAAATCCGATTGATGCCACTCGCGTAACCTTGAGCATTTTCGGCAAAATGCAAAAATCCAAAATGGCCGCCAGATATGCTAATTTGGCCATGATAATCCCATTTATGTCAATTTTATGACCGATTATTCCATCAAACTTTTCAAAATTTTTGTTCCTTGAGTAATTCTATTTGCACATGCAAGAAAATTTTCATTTAATGTAGGTACATTTAGTACTTTAAGCTTATTTTCAATTCAAAATGGCCGCCATTCCTATACTCATGTACTTTATGAATGGCAAAAAAATATGCATAGAAATAGAAGACGAATTTGCTGTTTTTCCGGTCACATACCTACGCTGTTAACAAGTTTTGCATGTGTAATGCAAATCTGATGAGTGCAACTTGCAACACAAGCAAGCAAACAAACAAACAAACAGAAAATATATTCTTTGTAATCTTATATGTTCTTCTTAATACAAAAATTCAAAATAAATGCCACTCATATACCCCTGTACAATATGAACGATAAAATGTGCACGGAAATAAACGAATTTTCTCTTTTTTTCTGTCATGCAGCAACACTGTTTATCAATTTGGGTGCTGATTAGAAATCAGAAAAAAAAAATCAGAAGGTTGTTTAGGGCTGTTTTATTTGTGATGCAATCATCCAAATCTGGTTCCTCAATCTGGATTTTTCACAAGGAATTTGGGAAAAAGCCCAACAAAACTTGAATTGATGATAACATCACGATCGTTTATCAGGAATTATTAGACATGAACATTTGATACTTACTTGCCTTGAGATGTTCAACATCATAAAATTTACTCTGATTTACTGAAGCTTAATCTCAGATGATAACACAAATGAAATTTCCAAATAACTGTCTAAAATATCGAACTACCTAAAATAACTCTAATCTAAAAGTAATATTATGCAAACTGTTCAATCCCCTCTTCCGAGAAAGAACATGAGGCAGGGGAAAGTTGAAAAAAGGGACCACCCCACTTCCTTCCCTCATATCTCTGATATTTAAAAAAAAGTTTTTCATGTTCACCCAGAGTATATGATTTGCTTGAAAATACAAATGACAAATGACCTTCTGTCTGATCTGTATAAAGTAGATCAGATTTACCACTGGTTCTGTGATGGCGTGATTTTTCACCTATTTGCTCAAGGTTAGTTAAAATGTAACAGCATGAACTTGTGTACTTGCCACTGTAAAATTGGTTACAGCTCGTTATTCCCAAGGTTCGTTATTCCGAAGGCTCTTTAGTCCGAAGATTCGTTAGTCCGAAGGTTCATTTTTCCGAATTTCATTTTCGGATTAATGAATCTTCGGAATGACGAACCTTCGGAATAACGCCACAAATGTTCGGATTAACGAACCCTTTTTCATTTTCGGATTAACGAACCTCTAGGTATAGGGAATTTGTGTTTTTCAGATTGACGACCCTTCGGATTAACGAACCCTTTTTCATTTTACGATTAACGAACCTCTAGGTATAGGGAATTTGTGTGTTTCAGACTGACGACCCTTCGGAATAACGAACCCTCGAAATAGCGAACCTTCGGAATAACGAACAGCACCCGTACAATTGACACATTTTTGTGTCTTGAGATAAGTACGCTGCTCTTACCTTTCCTTCAGTGATGAATTGTGGAATTATTGAATATTTACCAATGTTAGTACAATGCAGGTGATTCATGATGAATATAATGGGATGAGTCGATATTAGTCAAGGGGCTTGTTTTACACCTGTTTGCCCCCACCTCTGCTGCTGCCCAGCCCTGCCCGACCGCGACCCCTGCAATTCTGCAATTGCCTTACAAGGTACTTAGGGGTCACGCGGTGATGTTGCCATAGAAAGAAGGTGAAGACATGGGGACTTGCTTGAGCACTCCTTTACAGAATATCCAAAGCCCAACCTTACCAGCAACCATCCACAGAGCTATCTGACAATAGACATGCTGACATTGTAGCCATGATAGGTGAAAGGCTTCACTGTTCTCGCGATAGATGGATTTTACCACCAGTTTTCTCGGAGTGAATGTCTTTGCGTATGATGTCTAGGGAGGATCTAAGATTTCTAAAGTGCTGCCTCATTCTGAAAGCAGTGCTATAACAACTTCATACTGCTTGTCCGTAAATTTCAGCACTTGCAGCTTCAGGATGTCGCAGACCAACTGACTTGGGACTCTGAATGATGGCCTCCTCCAGGGTGGCTATAAACTAACTCCACTCCTTTTAACATGGTGACATGATAATCACTTCATGAAGGAAGTTTGCTCGTGCAGATGATCTTACCCTTACGTCTCATAGAAGGTCCTTGGATGACATTAGCCGAGTACTGACCCATCTCAAGACAATAGAGAAGTAATTCTCCTTCTGGAGACTTTGCCTCAACCTTACAAGAATACCATTAGGCCCATGCCTTCCATCTTAGCAACCATCTTGCCAACGCTATATGTTCAAGGTAGCCTTCTGTGGCAGGCATAGGCTAAGGAAGTCTACCCTCCTTAACTGGTGCTCAATCACTCTCCCTCCTTACGCTGGAAGGAAAGGATGGCAAGTGTCCCCAGTGCCGTCTACGCATACCCTGATCTTGGCTTCCAATCATGATAACCTGATAACCTGACCTGGGGGTATTTGTTCTCAGCCAATCAGATGCAATGGTTTTTAGGCTTATAACAGTTTGTCCAATATATATATATATATATATATATATATGACAAAACGCTTCATGAAATGCCTCCCCCCCCCCCCCCCGAGGAACCTGCCATCAATGTGTCTGAAATCCCACAAGCCAATCTAAATCTCCCTCCCCCTCTCCCCATCACTGACAGCTTTGACCCCACAACCGGATGGTGCAGATGCTGGTCTGAGGCCATGGACCATCCAAGTTACCTACAATACTGTCTCTGGCATGGCAATAAAGCCAGACGGCTTCAACGGGCCTTCATCCTGGTCCTATGGCAAATAATCACCCTCTGACCCTTGAGGAAGTCATGGAAGTGCTGAACATCATCAGAGGTGGTTGCAACTAAGGCAATTGCAGGATTGATATGCATCTTCAGCCCTAGAATCCTGCAAATTTGGGGCTGATGTCGCCTGCTGCCAAACATCAAATTAAAGAGATCTTTGAAGACAATAAAAAAGAACAGTTTTGGTTTTAAGACGAGAATGAATGACCTCACGATGTCAAAGTATATAATTTATTATAATAAACACATGGGAAGTGTGACAGAACTGAAAGAGGTACTTCACATTGGTCCTTGGTTTTGGATAGTTTGAAAGGTATTGCGTTTGGACAGTTTTGTTTATACCCTCACCAGTGTTTGTTGTTGTTTTAATTCAAGAAGAAAATCAAGTTTGCTCGATAACATCAAGGCGGTAGTCTTAGATTATATCATATAAAAGTGATGGAAGTTATGATCCATTTCAAACTCACCACAGGACCCCCCCCCCATTCCTTGCACCTTTTCTGTACCCTATTGATAATGGTTTCAGTGAAATACATGTTAGAAGCCTTGCTTTCTAGCTTCCCCTCCATTTTCAACATTATTTGACAAATACCATGTATCTAGGTTGTTAATATTGTGTGAGTATTACATTTTTATATGCAACCTGCATGCAGAACAGGATGGTATATTGATTTTTTTTTTTGCGTGATGTGTAGTGCACTTATATTCTTGGATGAAACAAAAAAAGATAAGAAATTGTGTTAAACATCGTAAGGGTTACCATTCATAATTCCTAGTAACAATCCTAATTTATGTGGTAAATAAGGACTTTTGCATCACTAAAGAATAACTTTTTGTTAAGAACATCCTTCAGATATATGATCAGCACTAGATCTTAATTAACAATGTAGCTGGATGTCAGAAAAAAAGAAACACCCAGCAAATTGGCTTTCTATTTCCACATATATTTTTGCCATTCATATCGTACAGAATAAGAGTGACGACCATTTTGAAGAATAAAAATACATGTAGGCCCTATATATTGTAAGTGGCACCCAATATATTTGCGTTGCACACGCAACACTTTATAACAGCGTAGGTACGGGACTGGAAATACAGTAAATTTGTTCTATACTTCCATGCATTTTTTTACCATTCATATTGTACATGAGCATAGGAATGGCGGCCATTTTGAATTGAAAATGAGCTTTAAGTACCAAATAAACCTATATGAAATGAAAATTCTCTTGCAAATACAGATGTAGTAACTCTAGGAAAGGAAATGTACAAAGTTTGGCGGAATAATTGGTAATAGAATGCGCCTTATTCTGATTATCACGGCCAAATTAGCATATTTGGCGGCCATTTTGGATTTTTGCATTTTGCCGAAAATGCTCAAGGTTACGCGAGTGGCATCAATCGGATTTGGAATCAGCATCCTCGAATTGACAAGAAACCATCAAAAAACATTGTATATATCAAAAAACAAGGTTAGGTGCCTTCTAGCCTGGACTAATGGCCAAAGCGCCGGAAAAGACAAGTGATGGTCATTTAAAGCGTTTTGCACCATCTTCCCCAGGAGCATTGCGTTTGGAGGTAAGCCATGGTTGTTAAATTAGATATTTATTTTATTAAGATCTATTCCTATGACATCAAAGTCTACCCATCTTCGTGACAAGATTTCATTGATGACTAGATCTATTTACTTCATAACCTTTCAAGGATTCATTATTTCGGAGGATCGTTAAGCTGGAAATGAAATCAGGTTTGCTATTGCGGGAATAAACTTCTTTTAGTGAAAAAATAAGTTCGTATGTGGTAACACCAAAGGTGAAAAAGGTGTGGTATTACGCAGTGAAAATCGAATGAAAGCACGCATAATTATGTAAACGCAGACACACACACACACATACACAGATATGTATACACGGATATCATTCCAAATCCCAGCCTATCTGCCCCTGTGCACTCTCAAGCACTCGCACGCACATTCACCACCATCACACATCAGAGTTTATTTTCCCCTGCTATCTTCGCAGCAGAATTTGTATTGTTTACCAATTTACCTATACCTACCTTTTCCTCGGGCCGGCCATCTTTTCAAGCAATGCTTACAATGGCGGCCCTCTGCATTATCATTTCCTAAATATTATATTGTTATTGTAATCCCAGCTGTATAGACATGCATACTGTAATATCAGTAATTTCCTTTTATATCGTTGTTTATGCAAGTCAAACGACTCTGTTTCAAATATACTTTGTATATTTCCCATGTTCACGATTATTCAGTTTATGTATATTGATTTGCAGAAAATAAAGTATCTATCAAACAAAACAAACAAACAGACAGGCACACGCACGCACATACACACAAAGATAAGTATAAACATATATTAGATCTATGTACAGCAAACATATTCTTTCCTAGAGTCATTCGTAGTGCAAATGTAAAGAGATATAGAACAAAAAACAAAGGGTCTTTTCAAAGGACACGGGATGTGTGCACTGGATAGCACACGTAGTTTTGATGAGTTCTGACTACCCCCCCCTCCCCCTCCCCCTCCCCCCCCCCCCCCCACACACACAAACACACACATGCCATTACCGGGACGTGCACAAACCAAATCTTTTATTTTGTTTCTCGTTTTCTTCTGGAACATGTCATTAGGCGTTTTCACATCAGCCCGATGTTTCGAAATAGCGCGCTATTTTCTGACTTGGGAAGTAAAAAAATATCTCGAGCTTGGATTTTTATCGGGCTGATGTGAAAACGCCTCATGACTATCTACTCTTCATGAATGATTGTAGTCCATGTTGGTACTTTTTCTTACAAAGCCTCTGCCTAAAAAGCGTTCTGATGGATCCGAGGACATCACGAAAAATCGCCAAGAATATGTTTCAGATAGCCATCTTCCTGTTGGACCTAAATCAACACCTTTTCCTACTGTCACAGTGAGTACTGTCACAATCCTTTCTAACACTGATTCATAAAAAGGGATAATTACACTTGCTTTCAATGATTTTATCTAAAATATGATAATGCACGACAATTTTATCTGGCAATATTGCTAGTGACATTATTCATTTGACATCTTAGTTTCATTTTGTTTTGTTTTGTTTTTCTTTTCTTTTAAGAAGAGAGAATGTAAAACTTACAGAGTCCTGCTATTTGAGCCCCTAGAGTCGCTTTTTTTTTTTTTAGATAATATAGTTCAATCTACTTTGGCCACTCGTCAACAATGTTAATGCACAACGTCGATCTGCGAGTTGCACTCAAAATAGGGGTATCTATACCATGTGATGTGATGACTATAAGGATAACTTAAAATGCTTTTTGACTATAAAAAGACTAGTGTATTTGTTTAAATAGCAAGAAACATATAGATTAATATATATATATATATATATATATATACATATACATATACATAATAATCCTTGAATTGTTTTCTTGATTCATCTTTTACTGACTTAGAGAAGTAATGATGCAGATGGAAACATAATGATATCCAAAGGCAGGACAAGTTTATCTTCTCCGTCAATAGCGCCTTCTTTGGAAGGCGGCTGGCCACTGATCGAGGTAAGTAATTTGTAACAATTTGCATGTTCTATGTGCAGTCAGGTGATCATTCGAAGGGAGCCACTCTGGAAGTGCCTACATTAATTGCCCATGTACTTATGTACTTATGTACTTATATAGCAAGGCCGTTACAGGCGTTCCTGGAGCTCATGTGTCCCAAAAGTCTTTCTGTCCATATCAAGACACTTTATTTTTTTTTCAATCGCCATATAAATGATATAAAAGACACTCCTCTGAAATATCTATACAGTCAAAAGGGTTCAAAGTAACCCCCATTCCCAAGGCAATGAAAAACATGCATTATAATATACCAAAGCGAATACACATGTTCCGCGAGTCACATGCCTCTGAAAGGTTATTCCAGGTCGTCTAGCACATAGCGCTTGTATTTTCATAAAATGTAATGCAATGCAATCAATATAGGAAACATTGCTACACAAAAGGGTGGACATTCAAAGGCAAGCCTTTGGGAAGTGCCCATAGTTATCCCTACCCTCAAAAACAAGTATAGTATCAAAGCAAAGTCGGTCGTGTCAGTTGTACATGCCTGTAATAAGTCGATCTGCCGTGTGGCAAAGACATTTTGATTTTTTTTTTTCAGTTATAGAAACACTGCTTTATAATAAATATAATTTACTTAGTCAGAATGGTGCACATTTAAAGATGTAGTGGCTGCCATTAGTAGCTGAAAGAAAAGTGCTTCAAAATACTTCTGGTATATAGGTGAGTTTAAGGCTAGACACAAGCAATATAAAAATTGGAGTCAGTCAAACCAATATGAAATATTGTTAAATATCTAAACTGTGAATAATTGATTTAATAAAAATGTTTCTAGACTAGATCGTCTATGACAGTTATGGTTTGATTGGGAAAATGATATCTCCTTATGTTTTTACTAAAATTTCACATGGTTGGATATTTTGTAATACAAATGACCTACACATATGCTTCAAATGTGATATATCGAACACGATTAAATCACCGCTCTCAAAGGTAAATATTAAAGCCAACCGGGTGTGTTCAAAACCACCCCACCCCAATGACAATGTAGAAAGCATGCAATAACGTAAATATTACGTTCAAATCTTTCGTGAATTCCAAAAGTCGTTCTGGTTGTTTAGCAAGGACACATCTGTTTTCACGAATTGTTGTCGAGGGTGGACATTCAAAGGCAAGCCTTTGGGAAGTGCCCAAAGTTTCCCCTACCCTCAAAAACGTTCATTGTAACTAGTCGTGTTAGTAAAGTTGTACATGTCTGTAGAAAGTCGTTCTGCCCTGTGGCAAAGACAATTTAATCTCATATTTTTCAATGATTTGAAAAGACATTGCTCGACAATAAGAATATATAGTCAAAAGGGTGCACAGTTAAAGGCAACCGAGTGGGTAATATAAAAAAAAAAATCACCCAACTCCATTGCAATGTAGAAAACATGCAATAACGCGAAAAAGTGTTCCCATTTTTCATGCCTTCAAAATGTCGTTCTTGTTATACAGAATGGAATCAAATACTCAAACCTCAACAGGAAAAAACAAATGTTTTTACCTTTGTGCTTAAAAGCTGTTAGCACCATATGACATTATAGTGAGTGGAGTGAATACAAAGCAAATACGTTTGTTTGTCATGTTTTCAACATTCTTTTTCCCCTCTAAAGATCTCTGTTCGAGGTGAGAAAACTGTCAACACGAAAACAGTTTCTCCAGAATGGAAATTTGCAGTGGAAGCGATTCACAGAGGCGACAGCAACGCTGTGATTCAGCATGTGCATAACATGCCCAACATAAAGCCACTCTTACAGCAGTTGGTTTTGGAGGAAATAAAGAGAGAGACAGACCATCTTTGCAAGCCATCAGCTAATTCACTCTTCAGAGACTCTTCTTTGGAAGGACTACAGAAACTTAGTGTACATGATCAATACAAAGAACTCCAAGAGAAAGCGCCTGTCTTTCTATCCATGATAGAAGCTGCATCACTTAGCGAGACATTGGGACAGTTAAAGACAAAAACAAAGGAGATCACAATGCCCAAACTAATGACTGCTGCGAGTGTTCTGCTGCATTGCAAAAGTCAAAAAGTGAACAATCACCAATGCATCAATTCCCTTACTCTAAAAAGTGCGGGTGTGAAAACTGAGGCACTGACAAGCCTAAATGCCACCGGAATCACAGTGTCTAATGCAACAACTATCGAGAAACAGCTCGAACTGTGTGAGGGGTTTGATGAGAAGGTAAAGAGATGGGCAGAACAAGTGCACAAAAACAATAGTATCGAGAGACAGCTAATCCACGAGGGAGACAGGGAAAGATTGGTGTTTCATAATACTATAAGGGATGACTGTGGCTTCCAACTCGTGATGGACAATGTTGATATTTTGATTCACGCCCGTCACCCCACTAAAGCCAACTATGGGAAGGTGTATCACATGGCTCACATGATGGCTGTAAAGCACAGAGTCACAGCACATGACAAGAGCAGCCAACTCACTATGCCATCTGCCATCGATCCTCAACTGTTCTTACCCAATGTCAGCGATAACAAAATCCTCAGACACGAATGGGCAATCCTATGTAAGCGGGTGATCGCTGAGCATTTTCCTGTTCTGAAGAGAGAATTGCAAGATTTACCCGACCAAATCATCCATGATCACATGAGAGAGGCGAAAAAGAAGTCGGAAGTGGTAAGTTTAAATGGGCGGCTCATGCAGCCCAAACGTTTAGCATTTGACGTCTAGAACTTCTATAACAATATAATGTAATAAATAGTATCAATTTTTAAAATTTACTAGAGTATACTACACAACAAAGCGAAACGTGTTTGATCTTTGACAGCAATCGGTTCAAAAGAACCGCCATGCATTCTAACTATCTCTTATACAAATATCATTGAAGAAATTAGAGAAATCCACGCCTTAACACACGGTATGGTGGAATTGATATTCTGTTCGTCGAAAATGTAATATCTATGGCACAGCTGTGATCAATATTCATTCAAATGTTGACCGAAAATCAAAGAAGCAAACGTCATGACCTATATTGAAAACGTGGCTGAAAGTTATCAAAATGAGTGTGACTTCAATGTGAAGCTATAATGATCATCATTAGTACAGTGTCACATTTGTTACAAGTGTAACATGCAGATGATTATTCATGGATGATAATGTATTATGGCTATTTTGCACTCTTCCAGGTTAATTTAGGTGTTCTGATGGAGGACGAGAACTCATCGGATGGGATACTCCGCATCATGCATCATATGCATAAATACGTGCCAGGTCATGGAACAGAGAATCCTACCGCCACACTGTCATCAGATGATCTCCTTACTTGACGTGAGCGTGAGAGCAATTGTCGGGAGGAGCAAAGAAATTCATCAACCCCCAGCAATCGGCTCGAAGGACTGATGCCGGTGATAGCCGACTTTCATGCCCTTGCTAATTATTACCAGGCAAGTATGCAGGTTACCTTGATGTTTGGCTAATGTTCGATACTCTTAAGTTTCCTTGATCCGAAATTTAAATAGTGTTCGTTAATCCCAATTGTAGATAAAAAGTGTACAACCAAAACTTCGAAATTACGTATGTACCGTGTAATACTTGTACAAGGCCTAAGTCACGTCGGTCAAGTTCAAGAAGTAGCCATGTCCTGTACAAAGGTTAAATAGGTCAACAAAGTTGCATTAAATAAGTGTGTCACTTTTATAGTCGTGACAAACTTTCCTTAGCTTTTTGCAGCAGCCAAACATGCATCACAGGTACAGTGTATTATGCCAAAAACTCTGGTCAAGTTTAAAAAAAGATCAATGAGACAAAGATGTGTTACAAGGGAAACTGCATGCGATGTGTTATCTACGTCCACAGGGCGATGCGCGACAGGCGAAGTCACGCGTTTGTAAGTCATATGCCTATATGTAGTATTGCAATGACCTAAACTGTGTGAATAGCCTTTTTAAGCCTCAAGAGGAGAAAAAACACGACATAAGTCTGAAACATACAGATGTATACTAATGATATTCTTAGTACATAGCTCTATGGTCTCAAATGAGTGCATGTGTGTGAGTCTGCCCGCGCGTGCGCGTGTGTGCATGGTATGTTCCTCCATGTGTTTTAGTGTTTCTCTGGACTATGTATAGCCAGTGCTACACTTCACGGGCTTCATATTGATAACATGTAATTCAACCATGTATGATGAGAAAAATGTGCCTCTGCAAGATGACATAGTCTGGTCCTGTCATAAAAGGTAATGGTGACAAGTGATAACACAATAATGCAAACCATGAGAACGGTGTGCACATCAACGTAATGGCCTATAAATAACCAACTGTAAAAATCAATAGAAAGGAGACACGTGAGATTGAAATAGGCCTTGCAGAAATGTGCATGACATATAAAGCCAGAATATGCAAAGCAGCCCACGTCAAGATCACGATATATCATATGTTTGCCGTATTTCGGCTAACTACGCTGAGGATTTCTTGTCAAAACTGGTCTAATTCTATACATACACACTCATACTGATTTTCCTTCCTGTCTCGAAAGTTTTCCACTTTATCCACTTTGTGTATCCACGCGTAATTGTCACGAGTACATAAAATAAATGAATATGCTCAAATAAAGAAATCATGATAGCGAGGAAAAAAAAAAACAATCGCTGTTCTCGCTGTGTCATTTGAAGTTTTGTCTTTTTGATGGACTTGAATTAATCCATACCATTTTCAATGTTGCAACTCAAGAATACGAATACAATCTTTCATTTGCAAGTTTTTTCATACTAGTACCATTATTTTTAGTGACACAGCTGTATACTAAATGTCATTTGATAATGTTATTGTCTTTCTGTTCTCATATACCAGGGCATTATGCTTGAGATTCACTAGCTGTGACTCCCGGTTTGATATCAATGTTAACGTTTGCTTTCCATTTGCAGGTTGTTTGGAAGCATCTGTACGATTTGGCTTCTGGCGCTGACAAAGGCACTCTTTTTGCTTCTAGGAACTATTTGGAGGCTCGAAATGTCACGGCGGACCCATTGAAGAATATCAACGCTGCGGAGCACCTCTTGACACAGTTCACCATTTCACTGATCCTGTCGGCAGCACTTCTATTCTTTGGGCTGGAGAATTTTGAGTCTGAACCAACCAGAAATAAGTTCCAGCTAGAACTACATGGGGATTACAGTAATTATGCCAATGCCATCATGCACCAGTTTGTCAATGAGATGGCTATCCCATCAAATGATGAACTCTCCTTAGAGAATGCGGACTTTACATGTCAGGTGTGCCAGAAGACATACGCATCTCGGAAAAACCTACTTTCGCACCAGAAAGTGAAACAGCATGTCAAGAGAAAAGACGATGATGAAAGAAAGAGTGTTGTGGATGCAGTGCAAAACTACTCTAGGTGTGCACTGGGAATGGGGCTGCTCGCGATGAATTTTACCGATGCACGCAGACATGGGGATGGAGAAAGAATTGTCAGGCTATATAAATTCATGTTATTACATTGCAAAGCTGCAAAAAAAACCGAAATACAGCTTCCACATTCTCAGGATGCTCTGCCAAATCAAAGTATTTCTATCACCGAGGCTAGCCTACGAATTGACGTGGAATAGGTTCGTAAACTCGACTGGGAAGCCAGATGGTAACATTGAGATAGATCGCGCGATGGAACACCAGAATAGGATTTTGAAAGACAACTGTCGCAGCTTAAGAGGTAAACTGACTCCAAAGAACGTTGACAGAATCAGTAAGTCAGCACAACAAGTACATGCACTGAAAAAGTTGGTTGATCGTGAGAGATTCGTCAAGTCACATACAGCTACGAGACACAAGGTTGTAAGAAGGGATGCTGTAACCCTTGCTCTAGAGCATCACAAGAATGACATATTTGGTTGTCATCCTGGCAGAGCACACGCCAGATTCCCCGATTTTCCCTTGTCAGTCTTTCATGGCCTTAACCCTGCTGATGTCATCGTATGGATTCGTTCAACAGTGAAGAAACTGTCCCGTCAAAACCAGTTTCAAAAATGAGTTATACCTTGCATATTCACAGAGCTGCTATAAGCTTATGACATCAGTTACATTTTTATGCCTCCGCCAACGAAGTGGCCGGAGGCATTATGTTTTCGGGTCGTCCGTCCGTCCGCCCGTCCGCCCGTCCGTCCGTACGTACGTCCGTCCCGTTTTGTTTTTGTCGATATCTCAAGAACCGTGAGGAGGTTTTACATCAAAATTGGTATGAGGGTATATCCTGGGGGGATAATACTTTGTTTGGATTTTAGGGTCACGGGGTCAAAGTTCAAAGGTCACAGGTTATTTTGTGGAAAAAAGGTTGAAAATTCATGTTTTTCTCCATATCTCGCAAATGGTTCAAGGTATCTTCATGGAACTTCGTATTGTTCCAATGGGCAGTGATTATCTAGGGAAGTTGGGGGTCATGGTTCAAAGGTCAGGGGTCAAAGGTCAAGGTCAACTCCTAAAAATGTCACTATTTTCCTTTTATTTATGCAATGCCTGAAGGTGTATTTTTTTAACTTGATGTATGCATGTATTACCCGATATGTTTCTTGCCAAAAGGTAAAAGGTCAAGTGAAAGTGTTGAATTGCACTTTTTCCTCCTTATCTCAAAAGTAGCTCAAGGTATCATCATGAAACTTACATATTTATGCATGTCCAACCTAACAGTGATTCTCTTTGGAACTGTGAGGTCAAAGGTCAAAGCCAGGTGTAGATAATGCTATTTTCCCATTTGATACTGAAATTATACTTTTTCTCAATACCTTGAAAATTACTCAATGCATAAACTTATAAAAGGGTCAAAAGTCAAGTAAAAATCATCAGTTCCCCAAATACCTGCACTCTGACATTTTAATCATTCACCCAATTGAACCTAGTTCTGGGAAAGTGAACATTCAGCACATTTGTGGCAAACCTGTCATTTTAATATTTTGCCAATTGTGTGAAACTGTCATCACACATTGTCAAGACATTGTACTATAGACCTATTAGGAGAACCATGCATTATGGCGGAGGCATATCAGTCGCCGTAGCGAAATATCTAGTTTTTAATATGTAAATGTGTTTTGATCCAATTTCACGGTTGTCAAATCAAACATCTACGAATAATGTTTACACATGCTTATATAGTTGGTAGCTCATGGGCTATACCTTATTTTCCTGGTTTTCATATCTCAGAAAGTGCTTCGAGGAAGGTTATACATTGGTTGAAATGTTAAAGTTACATTTCCAGGTGTAGGCCCTACGGCAGGTCAACGTGGCCATCACAAAGTATAGACATTAGGTAAATATTTGGAAATGCGCGAGCGCCAGCAGTATCTTTTATATTTTTGTTGAAAGTGTGAAATATGAATAGGAAGAATAGGCGTAAATGGGTAAAGCATACTCTTTAAATATGGATGCACTTCGAGTGAGCATGAGGACATCTGAATTGGAATTTACAAAATTGTTGCTCTGAATGCAGTGACGAACGATTTCAGATAGAAGCTTCGCTTGCATGTGGAGATTCACCATTCTCACTCCGTAGACAGGTAGAAGATGTTAAACACGATACCGCTTTTACGCTTCGTGAAAGACCCCGTTATCTCTTTTATCAGCACACTGTTATAGTTTTCTTGTCAAGCTTTATCCGCCATGGTTTTCTGCATCTATTCAACCAAATATCTGTATAAATAACTTGCGTTAGTGGTCAGCGCACGAAAGCCAGAATTTTCATTGCTTTGATATACGTTTGCCTGAAAAAAAGACACTTTTCACAATGTCCAATTCAGCTGACAAAGAAAGTGACTCTGTTCGAATAGCGAAACATGGAAATGCGATCCTCTATAAAGCTATAGATTCTGTCCAGCGGCACATACATTTCCAGTCATGATGGAAGTGCTTCAATAGAGTAATAACTTATCGAGTAATAAATATGAAGTGAAACCTTGCATTCTATATTATGTGTGCAAATGGACCGACAACTTATCTCAACGACTACTGTAAAACATGCTGTCATGAAACGCCAAGAGTCGTTTAATGAGTATGGAGAAATAGCATCAACGATTTATATGATCATGGTGAAAATCACTTAGATCTATGATAATTATTATAACATTATCAATATGGGAGATGAATACATTTGTAATTTATGGATAAATGATGGAAATTTGTGACAGAGGCGCTGAAACGTTTTCTGTATTGCTCTTCTCTTGAGAAAATGAGGTTGCCTGTAACAAGTGCTTTTATACCACCATAACGTGCAAGACGTATGGGTCAGTACAATAATAATAGAACTGCAGTTTAATCATCCATACAACAAATATTTGAAATCAAATGGCTATGATATAGTCGAGATAGCATTTATATTAGAAAGCAAAGGAGATCAAAGTTATGTTGGCTTTGAGAAAAGCAATAAGGTTGTTCGATCTTGCTATTTTTTGCTCATATTTTCTAAACTGGAAATGTATGCCAATAGGCCTATATTTGCAAATATGCCTATATTGTGTAATACGTATTAACTCACGTGAACCAAATTCGGTTTGCAGTTCAGTATAGTACACATAACAATGTGATTAGTTAGCTACAATTCTACCAGTGGGTTGCAGTTTGCTCCAGTGCAGCGCTTGTGTATTGAAGTGCACTGATCATAATTCATGACAATGTTGCTTATATTCCCTTCAAAAAACAAGAAGACCAATTAAACACGGTTTTTAATAAGATTCGAGCGAACCCTGACGATGAGAGCAGATGATTTGAAAGGAGTCCCAGAAACTATAGAAAATTATCGAAATGCTGTGTATCCAACACAAAGAGATGGATGTTGTGTACAAGACGAGATACTTATTAGTAGCAGTATAAAACATTTAACGAGGCAATGTAGATTATCAAAGGCATTGTTTACTATCGGGAGTAGTGATTTAAAAATGTTCGAATTATCATGTCGATTTTGATGCATTGTGTAGGTCAGTTGTACAAAAAAGCCCCAACCAATAAAGCCTTTCTCAATAAACTATAACTTAATACGGTTTGGTCTGCTAACTGTTTTATCATAACTCTTGTACCCAATTTGTATATTCAACAATACATAGTACTATAGTACTCAATGTTTACATTTGTCGTTTCTATCCCTAATCCAAATTTTAGAACTATTTTGAAGCACTTAAGCTGGGTTTTTGTTTCATCTGCACATGATAAATAATGCCTTTAATTCAGTAAAGTTTCTTGAACTTGATTTACTCCCGTATCTAATCATCATCACTGTCACTATTCCCTTCTGGTGATTCAGCATACTCGTTCATAGGCCAAACATCTGAGCCATCTTCAGACGTGAGATCATCAAGTTCAATGTACTCTGTTGATGAAAGCTCAGTTTCAGTTCTTCCCAGACAAGTGTAATGAAGTGTCCATGTATACTTCGCTATATCAGCACATGAAAAGTGATACCTCCTGAGAAATTCATTCTTGGTCATATGTACATTGCATTCAGTGATAATTTTGTCTATGGTGGCCTGGGGCAAGTATATATGAGGATTTGTCGTCAGTGCTCATAACTTGGCATTTGTCACCTTTGAGCCTCATTCCCCAGTCGGATGCCCTTTTTCCGTTGAACTAAATCTTGTAACTTGAGATAATCATGCTGAGACTTGACTTATTTTCTTTTAATTGGCAGTCATCTACCAAAAGGCGTAATGAGTCGGGACTTGAGAGTATTTGGTAGGTCGTTTATTCAGCACAAAAATAGCAACCGTCTGAGAACTGTTCGGTAATGTATCGAAAGCTCTGGAGACATCCAAAATATGGTATCAGTCTGGATCTTCTTGCCATGGGCAAGAAAAAGATCATATATTGTTGTGAGGAGCTGGGCAATTGTTCAATCACTAGTCTAAAACTATGATTAAAGGGTGACGGGATGTTGTGATTGTTGTGATTGTGATGTTGATGATTCAATGTATGTACGCATACCGTTTGCTGAATCGATTTATTCACCATAGTTATCTCTTTCGTCACCCTTTATATACAACTTTGTCATGTATTTGAGCTCTCGAATTCAAAGCATATCTATGGGAGAAAACTTCTTGTAGCACATTGAGAAGTATGTAGCTGTCAGAAAAGTTGCATAGTGATTTGATGATTAGTTTTTGCATACTGTTGGTTGAATCAATTCCGTCACCGTGTCGCCTTTTTCGGCACCCTTTATTTACAATTATCTCATGCGTGTTCTTCAAATCCAAAGCATTTGTAATTTGGAGAAAAGTTTTATACATAACGATATAGTGTATTATTCAAGCATAATGTTGGCTGAATCGATTTTGTCACTGTTGCCTCTCATTTTCGTCACCCTATATGTACAACTGTCTCATGTATTTAAAGGACAAGTTCACTTTCATAGACATGCGGGTTAAGTGAATGCAGCAATATTTGTAGAACACATTAGTGATAATTTGAGGAAAATCGGACAATCCGTTCAAAAGTTATAAATTTTAAAAGTTTCTGCTCAGTCATGGCTGGATGAAAAGACTACTATGGCTTGTGATGTCACATGTGTACAACAATATAAAAAAGTATAAAGAAAATCAAACATATTTCCACTTTTCTCGCATAACAAAAAAACAATCGACTTCTCTATTTCAGAAGGCGAGGGGGATAATGTTACTCATATAACATACGTCAATAACAAGTCCAAGAAATATGAACTTTATTCAAAAGTTTTGTGAAATTCTCTTATTAAGAATAATAAGGTCTTATTTATCCAGGGTAGCCTCTTCAGTGTTGCCACTGCTCTACCAGAGGGCCCTGCTATTATTATTACCCTAGCGTTGCCAGGTTCCCATTTATATACCTGGGTCGAGAGGGACATGGTGTGTAAAATCATTTTGTCCTAGGACGTAAGCGCTGAGCGGGACTCATATGGTTCTATGTATATGACATCATAGTCTTCTCATGTAGCAGTGATTGTGCAGATACTTTACAAATTCATGATTGTATAGTTTTCCTCAAACTTTCACTGATGCGTTCTACTAATATTGTTGCATTCACTTAACCGATCATGTCTATGAAGGTGAACTTGTCCTTTGAGTACATGAGACAGTTGTACATATATGATAATTTGGTGAACGAAGCGGTCATTTTGTCGACGAAATGACCAATTTCGTAACGAAATATTCCGTGCGACACTTGGCGATCCAAGGTTTTTGTCCATGCTTTAAGCCATGGTTTTGTTGTACCACCTTCGTGAATTCGGACGAAAATAAGAGGCAACGGTGAGAAAATCGATTCAGCCAACAATATGCTTAAACAATATTACACATAAATATAAATGCATTCACTCAATCCACATGTCTAGTAAGGTAAACTTGTCCTTGAAGAAATCGAATGCAAAGCATATATCTCTGCGACAAAAACGTTTTGAAATAGTTCATTGAGAATCATGTACGTCTAAACAAATTGGTGTAACGATTTGATGTAATATTTTATCATATTGTTGGTTTAATTCATTTCGTCACCGCTGTTGCCCTTTTTCGTCACCCTTTATTCACTTCGTCATCATGTATTTGAGCCTATAATCTAGAACACTTGTCTCTTGAAGAAAACACATTGATGGAGAGCATTTGGAAGCCTGCAACTCTCAGCAAAGTGGTATTACGAGTTCATGCATTACCTAAGCACATCGGGGCTTGATTAAATTTCCTCACCGTTACTGCCTTTTTTTCGTCATCCTTTCTGGTTCTGGATGTAGTACGGTGCAAGACCTTGCGGTATAAGGCACTGGGTGAGAGAGGGCACGTTGGGAGCGTTGGTAGTCAAAGGGAAGAATACTTTGCCCAATCTTTGCTTTGAAAACCTCCTTAATATACTGTAAGCGACTTCAGCTGGAAGTTAATTCCAAACCAGGATCGGTTTCACACAAAGAAAGAGGAAACATCGGTCGGTATACTGATGTGTTACAGTGCCTTACTGTGTAGCATTTTAATAGTTTGATTTGTAACGTAATTTTCGACATTTTTTTCTTACGTTACATTCTTTATATTTCTTTGCTGTAACATTTCGCTTGGGTCTTACTTTAGTGAGAAAAAAAATTCCAGAATGTAGGGCTGGGACCAACCCCTCTACCAGTTTGAAGAATGATTTTAATCATCGGACCTAGCATCCCAAGGTAAGAGTTGGCAAGTTCAGTTTTTCCCTCATGAACGTGGTACAGTCTGGATCGCGGAAAATGTAGTCACTGCATATGAAACGTACAGCTCTTCATTGTGGGGTTTTCCCCTGTCTTTCAACTCTTAGATGTACTTGAGCCATATATTCCAAAACACTTTTCTCTTTGATATAACGTCTTGATATAGCACGTTGAGAAGCATACAAGTCTCAGTAAAGCGGTATAACGAGTTAATGTACTAGTAATAAAGAATATTGTTGGCTGATTCGATTCTGTCACCGCTGCTGCCTGTTTTCGTCACCCGTTATTTACAACTATCTGATGCGTTTGAGCCCTGTATCCAAGCCCACATGTCTTGCATAAAATGTCTTCATAAAGCACAATAAGAAGTACACAGATCTCAGTAAAGTGATATGATGACTTGATTTATATCTTGAGCAAAATGTGGGCTGATTCGATTCCGTCACCGCTGTTGCCTGTTTTCGTCACCCTTTATCTACAAATTTATGACTGATGCATTTGAGCCCTCATATCCAAAGGACACATCTCTTGGATATAACATCTTGAAAAAGCACATTGAGACGCATGCATATCTCAGTAAAGTGATATGACGAGTCGATTTATTGCTTGATCAAAATTTGGGCTGATGCGATTTCGTCACTGTTGCTGCCTGTTTTTGTCACTATTTATTTACAACTGTCTGATGCATTTAAGCCCTATAATCCAAAGCAAACGTCTCTTGGATAAAACGTATTGATTTAGCAAACTGAGAACCATGCAACTCTCAAGAAAGTGGCGTGACGAGTTGATATATCACGTAACCACATTTTGATCTGATTTGATTTCGTCATAGCTGGTGAATTTTTCGTCAACCTTTACGTACAACTTTCTGATTCATTTCGGTTGTCTAATCCAAAGCTCATGCAACTTGAAAAAAAATATTGATAAAGTACATTGTGATATACAACTGTAAAAATGGTATAACAATTTGATGTATTAGCTAATCATATCCTGGACTAAATCGATTTCGTCACCGTTGTCGCCTTTTTCGTCACCCTTCGTGTACAACGGCATCATGTATTTAAGACCTCGAATGCAAAGAGCATGTCTTTGGGAGAAAGTGTCTTGATGTAGCACATTGAGAAGCATGGAACACTAAGTAATTTGGTATAACAATTTGAAGCATCATTTAGACACATTGCTTGCTTCCATCACCCTGACTGCCTTTTTCGTCTCCCATTATTTACAACCTCATCATGTATTTTAGACCCCTCTAATATAAACACATGTCTCTTTTATGAATTTCTTGATATAGCACATTGAGAAGCATGCGGCCCTCTAATCCAAAGTACTAGTACACCATTCTTTGATAAAAACGCCTGGATAAAGCACAATACGAACCATTCGGCTCTCTGTAGAAAGGTATAAAGAGTGGCATAGTACTTGAGCAAATTTTGGTCCAAATCGCTTTCGTCACCGTTGCTGTCTGTTTTTGTCACTCTTTATTTACATCTCCCTGATACAATTGAGCCTTCTAATCTAAAGCACATGCCCCTTGGAGAAAACATCTTGCCGCAGCACAATGAGAACAATGCAACTCTCAGCAAGGTGGTTTGACGAGTTGATATATTGCCTAACCACATTTAGGATTAGTTAAATTTCCTCACATTTGCTGCCTTTATCTTCATCCTTTGTGTACAACTTTCTGATGCATTTGAGCCCCCATATCAAAAGCTCAATGGGATACATGCAATTCTGAACAAAATGAACAATTCGACATATTAGCTAATCATATCGTAGACTGAATCGATTTAGACACCGTTGCTGCCTTATTTCACCATCCTTCATGTACAATAAATTTCATGTATTTGAGCCCTAGAATGCAAAACACGTCACTGGGAAAAAACTTCTTGATGAACTGTAAAGCACGCTGAGAAACATGCAACTCCGATCATAGTAGTAAAACGATTTGATGTATTATTCAAGCGTATTGTTGCCTGAATCGATTTCGTCAGCGTTCTCCTTTTTTCTCATCTTCGCCCTTTATTTACAACCTCATCAAGTATATTAGCCCTCTAATCCAAATCACATATGTCCTGGAAAAAATAGAAACTTTTTGATATAGTACATTGAGAGGCATGTAACCCTTAGCAAAGTGGTATGATATTGTATTACCATAGCACATTGTAGGTTGATTCGATTTTGTCACCGTTGCTATCTTTTTTCGTCTCCCTTTCTGTACATTTGTCTGATGCATTTCAGCCCTCTAATTCAAAGCTCATACCACTTTGAGAGAAATTCTTGATATAGCAAATTGAGAAGCATGCAATTCTAATCAAAGTGGCAGAATGATTTGAAGTCTTCGCTAAGCATATTGTTGGCTGAATCGATTTTGTCACCCTGCTGCCTTATTATTTCATCCTGTATTTACAACTGTATTATCCGGAAAGGGGGGTGGGGTGCGGGGTGGGGATAGGGGATAGGGGATAATGGATAGATTGTATTTGTTTGTTTGTTTTTTAAATCATGGGTGATGTTTTACTGGTTATAATAAATGTATATTGTTATCCTGAATGTAAGATGTAAGACGTATTTTAATCTTACATTGTTATACATTTTATTCAACTTATATCATACTCAGTTTTATACTTTGATTGCCGTTTTAACTTGTCGTATTTTGTATTGTACTTTATGTAATATATTGTTATAGATTGTAACATTATACTGTATCAAATTTGTTTCGAATTGTAAATTGTATTTCAATGTTTTTATGTAATACAGGGCTCTCTTGTAAAGCAGTTTTATGTACTGAAGAGACTACCCTGTATAAAGAAGACAGAATAAATAAATAAATCAATCAATCAAGTATTTGAGCCTCTAATCCAAAGGGCACGTCTCTTGGATAAAATGTCTTGATTTGGCTAGTTGAGAAGCATGTAACTCTCAGCAATGTTGAATTACGAGTTGATGGATTATTTAAGAATATTGTGGCTGAATAGGTTTCGTTACCGTTGCCGCCTTATTTCTTCACCACTTATTTAGGGTATTTGACCCCTGCAATCCAAAGCACGTGTGTCTTGGACGAAATGTCTTGATAAAGCATATTCAGAAGCGTACTACTCTAAGCAAAGAGGAAAATAAGTTGAGGTATTAGCTAAGCACATTGCGGGCTGATTTAACTTCGTCACCGTTGCTGCCTTTTTCTGTTATCCTTGGTTTACAATTGCTGCATGTCTGATGCATTTGAGTTATGAGAGTGGGAAGGGGCTGATCTATGATTTGGGCCGTATTTCAAAGGGGATTATCAGCACATACACGAGTGCTTTATTTTTGACCTTTTAGTTCAGTTCAGTTCAGTTTTTATTTCTGCATTTCAAAAGCAATACAAATCTACAAATCAACAAAATGCTTACATAGTCATTTACAGAGCTAGTATTCGTAACGTTTGGATCATACATACATTTTTTTTTCAAGAACGAATATTATATATAAAAGGAAGCTATAGGAAATGATTAAAATGAAATGCAGGGGACCATCATCATAAGCTAAGCCCGACGAAGAAGATGGCCCCAGGTAAAGAGATACATAAAGAAAATCTTGCCACTCACTGAGTGGGAGGTAATTGTGCGAAGGGCATGATAAAGAGATACATAAAGAAAATCTAAATTTGTGTATGTTTGTCATTACACTTGTCTTTGTGTGTGTCAATGCGTGTGTGTGCACGTGTGTAGGCATGAATACATGTGCGTGTTTCCATTCAATTTTTACTGCATAATATTCAACCTTTTTATTATTGGTGTCACATCAACGTATTTTGGAACTAAAAGAAGAATGTTTCGTTTTCGAAATAACGAACCTGATTTTATTATCAGATTAACGATCCTTGGAATGATATATGAATCCCAAAAAGGACATGAAGGAATTCAAAGTTTTTTTGATGAAAATCAGGGTTTGGAATGACTGAAACATCTAAAAACAAAGTAAAACAAAGCGATAGTAATAAAGTGTGGGTCCCACACTTCATTAGAATCGCTCTTTTTTCGATATCTCAGCCATTTCAAAACCAATTTGCATCAAATAACCTGAAAGTAGGTCTCAACCCAAAATATGTTCACTCCCTTTAACAACCACGCTTTAACTCTAATCGAGATGTTCCAGGCGAAAATAGTACAAGACTCTTTAGCAGAGCCACACGTGTCACTTCTAGCGATTTGGACATGGAAACAAATCTTGCGTGTTGTGCTTCAGTTGCGTAATACATGTACGTCCTGTGTGTGTTGGTGCGTGTGTGTGCGTGCGTGTTTGTATGTGTATTTTACCACAGTTGTTAACTTGTTAGATGATACTCAATTTAACCATACATATGCATACGGAATGGTCAGAAAGATGTTCTCATTTGCATTTGCAAAGAAATGTGAATCAGATTGAATTGGTTTCTCCTTACTTGTTGCCAGGACCACATAGATGGCATCTCATAATTTCATGATTGCAAAGAATGCACCCTATTTGCCCTGGGCTTTTGGCTTTTCAGGAATCTTTTTGTGTCGCAGCTCCTCTTTGTTTTCTCCTTAGACGCCCATATGTACCGCGGACGAGTTCTTCCATGACAGTGTGATCACGCGTGAACACGACAGAAAATGCCTGTTTAAAGTCTACGGTGCTCCGATATAGGAGTTGATGTATTGACAGCAGCTTTATTCATGTTAAGCAAATATCATTCAAAGTTTAATAAAAGAAAAGAAATATATGGTAATTCAAGGTTAAAATAATAAAGGGGAGTGGTGATTTCAAATACATTTCCGAAACTTACAACTAAAGTAAATATCAAGTAGACTTTACTTCAATGATGGAAGGTTTGCATTCGGCAGTAATTTGGCCGTAGTTTCCACGTGCAAAACACTCATAGATTTGCAACTGAAGTCAGTTGCGCTGATTACCATCATTATTTTCTATTTGAAGTAAAATAAGATGTAATACACCTTACAAAGAATGGAGAAGAGTGAAAAAATACTGTAGTAGGAAGCCTAAGCTGAAAGAGACAGGCAAACTGTATTTTTATTGAAAGATTATATGTAGTATACATAGGAGAGTAGACTAGCATTTCTTCGGGCCCTGCGACGTGTTTTGATTGACATCCGATGCTCAGCCAATAAAACTTCGAGAGTTGAGGACTGACAACTGTCTTGCCACACCCGGTTCCACGCCTCTATTCGGAGGTTTCTTACTAGACGGATTTTTAGCCAACTTGACTTCCACATCGTCGCGCCCTCTATTGACTGCCAATCACTGATTTAGGCTAAAAATACGTCGCCCGCTAGACTAGTGCGAGGTATGAATAGAGCGTGCGCTGATGAGCTCTCAGAATCTTTTGTTCTACACAAAACCAGGTACCGTACCTGAATGAGGTGACCGGGGTCAGCGAACCCGCATTTGATCTCAGCCTTGATCGCTACGTACATGTTCGTACAAGTTTACAGCAGAACAAGCAAAAGACTAAATCAGGAAAAGGTACATAATACTGTAAAACCCTCTTTTTTTAAACAGCAGGAGAACAAATCCTGATAGAATAAACTCTGATCTTTTTATCAAACCCATTTTTCTGAGCATTTTAACACAAAGAAACATGAATTTAGGCCACTGAAGCAGGCACCCTTGTCTTCATTCTGGGAACCTGGTAAACCAGGTTCCTGTAAGGAACGGGTTAATTTGCATGAATCATATTCAACTTAGCTTAAAATATTTTGTATAATAAAATCTCATATTTTCACATTTTATGATAAAATTACAACTGATCATTTAAACACTTGAATTGCTTTTTAGAGGCACGCCTGTCAACTTGAGAGTAGGGCATCAACGACGTAGGATCTTTCTACAGGCTCTTACATGATCGCTTGCAGGAATTATTTGTCAAAAATCTGGTACGGAAACAGTTTTTAATTTCCACCCGTATAAACTGGTGAAAGGTTATATTTTTTACTGTTTTTAATTATCAGTACAGTGAAAATCTCAGGACTGCCTCCCTTTAACATGAATTTGATAAAGTAAGTACCAAGATCATTATTTTTGGAGGCAATGTTCTACTCTGTCTTTTGTTTCATCCGAATAAAGGAAGCAATACATGGAAAAAGGTTTGATTATTTTGGAACTTACATATATGAAGAATTTTGTGCAGAGCAGAAAAAGAAATGGTTCAAACAAAGTGAGATTTCTTTTTTAATTTGATAATTCTACTGTCTTTTTCAAATTGAACCGTAACCCTATAAAACCCAAGCTATTTTGACTGTTTCCAGGCCCAAGGGGAAGGGGCACATAGTGCCCCCGTATACAATATAACTTTGTCATTGTTTGATGTCTCATCGTCATATTTGGCATATATGTACAACACCTCACACTCTACATGACTGCATACTTGAAAAAATTGAAGGCCATTAATAGAGGGCGTTATTTACCAAAAGATAAAGACATACAGATGCTAAAAACATGATTTTTCTGTATAATTTCTTTATCCCCAGTATTATGTCTTATCAGAGACCAATATTTGTCACATTTGTCACAAATGATGTACAAGTCAAAGCTCATCATTTGTTATGGTTGAATTTTTTCAAGGTCACCACATGGGGGCGCTATTCATAACAAAATAAAGAAATACATTACGAGACCTGTGATATAGTGCTTGGAATAAATACATATTTATCATCTTTAACAATACCATATAAGTTTGCAGGTTGATAATGTGATAAACAAATGATATTAGACGTTTAACTTCGGTGAAGGAATCAAAATGACACAAAATAGTACGCAATCTTTGGAAAATACTGTTATTTTTAAGTATCTCTATTATGTATGTTGTTTATACAGTTGTCATAGAATAACGGAGGAAATAATGGCAAAAGCATTTCAGGCCCATAATAACTTCACATTTTGCTTCTTCAGCGAATTTCAGCCAGGAAACGCCCATTTTATACATTAGAATATTATTAATTGGAATTGGAACAAAAATACGCAAAATCTGACTGATATGTGACCGTGCATCACAAAACGAACAAAAAGTCGCACACACTGATTTTGTGTGAGGACTGAAAATAGGTGAAATGGGTCAACCTAGCCGTTCTTGACTTTTTTCATATTTTCTTAAAGGGATGTACAGTATTGGTGGAGATGAGAATTGGGCTTTTAACTTTTTGCGAGATACCAAGAAAACACTTATGATATAGTACAGGGCATACCATTTTCAATGGAATTCAAAGTTTATTTGTGAAAATCGGGTTTGGAATTACTGAAACATCCAAAAACAAAGTAAAACAAAGCAATCGTAATAAAGTGTGGCTCCCACACTTTATTAGAATCGCTCTTTTGTGGATATCTCAGCCATTTCGAAACCAATTTTCATCGAATAAACGTTGAATTCCTCATAAAATTACATGCACTTTCATATTTCATGAGAGGTTCCTCATTATTTCAACAAAAAATGTTAGAAACCTGAAATTAGCTCTTAACCAAAACTGTACGATCCCTTTAAAGGCACTCAATCATGGCGAGTGGTTTGTGCGGCACGGAGACGCAACACGCTGCCTCCCCCATTCTGTATCAAATGTAGTGACCCCGAATGAGAATAGCCCTGGCTCAATGTGTCAGCGAACAACACGCTAACCTACAAGAGCAGCTGCTCTATACTACAAATCTCCTAACCCAAAATGGCTGTCCGAGCGAGCCACGAGAGCTTCCGAATGGACGCACACTCTCAGTGCGCATGCGCATGAAGAGAGGTCAAAAGAGCCACGCGTCTTCTGGCCTCTTTCCTCCAATCACCGCAGCTCGCGGTGACAATGTTTGTGTATGATGCGTACACACACGCGCACACACACACACACACACACACACACGTGTCTCAATGGCAGCATTGTCTCACACGTTTATGGATATAGCACCGAGTCTGGCATTGCGCAATTGCATGCACAAACTTCGGTCGCTCGGAGTTTACGTACCATAGGGGATGGCGATCGGCTGCCTTTAAAGAACATGTCTTCTTCTACATTATGCTAAAATTTGGGATCATAAAACGGGCAGAAAGGTGAGTTTTAAGCAGTTTATCTCAAACAGTTTTTTTTTTTTAATAGAATAGAGTGATTAGATGTGTCTTTAGAGTTCCCTTTTCATTTCTTAAAAAAACCTTGTACACACTCTTTATGCTGGCCTCGGATTTCTAGGTACCACTAGATCCTATCCAGTCAGCTAACCGTATACACATGCACAACAAGAATAAAATCGAAGACAGTCGAGTCGAACGTTGCACTCTTGTCTTTAATCAATTCTCCTCCTTGCTGTCTATGCGCAAGCCCAAGTGCGTGTGCGCATGTATGTGAAATGGTAAAACTGTGAGTGAAACAATGAATGATACACTGTATGAATATATCAAACATACATTTCTTGGATCACAATAAATTGAATGTATATGGATATAATTCCCCATTAACACACAAACAGGTTTGCTTCTTCTGAACAAACAATAGTACACCATCTTGTACTGCATCATCTATACATACACATTTTGTATCCATGCATGCATTCACTACACATCATGAAATGGCAGCTTTGGAATGTCATTATCCATCCACTGTTACACTATAGCAATGTTAATTATAAACCTTGTACACTGTTGCAATATCCATTTTCTGTTGCAATGTCAATAAGAAAAATATTGTTTAAAGGCTGCTGTAATATACATGTAAAGACCCTATACCACACTTACAGACTTGTGATCTTCCAAGCTGAGAAGCTTAACCCCTCTGGACGCATTCCAATTGCGATCCTGTCCCAAGCTGTGAAATAATACAGTAAGTTGCAAAGGATTGTATGGAAAGTGCAAAATAACTTACAGCACACATTATATGCCTACATGTGTGGCACTACGCTTGCCTTCGTACATTTAAGCAAGGTAAATTATACTTTCCCTAAAGCCAGAGCTGCTTAAGATGCCTTAATAACGTACACTTCATATCACCTAAAAATATAAAAATATTTCAGCCTGTACGCTACCATAGATCAAACCACATATTTATGAGAATGCAATACGTAAAGCACGTATGTCAAAGCACAAAAACACAAAAGACAGTCTTTTATTCATCCTGACGTCCAAGTGCATTATTTAGGCTGAAACTGTCCACACAGCAAAATTATCACTAATCTTCATCATTACTGATATCGAATCCAACTTCATATCTACTTTTAAATCTTCACCTGGAAGTTCTACTCAACAAACTGAGTTGCTCAACTGCATAAATCAAACTCTATCTTTACAGAAGTTGTGAATTAATTCTGAATGTATTACCACCATATAAATCAAGTTCTGAATACTGCTCTACACATCATATCAGCTCATGGCCAAGTGATAACACAAAGTCAATGCGAGTCTACGGCGCTACAACTACAGTAACTCTACACGCAACGTACAATGCACAATGCGAAGCTATCAATCCTACGCTATATCAATACGCACCGTACATAACCTACATTAGCGTCACTTACGCTAGACCGTTCATGATATCCGGACACACAAAAGGCATTTAAATTCTCTTTTATCAAGAACTATGAAGAGCATAATAATCGTAAACTTACGCAGAACCATCAGATGCAAGACTTCCATCCGGGATTCTGTGATTATCGTGTGATAATCTTACACATTTTCTGCATTTTTGCTAGACTCACGAACCAGCAAACCGTCGGTTCGTGCGCCATCTTTCTAGCCCACTATGGAAGGCCGAAAATCACACTACTATATAGTGCGCGCGCGCATACATTTAACACACAATCATCACTATGTTTGATGCGCTAACACTAGCCTACGTATGAGAAGCCGAAATTGCAAAAACAAATTCAGCGCGAACAGCACACTCTTCATTTGCAAATGTAATAACTTTTGAAAAGAGGATGCTACTGCTTTGAAAGCTTGCATTAATTATACTGGACAGAATATGTTAATAAGGCATGCTCAATAAATTTCAGTTTAATCTGATTATCCCTTCATCGTTTTTACTCTGGTGGTTTACATCCTGTTTTTTGTCTCATTCATCGCACAGCCAGCACGGCTTGGTAAAAAGTTAGTGCTTGAATAGAGACTGTACTCTAGAACCTCTTTTCTCAGTTAACACTTTTCCTGAGTGTGTGCTTTCTTTTCAATATTTAGATTAGGAGAGTCCATTTGATTTGAGTTATGCATCATTTTAAAGCTTAACGTCAGCTCTTTCAGAATGTTCTTGACTAAAATTTCATGTCTGGCGACTTTGTGTTCGTTTTGTGATGCAGGGTCACATATGGCTGTCAGTTCATTGTCGCCATGGCAACCAGCAATATCAGATACGGCTGAATTACATATAAATTTTTTTCGAAATAACATTTCAGGAAAAGTCACCAAATTTGGTTAAAATTGGATAACGGGCGAAGGAGTGGAGGATGAAAATCTGGTAGGGGGCACAATGTGACCTCCCCCTCCCCCTTTGGGCTTTATAGGATAAACATCTTTCTAATCCGGACCAGGTTGGAGTAACAATCTTACAAAAAAAAAAAATAAAAATAGAAAATAATATTGAATATAATTCTGATTCATTTTGCATTAACTACTTAAGGAAGTGTCAAAATCATTTGTAGCAATGGCTTCATGAAAAAAAAAAAACCTTTGAAATAAAAACACTTTAATCGACTTTCCGCAGTACACTTGACAATGTTTTAAGTTACGAGAATGAATACGAGACCATTTATCTTAATCCAAATAAACATTCCAGAACGCGAGTTTATTCCCAGTCAATTCCACAAATTTTAGTATGGGATATGCAAACTTCGGAACCATTTTGGCCAGTAATAATTTTTGTAACACCAAATCATATGGGTTTCTGATATCGAGAGACCTCAAATCTCCTACTGGTATGAATTTCACAAGGGAGTAGTACTTCCTCTTGTCTTTGATGGGGATATCAAATTCTGAAATTAACACAAAAACTCTTTGAAACGGTTGCCACACACTATATCCTGAACAGAAAGAATGACCCTTTCGTACCAGGATGGATAATAAAAACACGGTTTTGTTTTAAAGCGAAAATACCTGTTTAACCAAATATATCTTGCTTTTGCAGTTCTGCCATTTTTTTTTTGTTTTTAATTTGTTTTTAACTTATACCAAAGTCTAAGAGACTGTGGAAGTTGGCAATTCAGTTTTTTTGCAAAACAAATTATCTTAATAATTTTGGTACGAAAGATGAGTTGTACTACACACTAAGAAAAAAAGGTTCAATAAGGGAGCTAGAAGGGTTCGAAGTCGCGAAAAAGGGTGCAAACTACACGATTTGCGAAAATGGTGGAACTTTGCTTCTTATATGGTTCATTTTGGGTTCGATCTTGCCACGGTCATTGACGGTGCAATATTACGCCCCAAACTAGTCTCAAACCAAAGGCCATCCTATGGTGTTGCTCGGCACTAAAATGCAATATTACATATCCTTGTGCTGATATTATGAACATATATTTTTTGATATCAGGAAACTTAAATTTCTTTCATATTCTATAATCATTCATCGAGAGTATATTTTCAAATTAAGCTGAGTCCATGATGAAAGGGGTCTACTAAAAAAACAAAAGTAGAATACCTGATTGCTTGTCTGGTATTGACCAATCACATTGTACACATAACCTAGGAGGTTTAACAGGTGAAGTTCCAACTGGATGTAATTATTCAAATAGTCGTCAGATTTCTATTGCTGTACAAAACAATTCCACAGGTGCATTTGTGCCTTCGCTGATCGGGATTCGATGCCGCCGTCTCACTGAGCAATCTGAAGATTTATTGTGGACGTTTACGTAATTTTGGCTATATTTTGCTTCAAATGAAATCCTATACTTTAAGATAAAAACATATAAAACAAAAGTCAATTCTGAACAGAAATATTATTGTGCAAAAGTGTTAATCAGAGCTGTTTCATGTGAAAGTGTTTAAACTGTACCCTGGATAGACGGTTTATTTTATCACTTTTCCTCATGATTCTGACAAAGCAAACTGATATGAATATTCAAATAGAATTCTCTATCAATAGAAACATCAGATTACTGCCCAGGCATGCCTATTAGAATAATGTTCGTTTTATTTCATTTTTTTTTTTGGAGCAATTTCTATTCGTGTATCCCCGTGTCTTTAACATTCACCTAACCTATCCCTTATTGGTTGGGATGTCGAAACGTAATTACCATTACAAAGACATATCTTCCTGTTTGTGGTTCATTCTTGCTAAGGTGCAATATTGAGCCCATAACAAGTCTCAAAGAAAGACCCATATGGTGTTGATCGACACTTGAATACAATATTGCATACCGTCGTGGTGCTACTATGTACATGTTTTTTTTAAAGACATCATAAAACTTGATGTTCTCCCATAATTTCATAATCATTCATCGGAGCATTTTTAAATGAAGTTGAGTCTTTGATGAAAGGGTCTGCGAACAAGCTAACGAAGAATACTTGACTGCTCGTCTGGTATTGACCAATCGAAATGGAATATGTCACACCATTCCCTGCATGCTTACTGTGCGATGATGTAATCAAACCCTACTACACGCTAAAGATTTTCGTTGCGACTCGATCTCGGGACAGAAAAAAAAAAGTCAATATTTTTTCAAGGCCCTCAAATCTGGAATTCCATCCACTCTGATGTGAAATGTAAGGAAACGGTACAAAGTTTTAAGGAAGCTTTAAAACGTATCTTACTTGAAAGGTTTTCTGAAAGTTACCAATATCATTTTACGAATTTATAAGAGACTAGCAAGATAGGGTGTGTTTGTGAAAATGACATCTTGTGTATTGCTAATATGCGCTGGTCCATGTTTTTGTCTGTGTATGCATGTGTGTGTATGTGTGAGTGTGTGTGTGTTTGTGTGTGTGTGTGTGTGCCAATGTTTTTCTCTGTATATACAATGTATTTACTTTTCCGGGATTAGTTTTAAATAAGGCCAATTGCCTTCTCACTCACCCCTTCACTTGATATCTTTTGCTGTTTATTTGCTTTGTTTGTTTGTTTGTCACATTGTCATTTTATTCATACCATTGTCACATTTTATGTATGCATATTTTATTAAGTGAACGTAAAGGAAATGATAAACTAAAATCATTTAGAGAGCAAACTCGCGGATATAATATAAGGGTGCAAACTACACGATTTATTTGTAAGGGTTGATTTTTTCCCCCTTTTTTTTTCATGGATTCATGCACGGTAAAGCCTAAGGGTAAAATGCATGCCCATGAAAAATGTAAGCACATGTTTCCGTGTGCTTGCAAACACCACATTTTAGAATGAATAAAGACTAGCTGCGATAGTGGAATTTCTCATGAATAAATGATAAAGCATTAAAACCTGGCTATTGTTCAACACCATTGTCAGGGTGTTAACCACATACTCCCATACACACCCATTGACCCCTGTGCAAAGTGAAAATTTTGTACAGAGGGTTGGAAATAGAGCAAAATCTGTAACCTAACTGTGAAATTGATCATGGATTTCATGAAACTGATTTGTGTTTTAAACCACCTCCAACGAAATTGTACACTATACAACTATCTCCCATATCAATGATAGTGTTATCTCATATATAGTTACTGAATTATTAAGAATCAAAAGTGGATTTTTTTTAAACGCCCATTAATCCATAGAATACATTCGATGCAAAATAATGACATGGATGTTTCCTAGAGTGTCAATTCACGGACCCAGTAGTTTGGTCACCTGGTGTGGGCATGTTCATTCTTTTCTTGAACATGATTTATGAATTCAATGAATTGTTGACTCCCAGATGGCTCATTGTACAGCTCGTTCATGCGTGTTTGAGCTGAGCATCTAGCGCAAATTCCATTTCCATAGCAGATCAGCTCTTCTAGTTCTGAGGCTTTTCGTAGCGGCTTACTGCAACTCTGACATCAAAATTATTTTGTCCACTTCATAATATCAAGACCCCGCAGATTCCTACCACGTGGAAAATGGTGAGTTAAAACATCATCGTAAAGCATGATTTGAAATATCCACAATGTTCTCGACCAAGGCCTTACTCTCGATATTACCCTTCATCAAATTTCTTGTATCTGTTATGTTTTTGGTTGTATAGCCATGTCTTATAATGTAGGCTTGCATGCGGTAATATTAAATTGTTCATTTTAGAGTTCTGTTAAAACTGGCTAGTTTTATGCGTGCTGTTTTCTGTTCTATTTTGTTTTGTTTCGTAACCATTCTGTGGAATTAGAGCAGCTTTAGCGATAAAATGTCTTGCTAAAGACGTCATGGCATTCCGATTTCAGATTTCAGATTCATTTATTGTTCATTTAGGAAATTCTTTTTGTTGGTACATGGGCGTGCACATAGGAATATCTACTTACATGCATAAACTCACATATATTCATGTACATGTACACATTATAAATGATACAATTTTCACTACATACACAATTATACAAGCATGATTTATACTCACAATACAGTGAACACATACATAATCACAAATTTCAAGTAATTCTTTATATTTACCGATCAACAACAAAACAAAATAGTTAAGAAAACGTGGAATCGGATATTCCTATAGGAAGTGTATCCTTAACATAACCTTTACGCCACCTCCCCCCCCCCCCACACACACACAAACACACATCCCCAAGGATAATACATCGCGTTGTGCCATACCACATTTGATTAATAACGAATAAAAGGAACGGAACTGAAGTTGATGAATAATCGTTGATAAACTTATGGATAAATAGACTAGTGTACTAACTAAACTTATAATGGCAAACATTGCACGCTTATCTTTATGCTGGGATAATTCTCTGTAGTCAGGTAGTGTTAGTGGTAGACTTAAGTTCACCCTGTATGCAGCAAGGCAGTGCATAAAAATTGAACTATACATTAAGCTGCCATGGAGAGAGTTATGTAGTCACATTTACATAAGTTAGCTCTTCTGCAAAATTATTACACACGCACGCATGAACAGTGGCCTTGAACTCATGACACTTGATTTTCCTTTTCAGGTATTCAAGCAAGATACAATAATTTGCGCGCATTCTCCTGATCACGTAAACTGATATGCAATTCTGAAGGACAGAGTGATTCCTCAACAGAATATGTAAGTTTCATTAATGGATTAATCCGTAATACATGTACACTTGTATATGTATTTTCAGGTTATTGATTCATCTAGATTTTCAGCATGTGATATCCGTGAAGTATATTATATTAAAGCGTATTATTACACATGAACGCAGTTTTATCAGTTACTATAACGTAGCCACCGTTTAGTGGGTTGCGGAAAATTTGATAAGACTATAGTGCAATTTTTGATACCATCTATAATCGAGAGATATGTTACTCAAGTGGACCATTGCGATCATTCATTCTTGCCTTTTCCGTTCTACGTCTTCTCATTTCTTTTTTGACTTTTTCCTGAAAACTCCATGATGGATTGTAACTCATACAGGCAGCATCTCTACCCCGCAAGAATCTTCGTTTTTTTTTAAATTTGTTTTTGATTTATTTATATATTATTTATTTTATTTTATTTTATTTTATTTATTATTATTATTATTTTTTTTTTTGGGGGGGGGGGGGAGTAATCTTCTTTTCTGTAACCAGTATTATCAAAGTAAATCAAATCAATGTTATGAATAAGAAGAGGGGGCTATATTTTCTCTTTTTTGTGTGTGTGGTAGCAGGATTAGAGGTGTCAACCATAATAGTCCATGGGCCAAGACCCGAAAAATGGGTTGTTGGTACCATCTGAGGTGGCACAACCTTTTTGGTGTCAGTTTGTTTGTCGGGCATAGATATGCTCATCAAGCTATGATAGCATTTCCAAATGAGTAGCTTAGTCATAATAAATGAATTTTTAACCAATTTGGTCTCGTTTTTATATCCCTATACTTCTGAATCGAAACTAAACCGCTATACAAAGAAGAGCACTGCCTTCAGTATGTCCACAGGTGTTCTGTTGTAAACGCGGTGCGCTTAGTCTTTATTCAAGGCAGCGAAGGGAATATCCAAAGGGTTATGACGTCCACAACTGTCACGCGGTGCGCTTAGTCTTTATCTAGACCAATGTACCGTTATCATATCTAAAGTTCCTCATATAAGGGATTATCTATACTGTTTTTATACCACCCTAGCAACAAATAAATCAGTTTTAAACAAATATCACTCCGTTCATTTACAATATCATTCATTATAATGTATCGTAGTGCACCGGTACATTGTTTTTGCATTATCTTATATTGTTGGAGGGAAATAAAGCGACATTGGCGTGGTATCAGCGTTTTCACAGTAGCGTTTTCGCCGGAAAATGATAAATAATTGAAAGATACGGTAAAATTCATGAGAAATTGCTTTTGTTGTTGTTGTTGTTTTTAGATAAAAGGATATACACTGTATCATACGCTTTGGATATTCCCTTCGCCGTCTAGAATAAGGACTAAGCGCTGTGAACATCATAACCTTTGGATATTCCCTTCGCTGCCTTGAATAAAGACTAAGCGCACAGCGTTTACAACAGAACACCTGTGAACATACCATAGAGCTGCATTTTACAGCTCTATGGAACATACAGAAGACAGTGCTCTTCTCTGTAAAGCGGTTAGTGTCGATTCAGAAGTATAGGGATATAACAACGAGACCAAATTGGTTAAAAATTCATTTACTATGACTAAGCTACTCATTTGGAAATGCTATCATAGCTTGATAAGCATATCTATGCCCGACAAACAAAATGACACCAAAAAGGTTTTGCCACCTCAGATGGTACCAATATCTGGCCTGGCCCATGGACTATAATGGGCATCATTACACCCATTGCCATGGCCAGCACCCGGACCATCATCTGTGGCAAGCTCAACAACGGCTGAATGGCTGAGGTCTATAAGTCTTACTCCTTTCCTAACTATGTAAAATATACAGCAAACTGATGTTAAATTGGCATGTAATTTGATGTTGTCTTACTTTGTTATTTTATGTTATGAAGACTTTGATTTGGTCAGGAAAAATGTGGGAATATTTGAATATGCCCTATGTCATAAATGTATGGAGGCCTACATAAAAGGTGTGTATTTTCATCTCAGTCCAAATTCGCCACATTTTTCTTTTCAACATGACTTTACTCAGGCTATTCCACATTTATTCTTTTTTTTTTCCAGCTCTAACTTAGTGATGTCGGCATGCTGTCTCCTAATTCCCCGTCTGCCTGGAGAGGATATGCTGTATGTCTGTGACAAAGTAAGTGCTGCACTTCTATTTTTTTTTTTTTATGGGAGACGGGAATTCCATCTGCTTTGTGACTAGAAATATAAGAGGAATATTTCCTTGCAACATTATCATGTTTTACTTATATGACAAAGAGCTGAAATAAATCTATCCGACCGGATTTGTTTAGAAACCAATATCAAAGCTTAAAGGGATGGTATAGTATTGGTGGAGGTGAGGATTTGGGCTTTTAACTTTTTGTGATATACCAAGAACCTACTTATGAAATAATAGAGAGTATGCCATTCTAAGAGGAATTCTAAAGATTGTTTGATGAAAATTGGTTTTGGAATGGATGAGCCATCCAAAAACAAAATAAAACGCAGCGATCGTGATAAAAAGTGAGTCCTATATTATATTATTATTGCTCTGTTTTGGATATCGCAGCTATTTCAAAACCATTTCTCATTATTTCAGCAAAAGACGTTAGAAACCTGAAGTAGATCTATGCAATCAATTTAATTTTCCATTTTCTGGTCAATGGTCATGGTTGCAACCTGTTAGTTTATGTAAGCAACAAAACCGCCTATAGTGTAAACGATCTATTTCCTTCGAGATTTTATTAAGTCATTATTTATCCATGCCAAAATCTCTTTCAGAACCTGGCAGGACTAAATCCCACAATCTTCACTGTGAATGCTGCGCACTATTTGGCTGGATGGTTGTGAAATCTGCCCGAATTCCTGTATACAATCGTGTCTTCCTTCGCTACAATGTTTCCGGCCTTCTGTGCTCTGTGGCTTTCAGTATCCCAGACAAGGCAGAAAGACCCGATGCATACTTCAGCAGTACATTACAAGCCTTGATCTGAACAGGCAACTATCACGAAGAAAAACCTACGGCATTTCATTAACAATATTGTTCAATAATTGTCTTGATATGGTTTACCAGCCTAAAGTTTTCATGGTGTATACTTTTACAAGGAATTGTCACCAGAGAAATGATGTTGTTCAGCTTGTCCCTCCGTTCGTACATCAGTCTGTTATCGATTATGGCAACGTTGTATCACGACGGGAAATGAAACGAAAAGTACAAGTGGACAAGTTAATGCAGGGAGATTACTTTAGCAGTTGAACACATCGTCACAAATTGAGGAATATCGGAAAATCCGTTGAAGAGCTATATATACACCTATATTTAGAGTTTCAGTGCCGCCATTACGAGATGAGAAAGCTACATCTTTGACGTCAACCATGGAAAATTATATAAAGAAATGTAAAGAAAATAGGCATAGTTTCACGTTTCTAGCATTACAAAAGGAGCACTTGATTTACTTCTTCCAGAAGGGGGTGGGGGTAATATTACCCTTAACATTATGGCAACGACTAATAAGTGGAGGCAATTTGTACTTTTCATTTAGAATCAGATTTTATGGAATTCCCTTGATATTTTCTTCATATACGTTTCCATACATGAAAGTGACACTGAAACTTTAAAAAATGCATAACTTCCACTGGATCATACGATTTTCCATGTTCACTTATGTGTTCTTATGATATTGCTCCAATCCACGGGTACATTTGTTTTTCATTCCCCTTTAAGTACTGTTTGAGGTATCCAAATGAAACTTTGCATATGTATGTACGATTGGATGAAGTTACTTCTACCACCTTGTGGGTGCCAGCGTTCAAGGTCAAATATTGTAGGTCATTGTCAAATTCTACAATGTCATTTCGTGCTCTTTCTTTGTATCTCACCTTGTAAGCACTGTCGACATAGTATTGTGGTGTTCTTTTAATAACTTTCCACACTTTTGAGCTATATGACCACCAAATTCACTCCCGAGAACATCTAAAGATGGCTGTCAAGTGTTGATATTGGTGAAGTCCGACTCCGTCAACAGTCAAAAAGTCAATGAGCTTACATTTGAAAATCAGTGTAATCACAAATTCGATATGTGGGCAAGACATCACTTCGCTTTTACCTTTTTAGATGGTGAATATTTGTGAAGCTTCCGTTTCTAATTCATACAGCATCAGCATACCTTATGTCTGAGAATAGTGGTAAAGAAAATTAGATACTTTGACAACAGCGTGTAAAATTCGCAAAATTTTATTTTCTGCCTTATTTGCTGAACAAACGTCGTAGGAGGACTACAACCTGCCAGGCAGTATGGCGGAACAATTACTCTATTATTAGCGTCATAGAAAAAATGACAATGATGTAGTTCTGAAGCATGCTATTCAGTAGATACTTTTGCAATGACTCCATGTATACTTTCAATCGAACTAGGTATATAATCACCAATGTCTTGTACTTGAATAACGACAGAATGATTTCGGTGAGGAAAGTTTTCTGTCACGTCATTTAGGAATAAGGGAACGTGTCAATATTATGCTATTTGTTCCATAGTTATTTCTGAAGTGGTTAAATGTATTTTCCTTTAAAAAAAATCTTTTTATATATACCTACGTTGCATCCAGATGCCTATTCGTTGAAAAATATGGGCAATGTATTCAACGGTCAAAGATCATACACTAATGGGCCTAGGGTATACAACATTTCACTCGTTGTTGTTGTCTTGCTTTGTTTTGTTTTGTGGGTTTTTTTTGGGGGGGGGGAGGGGGGGGGGAGGGGGGGGGACACGGTTCAAAGTGTCCTGAAACCTTGTATAATACATGCATTTAGTCATGTATGATGCCAAACTGTTCCCGCTCATACTAATGCAGCCGTTTCAAGGAAATAACATAAGATTATTCTTATACTCCATGATTTGGTAATGCTTAAGTGGTTCATAAGAGTCCAGTGAAACTGTGTACAGAACAAAAAGTGGATTTGACAATGGTATACGATATCCGCAATTTACTCTTTGACGGGGTCTATCATCCGATTAATATGTATAAGCACGGTAGTCCCCTATTCGGAAACTACAAGTTAGATAAGCTGCAATCATTTTGCACGCGACCATGGCGTTATAGCCAAAGGTGATCTGCAAATCCCTGTGTGCCTACAGAGGATTGGAAAACGTAACAACTTTCTATGTATAGAACAACGAAACAGAAACTGGTGCATGTATTATTCTCAGTCACTTTGTTAGTCATTATGATGATTTGCTCATTGCAGTTCTGGAATCTCAGCTCGAGGGACTCGAATTGATCACCCAAAACAAAATCTGAATACATAACCATGATAACTGCGATTCTGCCTAGTCTCCATTGGTAGCCCATAAGGGCTGGTATCAAGTTCGATTTTCATATTATAATTATACCTTGTATTTAGATGTTTTCATCGAAATGCCCGTATACCTGAATATGGTATGCGTATGTCAGTTAAGTATCTAAACCATAATGAATTGTAGTCGTAATCTAAGTGCCAAGAATCTCATGATTTGAATAAGTGTGAACACCAAGACATGTCGTGATAAGGACTTATAAGACAATTGGCATCGTCATTATAAAACAAACTCCTAAGACATGTTTTAAATTTTAGATAAATTCATGTCTATGCTGGAAACATATCTTTTTGATGATTCATGATGACGTCACTGTTACATGAATATTGTACGCATGGAAATATGTAGGCCTATTCGTTTAAATGCATACAAACAACTTGTTAAATCCTCTTACATTTTTTTTTTTTTTTTAGATATGGTGCATACTTTAGAAATGTACGTAGCATGCTTTTGTTTTTTGAGGCTTTGTGTACTGGCAAAAAGCATATCTTATTCTTATAGATTATGTGAATAAGTACGTATTCAAGTACGTTTTGAATAAAACGTATCCAGACAAATGTATATCATATTTTTACCTCTTCCTTCATGCAGATGTATGCTCTTGCCTAGACGGTTTGTTTGATAGATAGTGATAGTGCTCACCTCATTGGAAAGGTAATTGGGTAAATATTTGGTTTTAGTATGTCATTCAAACACAACTATAAGTTAACTTCTACATTAACATTTCAAAACTCACAAATTCCACGCACACATTTCATGATTCACAGGATCCAAATTACACCAATCTTATTTACTTTGCAGAGTGCAACAACAGCATAAGTTTGATATACTGAGCAAACAGGCTTGCATTAGTTCGCACTATTCAAGGTTTAAAGTAGTTAAGTAACCAAATTGTACCTTGTTATGTATATTAAGTATATTTACCTTATAGGTATAATGTTGCAAATATGTGGTGCTTATTTCATCCATAACTGCTGCAAAATTGCTTCTTTAAAGGAGCCAATCAGTATCACTGCCTGTTCCTCTAGAGACGCAATATTGCCCAGTAATCTCAAGGTTCACTTGAGGTTATACTGGGCAACATTGCGCCTCTAAAGGCGTAGACAGTGACACTGACTGGCTCCTTTAAAGAAGCAATTTTGCTGCAGTCATGGATCAAATAAGCACCACATAGGTGCAACATTATACCTATATATATGGCACAAATTCGCACCCTCAAAAGAGGCTACAATCTTGGAACTTAGGGTGCTTCTTTGCACCCTCACGAAAGGTGTAAAGTTGCACCAAAAGTAGAGGCAAGAGAGGGTGCAAAGTTGCGCCGAAAATTAAAGGGAGAAAGATCGCACCCTCAAGAAAGGTGCATCTCAGCACCAATTAGTGTGGGTGGAAAGATGCACCCTCAAGAAAAGGGTGCAACTTAGCACCACTTAGTGTGGGTGGAAATATGCACCCAAGGGAACCACTTCGCACCCTCAATAAAGGGTGCAATGTTGCACCTTCTTTGGCGGTGCACAGGTGCACCCACAGGTTGCAAGGTTATACCCTTGCGCAAGGTACCACTTTTGCACCCATTTCTCGAGGGTGCAAGATAACACCCATAGGGAGCCACCAGTGTGACATCACTTTGCACCCTTAAAAGGTGCAAGAATGAATCATTTTTTCTTAGTGTGTATAAGAGTACAACATAATCTACATTCTCTCCTGTTGATGTTGGAGACTTACCGCCAATCCAGTTAACCGACATAATATAAAGATATATAAACATCTACAATTTGTTCCTTGAACTCAAACGGTATATCATTTTACATCGCAAAGTAGATCCGTTCTTTTCCTCTCATATAAGCGTTGGCATTTTCATCTGCAAATAGTGCCAGGCAGATTGTTAACCCTATACTGTGTAACTATGTGTTGATCTATAGTTAAAAACGAAATATTACGTAGTTATATTCTTGGAATCTGTTTGCTTGATAACAAACACAAACAAAATGACCATAAAATGGTGCTTTCGTGCACTTGAAGACGTCTCCAAGTGTTCAGTGTGGCAGAATTGATTTACTTTAAGAGATTCCTTTGATCTGTTGACTTAACTGTGACTGGCTTTAACTCTCTATCACACGATCATGCTACCAATCATCGGTCAAGGTCCACTGATAGCACACACCCATGTTTGATATCAGACCTCAAAATATAATTATAACGTGAGTTAGCCGTAATACAATCTGTCCTTTTCATATTTTCTGAAAAAAAAAAAGTTTCCTCTTCTACATTCTGCTAAAGTTTGGGAGTAGGAACCGATGACAAATTGTGTGTACGTGCTTGTGTGTACATGCGTGTGTGTATGTGTGTGTGTGTGTGTGTGTGTGTGCGTTCACAGGTTTTTTGGGGCACTTTTAGAATACATGTAGGCCTAGCTCGAGATGTTGTGTGGTAGAGAGACCCTTTTTATTTCTTGAAAAAGAAATCACTGCTGCTGCTTTGAAAGCCATGTATGAATAAATGTGCCAAAATTTCAAATTAATTTGATAATTTGTGTTGTATATGAAACAACTACCTTTCGATAATCTGGGGTCCCGTGTCAAAATATTTAATCTGCATATATTGTAAAATTCAATAAATATGTTTACGAGTATACCAAAAAAAAATAGCAAAGAAAATATTAATCGGCAAAAACTGTAGCGTATATAGACACAGTGTTCTTCATTATAATGTCAAGGGAACATCTTCAAATCTTTCTTTGTAGCAAATTTCAAATTCCATTCAAGCATGTCTCACAAATACAGCCGTAAAATATGTAGACTTGAATATATATATAAAAAAAAAACGTCATAATAACAAAGTTGACAACGTATAACACGAGTCATAAGTTGACCATAATTATTTCTGCGATATTCCCGATCGTAGTGGCGTTCAGAATCATCGGTTCGGTTCAACACAAATGCATAATGACAAAACAGGGAACCTCTGATCTTATTCGTAGCACAATGTAGACAAAGTGATACACAAGAGGAAATGACATACATACGTCTGAACGATATTATGATTCGAGGTACAAGTGGAGGAGACCGTCACCAATATGCAGCGTGATTGACTGGGATGATGGCTTTGGATAACATAAAACATTAGAAAAATCGAAGGGACAACAAAAGAAAAAAACTTTTTTAACCTATACTAATAATATGTGCAGTCAGTATAATAATGTTTTAAGTTAAAACATTGATAGGGCTATAGCAGGATGAATATAAGCGGCAATGAAAGGGAGGGAAACCTAAAAAGGATTGTGCGTCAGACAACAGGATTGATAGGCGGCATTTAATGTACTTAACGTGTGATGTGGGCAAAATTTTAAATTAATTTGACGTCAGGCTTTTCGTTTCACTTATATAAAACCAACATGTTCCAACCAAACTTTATGGAATGAAGGAGTATTGTGGAGATGAGGAAAGCAATTGGTTTTAGGAAGAAAAAAAGACAACCGTGGATGTACTAATCAGTTACAGTAGGAGTGATTGGACACATAGCATCAATCTAAATACAGGGCTCCACACTAACTTTTTTTATTTGGTGGTCCGATGGGGCCACCAAAATCATCATTTCTACTTTTTGGTGACCCGACAGAAAATTTTGGTGGCCCGAAAAAGAACATACAAAAAATTATAAGTTATTTCTTTTAATGAGTCAAATATTGAGGGTTTATCATAGTAAGAAATGTAAGCTGGATATATCTAGCCTATACTGATAAATAAACCTCAACAAACTCGCAACTCTTACTCTCAGGCGCTCATTGAGTTCTTTTCATCCATCCTTTAAACAAATTTAATTGCTAATTTCCGGCGCAAAAGTTACAAATTTATTGACATACTTTTCAAAAAGTTCGGGCCACCAGATCTGCCCTTTTTTAAGATTTGGTGGCCCGACTTTCATTTTTAGTGGTCCCGGTCCACCGGGCCACTGTTAGGGTCGAGCCCTGCCAAATACCATCTCTACATCGTAACCATTCCAATCCCGCTTTCCAATCATATAAAAATTTTCCCTTTAAACGTGTGCTAGATTGAGCTCTTCACATTTGTGATAATCTGTTTAACATGTAGGAACATTTCCTCTTGTTTTGAATTTGTTGCTCTGAAACTAATCATTACTTGACGCTCGTTATCATAGTTATGAGTATGATTATGATCATGGATATCATTGTTATCATTATTGTTGTTTTATGTTATTATTCTTATTATCATCATCATCATTTTTATTATTATTGTTATTACTATTAATATTATCATCATCGACATAAGCAAAAGCAGTGGTAGGGTATCAATATCATTAGTAAAAAAACAGTATAATTTATGCTGTTACTATTGATATTGATATTAAATTTTTGTTGAAAGGCGATACTGTATCACAATACCACTGTTTTACATTGTGTGCAGTCATATAGCCTATATGTACTTTATTGCTCCTTCTACCTGTCAACACATACCTCTGAATCGAGGTAGATAATATGTCTTCTTTTTATAACTCTCTCGTACTTCCGTTTTCCTCTTGAAGTTAGTGAATTGTTATTCTGTGAACAGACCCTTATAAGGAATGCGGTCTTAAATGGTACTGTAAAAGTCAAATCCAAAATATGTGACAAGTACGAAGTAAAGGTGATTAAAGTCAAGAGAATTTGAAATTCAAACAAACATGAGCGTGCCAGTATTTTTTTTTTTTACATTAACATAATGTTAGTACAACAAACGGTGCTGTTGTGGTGTTCTTTTACCAACATTCCTCTCCCATTTGTCAATACACAATTTTCATCGCCCATTAATATGTGACTAGCTCTGGAGGAGGCAGCGATATTTGGTGCGCATGCGTGTGTGTGCGTGTGTTTGTCCTTTAAAGATGATACGGGAGGACTTTAGCCTGTGGGAAAATCCATATCATGATTGGAGAAGATTACACAAACACGATAAAGACTGAACCTTGCGTGTTTAATGGTGATAGGTCATGTTTATTCCATCAGAGCGTTCTGATAATTATGCATTGTCCCTTTCAAATCAGATAACCTCTGCCTTACTTATTTTCATAGATCGGGACACCACACTGATGTCCCGTGAGTGAAGGTCACAACCCACGCACGCTAAAAATCCCGCTTTACTCATTCAGAGATCAAGAAACATAAATTCGGATGAAGTTTTCGGCCCGAATCCCATGGAAAACAATGATTGTGCATTTGAACAATTATGAGTTGTCTGGTTATCTTCTCAGATGGAGAATTCAACACAATACGCATAATATTCGATCAGACTTTATTTTAATGCCCCTGACGATTACTAGGACTTTCTTTCAGTGTTTTGCTCTTTTAAAACAAAACGAATATATGAGTAAGATTTAAATCACTCATAATCATGTCACATGGCCAATAGCGCAAGAAAATTATAAAATTCAGTAATGATCAATTATCGTCCATTAACGTTTATATGTGCACAATATATGTTGACATACGTCATGTAGACTTAAACCAAAATAAAAAATCTTACAAACTGAAGTATAATCGCATATAATATGACAATATATGTATTCTATACAACAAAAAATAAACACTTTTTTTAAAACACCAATTGTCTATTGAAATAACAGCGTCGTCTTGTCATTAGATGATCATGAGCAATAATTGGTATAGTTGGTCCTATAGAAATTCAACAAAAAAATACACTAGAAAATAAGACCATTTGAGCATATAGGGCAATTCTGATTACGTAATAAAGCACCAGTTCATACCCTATGTTAATGTTATTTTGTCACTATGTTATTTACAATTACGAGAAATAAATACTTTACGAATAAATAAATGAACACTTAGTAAAACGGAGCTGTTGATTCTTTTCTCACTTTAGATCTTAAGGAAGAAAACCCTTCTGAGTCTATTCTATAAAGCAAATAAGCCCTGTTAAAAGGAGCGTTCCAAAAATATGATGCGAACATATAACCAAGATACAAATAGCAATATTGCCACAAAACATAGAACAAGAAGAGTTAGATTTATCCAATTGTAAATCATTAGGCAATTTATAGTTTTTCCTTATTGCATGACGCCGAAATGTATGGCTTCATCTACTAGCGCTAGAAATGTTTGCAGGACACAAAGTGAAATATGTTCCAAGCACGATGTCATCCTATATAAAGAGCATATTCACCTTTGCTTTCGTTGAATATTATATTTACCAAGCAATTTATGCACAAGAACCATGAAGGATTTTTTTTCTACAAACAAAGTTACTGATTGCAGTCTTGTTTCAACACTTTGCCAACAGCTACTCCCTTCCGCAAAATTCGTCCTTGTTACCATCCAGCTGAACGTGCTACTTTTTAACGTTAGAGAGGGTCAATATTGGGGCAATGTGAATGAACGAACCGTCTGGAAGCCAGACTATATCTGTGTAATGGAAGGTGTATGATTATCGATTGCAGAGCCTCCGACAAAAGTGCGCTGATACCCCTCCCCCCCCCCCCCCCCCTCCTCAAAGATTACGTGCAAAGATTGCACAGCAAGAGCTTAGCTGTATCGTCGTAGTCGATTCATACGTGCAAGTGAGGAACAGGGAAATCATCTTTCTGGGTAAACCCTCAATTTGAAGGTGAAATATGGAGTCAGTAGAAGTTTGCCAATCCGGATGGTATAAACGGTAAGTTGAATTAAGTCACGTCGACTGCATGTCCGCTTGCGTCTCATTCATTCCAAGTCACAAAAGATTGCAAAGAATTGATATAAGATTTACGTTTCCTTCCAAAATGTATTAAATTCAAAATGCTTTTTTTTTTATAACGGATATTATCAATATTATTTGTCTACCATGTATCCATATTGGCTGAGGGAAGCCATCCATTAGCTTTCCCAACCAACAAGAAGTCAACATAGAAACAGCTGGGAATTATACTCTCTGTGAGGAGTTTTTTTGCGATATTAAATCAGCCATGTCAAAGGTGATAATGATAATGCTGCTACTGATTGCAATAAAGCTGATGGTAGTGTTGATAAAAATGACGATGACGACGAATAAAGATGTTGATATAAGAAAGGGAACAAAAACCATATTAGAAAAATGCAATTATTTGATACATCGTAATTGAGAGAGATTGGTGCTTTGAAAGGCAAGACTGGTTCTGGTAATACTCATGCAGCAAATCTTAATACGAGTCTGAAAATAAATAAATCAATGGACTGATTTTGATTTGTTGTTGTGTCCGAAAAGATTCTTAACAGCCATGTTAGAATTCTAAGCAGATTGACTGACGATTAAGAGTAGGGGATTAAAAAATGGGTTTCGCGTTCATGATAAACTATTTGATTATGCTGATGTGTTGTCACCCTACGTAACGAAAATAGCCATTTCATGTTGCCCCTTGCGTCCAAAAGAAAGGGGAGCATAATTATGTGACAAATTTTCGTAATATAACTAAATCAACCATGTCAAAGGCGATAATGACAACGCTGTTACTGATTTTAATGGAACTGATGTTGATGAGGATGATAGTAATGATAATGACGAAGAATAAAAGGTCCATGTGGAAGGGGTGCTGCTCCGTGCAGAATTCATCAAAAAAAAATGTTCAAGTAATGCTAATCACTTGTTAATGAAACTTAAACTGAGAGCCGTCAGTGTGGCACTGTCCCGACAATGGAGTGACATATTCACACTCTTAACTTTCTTCCTTCTAAGCCTCTCCCCCTTTCTCCCTGACCTTCGTTGTGTTGTAAATTCAATTTAGTTCAATTCAAATAATTTCTTTTCATTTTTATTCAGCGGAAAATAACACAGAACTAATCAGGAATTATAACATAGGCATACATTAAACTGTAAGGATATATGACAGTTAACAAAATGATAAAGATATTCACGCATAACGGCAAAATACAATGTTATGTTTTCAGAAAAAGAAACGAATTGACCACTAAAATTCATGCTTGTATACTGTGAACCACTATAGAGTAATGAAGGAGAAATGAAAATAATTGTTTACAGAGAAAGGACAGAACAAGATATGATATCATTATGTCATTTCTTTCTGCTTCAATATCGAATCTTTTGATGAATTGAGTATTATTTGAAGAGTTTGCTCGCAAAAAAACCCCGATAAGTCCATATTTGCCAAATGGAGATATTTGCGATTAAAGGTCAAGAAAAATATAGAGAATAATAAGAAAATGTATGCATCTTTTGACCATAACTTTAAAAATGTGCATTTAATGTAGTGAGTGTAATATATCATTTAAAAGGTATTATTTTGTACTTTATGACAGAAACCGTACTTAACTCTTTATGTGCCATGGTTGAAACCCCATGTGTGCCACGTTATTCGGAGACACGAAGGTAGTCATGCTTTGAGAAAGAATTCTGTTTTTGCAAGTTGTATAACTTCCACAAATTTCTGTTAAGTTGGACATAGTAGTGAGCAAATTTAAAGAGGAATGCCAAACTTTGTTTCGATAAAAATTATAAGACTATATTATATGTTATGTATATATATCTATTTCCAACTTTTCTTTTGAATGACAAGTTGCGACATTACAGTAAAGGCATGACTTTAGCACATAAAACCGTGACAGAAACTTAGAATGTACACGCAAATCTAGTTGGAAACACCGCTTGATAGTCAATCAACACATAGAATGCGAGCCGTATGTGAGAGGAACAAAAGCGCGATAAACGCTTTCATCGTACCGCGGGATTAGCGATTTATCGATCGGTTTTTGCGGCTTTGTTTGTTGAGCACAATTTGCGAAGTTGGCACACCGTCGACAAAGCCGGACGTGCGAACGTGGCACATAAAAGGGCTTTTTACACTTGTGTTTCTTAACCCCGGACTTTCTCTGACCCAGGACTATCGTTAGTCCCGTACCAATTTTTCAGCTTTTTACACTTGCCAATTAATCCCGTACTATCTCTTGTCCGGGGCTAAGGAGAAAACTGACCTTTTTACACTCGTATTTCTTAGCTCCGGACTTTCCAAACCACATGAATATTCATAATTACGCTGTGCACTGTACACGTACACGCACGCACCGGCAGCACTTGACTACCTCGTTTCTGATTGGTCAGTGAGGGTCGGACTTCGTCTCCGTCGCTTAGCCCAGGATTATTTTTTCGTTCTGTTTACACTCACTTGCTTGGCACCGCAATTGCGGTGCTAACCCCTGCTATTTTGCAGGGCCAGATAGTACCGTACTATCGGTGGGGCTAGCCCACTTTGGCAAAAACGAGTGTAAACAGAAAGTGGGCTAAGGATAGTCCCGTACCAACGGTGGGGCTAAGGCCCCCCCCCCCCCCTTAGCCCCACCGTTGGTCCGGGGCTAAGCAAAATTTTACAAGTGTAAAAAGCCCTAAAGAGTTAGAAATCTGCAAAAACGGACTTATCGATTTTTGCAAATAAACTCTTCATTTCTATCTTTCTTATTTCTTTTTTTTTATTTTACATTAAAGATAATAAAAAGTTTTGGTACCTCAAAAGTTTCCTTGAATTTCATTGTCTTAGTTTGTGTTTCAGGTTAAAGTACCTTTCATATAACTAACACTGTGAGACTTACTCGCCCCAAAGTGCTCTCATGTCTTAGTAATCATGCAATTAACTGCGACCAGCAGCCCCATACGCATAGCGACCAGCAGTCCCATACGCATAGCGTAATCGGGCTTCGCATTGTAGCATTCAGGATCATGACAGATTTAGTATCGCAGGATAAATGTCAACTTAAAATCCCAAAAAAATCTTCAATTTGAAGACTTACCAATTAAGGTGAAGTATTGAAAACAGGCTTCGGGCAACGTTTGGTTCTGCCTATAGTCCCTTTCTGTTCGAATTGATGACTGAATGTGACTCGGCCGAGAGGACCTTTGGAGAGCTACATACACTGAATACTACAGCCAGTGCATGCGAACACATCACATGAGCACAAATTTCAAATCCATCAACGGATAAGATGTTTGTGTGCGCATGCACACTCGACCGAGTCACATTCAGTCATCAATTCGAAAAGTAAGGGACTATTGGCAGAACCAAACGTTGTTCGAAGCCTGTTTTCAATACTTCAACTTAATTGGTAAGTCTTCAAATCGAAGAAATTTTTGGATTTTAAGTTGACATTTACCCGCGATACTAAATCTGTCATGATCCTGAATGCTACAATGCGAAGCCCCATTACGCTATGCGTATGGGGCTGCTGGTCGCAGTTAGCTATGCGTACACTGGGCTGCACGCTGCTGGTCGCAGTCAGTGGTTTCGTACACTATTTATCGACGCTGTACGGCGACGGCTCTGGTGCGAAACCATTATTGCATGATTACCAAGATATGAGAGCACTTTGGTGTTTGGGGCGAGTAATTCTCACAGACAACGTACTTTAACGTGAAACACAAACCAAGACAAGGAAATTCAGGGAAACTTTTGAGGTACCAAAACTTTTTATTATCTTTAATAATAGGGTGAGCATGTATGTAATGTTGTTTTTTCTAACCAAAACGTATAGTATATTTGCCTATTTAACATTAACTATTTGTTTTTAAGGTTCTCATGAGATGTAGGTAAGCATAATTACCTTAATCAAAACAACTGATCACAGGTTCTCCTTCGCACTTGCAGAGTTGGAAACCTCCGATCAGTAGCTTTTATTTTGGGAGAGCAAAGAAAGACCTGTGATCAGTGGTTTACCCGAGTTTTCAAACACATAGTATTCCATAGGCACGATTTGCTGCATGCACGGAAGAGAATACAATAAAGTCCTAACATCACATGCTTCATACAGTGTACATTGTTGAACATCAAAATACTAGTTCAGTAGACGACGCGTATATTTCCAACTACTCTCTCTCTCTCTTGCCTTCCTGACATTTCCTCTTTGTTTTTGTTTATTAGTAGACATTGATTTCAGCTGATTCTGTCTTTCATTTATGAAACTAGCAAAAGTATGGGTACAGTCAAATGGCAAAACAATGCTTTTCAGTCTGAATACTTTGTTTTCTTTTCTTTTCCTGTCCCGAAGGTCGCCGTTGATTTTCTTTTTTTTTTTTGGGGGGGGGGGGGAGGGCTGCGGGACCGGAGGTGGGGGGGGGGAGGGAGGGGGTGTCAAGATCAAGCCCAGCCAACCACCACCCCCCCCCCCCCCCCCCGGTTCCCACTATCGTACGATCTATTACGCCACGATTGGACATTCGTAACTGATTATGGATGTTTTGTTGAACTCATGTCAAATTTCACGTTTGGATACGAGGTGCTGCGAGTCACTGCGTGTTGGTACGCTTGGATGCGATATTGTCACGATTGGTCTATTTCAATCAATACGATCTGTCACGATCTGGTCTGCCGTTCAAATGCGATCCGATAGGATCGTCCCGATTAAGTTCACGATCGGTATCGATCTAACACGATCATTACGATCGGGATCCCCAATCTGGTACGTGCAGCTACGTTCTGATACGTTCCAATACGAATACCGCGAACCAATGAGGGCTGTTGAGATAAGATACGATATCTTTCATGATCGGGATCAAACCCCCCCCCCCCCCCCATTTAAGGTGCGATTGGACCCGAATGGGAATATTATAGTCCGACTGACAATGAATTTCGTTGTGTCTTTACATTCTGTATAGTAATTAGATATATTTTATCCACAATCATTGATGATGGCAAGGGTTGACAGGTTGAGGATGATGACAACGCGACCTTTGCAGTATTCCAAATGACGATTACGTTATCATCAGTTAGAAAGCAGCACCCAGGCCAGCCACATCCTCAGATAGTCCTTATCTAATTTTTAACCTAAAGAACTTAATAGATTATTAAGTCGGCATGCTCGCCCCCCCCCCCGAAAAAAATAAACCCAAATACATAAGATCAGACGATTACCCACTCTTCGCAAGAAATAGAAAGAAAGAAAAGAAGACAAATGGCCTTTCTCTCCAATATATAAAGAAAATATGATGAAATGGAAGCTAAAATAGGATAGGATCATTTTGAATGCTACATAACATAGTATTATATGTTATACGCTCGATATAAGAAAGTTTGCCGGATTAGTAGTATTGATTGCGTGTTTGATTTTATATTTGCAAAGTGTATGTATCATATGCCTTTTTATTTAAAAATGTCGTTATCTCAAGGGTTATTGATTTTGTTTTATTTGGCTTGATTTATTGTTTAACTTAACAATGTTAAACATTACTGACATACACACACAACAGAAAAGTGACTCCCCTAATCAAAATAATGCCACTTTTAAAAAAAGTTACGAGCAAAACTATTTCGCAGGGGTATATTGCTGCACTTATTGACTAATTAACTGTGAAAAATAATGAAAGTGATCTTTATTGTCATACATACGAGTCATCTTACATCCACGACAATGGTCACTTTAAAAAAGTCGCAAAAGTAACTTTTCTGCGGTATGTGAAACATTATTCTTCTGGTGAATATTTCAGTGGTCTTGTTATCACCCATTGTGCCACCCCCCTAGTAGACGGCAAGTTGTAATGTTCTTAAAATTTTCTGTAGATTTTGATTTTTTGTGCTATTTCCCCTATTTTGGGAGTGCTGAACACGAATCCACTTGTTGCCATTTTTCTAACCGACGTCTTCACCCGTTGCCATGGCAACACATTATTTTCCTTAAAAGAACATGTATTCTTCATTAAACATCATAAAAACATGATGTAAACACCAAAATATGTCATTATAAATCCTTTTAAATCAGAATTGAGAAAGAATATAATTTTCATAATGTCATGGTTACCTTATAGCAATGCATGACGCAAATCTCTCGTTTGAAGAGGCTACACCCCCGTAAATAATGCCAGTGCATATCTTGGCAATCAATGACTTAAAATCAAAGATATAAAACACCTGTTTCTTGACCCTGGCCTAATCTAAGCATCAGTCATCGCCACAGCACCACAGGAGGGGGGGGGGGGGGCACCGCGAGAGGAGGAGATTGTTTTGGTTTTGGCATGGGCTATGTAGCTCCATGATGCCTGTGTGTGTGTGTACGTGTGTGTGTGTGTGTGAGTGTAGACATTCAGCGTATGCAGACAGAGCATGCCTGTACTGCAGTGACTGGAACTATTGTCATTCCATTTTGTCTCTTTCCTTCTCCCTCCCCCATCTCCCCCCCCCCCCCTCTCTCTCTCTCTCTCTCTCTCTCTCTCCCTCTCTCTCTCTCTTTCTCAGCAGGCTGATTGTAACCAGGGAGGTAGTCTCACCTCCCCGTTGTAACTCACTGCCAAATAGCACATTGTCAGCACCGGCAAACTGGCAATGCTCTCCTTCTTATTCATTTATTTTCGTTATTTACGGGTCAATTTTTTTCGTTCGAAATGTAAAATGGATGACCATAGAATTTCTCAATAGAATATAAAATTGAAAACTTTAGAAAGGATAGAGAAAATTGAGTTCACTTTGAATGGTCTGCCACAGGCAGATATCCTTATCATGCTCTTACGTAATACGACAGCTGCTTTCTCAATGATCCAGTCAGCAGGCTGATTGTAACCAGGGAGGTAGTCTCACCTCCCCGTTGTAACTCACTGCCAAATAGCACATTGTCAGCACCGGCAAACTGGTAATGCTCTCCTTCTTATTCCTGTATTTTCGTTATTTACGGGTCAATTTTTTTTCGTTCGAAATGTAAAATGGATGACCATAGAATTTCTCAATAGAATATAAAATTGAAAACTTTAGAAAGGATAGAGAAAATTGAGTTCACTTTGAATGGTCTGCCACAGGCAGATATCCTTATCATGCTCTTACGTAATACGACAGCTGCTTTCTCAATGATCCAGTCAGCAGGCTGATTGTAACCAGGGAGGTAGTCTCACCTCCCCGTTGAAACCCTGGCTTGGCCTCCAGGTTTGTCACGTCTGAGCAGAAAGTTTATTTGCAATGGACAAGTACTTCGACTCCCAACTCCCAAACGACAAATATACGCACCCCACTTTGGAGAACCCCAGTTGGGGACTCGCCTCAAACGAGGGATTGACGGCATGGACGGTTACCATGGCAACAACTATTTATAGAGAAAAAATCATATTTTTCATGAAAAAGCAAGAAAACATGACAAGATTGAGTGGAATATTTATCATAAATTACTATCTAGATTATCAGCTTATTTTTCCACTACCAGTATGTTAATTTCACATCATTTTCGTTGCTATAGCAACAACATGACAAAAGCTGCCTTTTAAAGAAAAATAAGCATTGAGATTGAAAGAAAAGCAAGAATACGTCCATAGATGATAAATTTCTGTATAGTGAGATTTTTTGAGGTATTTCCATTATTTTGTCGGTGGGCCAAACACGAATTTACCTATTGCCATATTTCTAAATGACATCTTTAGCCGTTGCCATGGCAACAAATTATTTTCTTGAAATAACATGTATTCTTCATTAAACATCACAAAAGCATGCTAAAAACACCAAAATAAGTCAATATAAACGTATCATGCTTCAATCAAATTAAAAATCACAATTTCCGACTGTCACAGCAACCTCATATCAATAACGGTTGCCATGGTAACAGCTAATTTTTAAAAGAAAATTATTTTTTTCATCAAAAAGCATGAAAAGATGGAAAGTTTGAGTAGCATACTCATTACAAATTGCTATGATAATTATCAGCTTTTTTCACTACGTTCATGCCACATTATTATCGTTGCTATGGCAACAAATTTTTTTCCCTAGAAAGGAGAAGTACCCCAGTAAAAGAAAAACTAGATAAATAATCAATTTTTGTAGAGTTTAATTTTTCGGCCTTTTTTACTCTTTTGGGAATGCTGAAAAGGAATCCACCTATGGCCACTTTTCTAAATGATGTCTTCAGCCGTTACCATGGCAACAAATTATTTTCTTTAGAAGAACATGTATTTTTCATTAACATCATAAAAACATGTTGTTAAGGCCAAAATATGTCATTATACACATTTTTCCTCAATTAATAAAAACAATCCTTGTTTTTTCAATTACATTGATACCTCATAGCAATGACAGTTGCCATAGTAATAATTCTTAAAAAGAAAATACTGATATTTTAATGAAAAAAATTGAAAAAATGACGAGATTGAGTACCATATTCATTACAAATTACTATCAGCTTTTGTTTTCACAACGTTCATTCCACATCATTTCTGTTGCCATAGCAATAATATGAGAAAATGTTTTTTTTTTTTTTAAGGATTAAAGTTCTATAGCAATCTGTGTTAGAAATTACTATAGAGGAGGTATCATAGTCATTTAAGGTTATCAAATGTCTTGGAGACATTAACGCTGAAACAGAGTACATCATGACGAGAAAATTGGAACTTTTGGGGAGGTTTTTAGACATTTGTATTGCTTATTATTTGTATTTTATGTTTTCTGGTTATATCTATAGTTAAAAAAAAAAGAAATCTATTCCTTAACATGTTGCGATATAGGAACAGAAATGATGTGAACAGAATTATATATGGCTAATAGTCTTGCTCATTTGTAATACTTCAAAGTTTAGGCCATAATTTCACATTTTTTTTCTTGAAGTTTTTTTCTACAAGAATTGATGCATTTCGATGGCAACCATGTTAAATATTAACCATTATTTCGGATATTTAAGGTTTAATAAAGGTGCAATGTGATCAGAAATTCAGGAAGCTGACTAAACTCTTGTGTTTTTACTTATTTGTTTTTTGTTTAGTGTATTCTTTCCTTCCTTATCTAATGAGTAACGTTATTTTTTTCTTTAAAAAGCAGCTTTTTCATGTTAATTCTATAGTAACAAGAACGAAGTGGGATGACTATAGTGAAAAAAAAAGAACTGACAGTAATTTGTTATAACTATGCTACTCAATCTTGTCATTTTTTTATGTTTTTCATAATAAATTGTTCTTACCATGACAACTGTCATTGCTATGAGGTAACCATGAAATTGAAAAATCGTGATGTTTTACTAAATTAAAGAGACATGCTTATCTTGACACATTTTGGTGTTAACAACATGTTTTCATAATGTTTAAAGAAGAACACATGTTCTTTTAAAGAAAATAATTTGTTGCCATGGCAACGGCTGAAGACATCATTTAAAGAAATTACCACGCACAGGTGCATTCCTGTTTACCATCCCCAAAAGCAATGAAAAAGCACAACAGATTCAAACTTTTCTGAAATTGATCACTTGTTTATTTTATTCTTTCTTTCCTTTTTAATGAAACAGTTTCCCTTCCTATGAAAGAAAGTTTTCCTCATGTTTTTGCTATAGTAACGATAATAATGTGAGATTAGCGTAGTAAAAAAAAAAAGCTGACAATCATAGTTAGACCCTAACTGGTATTGAAATAACTTTTTCAATCAATCTTTTCGTGATTTCATACTTTTTGATAAAAAAATAATCATTATTTCTTCTAGAAATAGCTGTTACCATGGTGACCGTCATCACTATGAGGTAGCTGTGATATTCGGAAATTGTGATATTTAATTTAATCAGAGAAATATGTTCATATTGACATCTGTTGGAAATTACAGTAAGTTTTTATAATGTTTAATGAGGAATACATGTTCTTATAAAGAAAATAATTTGTTGCCATGGCAACGGCTAAAGATGTCAATTAGAAATATGGCAACAGGTGGATTCGTGTACGGCACTCCCAAAATAAGGGAAAGAACACAAAAAATCTAACTCTTACAGAAATGTATTATCTACGGATTTACTTCATTCTTACTTTCCTGTTAATTGAAATACCCATTTTTTTCTTTAAAAGACAGTTTTTGTCATGTTGTTGCTATGGCAACGATAAGGAAGTGAAATGAACGTAATGGGAAAGAGGTGATAGTCATGATAGTAGTTAGTAATCAATATTCCACCCGATCTTGTCACATTTTCTTGCTTTTTCATGAAAGTATCACTACTTTCTTTAAAATAGTTGTTACCATGGCAACCATCTTTGCTATGAGGTAACCACGGCGTTATAAGAATTGTGATTTTAATTTGATTAAAGAAATGTTTAGATTGACTTATTTCGGTGTTTACTGCATGTTTTTATGATGTTTTTAATAAAGAATACACGTTATTTTAAAGGTAATGATCAAAAATTATAATATAATTATAATAAACAAAAATTGATCATTTATTTATCTAGTTTTTCTTTTAATGGGATACTTCTCCTTTCTAGGGAAAAAAGTTGTTGCCATAGCAACGATAATAATGTGGCATGAACGTAGTTAAAAAAAGCTGATAATTATCATAGCAAGTTGTAATGAGTATGCTACTCAAACTTTCCATCTTTCATGCTTTTTGATGAAAACAATCATTTTCTTGTAAAAAATAGCTGTTACCATGGCAACCGTTATTGCAATGAGGTTGCTGTGACAGTCGGAAATTGTGATTTTTAATTTGATTGAAGCGTGATACGTTTATATTGACTTATTTTGGTGTTTTTTAGCATGCGTTTGTGATGTTTAATGAAGAATACATGTTATTTCAAAGAGAATAACTTGTTGCCATTGCAACGGCTAAATATGTCATTTAGAAATATGGCAACAGGTCGATTCGTGTTTGGCACCGACAAAATAAAGGAAATAGCTCAAAAAATCTCACTATGCAGAAATTCATCATCTATGGACGTATTCTTGCTTTTCTTTCAATCGCAATGCTTATTTTTCTTTAAAGGCAGCTTTTGTCATGCTGTTGCTATGGCAACGATAATGATGTGAAATTAACATAGTGGAAAAATAAGCTAATAATCTAGATAGTAATTTATGATAAATATTCCACTCAATCTTGTCATGTTTTCTTGCTTTTTCATGAAAAATATGATTTTTCTTTATAAATAGTTGTTGCCATGGTAACCGTCATTGCTATAAGGTAACCATGCATTATGAAAATTGTATTCTTTCTTAAGTCTAATTAAAAAGGATTTATAATGATGTATTTTGGTGTTTACATCATGTCTTTATGATTTTTAATGAAGAATACATGTTCTTTTAAGGAAAATAATGCGTTGCCATGGCAACGGGTGAAGACGTCGGTTAGAAAAATGGCAACAAGTGGATTCGTGTTCAGCACACCCAAAATAGGGGAAGTAGCACAAAAAATCAAAATCTACAGAAAATTTTAAGAACACCCCAATATTGTGACAACTCGCCGTCTACTACCCCCCCCCCCCCTTACTCAATATAAAGAGTTCAGTTTTGCATTTCATGCTCCATGTGCATTCTTACTCAATGAAGACACAGTTACTCCTTCTTATACAGGCTCACTCGACATGAGCTGTTAGATGTTGGGTGCATTCAACTGATAACAATCCTAAACTAAACGGATTTTGCATTAATAATGAGAGTGATCAACCAACCGAAAAAAAAGACATTACAAAATGTCACAATAATTTTATGTGTGAAGGGGACAAACAATGGATGATGAAACAACAACAACGCTTAGTCATTATGTTCGATACATGATAAACAGATTACTGCACCCCCTGAAATTAACACTGTATAGTATATAATTTAGAAAATACAAGGGATCATTTGCCATTGATGTGTGCTCACTCAAGCACGATTCATTAAGTTATTCTCATTTTATACTGACGCTAGTCAATACGTGCAAACATACAATTGCTCTTTTACTTTTGTTCATTTTTGGTTTTCGTGAAAATAGCTACTCCATTCTTATTGGGGGAACTACTCCTGTTTTTGTGTCTGTATAATGGTAATAACGAGTTATTAATGATAAAACATTAACATGATATATAAAATTATTTAACAATCTGTAAGACAATTTTCATATCATGAAATCCTAAACAAATTGATAATGATACTGTACCTTACAAATAATGGCAATAAAAATAAATGTCCAAACAGTCATACAACTTACCGGTTGGAAAAATAATCAAAATAAGTAAAATCAGGACAAATGTGAAAAATAATGAGCGGAAGGGAAGTGAAAAAGTCGATCCCGATCAACACGATTAATAAGCACAATTAGATAAGATTTGCTGCGTTTCGATACGATCCCGGGCGATCTGATGAGATGATTACGATCAAAAACTAATCGTGTTAATCCTAGAAACTTTTTGAAACGTCCAAAATTTTTTCTGCCATTAACGCGATTGTCACGATTGACCTGAAGATCTGATACAATTTAATACGATTGGATAAGGTCATCATGATTGCTGCACGATTAAGACCACAATTTCAATCGTGGCGCCAATCGTGATAGTGGGAACCCCGCTTTAGACGCACCGGCGTAGCCAGGATAATTTGTGACCCTGCACCACAAAACAAAGAAAAAGTCGCCAGACTTGAATTTTTAGTTAAGGGCAGATTGTAAAAGAGTAGACTCTTAACTTTAAAAAAATGTATAACTCAATTAAAATGAACTCCCTTAACCTACCTAAATAGTGGAAAGAAAGCACACACTCCATAAAAGGGTGAACTGAGAAAAGAGGCTATGAAGTACTGTACACGGTGTATTCAAGCGCTTAATCTTTGCCAGACTGTGCTAGCTGTGCCATAAAAGGGACACTGGAGTAACAACAATGAAGGGATTTTCAGATTAAACTTAAGAATAAAATTAAGCATGTACCATTAGCATATTCGGCACACTTTCACAAAACACACTTTCCCATTCATGTTAAGATACGAAATTGAAGAATAATGTAGAAGAAGGATAGCTCCTTCAGAAAATATGAAAAGTTCAATATAGACTTGGTTGAACCATCCCACTTTTTTTGAGTCCTCACTTGTAATCAAGGGGTGCGGCTTTTGGTTTGTTTGTGGTGTACGGTCACATTTATTATGATGGTACAATGCGAGGGAGTGAAGCGACCAAGCTCGAGCGAGTGGAGCGAGAAGGAGGGGGAGGAGGTGGGGGGGGGTGAGAACTTTTTGCACTTTGATGTTGTAAATGGTGCAATTTGATGCCTTTTTGCGTGTTTTATCGACTTGAAACGGCCCACTTTGTTTCAGATATCAGGATATATTTATGTGGATTATTATTGAGCAATATATGCCTGCAAAGTGGGGGCACTAGCTAATAAATAAACTTATTTTTTTATTCTAACAATGAATTTATTGAACGCTGTCTATTAAGCAGTCAAACAGAAAAGGCATGCACACGAGGGTGAACATAAGGGATATTTCTCCTCCCACACGGAGGTGTCTTTACATTTTCAGACACGAAATTCATCGATCTGGTGAAAACATTTGGTGCAATACTTGGAAATTTTCTAGCCCCCCCCCCCCTGAAAGAAATGATGGAAATATTTTTGTGAGAATCGTTAATAGCAAAATCACGGCATCTAGCTCTTATTCCGCATCTGGCTGTATTTACGATGTCTAGTGAGGTAGAGGGGAGGGTGTAGGAGGGGATCCCTCTCCGGCTCGACGGAGCTTTTGCCTTTTTAGAATTGAAATAAATTGATTTGGAGCACACTTTTTTGGTGGGAAATTTGGAAATTGTCATTCCCAATAGTGTACTAAGTTAATAGAGGAGACCAATCAATTGGAGGAAGGCATTAATATACTCTCCCATACTCAGGGGATTTTATTTTGATTTTTTAGAACTGAAATTCAACAATCTGGCGCTCATTTGTGTTGGAATATCTGGAAATTTGCCAATCAGAGAAGTGCAAGTCTGTGGAAGAAGATATAGCAGGAGTGCGTGGGAGGGGATAAGAGATTTTGAATTTTCTGATAGCAGTTAAACGTTGTGGTGCAAATATTTTGTGGCATATATTTGGAAAACTACAAGTGTAGCAATAGTCTACTTGTATACATAGTGCCGGGGGGGGGGGGGGGGGGGCAAGGACAAGGCGTGGGAGTTAAGTGCTATCGCCGCCATTCCCGTACGAGAGAGATTTTGCCCTTTTAAAGTTGAAATTTAGATATCTCGATGGAATATACTTGATGGAATATGTGGGAAATTATCAAAAGAAAAATTGATCGGGGGAACTTAGATAGGAAATGGTTGATTAAAAGGGGATATTCATCATGTACATGTGGGACTTATTGATTTTTCGGAATGCAAGTGATAAGTCTTGTGCACTCAGAATTATTCAGAATCTTGGGGGGGGGGGGTTAACCTCTACCTCCAGTTCAACTTAAACTGTACTATCCCTTTAAAGCCTACCCTTTCAGAATCTGTCTTTATTTAAAAATCTATTTTTGGTGATCTATTGTTGGTTTTGTTGAGCAAGGCCATATTTTTCCTTCTTGTGCAACCTATGGTTTCAATAAAAAGAGTAAAAATGCAAATATAAGTGCATTTTGACTATGGAAATTATCATTAATGATGTATTACTTATTTAATTTTGTTGTCTAATAATCGCCTTCAATATATTTCAGTAATGATTATAATGTTGCAAATGAAGAGTTTGTTTGCAAAAACCGATAAGTCAATTTTTGAAGATTTTTAAGTACGGTTTCTGTCATAAAGTGCAAAATTGTACATTTTAAATGATATATTGGTCACTACAAATAAAGACACATTTTTGAAGTTATGCTCAAAAGAAGCAAATTTTTTCTTATTATTCTCTTTATTTTTCTTGACCTGTAATCGCAAATATCTCCATTTGGCAAATATGGACTTATCGGTTTTTGCGAACAAACTCTTCAAATAATCATACGAAAATAAAATTTATTCAACAAGACTGAAATCTGCACATCTTCTCGGAATTTTCTCTGCTGACAAAATGCCAAATGAAACGAATTATTCTGTCTGCATTCTTAGGTCATTGGCGGGAGAAAAGGATAGCTTATTATGCCGTCACTATGAAGCGATACGCGAGAGGTAAATATGCATCGGCAGATACCTTGGTTAAGCATATTATAATCACAATGATATTCAAATAATATGCCATAAAGTTAGAACCTATGTATGCAGCCCCAAGACTTACGTGACAAGGTGTGTTACTCTTTGAAACGTAATACGTGTGGACAAAACATTAACTTGATAATATTTATACACATCATTTATTGGAATTTATGGAAAGCATTGCTTGGAAATTGTTAGAAATACGACCTATGTGTAATCTGTTTTCACATTACCCTCTGTTGTCAATCTGAACATTTTGTTTTGGTGAGATTAATGCTTGAACTCGCAAAAAAAGGACAAAATTTAGATAAGCCTTACGAATAGTGTTGTTTCCAAAATAATGATAATGACAGCCATTGTTGTGGATGAAGATATTATTATGGTTATATTGATGATGATGATGATGATGATGATGATGAAATTGAAACAAGCAACTGTAGAATTAAAATTCCATTCTGGTCCGATTTGCAATTCGTTTTCTAGGAGGAGGGAGGAGGAGCAGCGTTTCATTGAGTTTCTGGAGGTGGAGGCAGCGTTGCGGTAAAGTATTGCAAGCTTTAAAAAGGACACAGACCTGAACGTGCGGCCGATTCGTTATACTTTAATAGATTTTCCGTCCACAATATTATATTTTAAAACTATTCGATGACACCTTGGACGACATCAGTGATTACATCAATCGATTTCGGTTAATGATGTAATTAGGGAAACATTAATGATGAAGATATCGATGGTTACTGTGAAGGGAATACAGTGATGTTTTTAGCGACGATAGTAGAAGTGGGAATGACATAATAATTATCCAAGACCTCAATGGTAATGTTTGTACCGTTCTCCTCTGCAATAGACAACTGAAGAATTTACATTTCATTTCTGGCCCATTTGGCAATCCGTTTTCTACTGAACTCAACAAAAGTTCTGCAAGCCCACTTTGAAGTATCATATTTCTCTCAACCTACATTATTTCATTGAAATGTGACATCATAAGAAAGCATAATTAATTATTTTTAAAATGACACCTCACTTGCTATGATTGGGTATTCCTGGAAAGCACAGTATGACCGTGTATGAGGAAAGGTCTAAGTGTGAAATGTTGCAAAATAGAGCAAACATGTTATGTCAAACAGTGTAATTCCCATTTGCTTTGTCATTTCAGGGAAGGAATGTGCTTGAAAAGAAGGCATTGCGAGGTTATCATCATCCATGAATTAAAAACTGCAGTAGTATCTGCAGATTAAAATTAAACATAAAGGTTGACCAAACGGTCATCTTATGTCTAGGAAATGGGAGTTTTTGAAAGTGCTGTCATTTCAGGATTGCTTATTCCAGTGGCCTTTTTTCATCAAAACTGTACCTTATCAATAGCAGAATTGTTGCGACTTTTCACTTTTGATCTGTCCCCATACCCAGCTGCTCTGCACATTCGAAGAACACCCAATCATAACAAGTAAGGTCTCATTTTAAAGATAAGTGTGACGCGCTACAACAAAATGATCCTAAAGTCGGGCGAGGTCGATTATTTGAAAATTGCATGACACAAATTCCTAATCTTTCTGCTTTAAATTGATATATAACACATCATATAAAAATAATCGGCTGCGGAGATATCGATGTTTAAAACAGAGCATGTCGATACGTCTGGGAAATCACTGTTTCGAGAAAAGCGCTCTAAAAGTTCTCCTTGCGACGCAATCACGATCAAAGGACACGCAAGTCAGTTTTCACCTCTGAACAATAGAAGGTAAGCCCTAGCAACCCCCGAAATGCTCATTCAAACACAGCGTCGGCGGTCTCCGCACCGACGAATCAATGACCAGAATGGCAGGAGAAGATGCTGGGCATAGCGCACCCCGCCAGCACGCACCAGTCGACTGGGCAGTGTGCGAGCTTCAAGCTTCGGTTAGCGGCAAGCAGCAAACTGACCAATGAGATCACTCTAGTCGTTGTTAGGGGCGGAGCCTATGTGTGGCGCTCACTCCAATGTTCGAACCAGTTTCTGCTTCGTTGAAACGCCAAAAAAAAAAAAACATGGCCCAGAAAAACGCTATTTTTTGGTCTTTCCTTTCATCATTTTGCTTCAAAATTTCGACAGATGATAGAAGACATCTCAGACTCTAATGATATGTCAAATTCAGAAAATCGTAAGTTTTGACCGATTTTGATGCTCTGACTTCAAACTCGATTTTCACGGCTTCGACCGTGCGCGACTTTAGGACCATTTTGTTGTAGCGGGTCACAATTAATCAAACTTTCATATGATGTCATATTTAATGTGGGTTTAAGAGAAATATGATATAACAATCATTTTTTTCCTGCAGAATTTATTCGGAGGAGATGCTTTCTGTTCGGCCCCTGAAGGCAGAGTTGCAGAAACTCAATGCGAGGTTTGGAAAGGCCAAAAAACTGGCCAGGCGGCTGATTGGTAATCTGTAAGTATGATCACATTGATCTTCCAATCAAAATATTTCATCCCTTAAAAAATAGAAGACACCCCGGACAACATCAGTGATTGCATCAATCGATACGCGGAGTTGACAGTGAAAATCACTGTGTAACTCACTACTTGAAAATTGAAATTTTTGTTTTTGCTTTTTTTTTTTTGCTGGATCGAATGAACAATATCTTTAAGTGTTTGCATTTGCATGTTTGCATTCGATTGTACGATACAAGAACATGGGATTTTTTGTGTGTTTAATTTAATTTTTCTCGGAATGCCTGCTTGAATTTACACTTTATATTTTCATGTCATATATATATATATATATAGATATATATATATATATATATATATATATATATATATCCAGAACCTTATGGAAGAAAACCCCAGGATGACGACAAGTAGTAGAAGAAGGTTTATAATGAGTAGTTAATGATGCGTGATATTTGGTAAACTAGTAGTATTATTTTGCACTAAATTGTGACTGTGCGCCTCAAAACGAACATAAAGTCGCACACACTGATTTTGCGTGAGGACTGAAAATAAGTGAATTGGGTCAACCTAGCCGATCTTGACTTTTTCATATTTTCTGAAAGAGCGGGTCTTCTTTTACAATATGCTAAAATTTGGTATCATAAAACGGGCAGGAAAGTGTGTTTTTTTAGCAGTTTATCTCGAACATTTTTGGTAGAAGAGTGTGATCAGGTGTGTCTTTAGAATCCCTTTTTCCTTTCTGAAAAACCTTATCCACACTCTTCACTTTCAATTCTAATAACTTTTGAAGGGATAGTGCTACTGCTTTGAAAGTTGACATTAATTAAGGACAGAATGTATTAATGAGGCATGCTTGATTTCAGTTTAATTTGATAATTCCTTCACTGTTGTTACTCTGGTGGTTTACTTCCTGTTTTTCGTCCCATTCATCGCACAGCCAGCACGGTTTGGTGAAGATTAAGCGCTTGAATAGACACTGTACTTCAGAGCCTCTTTTCTCAGTTCACACTATTCCTGAGTTTGTGCTTTCTTTCCAATATTTAGATAGGTTAGGAGAGTCCATTTGATTTGAGTTATACATCATTTTAAAGCTTAAAGTCTGCTCTTTCAGAATATACTCTTAACTAAAAATTCATGTCTGGCGACTTTTTGTTTGTTTTGAGGTGCAGAGTCACAATTATATTTCCGTGTGTGTGTTTGGATAGCGAAAATCATTGAAACAAATGAAATGGCCTGAATCCAAATAACAACGCTACTCTCTAAAAGAAAAAAATTGAGTGAAAATATTCACTCTTAAAGGACTAAATACAAAAAAGAGTGAATTTCGAATGAATTTCGGGTGAATTTTGAGTGAAAATGTTCATTTTCATCACTCGATTTAGAGTGACCTCAGGGATCACTCCAAAATCTTCGAGTGATCCCTGAGGTCACTCCAAAATGAGTGAAACTTTTCAATCAAAATTCACTCCAATTTCACTCTTTTTAGTATTCACTCCTTTAAGAGTGAATATTTTCACTCGATTTTTTTAGAGAGTAAATTGTGGACATTCACGTTAATATGATAACCGAGTAATGAAGCTAAAATTTGTAATTAGCGAAAATCTAATAAGGTTATAAATTTTGTAGATGCAAGTAGAAATTTCTACTAAGTATCAGGAACCTGTTTTTTAAGGTAACTGTTTGTTCTTTGATCGAAGGTAAAATTTAACATTCTATTCCGTCCCGATTCCTAGCTCGTTCTGGAGAACAGTTGATATATGGAATACCATAGAGATCCTTGAGGAAAAGTTGGGAAGACTCTCTGTACGTCTCAGGGAATCTACAAACATGTGGGAGTACATGTAAGTATGACTGGAATTATGTAACTTTAAGAATATATATATATATATATATATATATATATATATATTTATATATTTATGTTTATAGTGAAAATTCAGAAAAGCTTATAAAATTTAATGTCCACGATGGTTTTATTGACGTCTACAGTGATTGCTGAATTATGAGACATAGACATGCTATGTCAACATTCACCCTATTGCAACAGACTGAAAAGTTCAGTGTCTTGCTTGATTAGACACAGAAAACGGCGTCATATTTCGGCCAAAGTAATTTTTCATATGCAATCAACAATTTTTTTTTCGACATCATTACATCAGTCATTATAGAAAAAATACTTAAGTCGCATGTATTAACTACGATTACTTTTGTGACTTCCAACAAAAAGTCGCACACAGTGATTTTGTGTGAGGACTGGAGATAGCTGAAATGGGTCAACCTAACCAATGTTGAGTTTTTCATATTTTCTGAAAGAGCAAGTCTTTTTCTATATCATATTAAAGTTTTGGATCATAAAAAAACAGGAAATTGTGTTTTCAGCAGTTTTCTTGAACCCTTCTTGGTGGAATAGTATGATTAGATGTTTCTCATAGAACCCTCTTTCCATTTCTCAAAAACTCTGTCCATACACTTCACTTTCAGCTCCAATAACTTTAAAGAGAATGCTGCTACTGCACTGAAAGTTAGTATTAATCATGTACAGTATGTGCTAATGAAGCATGTTCAATTTCAGCTTTACCTGATAATTCCTTCATTGATGTTGCTCCGGTGGTCATCATCCTGTTTTTTGTTCAATTCATCCCACAGGTAGCATAGCTAGGTAAAGATTATGCGCTTGAATAGACACTGTACTTCAGAGCCTCTTTTCTCAGTTCACACTTCACCTGAGTTTGTCCTTTCTTTCCAACATTTAGATGGGTTAGGAGAGACTATTCGAATTGAGGTTTACATCATTTTAAAGCTTAGAGTCTGTTCTTTCAGAATCTACTCTGAAATAAAAATCCATATCTGGCGACTTTTTGTTTGTTTTGTGGTGCAGGGTCACATTAATTTCAGACCTGAGTAACTATTGAGGTCAATGTTATAACATGGAGGGAAAGCTGTTCCAAACCTTTTTTTTTTAACGAATGCTATAAAATCGCACTCTTAAAAAGAAATAAAATGTATAATTACATGGGTAAATGATTAGAAAAAGAAGATCCCCGTTGAAACCTATTTTGCAATCATTGTGAAACTGATCAGGTAATAATTGTAAAGATAGTAGTACCAGTGAAAGTACACAAGTAAACGTGATTATATATGACCGTGAATGACAAAACGAACAAAAAGTTGCGTGAAACGAGTCAACCAAGTCAATAATAAGTTTTTCATATTTCCTGGAAGGGCTACCCTTCTTCTACATTATTTGTAAGTTCTGGGTCATGAAATTAATGGGAAAGTGGATTTTAAGCACTTTTTCTCCAACCCTTTTTTGTAGAGCAGTGAGATCAGGTGTGGCTCAGAGGCCCCTTTTAATTTCTTGCTTAAAACCCTTTGCACACTCTTAATAATACTAATGATAATAATTGCGTTTATGTGGCGCTTGATACTGACGTTTCTAAGTGCACTTTTGCTACTCGTACAAATAGACTAGAAAACACAATAACATTAACAAAATCAGCGTTAACAGTAACAAAAGAAGAAGAAAGAAAAGAAATGAAAAGAAAAACACATGTGATACAATGGTACAATAATTGATAACTGTGTGCACCTCCAGACAAAAAAAACAACAACTGATTAAACAGGTGAGCTTTGAGAAGAATTTTAAGTGATTCGACAGATGAGGCATTGTGAATATAAAGAGGGAGTTTATTCCAAAGAGTGGGAGCAATGGAAGAGCAGGCTTGGTCACCATAACGGGTTTTTGTACGTGGGCCATGAAGTAATTGGAGAGAAAAAGGAGGGGTCTGGCAAAAGAGGAGGAGCGGAGAGAGACTAGGTTTTGAAGATATATGGGTGCAATATTACGTGTGATTTTGCATATACGTCAGAAGTAGGATCTTGAAAGTAATACGGGAATGGACTGGAAGCCAATGGAGTGAGCGGATAACAGGAGATATGTGGTCATGTCTCCTGCTAAGGGAGACTAATCTAGCGGCTGAATTTGGAATACATTGGAGAGGGGATATGTGAGAAAGAGGGAGGCCGGCAAGGAGGGAGTTACAGTAGTCCAGATAGGAGGAGACGAAGGCATGGACAAGCCGCTCAGCTGATGATTGATCAAGTAGACGCCTGATCTTCCCTATTAAGAAAATACCCCATGATGCAGACTTACATAATTTGTGATATGGTGTTTAAAGGGTGTGTACAGTTCTGGTCGATGTGAAGATTTAGCTTTTAACGTTTTGCGAGATATTCAGAAACCACCCTATGAGATGTCAAAGAGCATGCAATTCGAAGGGGTATCAAAAATTTATTCGATGAAAATCGGTTTTGAAATGGCTGAGATATCAAAAAACAAGGTGAAACAAAGAGATAAAATTATTAACAAAGTTGGGGCATGTCGCCTTTTATTATTAGCACTTTTTTGGATATCTCAGCCATTTGAAAACCAATTTTCATCAAATAAACATTGAATCCTTCTTAAAATCACATGCTCTTTCATATTTCATAAGAGACTTTTCATTATTTCACTTAGGAATGTTCAAAACATGAATCCCTACCTCAACCAGTACTGTACAGTCCCTTTAAGAGTTAAGTGTTTGTCCAAAGTAAAGCCAAAATCTTTACTTTCAAGTCTGATAACTATCGAAGGGATGGCGCTACTGCTTGGAAAGTTGGCACTATTCATGGAAGAAATGTGTTGATAGAGCATGATCCATGTCATTTTAGTCTTATAATCTCTTTATTGTTGTTACTCCAGTGGATTAAATCCTCTTTTTTTTGTCTCGTAAATCACAAAACGAGCACAGTTTGATAAAGACTTAACACTTGAATAGAAAGATAAACCATGTACTTCAGAGCCTGTTTTCTCGGTTCACACTTTTCCAATATCTAGATAGGTTAGGAGAGTCCATTTCAATTGAGCTATATATCATTTTGAAGCTTAGAGTCTGCACTTTCAGAATCTTCTCTTAACTAAAAATCCATGTCTGGCGACTTTTTGTTTCTTTTGTGATGCTGGGTCACATCTAAATACCCAAGGAATGTTACCTTTGCAGTGTAACTGATCTAACCAAAGTAAGAACATTTCATTTCATTACATTTTATAGCTCTATCTTGGATTTCAATGAGACACAGAATTCCATTGACACCCTCGAGAAAGAACTGGAGATAGGCCTACTCATTGCAAGCCTGGAAGAGGAAGTTGACCAGCCTCATGTGTAAGCATGTTCACTATGATGTCACGATGGAGATAATGCAGCTGTCTATAAAATTCAAAATAATAATGCTTAGTTAACCAATAGACAATTGATTATTGCATGGTTAAAAATGCACGGGGAACACTTTATTATCGGTATAATGATCTGGAGTAGAATGCTATTTGGTGGTAACAACTATGGATCCAGTTTGAGAGTGACATTACATGTTTTGGAATTTCATCACCGAAGACACACACCACCGTTGGGCTACAAGTTCTGTCTCGGTTACCTTTTCAACTCAGTCACACCCCAGTCAATCTCATGCGTTTATGATGCTGACAGGGCTTATCTACATAATGTATGCATATCGTAATGTATGTATACATTATGATTGTGTGTACACACACACATACGTGCACAATTATACAATTCTTTTTTTTTTCCTTTTTCTTAACTGACGAAAATATTTCTCTATTGTATAAAGCTTATTTTATTTTTTTTTTTTGTTGGAAACAGCAATGACAAAAAATAGTGTCTTCGTGTTCCTTTCTGTTCCCATTTCCCCATTACAACTACCCCCCGCCACACAGTGTTAAGCGAGAATACGACGGGGCAGGTAGCAGCAGGAACGTTGGAAGAGACAACGTGCGCCAAAACGGCTATGCTACTTTCCGCTCTCATGTGAGTTTTTGATGACACCGGAACCTTGTCAAGTGAAACATGTTCAAGTGCATCGCAGCACATCTACAACAGAAAACTGCACGCAAGCTGAATATGTGAAGAGTTTGTTCGCAAAAACCGATAAGTCCATATTTGCCCAATGGAGATATTTGCGAATAAATGTCAAGAAAAACAAAGAGAATAATAAGACAATCTTTGCTTCTTTTGACCATAACTTAAGAAATATACCTTTATGTGTAGTGACCAATATATCATTCAAAAGGTATTATTCTGTACTTTGTGACAGAGACCGTACTTCAAAAGCTTCAAAAATTGACTTATCGGTTTTTGCGTAAAAACTCGTCATGTGCATATTCACTTATGTTCATTTTAGACGCTCACAAACCTGTTGGTTCTTGAATCTCTCATGATGTGAATACATCCTTAAAACCATGAGCCACTGCATGCGTGAGACAGATGCAATTCACCTGACAAAAAACATTAACAAAACATTAACAGATCAATGCCCCTTTTAAAGAAAATTGTGTGTTCTGTGTTTGGTTGATTGGAATCCAAGACAACTGAATTATCCTCTGTTTTGCTCATTTATGATTCTCAATCCACTCTTCTGTATTCTAGGTTTAGGAAGTCAAATCTTCCCAATATTTCAATTCAATTATTCTCATTTCTTTCTGAAGACTATTTTATTTATTTTTTTTTTTTTTCGGGAGGGGGACAAATATTTACAAAAAATAAACAAACAAAGAAACTAAAAAAAATCAAGCAAATTAGTTTCACAACTTAGATGATACATAGCCGGGTAATGTGATTGTTTGGTCTCTTTAAACCTCAGTTTTATGCACGAAAATATCAGAACATTAAAAAGTATAACATAGTTAGCTGCCATCATACAGCTCTGATTACTTTTACGGAGAGTAAGTTTTTAACCCGTCAATATCATTTGGCAATATCCTAGGCTGAATGAATGCATGACTTACACACACAAAAAGACGAAATAAATAGAATAAAAAATATTACTCCTACTACTACAAATTATAATGCTAAAAGTTAGATGATGATAATAATAATTATAATAATAATATTAATAACAGTAATAATAATAATGATTATTATTATTGTTATTATTATTATTATTATTATAAGTATTATGATAATACTATCGCTAATAATAGTAACCATCATCATATCTTTACTTCCCCATATTTTGCAGCTGCTGAAGGACTACTGGAGCAGCAATAACGCGGAAGGGAGAAACACGTTCAGCCATCCATGGTGTCCTGGCCCGATGGGTTCAGCGTCAGGAAAGACTGTCCAGTGCTCAGAGCGGAAAGTCTTGGCACAGGGGTTTACCCAAAGAGTGCATGTACGTTCAATGAGTCTATCAAAGCTGGGATGAATGATTTAGAAGAAAATATGACTGCGTATCTTTAATGATCAATTTGTGAGCATATATCAATCAATAGACAAGCGCATGGAAAATACTTCTTCAGTATGTAAAGCTTCGTTGCCCTTTCTTAATTATTTCAGTGTAATGCTACTCTAGGGAACACTTGCATTCACTATAACTATGTCGATGGATTAAAATACATGACATTTTATAATTCAGTAACTTTTCGTTTAAAGAAAGAGTCACCTTATAATTTCGTGAACACAACTGCTGGGTATATTATTGCACAGCTTCATCTAATGAGATGAAACATCAACAAATGTGACCGTGCACCTCAAAACGAACATAAAGTCGCACACACTGATTTTGCGTGAGGACTGAAAATAAATGAAATGGGTCAACGTAACCGAACTTGACTTTTCATATATTCTGAAAAAGCGGGTCTTCTTTTACATTATGCTAAAATTTGGTATCATAAAACGGGCAGGAAAGTGTGTTTTTTAGCAGTTATCTCGAACATTTTTGGTAGAATAGTGTGATTAGGTGTGTCTTTAGAATCCCTTTTTCATTTCTGAAAAACCTTGTCCACACTCTTCGCTTTCAACTCTAATAACTTTCGAAAGGATAGTGCTACTGCTTTGAAAGGTGACATTAATTATGGACAGAATGTGTTAATGAGGCATGCTTAATTTCAGTTTAATCTGATAATCTCTTCATTGTTGTTACTCTGGTGGTTTACTTCCTGTTTTTTGTCCCATTCATCGCACAGCCAGCACGGTTTGGTAAAGATTAAGCGCTTGAATAGACACTGTACTTCAGAGCCTCTTTTCTGAGTTCACACTTTTCCTGAGTTTGTGCTTTCTTTCCAATATTTAGGTTAGGAGAGTCCATTTCATTTGAGTTATATATACATCATTTTCAATCTTAAAGTCTGCTCTTTCAGAATATGGTCTTAATTAAAAATTCATGTCTGGCGACTTTTTGTTTGTTTTGAGGTGCAGGGTCACAAATGAACTTATTCCCGCTGAAAAGGTTCATCTGATTCGAAAGTCAGCTGCACAAGCGTTCATTTTATCACAATCAATGGAAATTACCTTTACTTGATAAGACTTTCGCCTGCTGGCTCTGCAAGCGTTGTGAGAAGGACTTCCCACGAGCCGACGTAGCTGGCGCACGCCGATCTGAGAGCCAGCGGGCGAAAGTCTTATCAAATAAACGTAATTTCCATTGATTGTGATAAAACGAACGCTTATCCAAATTAACTTATTGTTTTGTACAAAGGTTCGCCTAGCTTCCAGATGTTACGTTGAAGAGTAAAAAGGATTCATATTACAGTATTTAGCGCTTCGATGTTTTCTTTTTTTTTTGCACGTACATAATTTTGCAAAAATAAGCAGATGTGTACGATATTCCATGTTTATGTTTAACATGAAAGGTACAAAATTTACACACACACGTGTATCCACGCATTAATTTCTGTTTGAAAGAAAAATCACACACTCAAACTTGAAAGCATAATTGTAAACTAATGATTAAAGAAAAGATGCTACGATTGCAATCAATATCTGTGTAACTATAATGGGTTGTCAAAAAATATTCATTTCAATATCAAAACCGCTTTTTCTTGATATCACTCGATTTGTGAATTTGTGAATACCTTCATATTGCATGATAATACTTGTAAAAGAATGTCCCAATAGATGATGAAAATAATTATATATCATTAACACAAGAACACATCCGAATTTCATAATTTTCTGCAACGTTATTCTTTTCATTAGGTCTAATCTTCATGAATGTTATCTGAGAACGATAATTCATATATATATATATATATATATATATATATATTTTTTTTTTTTTTTTTTTTTTTAAACGGTAAACATCTTTTTTAAAGCCGAGGGGGATGAATGTCTTCCTACTTGTGATTCTTCCTTGAAAGCTGAAGTGCCACCACCATCATCATCATCATCATCATTTCATCAAAAATGAATAGATTATCTTTACTACTCTCACTGACATGCTTGGTGTGCACTAACATTCTAATTATTGCCCGAAATATTGTATGACATTAAAGAGTAAACATTTGAAGGGAGAACACTTTGCAATGGTAAATAACCACTGATTTGTGATGGTGCCCACTTAAACTTATCATCCAACCGTAACAGAGTTCGCAGCAAGACTATGAAGAGGCTGGGAGCAGCAGCAACAAGAGAGAGGGCATCACGCGCAAAATGGAGCACACTACGTTGAGCAGTATAGGGGGTCTTCACCCCCGGGGAAAAGCGTCAGGAAAGACTGATCGGGGCTCAGTGCAATACATCTACGAAGACGGACTTGACAGCGAATTCCATGTAAGCTGAATGGGTACACGCGAGGTTTAGCTGGAATGTATCAACAACAAACAGAAAACTGTTCAAATGCTTATGCTGTAAACATTGTAGTTAATGACAAATGTTATGTTGAAAGCACCCTAACGCGAAAGAACTTTGTGAAATAGAAAATGCATATTGTTTTGTGAGGGTAAGAACTAAACTTGCACTGTGAACCCACCCCCCCCCCCCCTCCCAGGGTCTGCAGCCTTTGCAAGACTATGACGGGTCCGGGAGAAGTTGCAACCCGGGAGGCCCTGGGGCGAACTACCAGCGCCAAACGAAGCCTGCCTCGTTGAGACCTAAATGGCGTCCAGACCCTCTAGAAACGACGTCAGGAAAGGGTGGTCTACGGTCATGGAAGGACATCTTCAAGCAAGGACTTGCCCAAACATATTTGCATGTAAGTTCAGCATGTGTTCAGTACATATACCTATGCCAAGAGTTTTACACCGTCACACCTGCACTTTTCTTGTTAAATTGCCCATTTTGTGAAGACACCGTTCAGCTAGTGACCAAGTGCGGTCGAAATGGTGGGCGAATTACCTGATGAAACACCAATCAAGCAGGGAAAACTGTTGCGCTCTTCTCTAGAAACAACTGCGACATTTTACTTTCAATTGAATGAAATACAGCACTTGCTCTGACTGTATGGTTGTGTCCCACTTTTTTTGCTATGTTCTGTAGTACGCTAGTATATTCCAATTACTTTCTCTTCATTCTAAAAATGTCGGCCTTTAGTTTTGCATAACAAGGTTAAATGTGTTACAATTTTTCAACTTTAACTTCCTGGATTATAAAAGAATAGGTGAAGTTTTTGTTTATCGGATCGCTTTATATTTACTTTGTGCTTAAAGTTTGGGAAAATATACATTAATCTAGTTATATCATATTGCTTAGATTCTTTCTTTATAGTATGTCAAACCTACGTTATCCGGCAATTTTATAAGGACTTGCGTAAAAACACGTGTGCGTGTTTGTGTGTGTGTGTGTGTGTGTGTGTGTGTGTGTGTGTGTATGTGTGTGTGTGTGTGTTAGTGTGTGGTGGGTGTGTATGCGTGTGTTTATTTTAAGATTTTGTTTGCAAAAACCCGATATGTCCATTTTTGAAGATTTTGAACTACGGTATAACTATGAGTATTCAAGTTCAGTTTATTGGCGAGACGGTTGGTTGTCCAACGTCCCAAAAAGAACAAAAAAAAAGAAGAAAGAAAGGTGCGTACGTGCCACAACATTCCTCGCTAAATTAATGTGAAAGGAGCGCAAATAACTGTCTTGATATACCTACAAAAGTTCGGTGTCTGTCACTTTATTTATACGCAGATGCAAGTGAAATTTGAGTAAATGACAAACAGTCAATATCAGCGTACTCCCAATGTCTTCACACATTACAAAATGAACCTTCGCTGAAAGCTTGCTCACCAACATCCCTTCCTTGGCTGGCTTTACGTTTATGAGACTTTTCTTCAGTCAGTAACGATAGGGCTGACATGACACTACATATAATCTAAACATGTATTAAACTCATGCAATACTACTGCAGAAAATGCACAAGCTGTTTGATGGATGGATGACAATGATTCTCATCATACTCCTCGCCTTCGGCTCGTCGGCTTCAGCGGAGAGACAGCATCAGTTGACCCAGGGAGCACCGGGCAGCATCACCTTTGGCGCTACATGGAATGCCGGGGATGCCTTCTTTCCATACTTCACGATCAGGTTCGAGTCTATGAGCCGTCCATTTTGTACTCTTATACAGCTACACCCAGAAGGATTCAAGTCTCCCAACCAGTATGACCGTTTCGCGGTTAGCTATACGCTAACCGAGAGCGACATGCAGGTCACTGTCGATATGTCAGACGTGTCTCCCGAAGATGCTGGGGTCTATATCATGACCCTGTCATCGATTGATGGTGATAGTGGCAATACCATTAGGGTTGTAAAAGAGGTTAAAGTATGCCGACCTCTTGGGAAGGCTCATTGCCAAATTCACGATGCCCCTGAAGGTTATTCTAATAGATACGTGGAAGTTTCCTGCCGGGCAGTTGCAGGCAAAAGCAACGCCACTCTTGCTTGCTGCCAAGGCGGAGTCAAAATCCCGTACATAGGGGGAATTCGCAATAACGGCAAGCACGTTCATGGCAGGTTCTGGATGAAATCAAGTGGTAACCCTGTCCATTGCTGTTCTCATGATCATGAGAAACAATTTGATCAAAACACGTGTCTTGATTTTGTGTGGCCTTCCCAAGAGCATACAACCGTGAATAACGGGCTTTCTGCACCTGAGCAGAGTTTGTCTGAATCATCGAGCAAATTGGTCCAAGATCAGCCAAACGAAACGCCTGATTCTGCCTGTGACCTGCATGTCAAGCTCTTTCTTCTTTACGCCATGCTGATTTCTTCGATGTACTTTGTCACTCTGTAGTTCGGACATGAAAAGGATGTCATTGTGATAATACACGGTAATAATACATTAAAAAAATGATAAATAATTTTACAGACAAATTATGATTAACGGCTACTGACGTCGTTTGATGGAACTACACTTAGTACAAGGAGCATAATGTAACAAGTGCGGTATTCAAATTTCTCTTTTAGGGGTATTGGCAAGATACACTATGCGCCGTGCATTAGCGGATACATAGTGGTAGATATTGTCAAAAGTTGTTCGTTGAACAATTATTGTGGACAAACTACATAAAAAACAATTGCACCATTTTGTGATCCACCATTTTGTTTTGTTTTGTGTGTGTTTTTTTTTTTTGCATTTTTTATTTTATTTGCTGCTTGTGATGTGTTTTTTGGGGGTTATTTGTTTGTTTGTTTTTCCTTGTTTGTTCATTTTTGCCTTGTAGTTATGCAAACAGTAAACATTCAGTAAAATAATAGTTTCACGGGACTGGACATTTCTAGTGACCTTATTCTACTGTTCACCTGCTCGTGCCACACATCAGTTCAATGCCACTCTAATTTGTTGAGCGACAAGTATATTTCATTTCATTTCATCTCATCTCATTAAGTTTCAACACAAATCACCCAGTGTTGCATTTACAACAACCATCCAGGACAAAATAAAGACGGACATAAATTATACAACAATGACGAATTATAGATGTAAAGGTTTGCAATATCATGTTGTGCATTGCATATGTTTGGAACCTTAACGCTCTTTGAATATATCATATCTATTATTCTATATAAAAGGGACCACTGGAATACTTAACAGATGCAAAAAAAAAAAAGTCAGCAACGAGTTTCATGACTTCATATTATTTACCTCATGAATATATTTAATGGGTTGGATTGAGTAAACGCTTCCGATTCGTCGCAAAATCCGGGAGGTGGAAACGTTATAACTTTAAATAGTTATCTACCATATTCATCTTTCATGAAAGACTATAATAATTATCTATATAATAGAGTCTCCATTTTAAAAGAATTGGACCTTGCACTACTATGGTAAGATAATCCTTCACTTGGTGCGGATCTGATGTTATAGCCACTGTATGCAATACAAAATCCGACGATCGTATATGTGGGTTCTTTCAGTATTCCTAAGTAATGCGCATTGTGCTTATTATAGGCAGTACATACGTTATACAAGTATGACGCATGGATGTATTGGTTTTCAATATCTGTCTTGCATTGCAAATGTTTGGAACCATAACGCTCTATGAACGTATCATATCTCTTACTCTACATAAAGGAAACCAGTAGAATCTTAATGAATAAAAACATCAACAACTAGTCTCATGAGTAAATATTATTTACCCCATGAGTGTATTCAATGAGTTGAATTGAGTACGTTTCCAATTCGTCGCAAAATCCGGGAAATGGGAACGTTATTACTTTGAACAGTTATCTGCCATATTCGTCTGTCATTAGATACTTAATACATAACACAGTCTCCAGTTTTACAGAATTGAACCTTGCACAAATGTGCTAAGATAATCCTTCATTTTGTGCGAATCTAAAATTATAACAGTCGTATACACTACAAAATCAGACAATTCTATTTGGAGGTTCTTTCATTTTCCTAGGCAATGTGTATTGTGCTTATTATGCAATGATGTGTGTATTACAGAAACTATGAAAATTAGGCCTGCAGTAGACTTCCAGCTCCCAAGGGGCACACTCTTGTGGGAAAGATCTTATACGCATTAAGTAGTTGTGATTTAATGCTGTTACAAAGGAAGGGTTAATATAGGCCCCTATCTTTCTCTTTATATTCCATAAACTTTTTTTTTAAAAATTTCATTTCCTTACACCTATGTGTCATCATCCTTGGTTTATAGTGCAGCTACGATGAACGATGACGAATGAGAAACATTTGTTGAAATTGTATTTTCTGAGAATTTCTTGTGTGTCGTATAAGTCTGAGGTATTCGAGATTTGCAGTCAGCTAGTATTTACAACAACCTTGCTGTCCCCTTAATGTATCGATATAACATTGACGCTTGAAATGTTATTGTTGAGAATTCGAAAGGTTAATAATCGATAAACGACGTATTTTATTTAGGTTTGATATAGCATTTTAACATATAGAGATAAAATGTAAAATACTAAAAGTCAAAGCCACATCTAAGATTAAACACGTTTTCTTAATAATTACACTCTTACAATCTTTACGCAGAGTGTCGAGAACCAGCGGTGAAGTGACCGATAACAGGAACTGTGTTCCCATAATGTGTACATGGATTTACTGTTTCTGAGGATGTAGCTGGTATATTTGCCGATGTTCTTATTGTGTAGTGATATTGAATCGTTGTGGTGTGACTATTTCACAGTTACTTTTTCTGCATTACCTGGCTTTACAAATTTGCGGTTGATTCGCGAGTGATGTGTGACAATACAATTATGTTTTCTATTCATAGTGTTCTATTATCAAGCCTGTTTTCTTAACATTTTCAGTTTTATGTTCTTTATTGAGAGTTGTTGGCAACCGGCGCTGTAGTGACCGATTATACAGACCGATTATACAGTACATTGATCGACCTGGAAATAAAAAAAGAAAATAAAATTCTAGTCATTTAGTGTTTCTGAGGATGTAGCCGGTATGTTTACCGCTCTTGATATTTTGCCATGATAGTGTGTCATTGTGGTGAGACCATGTCACGGCTATCTTTTCTGTATTACCTATGCAGAGTGTTGTATCATTAAACAAGTTTTCGTAATATTTTCACTTTTACATTTGTTATTCAGAGTCTTATGAACCAACAGTGTAGTGGCCGACTATACGGTAAGTGTGTTGCATTTGTATATTGATCGGCCTCTTTGTCATTTAATGTTTATGAGCGCAGAGCTGGCAATGTACCACTCTTATTATCGTGTAATGGTTTTGTATCAACGTGGTGTGACTATGTCACAGTTATCTCTTCTGCATTACCTTGCTTTACAAGTTTGAGGTTGGTTCACGAATAATGTGTGACAATGGTGTTTTCTATGCAGAGTGTTATATCATTATTACTGAACACGTTTTCCTAATATTTTAACTCTGACATTCTTTACTCAGAGTGTTGGGAACCAGCGGTGTAGTGACCGATTACAGTAAGTGTGTTCTCATGTGTATATTAATCTTCCTCTTTTGTCATTTACTATTTCTGAGGATATGTCCGCTATCTTCGCCGTTCTCCCTATTGTGTAGTGATATTTTGATGTTGTGGTGTGACTTTGTCACATATATCTTTTCTGTAATACCTTGCTTTCCAAATCTGAGGTTGGTCGCCGAATGATGTGTGGCAATATGATATTGTCTATTCACAGGGTGTTGTATCATTAGAATAATTATATTAGGACTTGCCATTCATATCCGTTCTGCGTAATTTTCACATGCATGGATACTGGGATCTGCGGATCTACGAGCTAGGTTTTCTCTTGGTACCATCATGTTTCTTTTCTCTGGGACACCGTAGTTCAGAAAATGAACTTGTGTTTACGTGCTTTATACTGAAAAGCAAATCTTGGAATAAAGTATCTGTATTCTACTTTACTATGTTCTAATTTTTTATTCTTATGAGATGTATGGATACATGAGAGAAAAAAAATAGAGGCAAATGAAATGAGTTTTCAGACCATTCAGATCATGTTTCATCAGAATAATTTTCATACACACAATTGATAGACATAAATGTAGAATCGGAACAGTATCTTATTTCAGTATGATATTCAATGATTATTAGTTTTTGGTCAATCCACACTGGAATAAGTGTGTTTGTCACACGTAATCGGATAAAAACGATATTGTTGAAATATAAGATATATGAGTTAGAGTGGTATAATAACTTAATACCGAAATAACCTAGCATATGCATTTTCAAACATACACAACATAAACGCGATAATACGACATAAACATTAACCTCTGTACATGTGATATACATTAGTATTCACACATTACACACACATACACATACACACATATATAAAACACACATAATTATACAGTGTACATATTGATAGAATGTTTATTTTTGTCGAGATTTGTGACCTAGTATCATGATAATGTAATCTGTTTTCTATGTTTTATGTTTGAATAAATATATATATATATATATATATATATATATATATATGTGACCCTGCACCTCAAAACGAACATAAAGTCGCACACACTGATTTTGCGTGAGGACTGAAAATAAGTGAAATGGGTCAACCTAGCCGAACTTGACTTTTTCATATTTTCTGAAAGAGCGGATCTTCTTTTACACTATGCTAAAATTTGGTGTCATAAAACGGACAGGAAAGTGTGTTTTTTTAAGCAGTTCATCTCGAACATTTTGGAAGAATAGTGTGATTAGGTGTGTCTTTAGAATCCCTTTTTCATTTCTGAAAAACCTTGTCCACAATCTTCACTTTCAACTCTAATAACTTTTGAAAGAATAGTTCTACTGCTTTGAAAGTTGGCATTAATTATGGACAGAATGTGTTAATGAGGCATGCTTAATTTCAGTTTAATCTGGTAATCCCTTCATTGTTGTTACTCTGGTGGCTTACTTCCTGATTATTGTCCCATTCATCGCACAGCCAGCACGGTTTGGTAAAGATTAAGCGCTTGAATAGACACTGTACTTCAGAGCCTCTTTTCTCAGTTCACACTTTTCCTGAGTTTGTGCTTTCTTTCCAATATTTAGATAGGTTAGGAAAGTCCATTTGATATGAGTTATACATCATTTTAAAGCTTAAAGTCTGCTCTTTCAGAATATGGTCTTAACTAAAAATTCATGTCTGGCGACTTTTTGTTTGTTTTGAGGTGCAGAGTCATATATATATATATATATATATATATATATATATATATATATAGGCGTACCTGTGTTTTGGTGCCTTGTCTGCTACCGGCGGTTTCACGCTGTCGCGATCTTCAGGCAGACTGACAAAGTGGTGTGTCTCTGTGCTCATGTGGCGCGGTGGATCGGTTTGACGCATGGATGGTTTTTCTTTTTCGGTGTCTGCATTTGGATATAAGTTCGGACCTTTTGTTGAGTGATTTTTTGTTTCTGATGATGATGGCCTTCTCATCGAGGCAGAGGTTGCACATGCCACTCCTTCTTAAAGTTAAGTTTGACTTTTTTTGGATGTCCCATGTCAGTGTGAAGTTTGCGCGTTTGTCTTTCAGGCTCCAGATGTATTTTGAGAGTTGGGTTTCGTTTTTGTATTTCTCGTTCTTGATGGATTTCACATGGTTCCTATATCTGTCCTTGAAGGTACCCCCCGCCAGTCCGTAGTAGCACTTTTCCTCATTGTCATGCTTGACGGTTGCTTTATACACAAGAGCCGTTTCCATGCATTTTCCTCTCAACGGGCATTGATCTTTTTGGCGGCAGTTGCATTTGGGTTTGGGATCGGTGTCATGTGGCTTGGATTTTCGGATAACTCTTTGGTTGTGGGATTTTATGACTGCATCCATGCATGAAAAACAGACAAACGCGCAAACTTCACACTGACATGGGACATCCAAAAAAAGTCAAACTTAACTTTAAGAAGGAGTGGCATGTGCAACCTCTGCCTCGATGAGAAGGCCATCATCATCAGAAACAAAAAATCACTCAACAAAAGGTCCGAACTTATATCCAAATGCAGACACCGAAAAAGAAAAACCATCCATGCGTCACCCCGATCCACCGCGCCACATGAGCACGGAAACACACCACTTTGTCAGTCTGCCTGAGGATCGCGACAGCGTGAAACCGCCGGTAGCAGACAAGGCACCAAAACACAGGTACGCCTAATATGCTCTGCTTTACAGCATTGAGCACTTTTCGACCCTCAACAAACCATATATTCCCGACGGATATATACCCAACGGATATATATATATATATATATATATATATATATGACAGTATATAAATGAATGTGACAGTGCATCACAAAACTGACAAAGAGTCGCACAACCTGATTTTGTGTGAGAGCTGAAAATAGGTGAAATAGGTCAATCTAACCAATCTTGACTTTTTCATAATATAATTCTGAAAAAGCAAGTTTTCCTCTTCATTATTCAAAAGTTTGGTATCACAGAACGAAAAGGAAATTGTGTTTTAGCCGTTTTATGGAACACCTATTGGTAGAATATAGTGTGATTATGTGTTTCTGGAAGAGTCCTCTTTTCATTTCTTAAAAACCCTGTCAATACCCGTCATTTCAACTACAATAACTTTGGAAAAAATGATGCTACTGCTGCGAAAGTTGGCATTGATCATCTACACAATGTGTTCATGAAGCATGCATAATTTTAGCTTAATCTGCTAATCCCTACATTGGTGTTGCTCCGGTGGTTAATCTCCTTTTTTTTTTTTTGGTCCCATTTACTGCACAGCTAGCATGCTTTAGTAACGATTAAGTGCTTGAATAGACCCTGTTTTCAGAGCCTCTTTTCTCACTTCACACTTTTCAAGAGTGTGTACTTTCTTTCCAATATATAGATAGTATAGGAGAGTCCTTTTGGGTTGAGTTGTATATCACTTTAAAGCTTAGAGACTGCTCTTTCAGAGTTTGACCTTGACTATAAAAGAAAATCCATGTCTGGTGACTTTTTGTTGGTTTTGTGGTGCAGGGTCATAATATATATATATGTGACCCTGCACCTCAAAACGAACATAAAGTCGCACACACTGATTTTGCGTGAGGACTGAAAATAAGTGAAATGGGTCAACCTAGCCGAACTTGACTTTTTCATATTTTCTGAAAGAGCAGGTCTTCTTTTACTTTATGCTAAAATTTGGTATCATAAAACGGGCAGGAAAATGTGTTTTTTAGCAGTTAATCTCGAGCATTTTTGATAGAATAATGTGATTAGGTGTGTCTTTAGAATCCCTTTCTCATTTCTGAAAAAAGCTTGTCCACACTCTTCACTTTCAACTCTTATAACTTTTGAAAGGATAGTGCTAATGCTTTGAATGTTGGCATTAATTATGGACAGAATGTGTTAATGAGGCATGCCTAGTTTCAATTTAATTTGATAATCCCTTCATTGTTGTTACTCTGGTGGTTTACTTCCTGTTTTTTGTCCCATTCATCGCACAGCCAGCACGGTTTGGTAAAGATTAAGCGCTTGAATAGACATTGTACTTCAGAGCCTCTTTTCTCAGTTCACACTTTTCCTGAGTTTTGGCTTTCTTTCCAATATTTAGATAGGTTAGGAGAGTCCATTTGATTTGAGTTATACATCATTTTAAAGCTTAAAGTCTGCTCTTTCAGAATATGGCCTTAAATAAAGATTCATGTCTGGCGACTTTTTGTTTGTTTTGAGGTGCAGGGTCATACATATACATATATATATATATATATATATATATATATATATATATATATATATATAAACGTATATGCTTTGAAATAAACCACCCTTAACTAGCTACTTCTATTGCACAGTCCATCTTCTCACACTTAATAAAATCATGAAGAAGGTAGACTGGTTTTGTACACTGTCGATTGGTAGGTGCAGATTAAGATATTTGGGACTATATTCGAAAGTAACAATGTTAGCAAAAAAAAAATGAGTGAGTGTTAAATGGGAACATAACATACATGCCTCTTATATAGGTGCTAATAAAATAATCTTTTAAGATCAAGATATGCGTTAAAATATCTTTGTTGCGATGAAAAATAAGAATTTTATCAAACAGATGCTATAGATTCGGAAATATTGCTGAATTTTTAATCAACATAATCCACTTAATGTCGAAGTTGAAAGTGATCCCCTACTCGGGTAGACATCATGGTGCTTTGATTGTATTTGTCAGTCTGATTACTACCATTCCCATCTGACACGATGGCTGGACTGACCTTGTCAGGCGCATCACGTGTTTTTTCATGAGATCCAGTTGTATGGCGGTGAAACGGATCATTTTCAGAACTGCATGCACATATCTACTTTAATTTCTCAGAGTAACATATAATCTGATTAGCTGCGCATGCGTTGAAATGAATGTTAACCTTTTTTAACATTTCTTCAGAATACGAAGAGACAACTATGCCCTTTCCTATGTCTGACTCCTTCAGATAACGAGAAAGCAAACACGTGCCCCCCCCCCCCCTCCCCCCCCCCAAAAAAAAAATCACAAATCTCTTTTATGAAATGCAGTTTAAATAAATACGCAGAGGACCATCATTAACAACAGGCTCACGTATCCAATAATGAAGTAAATGTATGAAGGTGATCATCTCTGATAACAGCGCTTGAGTGCTACCGGGTAGGTCTTGCCAGTGATGCGTCCGTATGCGTTTATTATTGTTTTTCCTCTGAAGTAGGACGCATTATCAAGACAATGTTGCGTGAACAAGGTCGCAAATTTCGAGAGAATGTGCCGTTGACTTCCAGTACAGTGATGATTTGAAAACTGTTCTCCTGCATTGCCACTCTCCTCCAATTTTACAAGTAGGCAAAAAAAAGTCGTATCATTAACACAGATATTAACAGCTATGATTACATGATATATCAAAACTATGTATTGGAAAGAGAGAGATAAAAAAAGAAGATGATATTAAAATAGATGGGTACACTGTGCCTTGCATTATATTATAATTGCTGACGCCTTTCGTCTCTTTTCTCTTAGTTGTTCTTTTTTAAAAAGCTCTGAAACAAAACAGATTTTCTTATATTTTTTATTTCGAATTCAATATCATTCTATAAAAATATGTACATCGCGTTTTTTCAGTTTACAAACATTTTTAATGGGGTTTTGTCTTTCTATTTAGGCCTCCTAGCATTAATATTTTGATTGTATTGGTTTCCTTTCCTTCCCGTTGTTCATTATTTCTGTTCCCTTTCTTGCAGCTTGTCTAGCTCATATTGTCACGTAATTTCTGGTTGCTGGGCACCGCGTACCTGATTTCTCAGTAGAATGTGGGCCACATTGAGTAAAGGCCAATAATGAGTGTCTTTTATTTCTCTCGTTGCTTTTACAATGTGTCAGGCCAACATATTTTTTTTTCATAAACTAGTTTTCATCTTATATTCCTCAAACCACTTAGTAGCCCTCAATTAAATGTGGCTCCTGAAAATTCCACTTACGATATCTAAAAACATTTGTTTATAATTATGTAAGGTACATTGTACAGTAAACAGTGTGAAGATCGGGGGAAATACAAACTCTCTAAAAACCCAATATTTTTAAAAACTCCTCCTCCTGCCGCCAAACCACTTGAATTATGATCGCATACTTGTGTGGAGTCTTTCCGCCAATAACATGCTAAGTGTCCTAGTTCTTACGGCACTCTAAATGGAAGGGAACATTTGTTTTTCCTTTGCTGGTATTCTTGAATGTCCTTTAATTGAAGAACTTGAATACAAAACAGATACACGCCATAGTCATTCTTTCTTGCATTACCAGTACAAAAATCTACTTCGAACATTCTTTTTAACAGCTTAAATATATCAAGGGGATAGAAATTTATCGGTTTTTAGCATTTGAAGTTTTCATGATTATGTTATCATGCACTCACTGCCCAACAAACATTTTATGAGCTCGGTCATCACTTATCTGTACAACCGCAACATTTCGAAACGTGCTCTCTTAGCTTTCTGGTGCGGTCTACATTTCATTGGGTGTTATGCTCGCCTATCCGGCGACGAGTAGTCCGTTTGCGCTTGGTTACTTCAATGGATCTTTCGGCTTAGAGACATACCCCCAAACAGCATTGTAATTGAAACTTGTGTTTTAGAAGGACATGTAATCTTTATTTCACATGAATTACTTGTTTATTAGATATCTATTAATATGGAACAAGTATATTGCTTGATCATGTTGATATAATCATGGTCATCTCACGAGCTCGACAACCACGAGTCGTACTGTCCATTAGTTAGACGAAAAAAGAAAGTCCATGAGTCATACACCCATGAGTCAAAAGGTCCACGAGCTGAACACCTGCATTATTGAACATGTCCACTATAGCTAGACATCGGTTAAAATTGGACAAAAAAAAGTCGCACACACTGATTTTGTGTGATTACTAAAAATAGATGAAACGGGTTAATCCGACCAATCTTGCGCTTTTTCATATTTTCTGAAAGAGCAAGTCTTCTTCTACTTTATACTAATGTTTGGGATTATAAAACGAAAGGAAACTGTATTTTTTGAACGCTATTTTTTACGGAATCGCTCTGCGACCGACGGGTGATCGGTAGGTCTTCTACCGGTGTCCCTTAGGCCTACCGGCGGTCGCCCGCCTGTCTCTTTCTCACGAGCTACCTGGATTTGTGTATGTAGACCTATATGATTATTTGATGTAATAATTAATTGATTAATTAATAAAGATAGAACTCGAGGCAATATAATAAAGACTTAAATTACCAACTACCTAACCTCAGCTATGCGAAACCACAGACTAGAAATTGGCAAATTAAACAAAAGGAAGGAAAACCCAACATGGGACAAATAATACCATTGAATATCTTTATTTGCTTCTATATTTAACAATATTTTTCTATTAATATTTTATGTCATATTTGTATTTCCCCATTTCTAGTCATTCAATACTAAAGTTCAAGTTCAAATTTAATAAAACATTTATTGCCCATCTTTTTCATGTTGTATATCACATACATAAAGCTTTCCAAGGAAGGCAGAACCTCAAAGAGTATCGACATGGTTTTAAGAAATGAAAAGGAGACTCTAGACTCAATAGGACTTTAATAAAATTACAGGACAGCCGAACCATTACTAAGTCTACATATTGATGCTATACCTTTCATTTGTTTTGCCGCAGTAAAGTGTTGTCCCTGTCTCTCCTGTCTCTAATGTTGGTTGCCGAGATGTTGAGATGCTGAGATTTTGGTGGGGTTTTCTGCCTCTATTCCTCCCCCTGCTTCTTCCACACTGTCCTGGCTTCTCTTCTTCATCTCCCGTGGTTTCCTTCAGTGTTTCTGCCATTTTAATTGTTGTTATTTTTAGTTTCTAAATCACCCGACGGTGACTGCTCGATCTATTTCATTTGTTTTCTTCTGTGCTTTTGTCATTTTGTCTCTATTATTTTTGTTTCGTAAATCGTTCGGCGGCGACGGCTCTATTAGGTCAGAACATGAGCGGTTGCCGCTCGGACATCGAACGTATTTTGGGCAACGAGTTAAAAACTGGTCGATCGCCGCTGAAATTTTAACTCCGCGTTTAAACTTCAGCGGCGACCGACCGATGCCCTAATTTTCGGAGGTATGCCTGGTCGATCTCCAGTCGGCGTCTGACCGAAATTGGCTTTAAAAAAATCGCCGACTAGTCGCCGACCAGGCTGATTTTGAGGGTTGTGACCGTAGCCGTAGGTGTGTCTAGAGTATCCTTTTCATATCTTAAAACCCTGTCGATACTCCTCATTTTGTAGACTAATTATTTTATAAACGATAATGCTATGGCTGATTAATTTTCATTAATAATTTACAAAATGTGCTAATAAAGCATGTTTAATTTCGTCTTATTCCGACAATTTCTTCAGTGTTGGTTGTGGTTTTGGTGGTTTGCATCGTGCTTTTAGTTTATTCATCGCAGAGCCGGCGCGGATTGTTAAAGATTAAAGATAATAAAAAGTTTTGGTACCTCAAAAGTTTCCTAGAATTTCCTTGTCTTTAGTTTGTGTTTCAGGTCAAAGTACCTTTCATATCACTAACACTGTGTGACTTACTCGCCCCAAAGTGCCCTCATGTCTTAGTAATCATGCAATTAACTGCGACCAGCAGCCCCATACGCATAGCGACCAGCAGTCCCATACGCATAGCGTAATCGGGCTTCGCATTGTAGCATTCAGGATCATGACAGATTTAGTATCGCAGGATAAATGTCAACTTAAAATCCCAAAAATTCTTCAATTTGAAGACTTACCAATTAGGGCGGACGTCCACTTGGGCGCGGACAAGCCCCGGAAGGGTTGCGGAAGCAAATTTTGTTATTTCGGCATCCTGTCCGCGACAGACGCGGAATAACTTTGTGAATCGGCTTGTCCTGGGACATTCCTAAGACTGTCCGCGGACTGTCCCGCGGACTGACTGCGGACATTCCTTGGAGTCACTCCGGAAGAGCGCGAAATACCTCGGAATATGCTAATCGTAGCCGGGCAGCGCGGAAACATCTAGGATTACACCAGGAATGAACGCGGACAATCAGGATGCCTTCCGGACAACACAAGTTAGGCATGCGGACAAACTGCGGATCACCAGGAAAATGGAAAGGTACAAATTTGGCGCTGACTTTGACTTTTCCTCATTTGACTGCTAGCCGTCATTGATGCTCCTTGTTGTGCTTCAGCAGTAGCTGCTGATATTATATTAATATGATTGGTCAAAATTATTTGATAAATGTGACCACCAAAAGTCGATGAATATAAGAACGACCCTAGTCCATGGAAGATCATTTCGAGTAAACTTAAAAAAAACTTCATATCTTTTTTATTTGTCCAATAATATTCTATTTAACTGTGATGGGAAGGCAACATTGTATATACAAATTAGAACATATATTATTATGACAATTAACATTTACATTAATTGTGGAGAAGCCATTTTGTGTGGTGGACTTGGGTCGTTCTTTGATTCATATGGACTTGGGTCGTTCATTGATTCATATACATGATATTTTGCTATAGAGATGGGAGAAGGATGAGAGAGAGGGCGCTATTATATGAATGTAAGAATGACCCAAGTCCGTCATTCTTACATTAATATAAGATTTAACTCATTCATTTCAGGCACTTCCGGGATTAATTAGGATTTATCATTTACACACAAGATGAGTCCATGCATAAGCTACAATTTCCCATGTCAAACTAAATTTGGCCAAAAATTGGACTTGGGTCGTTTTTATATTCATATACTCGATTGTCTGCATGTCGGCTGACAACTCATTTTTTTTTTTAATTTGTCTCATCTGGGAGAACAATTTTTTCTCTGCTTACAGTCAAATGGATTATATTCGCAAACTTTTTCAACCATATCATGTTGATAAGGTAGTCCACGTGTTGGCAAGATAAAAAGATAAGTAACAAAACTGAAGCAAAGTTCATGCTGTATTCACCAACGGTTTATTTCTTCACAAGAAATAAACCGTTGGTGAATACAGCATGAACTTTGTTGCAGTTTTGTTACTTATATATATATATATATATATATATATATATATATATATTCTTTTTTCCTTTTTTTAGACCTGTGCTTTATCCATCGTGAAGTATATACATGTTTTGTCTGATACTTCTGTAGAGCATGCCGAAATGATCCTAATCATTAAATTTGTTTTTCTTTCTCTCAAATTTTTACCCTTGTGCATCTTTAACCCTCTCTTATGTTGATCACTTTTGAACATTTTCAAGTCCGAGAATTTTTTTTAATGCTTAGAACTTACTAGCCTATTGTCAATGAAGTGTAAAAATAGGGAAATATTTTTAACCTATTTTAATTTACTTTTTTTTTGGGGGGGGGGGTTCAGCTGGACTATCAAATTGGACAATCGAGTTTATTTGCAACTAAAACAAAAAGAGAAGAAACAAATCATTAGGTAATAACTACGAAAGTCATTCAGGTATTGGAAAAAAAGAATATTTCTGAAATGATTTGTGATGCTTAATGTGTACTAAAATATATACACTCAGCAAAAAAACAAAAAAAACAAAAGAAAGACAGAAATGTAACACTTTTTCGAGTTCATGATTTATTGCTTTTTCTCTCATTTCACTTGAATTTTGAATTGACAGAAAATTCTTAATTTTCCTCCATCACCTTTAGCTTTCATTGTTATTTTGGGCTTCAAAGATATTACATTGTAATGAGACCACAGGTATATGTTTGCAATTGAATTCATGCTCTTTAGTGTGATGAATTTGTCTTTTGTACTATGTTATATCATTAGAAAGCATTTACGTATGAATAACAACTTGTTCATGTTTATATAATATATTAGATTTAGCCAAAAATGCTATGCTTTTTTTTCTGTGTGTACTTCCACCTACTTTTGTGATTTTTTCAGCTGGGCTGTCACCTGGGATAACCTAGTTTGTTTCCAAATAAAATACGAAAACAACATAAAGGAAAATGTACCATAGTAAGTAATAGGAACCAGGAAAGTCACTCAGATGAAAAATTATTTCTGAAAAGATCAAATCAACACAAACTTATTAGGAAGTTAAGGGGCTGATTTAACTTTTTTCTGGTTGCTTTTGGCACAGTCTCTACTACCTTCTTCTTTGCCTTCTGGGACCGGAAATTCCTTAGATTTACCTGTTCTTCATCACTAGACGAAAGGTGTGCCTGTGATGGGGATATTTGCATGGGGGCCTCGCCTCCCTTCTTGCTCTTTTTGCGTTTCATTGGTATGACGCTCGCGGAAAGTGTCGACATTTCGTGTCTGGATCACAAAATTTCCGCATCAGTTCCGGACACTTGCATATATAGATCCGCATCGGCTCCGCGCTGTCCTAAAACATTCCTGGTGTCTTCCGCTTTCATTCGCGAAGCTTCCCCACACCGCGGGATTCTTTCCGGAGCGTGTGCGGAAGGAGCGGAAGGGTTCCGGACAAGCGGGACATCCTCAGGACATCGTCAGGACAAGTCGCCGAAGGTGTCAGGAAGTTCATTTCCGCGTCCAAATTTTGGTCTCGATCAAAATTTGGACGCGGAAGTTTTTCTCTCTCCCGAAGGTGCGGAAACGCCCGGACATGTTTAGGACAGTGAGCGGACACGTTCAGGAACGTGCGGACAGGTTCCCGAAGGAGTGCGGAATACCAAATTTGCATTCCGGGGCTTGTCCGCGTCTTGTCCGCGCCCTAGTGGACGCCTGGTCTTAAGGTGAAGTATTGAAAACAGACTTCGGACAACGTTTGGTTCTGCCTATAGTCCCTTTCTGTTCGAATTGATGACTGAATGTGACTCGGTCGAGAGGACCTTGGGAGAGCTACATACACTGACTACTACATCCAGTGCGTGCGAACACATCACATGCGCACAAATCCATCAACGGATAAGATGTTTGCGTGCGCATGCGCTGGCCGTAGTAGTCGGTGTATGTAGCTCTCCCAAGGTCCTCTCGACCGAGTCACATCCAGTCATCAATTCGAAAAGAAAGGGACTATTGGCAGAACTAAACGTTGTTCGAAGCCTGTTTTTAAATACTTCAATTTAATTGGTACGTCTTCAAATTGAAGAAATTTTTGGATTTGAAGTTGACATTTACCCGCGATGCTAATTCTGTCATGATCCTGAATGCTACAATGCGAAGCCCCATTACGCTATGCGTATGGGGCTGCTGGTCGCAGTTAGCTATGCGTACAATGGGCTGCACGCTGCTGGTCGCAGTCAGTGGTTTCGTACAATATTTATCGACGCCAAACGGCGACGGCTCTGGTACGAAACCATTATTGCATGATTACTAAGACATGAGAGCACTTTGGGGCGAGTAATTCTCACAGACAACGTACTTTAACGTGAAACACAAACCAAGACAAGGAAATTCAGGGAAACTTTTGAGGTACCAAAACTTTGTATTGCCTTTAAGTGCTTGGATAGACCTTCTACTTCACAACCTCATTTCTCAGTTCACAGGTTTCCAGAGTGTGTGTTTTCTTTGCAACATTACGATTAAGGTTAGGAGAGTCCATTTGAATTAAGTTATACATCATTTTAAAGCGCAAAGTCTTCTCTTTCAGAATATTTTCTTAACTGAAAACCTGTGCCATACTCAGGTCACTCTTTGTAGGTTTTGTGATGCAGGGACACATATATAGAAATTATAATAGATCCGAACTTGAAATTAGCCAATGTAACCAGTCCTTCTCTTTGTTGTTGTTTTTTTCTTGTCTATTTTGATTTTTGTTTTGTTTTGTTTTGTTTTGTTTTGTTTTGTTTTGTTTTGTTTTTTTTTTTTTTTTGGGGGGGGGATTAGAACTTTGTTGCATTTTATACCGATATTTACTGGTCTACATGTGCTTTCGACTATAATGTTTTTGTCCGTATTGCGTTGTAATGTGATGTACAGTATAAGTAATGACGTTTACGGCACATCCGCAACAGATGTTACAATTTGCTAGAATACGGAAGATATGAACATCGTTGTGGTAGTAACGGAAAGAAACATAAACTGAAAAAAAAAATCCCATCGTCCAATAATACCACAGCTTACGCTCCAGCGAAGCGGCACAATGGCTTGCCTTGGAGCACAATGGTTCCTTCACCGACACTATAAATACAGGCATGCACTGGAGAAGACGTGGAGAAGATAATCAGACTGATTGAAAAGCGTTAATAAACACGAGCAACAACAACATCTCTCATGTGCTCCTGTTCTGTTGTGTCAAAATACACCAGAGGACAAATTCTTTAATACAGACGCTTAAAGATCACGTCTATTGAAAGATCTCACAATATAATATTTGCTTCAAAATAAAGAGCTCCGCCGCCGACCAGGAATGCGTTCTGTCTATCTGAAATACACTGACATATATGCCAGAATATTATTCTACCGCTAAAGAAAAATAATATTTTATGATGAACTTGTTTCCAAAAGGCGCTAAATCCATCATTGTTTTCAATGGGTTTAGCGCCTTTCGGAAGCAAGCTCTTCATATACTCATCGGTTACTCTGTCAAGTGTCTCACCTGCCCTGCACTTACCCGGTATTGGGCTTGTCAGTTTGTATTTTGTGTTTAGAATACATTTATGATATTAGTTGATATAGTTTTGTTCTGGTGTATCATAATACACAATCGGGAAACTGTTTCGCAAAATAAGGGTTGGGTATAAGAGCATCCTCGTTGCAAATGAGAGGTCTAGGTCACGCGCGATTGACCGAGAAGCTTGCTCAAATTTATTGACTCGAGCTGACCAGATTTTTGCGAGTCTTGTACGAGGTGTTCTTCTCTATCTCAACCTTACAGGCGATCAGATTATTCCCGCGCAAAAGTCATATCATGATTATTATTTTAGTTGTTTAACAGTGGAATATTTCTTTTTCATTCTTTCCAAACACAAGAAATAGCGTGTAAATCTCTATTAAGATAAGGGTGTAAATACCCAATCATAAGCACATACAACAACAACAACAACAACAAGAAATCAACAAGAAACCTTGGTCTATTTCAGACGAAGGCTGGTAGATTTCGCTGCCGAAATGTCGTCATCAGTTTGCGTATTTACCTCCCTTCTATAGACAGAGGACTACCTGTGTTTCTTTCAATCTTTGACGTGTTCCACTGCTTTAAGATCTCCAACATAATTAGCCATTTTCTGCTGAAAGGATAGACGATAATTGACATGGCTCTGATAGAATTATGTTGTGAAAACCTTCATAGTATGAAGTTCGTCCTGGCGCTGTTTTGGCAAACTTGTTTCCGGCTCGGTGTGGTGAAATGCCTCGGCCTCTTCCTCGCTGACATCAATAATGCATTGGGACTGACAGCCAGGGACAACGGGATAATGTTTGGTGTCTACTCGGCTGCAGCCTATTGCCCAGGTATATAGGCACCATCTACAACATTTCCATATAGAGAATGTCTATTGGCAAAACGGTTTTCATACTGTTGCTGAACGTTTAAGAGTCTGACAATTGATAACATCTTTCAAATGGATAATCGAAAGTCTTCCTGATTTTGAACGCACCGTCAACAGTCTGTTCTCCTTTCGATCGTTTATATGAATTCGTCAAAATTGACTGAATTCTGAAAATTGGTTGCATGCTTTGAAGCGAATATGCTTCATGTGAATTTTTTTTTTCATGCAGATGTAAATCCCACAATATTATTCAAATTAAAGGACAATTTCACTCTCTGACAAGTTGGAGAACGCAGTATTGATATGTCAGTGATCATCTCATGAATGAAATACTACATAATCAATTGATAAATCGCAAAATATCACAATACAAGGAAAGCGCTTCTCACAATAATCCATTCCATTCACATGTACCTTGCATTCTATGTGGTGAATATCAATCGGATGGCCCTCTTGGATTTGCGAGTAAATTCCATGATTAAGTCACTGTTTTGTGTGTAAAAGTCATGCCACTGCCATGATGTCGCCACTGGCCATTTGAAAGAAAAACGGTCATAAACTTGGATTTGGACTTAGCAATATTCATTGGATTTACAAGTACGCTGAATTCAAAATTTCCTGTTTCCAAGCGGAATTTTTTAGTCTAAGACCATCTAAGTTCCATGAACAAGATGGTTGCCAATCCATTGCTTTTTAAAGTGTTTCTATAATTTGATTTTCAGAAAATCTCCACTGAAATGCAGAAATAGTAATTATTTCAGTAATCATGGTTCCAGGACAGAAGCTAGATCATCGATTATTCATATCATTCACTTTTATGCAACGAAGAAGTGAAATGTGCAAATTAGGAGTTATCATCGACATAGATACAGCATAAACACGTGTACAGCATTAATACTTCTTGTGCACTTCTGTTTTTAATCATGTTTACAAGTTATGGGGCAAACAGAAAGTATATACATGGTTATTAAGATCTGCGTCTCAATCACTTCAAAAGAACTGAATAACATATTTGTGAATATCTATATACAAATCGGCATACAAGAGGACACGGAACTGACATGTTTCTCATGTAGATTCTACAATGCATTGTCGCAATATATAAATCTGATTCATAATCCTGGTAATATTAATCATTGTATGAAACATATTTCCCATTAAACCATTGTAAACAAAGTATTGATATCAAACTGTACCTTGGAGTTGTGAACAAATAGATAAAGTATCGGCCAAATAAAGCGTTCATAGTGTCAGCAGAGTCATAGTAAAATGAATAACTGGAATCAACCAATAATTGGTTGATTCCAGTTATTCATTTTATTCATCCTGAATTATTCAGGAAAAAAAAATGAACATCAACATGTGCAATTACGTATGGAAATTGGTATGCAAGAGACTAATGATGCAACAGGCTTCGAGATTGTATAACACATCTTGGAATGAATGCGAATCATTATCGATATAATCGGAAGACGTAAGTTGATGATTCCGTGTGTAATAATGAGATACAAAGAAAAATATACGAAAAACCTAATGGTCTAATATTATTTGCAGAATCGATGATGCAAAATAAACATGATTCGACATTTTTTTTTTTTGCATATTTTCCCTAAAGCAAAGTATTGTTATCAAAGTGCACACGTACCTTGGCTTTAATACTGAAAAACAGGTACGTTATCGGGCAAACAGGGTGCACATAATAGTGTCGTCAGAGTCCGAGGTAAATAAAGTACTGGAATCAATCAATAAAGAGGAACCTAATAATTCTTATGGAAATAGTCTTGCAATCGGTATTTCAGAGGCCGTGGGTATCAAGATTCTACAACGCACTGCCGCAACATGTGACCGTGTATCGTAAAACCAACAAAGAGTCACAATTCTTGATTTTGCGTGAGCCCTACAAAATTGTGAATTGGGTCAACTAAGTCAATCTCGACTTTTTCATTTTTTTTTTCTGAAACAGCTATTCTTTTTTCTGCGTTATTCCTTGATACGGGATTATAAAATCAATGGGGAAATATATTATTCATTTACTTATTTCTTTCTCTCTTTTTTTGGGGGGGGGGGAGGGGGGTAGAGTATTGTGATTAGTTAGGTATGTCTTGTAGAGGCAAACATTTTTTTTTAATCCTATAAATACACAAATCAAATAACGTTTGAAAGCATAAAGCGATACTGCTTTGAAAGTTGGTATTGTTCGTCAAAAAAAGAAAATGTGCATAAGAAATAGACCACGAGGAATGTCGGCCTTATTTGATAATCCCTTCATTGTTGTTGCTGCTGAGAAATGCAACATATTTATTGTCCCATTCATTGCGCAGCTAGCACGACCACTTTGCACGGCCTCGCCTTAGAGCCTCTTTTCTGTGTAAACACTTTTAGATATGTTAGGAGAATCCCTTTGGATTGAGTTACTGTATACATGAATGTAAAGCTAAAGGCCGTGTCACACCCTTCCGGGTAAGCCTTGCTTGCGACTTGCGAAAAAAAAAATCGGTTGCGGCTATATCGGACTTACGTGCGCACCTGTGAGATACGGGCTAGGTACTGTCACGTGCGGACCAATTGCGGAGAGGCCCTGATGGCAAATTTGTTTCCCCGCAAGTCAACTGCAAAACTTCCCAAGATATGACAAGGCCTTGAACATGCCCGAAGCTTGTTCAGAGTGAGTCGCAGGGGGGGGGGGGGGGGGAGGGGGGGGGGGGGTTCGTCCGAAGAGGTACACGCAGAACTCTAGTAGGAAACCATTACCGGCAACACCTCGCAGGCAACTCTATCGTACGTACTTCGCAGTATCCATAAGTCGCACGTTAAAAAAGAAAACAACAACAACAGCAACAAAAATGGATCGATTTCAAAGCTCCCAGGCAGGTCACACGGAGTACACACAAATAGAAGGTGATTAGCCCGTTTCTAGCAGGTATAAAGGCACAAGCGCGAAACTCGCGGACATTCTTGTTCGCCCGCAGAAAATTATCCTGCGTGCTGTAAAATTCCTACTCGCAACATCAAGACCCGTTCATGATTCCTTGTGTGAAAAAGAGATACAAAAATAAACTTCAGCTATTTAACAACACGCCTCTATTGTCTCATTTGCAACATAAATTGCAAATACTTAATCATGCAAATATTTGCCCATTTTTGATGCATATTTTCCACCTCAGCAAAGTCTTGCTTTCAAAGTGTATCAAATAGGATAAGTAATATCGAACAATCACATTACTATTCATTCCCCCACAGATTAGTGCAAGGTCATTGTATCTTTCTCTTTACTCTGCAGGATGTATTGAGGAAGTTCGTTTGTAATTATTTTTAATCTGAAGGTGAATGTAAAATGTCTTTTTTATATCTCTTTTTCATCTCTTCACCCACACTCTTTAGGCTCAAGCCAATGTTTAAAAAAAAAATGTAGGAAACATCCTGGAATCTCGGAAACCGAAACAAAGGATGATTTTGTAATACTTCAGTCATTAAATGCATAGTTTACTATTTGCAGATAAAACAAAAACCTAGCACCAGTGCTTTGAAATAGTTCTAAAATGTGACTTCGTGATAAATACAACAACTTCTTTTTTTTTAATTGAAGCAGTATAATCAATGTTAAGTATAATTCATTTTTAAATGTGACCGTGCATCACAAAACGAACAAAAAGTCGCACTCCTTGATTTTACGTGAGGACTCAAAAAAAGTGAAACGTGTCAACCAAGTCAATATTCCGTTTTTTGATATATTTTCTGAAAGAGCTACCCATCTTCTACATTATCAGTAAGTTTGGGATCAAAATGAATGGTAAAGTGGATATTCAGCAGTTTTTGTAGAACTATTTTTGGGAGAGTATCGAGATCAGGTGTATCTTTATAGAGCCCACCCCCTTCATTTCTTGATTAAACCCTTTGCACACTCTTCACTTTCAAGTCTGATAACTATGGAAGGGATAACGCTACTGCTTTGAAAGTTGGCATTGATCATGGAAAGAATGTGTTAATAGAGCATTCTCAATTTCATTATAATCTGATAATCCATTCATTGTTGTTATTCCAGTGATTTACATCCTATTTTTTGTCCCCTTCATCACACGGCCAGCACGGTTTAGTAAAGATTAAACGCTTGAATAGACAGATTATAGACCCTGTACTTCAGAGCCTCTTTTCTCGGGACACACTTTTCCAGAGTTTGTGCTTTCTTTCCAATATTTAGATAGGTTAGGAGACTTCATTTTAATTGAGCTATATATCATTTTAAAGCTTAGAGTCCGCTCTTTCATAATCTGCCCTTACCCAAAATCCATGTCTGGCGACTTTTTGTTTGTTTTGTGATGCAGGGTCACAAATATCATATACAAAATGTGAGCAATACTTAAAATTACAATTTCCAGATTAAACCGTCTACAATCCTGGTTTAATGAGAGAAATAGTGATATCTGTTTATTTATGTCTTTTTTAAAGAATATTATATATAAATATATATATATATATATATATATATATATATATATATATATATATAATAGATGTTCTTTAAAAAAGAAAAAAAAATATATACATTACGGGTTTTTCCTGATATAACTGACAAACACAGGACATGCGGACGCACCGGGGTATGTAGGCTAATGGAGGAACTGCATGTAAACAAAACTCATAAAGTCAACATAATGATGTGCTTACTAATTACAATATTTGCATTTATTTTGATAGCAATAAGAAGCAATTCTAGTTTCCATCTAACCCTCAAAATCCTTAAAGTCTACAAAATTGTAAAAATTACTCTTTCAATTCTTATATATATATATATATATATGAAGAGTTTGTTTGCAAAAACCGATAAGTCCATTTTTGAAGATTTTGAAGTACGGTCTCTGTCATAAAGTACAAAATAATACCTTTTAAATAATATATTGGTCACTCCATATAATGTTACATTTTTGAAGTTACGGTCAAAAGAAGCAAACATTTTCTTATTATTCTCTTTATTTTTCTTGGCCTTTAATGTCTCCATTTGACAAATATGGACTTATCTGTTTTTGCAAACAAACTCTTCACATGTATGTATATATTATACATAACATATATAAATGTATACATAATATATATATATATATATATATATATATATATATATATTATAAAAATGTATATATACATACATGTTGATTAACATATTTCAGTATTAATTGCCATAATTATGAATGAAAATATTTACTACCTGAGAAACGTGTATCCTTCAAATCGTTCATTTCATTTTATGTACAAAAATTGCAAATAATTTTCCCCAACTCCTTTGCAAAGAATTTTGTAGAAAATATGTGTCTAAAATTGACAATTTCTGTTCCTGGGGAACCATTTTATTTGTGCGAATTGGACGTTCAAGGTCGATACATTTCGCTTGGGAGCCGGATATTTTTGTTCGGATTCACCATACAAAAAATTAAATAAAAGGAGACCGGTTCCAAACTTTTACTAAAAAAAAAAAATGCCTCTAACACACTTTTAGAGACCACTCATTTCAGAAATCTCACCAGACTAATAGCATACACATCGTGCGATCGGCGAGCGGCAAAAACTCCCGCAAAGATGATTTTATAGGCGGTGTACATTGTCGTAATTTGTATGACTTTGTTTAATGATTATCAATATTTTCTTTCTCTTTACACAATCGCTTGCTGTAATCCGGTCAAAGCTTGTCTTTGTTTGTGTGTGTGTGTGTGTGTGTGTGTGCGTGTGTGTGTGTGTGTGTGCGTGCGTGTGTGTGTGTGTGTATCTGTGTGTGTGTGTTAAGATATGATCTAAATTCCTTTGAAATTCATTCAGTGCGACTGAAATCCTTGAATATTAGTAGTGATTCCATTCATTCGTCCGTCAAATATGTGACTTGAAAATGTTTCTATAAATTCTCTAACATCCAGCTCCCTTCATCGCGTACCTGTACAAGCTAGACATAGGCAGACGAGCTCTTGTGCTTACCGGTGCGGTGTTCATTCCTGCGGGTGTTATCCTCGCCTCTCTGTCGATGAATAATTCATTCTTGGTCACTATGATGGCACTTTCAGGTAAATGGCTATTTTTTCCGGTGGGTATTACTGTTTAAAACCCAATACATTGGCGCCAAAATGTAATTTCAGTAACAATAAACTGCTTTGTCGGCCAGACGATACACAATCTTGAGCTCTGTATAATCTTACATGCAAAAAAAAAAAATAACAATACGATCGGTCACTTCATCTGAAAGGGTATACCTTTGTTGTAAATACTAGTTGTTACAAAAAAAAAATGGCACACTTTTGATCAGATACATTAGTGTACACTGACAGATGGGTAATAGCTAAATACTGCACAATTTTGTTGGAGGAATTCCACTTTGACAACTAGTTTTTATTCTTTCCGAGTTGTGGTGTATGATCAATGTGTTTACTGACTTTTTTTAGTGCATGCATTTCACCCTTTGCCATGGATTCTGACTATCAATGTCCAAGGCACTCCATCATGAATGATTACTTAAAGTATCATGTGCCTTGAAGCAGAGCTCTGAACAGGCGGTATCCATGTCTATTGTTCAGAGTCATTGTAAGTACACACTTACATACACATCATTAGTACCAGCGTAAAGTGCAGGTTTTGTACAGATGGTTAAAATTTGACCAAAAAAGAAAAAAAAAGAAATCAGGAACCTAACTTTGAAATCAATCATGGATTTCATGAAACTAATATAGGTTTTCATATTGAAATCAACACACTATTCAAGTATTACTCATATCAATGACAGTTTTATCTGATATGTAGTTTTCGAACAATTCAGCATCGAAATTGGCATTTTTTTTTTTTTTTTTGGACCACGTAGTACTTTCTCAGAGACTGTTACGTGTTGGGAATGAAAATGAAAAGTATAAAGTTGATCTTTGACTCCCAAAACACATTTCTCTCTTATAGTGACCATAACGTTTAAAGGTATAATGACAAGGGGGAAATAGAATAATTATTAGCATGTACAGGTATTATACCCTCTGCCAATAATTTCAACAGCCGCTTTCTTTAAGGATCCTAAAAATATGAAGAGTTTGTTTGCAAAAACCGATAAGCCCATATTTGCCAATGGAGATACTTGCGATTTAAGGTCAAGAAAAATAAAGAGAATAATAAGAAAATGTGTGCTTCTTTTGACCATAACTTCAAAAACCTTTATATGTAGTGATCAATATATCATTTAAAAGGTATTATTTTGTACTTTATGACAGAGACCGCAACTCAAAATCTGTAAAAATGGACTTACCGGTTTTTGCAAACAAACTCTACATATCTTTTCGCCTTCTTGCATACTTCATTTTCAGACTCTGACCTAATGTGTACTTATTTCTACTATATTCCCCTTCTTCATGATGTCATTGTAGGATTAGGAAACAGCATCCTCTACATTTGTGTTGTCATTGGACTCAGCGAAGCAGAAACGGTGCATTTTAACACATTCTATGGTATTGGCAAATCTGGCTATGCCATTGGAATGATAATATTGCCGTTGCTTGGTGACACCCTGCTGAAACTATACGGATGGAGAAGTGCCCTGCGTATAATTGGCGCACTTCTCGCAAACGTTTTTCCAATCGCCTTGCTACTTGATCTTCGTCGAATACCCAATGAGGCTCAGGATGACTTTGCGAGTACAAGTCAACCACTGGACCAAAGCGTTGATGATGAAATCTCGAACGATTGCAACCCCCATGGGTCTCAATGTCACGAAGATCCGTCTATGAATATGCCTCTATTGTCAGAACACTGCCGCCGTACGCATACTAACGATGAAGATGAAAATAACGACTCCTGCTGGTCTACCATCGTCCTCGGTTGGAGGAACAGTGTGTATTACCGAGACCCCTGCCTGATCATTGTGCTCCTGTGTGACCTGTTCCTCACAATGATAGATGGATCTTGGTTCGCGTTCGTCATCCCCCGTGCAATCGCCTCGGGAATATCATCTTCACATGCAGTGTACATCTCTTTCTCCACTGCGGTTTCCGCTTTTCTTTCCCGTGGTGTAAGCGGAGCACTTACTCGGATAATTAGCCCCGTCCATATGTTTCTCGCAGGGACTATTTTGAATATCATATCTCTGACAACTGACCTAGTGTTACGAAGATATTGGGTAATGTTGATATCAGCATTTGTCACTTCCTTTTCTTTGGGATTAAGGGCAAATTTGATCGTATTCATAGGCAAAGAACGTGCTTCAACTTCGGATTTTCCTCTTCTAATGGCACTGACAAGCACCGCTACTGGCATTGGCATGTTTCTTGGATCGTTGCTCGTAGGTAAGCTGTAATGTTTGTTTGTTTTTAAGCCTGTTGGAAGCACGTATTATTTCAGATGGTTTGTGTGTGTGAGTGTGTGTGTGTGTGTGTGTGTGTGTTTGTGTGTGTGTTTTCTCTCTAGCTAGTAATTGATGATACTAACTGGAAAGGTGTATACAATGCCGTTTGGTTTTTCACACCTGGCACGTTATTACTCTGCTTGAGACAAACTTTCAAATACAAGGAATGATAATGACAGTAATAACCGTTTTTTTTTTTCGTGTACAACGAATGTCGAAGTTGTTATAAATTCCAGTGCTCTTTACAAAAAATATTATCAGCCAATCAGCTCGCTGGACGGTATCGACGAAACACATGAATCTATTATTTTGATATTGGTTTGATTATTTGGATACGAGTCGGCCTACATTTTTTTTTTCTACGCTGCACAGTTTTTAATGACGGAGATTGAAGTTAATAAGTGAGAGATAAAAGAGAATTAAATGAAATGGACGTCCAGAGGTTTACTCCAGGGACATAATCCTAAAAGTTAGGAAAGTTGGAAGATTGATTTTTTTTTTCAATGTCTTAATCAGCATTCTCTCAAAAAGAGTTTGTCAGTATTCTAATGGCACAGAATAAGGCAAAATAACGATATTAATAGTATTTTTGTGTTCATTTTTTCAACCGGAATGAGTTTCGTATTTCCCAGTATTACTTGCTATTACTTGCTATTACTTATTATAAAAAAAAAAATCAAACTAATGGCCATGACATTATTTCTTTTTCTCCAAACCATTTGATTACAGGTACGATCATCAAAACGTTTGGATCCTATCACGATTCATTCTGGCTACTCGTTGCCCTAGAAATCATCGTTTTCGTCACTATGGTCCCACCACTGTTCATTAAAAGTCCCCTGCTTGCCCAATGACAGCCGCGGCTTCGCTCACAATAACGTTTAAGGGACGCTGAAATCCAAATGTATGTCGATTTGGGTTGATTTATGATACCCTCAACATCACTTTTGCGGTAAAACGAATATCCACAAACATTTCATAAGTTTTTAACTTTGTTTTTCGTCTATGTTCAGTCAGATAACTTGGGAACACCCACAAAAAAAAATCCTTCGAAAGCAGTATTCTTGCGATTACATCATCTGTCAATCATTGCTAAAGTACTGAAATATTCAACAAAAGACATTTGAATGCACATTCCTCCCCACTCAGCAGGGTATTCTTAGTTGCGTCTTGACTAGTACGTTCACTTTTGTGGACCGACTCTGCGATATTTTTTTTTTTAACCAATCATTGTGGAGAAAATAACTGCTCAAGACTTTCAAGGAAATTTGTTGACGAGATTCCTGTAGGTAAAACATGATTTAAAATAATTCAATTTTATGAATCACCTTCCCCCACGGAGTATAAAGCGAATAGACAAAACTTAAACAAAAAATCATTCCAATACTTGAATGAGGAATTGTAAGTTTAAATGAAATGTCAAACTGTTGCGTTATCTTTTGAAAGTTTAAGGGATATATACAGTACTGCTTGAGGTGGGGATTCATGTTTTTTTTTTGCATTCCAAAGTGAGATAATGAGAAACCTCTTATGAAATATGAAAGAGCATGTGATGTTAAGAAGGATTCAACGTTTATTTGATGAAAATTGGTTTTCAAATTGCTGATATGTCAAAAAACGTGATAATGATAAGAGACTATACAGGCCATGCCTTTTGTTAGGATCTCTTTGTTTCACCTTGTTTTTGGATATCTCGGCTATTTCAAAACCGATTTTCAACAAATAAACTTTTGATACCCTTAGAAATGCATGCTCTTTGACATTTCATAGAGTGATTTCTGAATATCTCGCAAAACGTTAACAGCTAAATCCTCAAATCGACCAGAATTGTACACACCCTTTAAGTCTTACCCCCTTGTATAAGTTCCTCTATAATGGTAATGATATGCAGACTGCGTAACACGTAAACAGCACAACTTCCATGCACTGAAAGCTCTAAATGTTTTCAGTTATCCGTGTGAAATCGTTCATGAAATGGGTTACTGGGAGGACTAACTTTGGAAATCAGAGCAGTTTAGTGTGATATCTTGTATTTTTATGCAGGTATAGGATATGATAGTTTTCGAATGGTACCACTTTGTCAGTTTGAAATGTTGTGGGCAGATAAACTAGGAACAAGTAAAAAAAGTCAGACGTTTGTAGGCTATTTCTGTTGTTGCTGTTGTTGTTTCAATAAAACAGTAAGAGGGTGTTATAAGATTCGTTTCTTGCCCAATGCTATACTTCGGGTCTTATTGTAATCTCACCAAACATTCTTAACTGATACTCTCGGACCACTTCAAAGATGAATATAAGGATAAAGGCCAGGATTTGTGTTACGTTTTCTCCGCCAATATGATTTGTAACGTAGTTGTCAACCTCACAAATGTGTTGTAAATATGTGATATTATTTATTCCCTGTAAGTATTTGTAAGTGTGTCATTACCTGCCATGTGTCCAGAATGGGACAGGTGCACGTGGTGTATAATATGCCAATTTGTCATTTGTTTTTACTTATCAATAAAGACGTGCAAAAAAATGCAGGACATATGATGATATACCACTGTTCATACAATTGAACATACGTTGCACTACACACAGTGTCTACTGTGAAAAGTTGGGCGCAGACTTAATTGGTATTCTCGGAACACTTCAAGTATAAACGTATGGATAAAGGGCAGGATTTTACTTTCGTGTTCTCAGTCAAGATAATTTACGGAAAAAATATGTATGCCACTGCCCAGCTTAAAAAAAAAAAGTTGCACAATACATAGAGCCTACTGACAAAATTGGGCTGAAAAGGGAGCAACAACAACAATAACAACGAGATATTATGATTGTTTTTCTTAGCTGGCCAATATCTGTTATCATATATGCGATACATAATTGGAAAATTCCGACACATGTTTTATTGATCTTTCTGTAAAGCAGCCCTGAGTGGCATTAATTCCATGAATCTGCACTTCCTTTCTCTCTCTCTCTCTCTCTCTCTCTGTCTTATTTCATTTAATTTTTGAATAAGATTGGACGGCGCAATTGCAACTATGTAGACTATTCGAAATTCATGCTATCTATCTTCATGGGTTTGACCTGCACCGTCATAATAAGTCGTGTCATTAATTTCCCGTATAAACATAAGAAAGTCGTATATCATGTCAGAAAAGTAAGAACATGCGTCTATACATGTGTTGGTAATTATGGTCACTGTTCACTTTAAAATGCATGGCTTTACATATTTATTATGGAATGAAAGCACCATTTCAAATACACAAAGTGATGCGAAAAAAAAAATGACGTACATGTCATTTAAACTACACGTCTTTCTAGATTGGAGTCGGCTATGGAATTCGGAATTGATTATTATTTAGGCGATGGGAGGGGGTTAGAATAGAGCCTTTTCTCTGTTTTTGTTTACTCCATTTAACATTTCTTCATTGCACGCTCACTTCTAAGCAATGGACGATGAATATGTACGTATCATTAACCCAAACAAACAAGATGGACAATGGGATGCTATTGCATCTCACTTTCGGCCCATGACCTAACACAGCGCAAAACAGCTTTAAATCATGACAAACATCATCATCCTGTTTGTTTGTTTGTTTGTTTGTTTATCTTCGAATAGCAAAATAGCATATCGGGTTCCGCAAATTGCTGGCATCTTGTGTTTGTTTTATTGTTTGTTTGTTTGTGTTACTTAAACACTCTTTTTTACCCTTTCTTTAGCAATAAATATCTGATTTGTTTTCTGAGAATTCGTACATTTTTATTTTTCTTTCATTATTTTTTTTTCCTGAGATGAATGAGGTCAAGGCGGTAATTTTTCTTTTTAAATCTCGTTTTAAAGAGAAAGTCAAATGGTCAAAATACTACGCCAAAATTATTGATGTCAAAATATACATGACACAAACGAACAGTGTAGTATACAGGTTCGCCTCACTTCGCTTTTGAGCTCTGCCGAACGCGGCCCAGTCTATCGTATTTAAAGTCAAAGAAAACTATTCAAAATGAGTTAGCAAGAAATAAGAAGAACGCAATAACAATCATAGGTAGATGAATACATTTCATTTATGCTTGTGGAAATTTACCATCTAAGCTGAGAGCCAAACAAAAGAATGCTCGGACACTTTCAGGTTGTAAGCAGCTTGTAAAATAGCAGGCAATGACGAACGGTTAGAATTAGTCTATGTCAGAGATACTTTGTATTACTTTGCAAATGTCCAATTCTTTTAATGTCTTGTATATGCATATGTATATATGTATTATGTAGGCCTGCATGTATACGTCTATGTATATGACGAGTTTGTTCGCAAAAACCGATAAGTCCATATTTGCCAAATGGAGAAATTTGCGATTAAGGTCAAGAAAAATAAAGAGAATAATAAGAAAGATGTTGATTCTTTTGACCATAACTTCAAAATGTACCTTTATATGTAGTGACCAATACATCATTTAAAATGTATTATTTTGTACTGTATGACAGAGACCGTACTTTAAAATCTTTAAAAATGGACTTATTGGTTTTTGCGAACAATCTCTTCATATGAATATGTATATGTATATGTATATGTATATGTATATGTATATGTATATGTATATGTGTATGTATACGTACATGTGTATGTATATGTATATGTGTATGTATATGTATATGTATATGTGTATGTATATGTATGTATATTTATGTGTTGGTGCCAATGTAATGATAACAATAAGAACAATAGTTATAATAATAACAGTGGTTATAGTGGCTACTTGTATAGCGCATAGGTCCAGCTTCCAGTGCTCACGGCGCTTCAAAAATTGAAGAAAAGAAAATAGATATATGGGACATTTTCCTCAAAAGTGTGCAAAACTCTGATTTGTGTGACGCCAGCATGTTCATACAGTTTAAATTTATAGTTTGTTCATCTGAATGTGTTAGTTGAATTCATCCGAGAGGTTAGACGTGTAACATACATATCAATAAAGCAATTAGGATATCCTAGATAATATTAGAAATATGATCGGATGTTTGATGTAACCCTGAATACACTATATCGCCAAACAAGGACGTGTTCGTATAACAAGTTGTTACTCGTTAACATATCATTCAAATCAAATTATTTATACTTCATTCCATTGCCCCTTGAGTCCCTGAATGAAAAATGATATTATATAACAATATGATGTTTTGATATCTCTAAGAGATCATTATATCATGTCGCCAAATTGCAGTCAGATACGTCACCCTTTTTCAGACTCTTGAGAGAAGATCAAAGAAATGACTCACACAGTGTATTATTTCATTTTATTAATAAACAAAGTTAACCTAACACATACATGGAACCACGAGTAATTCATTGAATCTCTCATTACAAAAAACAAAACAAAACAAAACAAAACAAAACACTGATCCGAAGCCACTGAAGTCGAATGAGCTGATGTCAGATACGTTACTTAAACTCTGCTTCATTTCGAAAAAAAAATATGATGTAAATACAAACGAAACTCAGATACTTTTGAATACTTAAGGTAATAGTTAATCTCACAACGGAAATTTGAGAAAATTGATATTTTTGTCGATAATCTATAAAATAGTGTGAGAAGGGTAGCGGCACTTCCGATACGTTACCAACAAACACGTCACATACGTTACCAATGAAATGTATCGTGCAGCAAGGTTAACTGCGACGCGCTTTTGCACGAGAATTTAACCGGTTGACAACGTGCTCGACTTGCTAAGAGGACATATAATTCTATGAGAAATTAAAAGTGTATTTGATGAAAATCTATTTTCAAATGACCGATATATTCAAAATAAAGTAAAAGAAAGAGGTCCTAGCAAAATGTGATTGCCCATCTACTTTTATTTCGACATCTTTCTTGTACTTTATTTTGGACATCTCCATCATTTCAAAACCGATGTCATGAAATAAATACTTAATCCTTCTTAGAGTTGTATACTCTTAAGTATTTCGAATAAGTGGATTTCGATTATTTTACAAAAAAGTTAAAACCTAAACATTTATCTAAATCAGAACTGTACTATATCCCTCGGAATTGTGACATTTACAAAAAGGGTCGTCAGATATACGTTCCAAATTCATTTTATTTCTGTTTTGTGTGTGTGTGTGTGTTTGTTTGTTTCATTTTGATAATGGAAAGCCGTGCCAACGCGTAAATATAGGATGGCACATTATATACCAGTGTCCAAAGGCTATACGTAAGTGTATACGTTCTAGTGAGCCATGAGTACTTTTTTTAGCACCATACAGTCTAAGAAAAAAACTAAGGATCTCAAATGGTTCTCGTCGGCTCCAAAATGGTTCTCACCAGATGGTTCTGCGATGAGCACTACAAATGGATCCCAATCGAAATTGCTCCGTTCATGACAATTGCTACTATGCGATCCAGTCCCCGAGTGTTATTTGTGGTACTCTTGCAGGTCAATCAATATCTTTAATTCAACAATAATTTTTCCCCTTGTAGATATAAATGTCAGATGTAAAATTTATCCCCCAAAAAAAGTTAATTAATATTGTGTATGTTTCAAATCACACCCTAACCGACCGTCGACATTTTTGTCAATGTGGACGGGAAACGTGTCAGTTAAAGTATCCGGGCAATTAACCCCCGGCTAGTTACTGGTTAGTGGTAAGATTACAGTAGACATTAGGGTTAGGATAGAGTTTAGGGTTAGAAGTTTGGGTAAAAGTTAGGAAAAGGTTCAGGATGTAGGATAAGGATCTCAAAACTTGTAAGGTCCAATTTGCAGTGCATCAAAAACAAACAAACAAACAAACAAACAAACAAACACGATAATCGAAAGATATTCCTTGAATATCATCAAGGAATATTATTATATTTTCGTGTTTCTGTTTTTGTTTTTTTGATGCACTGCTCTCAGCTGTTTGGACCTTACAAGTTTTGAGATGAAAAAAGAAATAATAATTCATGAACACATATCAATGTATAAGAACCTGAAATCCAAATGCATTTTGATTTGTGTTGGTTTATGATACGAATTTCTAGAAACATTCCATATATTTGTATTGATTTTTTTTCTATTTTTCTTCAGATTAATTGGGAACGCCCACAAAAAAAAATCCTTCCAATGAAATATTCGTGAGATGACCTCATCTGTCAATAATTGCTAAAGTACTGAAATATTCGACAAAAGACATTGGAATGCATCTTCCCCTCGACTATAAAGCATAACTTGTATGCTCCCTCATCATGTCTTTTTGTTAGTCACATTAATTTCACAGAAACATGCACACAAAACATTTGGATAAGAGATGGTCCACTTCCTCTAGCTCTTGTGGAATATGACAGTTTGAACTGACATGTTTCTTTGATCTCTCCTGGTAGATACATTTTTCTTCGTTTCCTCTTCTACCTTTAAACGGGAGAGCAAATTTGAAAAACAAAAAATAACTGTTTCTCTCGATGTATCAAAGGATTCCTTGTCGGATAATAAGATACTTAAAATGATCCAAACCGTCATATTTCCTAGGAATCGTCAATAATTTTCCCCATTTGTTAACAATACAGCTTCTGTTGATTGATATTTCTGTCTTTCCAAGTTCGATCACGCCGGTGTTTAACAACGTTGCTGGTCGAAGCCAACATTCATGCTAATGCAATGGTTGTCCACGTAATGAAGAGGAACACGCTTTGACATGGCTACACTAAGAGCCTGGACAGGTAGCAAGATTAAGATTGTTTATTTCGGAAAAGGAATAGCGCCCGTGTTATTACCACCTTCTGATTTCTTTGTTTGAAACTAAGCAGTTCATGTTGGTTCATGCCAACGACAGGTGTGAGCGAACGAAAATTGTGATCGGTATCGTTGAGTTACTATCATTACCATTAATATTTTTTTAAGCATTTCAAACATCAAACATGTACATAGGTAAGCACAAATACATTATTTTTTATTCATCATAACAAAAACAACATAAATCAGAACACAAGGACGAATCCCAAATGAGAGAGAGAGAGAGAGAGAGAGAAAGAAAGAGAGAGAGAGAAGGAGAGAGGGGGGAGAGAGAGAACATAGATTGTGACATAGGAAATATCAGGGTTGCCAGGGGCAAGAGAAGGTTAACTTTACCCCTCACCCCATAAACAATGCCAAAATGCGTACATAATAGCACTTTCATTGGATTAAGCTTACCGTCAGTGTTGGAGCTCGATTAAAGGCAGTAGCTTGGGAGGAATGGGGTCATCCCATGAGACCGACACCTCCGAATCACACGGTCCACGAGAAGGACTTTAAAGAATGGGTCCATGAGTCATACCCCTCATTAAAATAGTTATACGACTCACGGTTTATACCGGGTGTCCCCCCCCAAAAAAAAAAAAAAAACAAAACAAAAAACAAAAAAACAAAAAAAAAACAAAAAAAAAAACAGAAGCGGAACGGTGGATTTTCAGTACCTTGTATTCTAAAAGTGATATATTTTTTGACATCATTAGAAAGAACATCTTCCGCAAAAGACAATGATACCAAAATCATTATTTTTGGTTCAGTACTTTTTATCCTACGCCAATTTCTGTAAATGCAGTCATTTTCAAATTTCCCCTGATTTTTGCGACTTATGAGATAATAATTTGAGCGCGACACGCGATCCATATACGGTGAATATTGTGTAAGCTCGGTGATCCATGTCAACAAAAGATACAGCTTTCACATTGGGTGCTGGCAAGGAAAAAACAATGTGTGCGTGTATCTGTGTGTGTGTGTGTGTGTGTGTGTGTGTGTGTGTGTGTGTGTGTGTTTGTGTGTGCGCGCGCCCAATATGAAAGCTGTATCTTTTGTTGACATGGATCAACGAGCTTACACAAATCACCGTATGGAACGCGTGTCGCACCCAAATTATTTTCTCATTAGTCGCACAAAATTGAAAATGACTGCATTTATTTACAGAAATTGGCGTAAAATAAAAAGTACTTAACGAAATTTAACGATTTTGGTATCATGGTCTTTTGCGGAATATGCTCTTTCTAATGATGTCAAAAATATGTCTCTTTTAGAATGCAAGGTACTGAAAATCCACCGTTCCGCTTTTTGGGGGACACCCGGTATAGCAAATGAGTTCGACGCTACGTAGACAAGGCTCGCGAGACCGACACTAAGCAAGTAAAGCCCACGAGAACCACACTAGGCAATAAAGGCTCTCAAAACCACCAATAAGCAAAAGAGGTTCACGAGACCGAAACTACGCAAAGAAAGCCCACGAGTACGACGGGATAAACAGCGCCATCTAAATATTAATTACAAGTATGTACCTGTACAGAGTGTTCCATGAAGTAGAAAAGCACATCCTGGCGGTTGCAATTTCGTCACTCTATCGAGCGAGAGGGTGTAACTAAGTGAACAGCACAATGTACTATAGTCCTACATATCAACGACACCAAGTATATTGTATTACTGCACGTGTGGCGTTTAGGAATCAGTTCTGTCGCGCTACGAGGAGCGACATTGTTACCATTTTTTTTTTTTTTTTTTTTTTGGGGGGGTAAATAAAATAACCTATTGTACTCTTCACAGTCGGCCACCCCCTCAGCACAGAGTAATGAATAAAATAGGACAAGAACCATGCATAGTTTAATTTTAGATTTTTGATAATGCTATCGTGCTATTACTAATAGGCTCTCCCAATTTCCAGCTTGCAGATGGACAGGGTGTAAGGTTGTTTCCCCTGTTCTTTCTCGCTTCATTAGTTAAGTAGCCTTATCAGATATCCTACCCGCCTGCTAAGACGTTTTAGAGTACAAATTGTAATTTTCTCTGCAACTATAATGTATGACATTCAACGGACGAAAACAATGCTTTATATAAGAGCGATTCACCTCAGTTTGTGGTTTCTGTTTGTAAAATTATTTTTTCTCTAAACTGCACATTATTCATGAAATAGAATAACTGTTTTCATGAATGCGTCTTCGTTTTCGGAATTCTTAATGCTATAACTTCTTAGACGATTACGTTAATTTCTGTAAATTTATACTGAATCAACACCGTCGCATATATTATGTACTAGAAGTATAATTGAACTTGAGATCCCCCAATGTACTACACAGTTGTCCTCATCTTTGTTGATTTTTTTTTCCTCGTGTCTATTTTGTTTGTGTAGCTACAATGAACCGTGACGACACTCAGGTATGTTAAGAATTTCACACTTACGGCAATACAATGTAGTGGATTTTCCGCTTTGTTTTGTTTTTGTTTTTGTGTTGTTTTTACCACAATTTACCCGTATACGTTTGCTTTGAATAATATATATATATATATATTTTTTTTTTTTTTTTTTTTTTTGCCCGCATAGGGTGCATTGTCAATCAGTACAGTACTATTAAATGAAGCGGAGGAATTTAAGTCAGTTTCATTTACGGCACTAAACGCAACAGGTTCAACAACATTTGTCATGTTGCAACGCTTTGAGTTCTTCAGCATAACAGCTAGTTTCTGCTGAGTGGATAAACAATAGTTGATATGGCTCTGATGGGACTATGTTGTGAAAACCTTCATAGCATGAAGTTCGTCCTGGTGCTCTTTTGGCAAACGTGTTTTCGGCTTGGTGTGGTGAAATGCCTCGGCCTCTTCCTCGCTGACATGAATGTCGCACTCGACCTGACTGCCAGGGATAACGGGATCATGTTCGGTGTCTACTCGGCTGCAGCGTATTGCCCAGGTAGGCATCATCTTTAACATTTCCATAGAGAGTGTACACCATGCCGATTGGCATAGTGATTTCATACTGTGGCTGAACGTTTAATGGTCTGACAATTGAAAACATCTTTTGAATGGATAATTGAACATTTTCGGGAATTTTTAACACATCGCCAACTTTATGTTCTCCTTTCGTCTGTTCATATGAATTTTGTCAATAATAGAGTTACCTTCAGTCTGAAAATTGACTGCATGCCTTGAACCGAATTATGGAATATGCTTCATCTCAAGGCTCAAGATTTTATTCATGCAGATGTAAATACCACAATAGTACTCAAATTAAAGATAATAAGTTTTGGTACCTCAAAAGTTTCCCTGAGTTTCCTTGTCTTAGTTTGTGTTTTAGGTTCAAGTACCTTCCATATAACTAACACTGTGAGACTTACTCGCCCCATGCTCTCATGTCTTAGTAATCATGCAATAATGGTTTCGTACCAAAGCAGAGCGGGCTCTGAAAAATTCGAACGAGCCCGTTAGTTTGACTCGACGCGGTACCGCGACAATCAATATACACGTTTTGTACGAAACCATTATTACATGATTACTAAGACATGAGAGCACTTTGGAGCGAGTAAGTCTCACAGTGTTAGTTATATGCGACCCTGCACCAAAAAACAAACAAAATGTCGCCAGACATGGATTTTTGTTAAGAGTACATTCTGAAAGAGCAGACTCTAAGCTTTAAAATGATGTATAACTCAATTCAAATGGATTCTCCTAACCTATAAAAATGCTGGAAATAAAGCACACACTCTGGAAAGTGTGAACTGAGAAAAGAAGTACAGGGTGTCTATTTAAGTGCTTAATCTCCCCTAAGCCGTGCTGCCTGAGCCATGAATGGGGCAAAAACATGATGTTAACCATTGTAGCACCAACAATTAAGGGATTATTAGATCAAACTGAAATTGGGCATGGTCTATAACCACATTCTAACCATAATAAATGCCAACTTTCAAAGTAGATACACCACCCTCTCAAAAGTTACTAGAGTTGAAAGTAAAGAGGATGCAAAGGCTTTTTCGAAAATGAAAGTGGTCTCTAAGAAAAACCTGATCACAATACTCTACCAAAGAAAGGGTTGTAGAAAAACTGCTGAAAACCCACTTTCCCATTCAATTTATCATCCCAAACTCAAGAATCATGTAGAAGAAGAATAGCTCTTTCAGAAAATAAACAAAACTCAACATCGACTTTATAGTTGACCAATTTCACCTTTCTTGAGTCCTCACGTAAAATCAAAGGCTGCGCCTTTTTGTTTGTTTTGTGATGCACGGTCACATATGAATGGAACTTTAACCTGAAACACAAACTAAGACAAGGAAACTCAGGGAAACTTTTGAAGTACCAAAACTTTAAATTATCTTTAAAAAGACAACGTCGTGTTCTGAAAAGGTGGAGAATGCAAAACTGATATGTCAGTGGTCATCGCAAGAATGAGGTGAGGTGTATATGTGACTAACAAAAGACATGCCGAGGGAATATGCAAGTTATGCTGAGTCGAGGGGAAGGTAAATTCCAATGTCTTTTCTTAAACATTTCAGTACCTTAGCAATGATTGACAGATGAGGTCATCTCAAGAATACTGGTTTGGAAGGATTTTGTTGTGGGCATTCCCAAGTAATCTGAAGAAAAATAGAAGAAGAAATAGTTAAAAAAATATGGACTGCTTCTAGATATTCATTTCACCGCGAAAGTGACGTTGCGGGTATCATAAATCAACACGAATCAACATGCATTTGGATTTCAGGGCCCCTTTAATAACGAGATCTTCTAGATGTGACATTCTTCACTTTAGTGGTGTGTATTTCTGAAGCAGAACAAAAGTACAAGGTGTAACAAAAACATTTCCTACTTTCAAAGTTTAACTCTTTATGTGCCATGGTGGAAACCCCCTGTGCGCCACGTTATTCTGAGACACGAAGATAGTCATGCTTAGAGAAAAAATTCTGTTTTTCCAATCTGTATAACTTCTACAAATTTCTGTTAAGCTGGACATAATAATGAGCAAAGTTAAAGAGGAATGCCAAACTTTGCTTCCATATACAATGTATAACAATTCTATTTTCAATTTTTCTTTTCAATTAACAGCTGCTACATTACTGTAAAGAAATGACTTTTGCACATAAAATAGTGACAGCAACTTAAAGTGTACATGCAAAACCTAGTTGGGAACACCACTTGATAGTCATTCACCACATAGAATGCAAGCCGTATGTGAGAGGAACAAAAGCGCGAGAAACACTTTGATTGTACCGCGGGATTAGCGATTTATAGATCGGTTTTGGCGGCTTTGTTTGTTGAGCAGAATATGCGTAGTTGGCACGCCGTCGACTGAGTCGGACGTGCGAACGTGGCACATAAAGAGTTAATAGTTCGAAAATTACACAACATATGTTACTGTTGTTGATTGATTGATTGATTCAGTTTTTCTTTAGCAGGGTAGCCCTTCGACATCACTAGGAACTGCTCTGCCAAGAGGTCATGCGTCACGTACAAAATAAAATTTTAGTAAAAAAAAGTTGCAAACACAGCGGCAAAGAGGAAAATTGAAAATAATTGCATGATATAGAAAATATTGGTATAAGATATGAGCAATAGCGAAATAATGTACAATTCATTTGAAGGTGATTTAAACATGAAATCAGGAATCACTGCCATTACATCTCTGATTAATGTTCTTAATTTTAAGTTCTAAATTTTTGTCAATTTTGAACCCTCCCCCCGGCCCCCGTGCAAAATTGACCTTTACAAAGGAACCAATGGTGTGTACGTGAGCGTGTGCTTACAATTACTCTGAACAATTGACATGAATACCACGAATATCACCTTTTCAGAGCTCAACTCTGCTGGCTATTCTTCTGGTCTCTTGCTCCAAGGCACATAAATGCTTTATACTAATTCATAATGGATTGCCCTGGGCATTGTTAGCATGATTTATACTATGAAAGGTGAAATACATGCACATGCAAAAAGTAAGGACATGTTTTCACGTGTTTGCATACATTACATTTTAGGATGAATAAAAAGTAGTAGTTTCTCAGGAATATGATAGTAGGGCATTAAAACCAAGGACATATTCTTCGGGACCATTGTCTAGATGCTAACCACGCACTCTCATACACATGAATCGACCTCTGTGCTGAGGTAAAGTTTCGTACAGTGGGTTGAGAATAGAGCAAAATCTGAACCGTTTTTGTTATTTTTATGGCATTGCGTGCTGGCGAACGCTCTGACTTAAAATTTTGTTTTGCGGTGATCTTGATAATCCTTAAATGCCTTAGTTAGATCTAATCGTTACGAACAAAACAAAAGCAGTTTAGATGAAGACAATACTGGCTATTGTATGTTATTTGAAAAGAAGAAGAAAAATAGTATGATTTTTCGTGCTTTAAACTACCGCGTATTCAAAGATAGGGTCGAGAGATAAATACCGCGCTCTTAACAAGACGAGCACATGCTTTATGGTGGCGCAATAGATATGACTGTACAGATTAGGGATCGTTATAGCTACTCTGGAAAAGACGTGTTACACACAAACGGAAGACAACAATACCATACTTATGATCGAGAGAGTTTAAATGATTAAGCCATTCTGTAGTTCCTACAAATGCGATAATGGTTCTTTTGCTCCGTTTATTGCGCTTATATTTATCATTGCTGCATGTTTCTACGACGTGTATGTATTGTTTGTTTGTTTGTGTGTTTGTTTGTGTGATTGTTTAATCTAAATGCAGAAATGTTTTCTTTCTCTTTACACAATCGCATGCTGTAACCCGGGCCAAGACTGTGAGTGTGTGTGTGTGTGTGTGTGTGTGTGTGTGTTTGTGTGAGTGTGGGCACTTACCCATGTTGGAAAACGAGGACACGCACACGAATTTAAACCGAGGACACACAGAGAACTGAGGACGTCCTTGGTTTGCAGACCATTCCACACCGTCTACTTTTGCATGTACGGGTACCTATAGGTTGGTCCTCGAATAGCATCACTGTGATAAGTCCTCGGTTGAATGGTAATACAGTATACGAATGAGTCCTTGGTTGACGAGGGTCCTTCTTACACACAGGTCCTCGTTTATGTGGTAAAATTCTTCTTGGTAAAACAGGTTCTGTGTGTGTGTGTGTGTGTGTGTGTGTGTGTGTGTGTGTGGGTGTGCGTGTGTGTGTGTATGTGTATGTGTGTGTGTGTGTGTGTGTGTGTACTTTAAATCCCATTTAAGTTCATCAAATTCGACTCATATCCCTGAATCAAAAGTGGTTCCATTCGTTCGTCCGTAGTAGGCTTGAAAGTGTTTCTGTAATTTCTCCAACATCCAGCTCCCTTCATCGCCTACCTGTACAAACTAGACAAAGGCAGACGAGCTCTTGTGCTTACCGGTGCGGTGTTCATTTCTGCCGGTGTTATCCTCGCCTCCCTGTCGATGAATAATGCCTTCCTGGTCACTATGATGGCTCTTTCAGGTAAATGATCGTTTCTTCCAGTGGATATTACTTTTTTTAAAACTCAAAACAGCAGCGCCACTATCTAATTTCAGAAATAATGTGTCGGCTAGACTTACGCCTGTGACGGTACACAGCCTTGAGCTCTGTATAATCGAACGTGCACACACACACACACACACACACACACACACACACAAAAACTACCAAAAAACCAGCAACTAGGACTGGTAACTGTATCTGAAAACATATGCCGTTGTTATTAATGATTTCTCAGAGTTTGTTACGTGCTGGAGATAGAAATAAAAAGTATGAAGTTGACTTCAGGTACATCCTCTGGACATGACTTCAACAGCTGCTCTCTTTAATAAAAGGAACCTAAAAACATCTTTTCACCATTCAAGCATAAAATTTACTTCATTTTCAAATTCTGACTCAATGGCCCGAATTCACAAAAGTGGTACAAATGAGACCACGGTTTAAAACCATGGAAAAAAAAAAAAAAACATGGAGCGCCAAGCGTCGCGTGGAATATTTTGTTACGAAATCAGTCATTTCGTCGATGAAATGAGTATCTTGTAACGAAAAGACAGCATTTTGTATTTAAAGTAAATTAGCATTTCGTTCACGAAATGATAATTTCGTTAACAAAACGGTCATTTTGTCGTCAAAATGACCAATCATTTCGTCACGAAATATTCCCTGCGACACTTGGTGCTCCATTGTTTTTTGTCCATTTCTTAAACCGTTGTTTCATCTCTACAACCTTTGTGAATGCAGGCCAATGTGTACATATTTCTACTGTAATTATTATTCTCCTCTTTCATGGTGTCATTGCAGGACTAGGGAACAGTATTCTGTCCATTTGTGTTGTCATCGGACTCAGCGAAGCAGGAACGATGCATTTTAACGCATTCTATGGTATTGGCAAATCTGGCTATGCCTTTGGAATGATAATAGTGCCACTGCTTGGTGACATCCTGCTGAAACTATACGGATGGAGAAGTGCCCTGCGTATAATTGGCGCACTTCTCGCAAACGTGTTCCCAATCGTCTTGCTACTTGATCTTCGTCGAATACCAAGTGAGGCTCAGAATGACTTTGGGAGTACAAGTCATCCACGGGACCAAAGTGTTGAGGATGAAAACTCGAGCGATTGCAACCTCCATGGGTCTCAATGTCACGAAGATCCGTCTCTGAAGATGCCTCTATTATCAGCCAAGAGCAGCCGTAGGCATACTAATGATGAAGATGGAAATAACTATTCCTGTTGGTCTAACATCGTCCTCGGTTGGAGGAACAGTGCATATTACCGAGATCCCTGCCTTATCATTGTGCTCCTGTGCGACATTTTCCTAACAATGGTAGACGGATCTTGGTTCGCCTTCGTCATTCCAAAAGCCATTGCTTCAGGGATATCATCTTCAGATGCAGTGTACATCGCCTTCTCAACTGCAGTTGCCTCTTTCCTTTCCCGTGGTCTAAGCGGAGTTCTTACACGGATGATTAGCCCCATCCACATGTTTCTAGCAGGGACTATTTTGAACATCATGTCTCTGACAACTGACCTAATCATATGCAGTTATTGGGTAATGTTGATACCAGCATTTGCCACTTCCTTTTTTATGGGATTAAGGACAAATTTGATTGTATTCATAGGCAAAGAACGTGCTTCAACTTCGGATTTTCCTCTTCTAATGGCCCTGACAAACACCGCTAGTGGCATTGGCATGTTTCTTGGATCGTTCCTCGTAGGTAAGCTGTTTATGTTTGTTTGTTTGTTTCTAAACCTGTTGGAAGCACGTAGTGTTTCAGAGGGTTTTGTGTGTGTGTGTGTGCTTGTTTGTGTGTGTGTTTGTTTGTGTGTGTGTGTACGTGTGTGTGTGTGTGTGTGTGTTTGTGAGTTTTCTCTAGCTAACAATTGATGACACTAACTGGAAAGGTGTATACACTCTCATCTGGTTTCTCATATCTGGCACGTTATTGCTCTGTTTCAGACAAACTTTCAAGAATGATAATGACAAGTAGTAACCGTTGATTTTTATGTACAATTAATGTCAAACTTGTTATGAATTTCAATGTTCTTTACAGAAAATATAATCAGCCAATCAACTCGCTGGACTGCATCAACGAACTTTCTCGAATACATGAATCAATTATATCATTCATCGTTGAAAAAATATCATAGTTTATTATTCGGGTACGGGTTCCCCTATATTTTGTCGACGCAGCACAGTTTGTAATGATGGAGATTAAAGTAAATTAGTGATAGATAAAGGAAAATTAAATGAAATAGACGTGCAAATGCTTACTCTAGGGACATTGTCCTAAAAGTTAGGAAAGTTGGAAGCAAGGTTAAATAGTTTTTGTCTTAACCAGCAATCTCTCAATAAGAGTCTAGCAAGTAATGTGGCATTGATAACGCAAAATAACGCCATTTGTAATTTGGTTTGTGTTTATTCTTTCAACCGGAAGGAGTTCCGTATTTCCCAGTATAGCTTGCAGAGTAATACCGTAATGTCGTATGGTTTTACAAAATAAAACAATATTGACCACAACATTATTTTCCCCCAACCATCTGTTACAGGTACAATCATTAAGACGTTTGGATCCTACCACGATTCATTCTGGCTACTCGTTGCGTTAATAGAAATCATCGTTTTCGTCACTATGGTCCCACCACGGTTCATTAACATTCCCCTACTTCCCCAATGACAGCCGCGGCCTCGTTCACCTAAAAGTTAACACTGTGCACTGTATCAGATTGTAGATTGTAGATTGTTAAAGGCCGTGTCACACCTTTTCGGGTAAGCCTTGCGTGCGACTTGTAAAGAACAATTGTTACTACCCGGAGGTCCCCGCTGATGACCCGCACAAGACAGTACCTTGTTGTGTGTGGGGATTTTCGAGGACGCACAAGGATTTGTTCGAGTCAGTGTATGTGTCTTACTTGCTGGACTCGTTCTACTTAAATTCTACTTGCGGGTATACTGTGTGACCTGTTTACCAGTCGTGTGGGTGCTGACAACTCAGTGAAGGAATTCCTCTGAAGGAATGGCAGAAATCCCACAGAATGTTATTATCTTGGCTGCATACGAGGACTGCGAGGTACCTGCGTGGGAGTGGTCTGCGAGGTGCTGCCGCTAAAGGGCCTCCTACTGGCGTTGTGCGTGGACCTCTCCGGGCATCCCCGCGACTCACCCGGAAAAAAAAATGGTCATGCTCAAAACTTGGCTGCGGTTAAAAAGGACTTCCATGGGCACCTCCGGTCAACTACAGGCGAGATACGCGCTAGGTACTGTCAGGTGCGGACCAACTGCGGAGAGCTCCGGGTAGCAAAGTTGTCAAGCCGCAAAACTTCCCCAGATACAGTATGACAATGCCTTGAGCATGCTCAAAACTTATTCCGAGTGAGTCGAGGGGGTTCGCTCGCAGAGGTGCACGCACAACACTTGTAGGAGACCCTTACCGGCAGCACCTAGCAGGCAACTTCAACGTAGGTACTTCTCAGTACCAGTACCAGAGAACGGATCGGTTTCAAGGCTCTAACGCAGGTCACATGGAATACACGCCAGTAGAATGTAAGTAGCACGAGTCTACCAGGTATGGTAAGTGCGAAACTCGCAAACATTCTTTTACGCACGCGGAAAATACTCCACCGTCCTGGAAAACCCTGGTGTGACACGGCCTTAAGCAGGGTATTCTTTGTTGCGTCATGACTAGTAACTTCACATTCGTGGACCGGGTCTGCGACATTTTTTTTTTTTATTTACTCCAGTCATTCTAGAGAAAATAAGTAATATACAAAATATATGCAGACTTCATAACACGGAAACGGCAAGCTTGCATGCATTGACCGATCTAAATGTGTACAGCAATCCATGCGATGTCGCACATTAAAGGTGTTACTGGGAGAGTAATTATTGAAATTAACACAGTTTTAAAAGTGTCATATCTTACATTTTATGAAGGTTTAGGAAATTATAGTTTCGAATGGTACCACTTTGCCAATTTGAAATGTCGTGGGCAGATAAACCAGGAACAAGTAGAAAAATGCAGACATCTTTTGGCTATTTCTGTTGTTGATGTTGTTCTTCTTGTTGTTGTTGTTGTTTCAATGGCACTGTAAGGGGGCGTTCCAAGTTTCGTGTCGTGCCTAATGTTACTTCGGGTCTTATTGTAATCTTACCAAACATTCTTAACTGGTATTTTCTGAACACTAATCAGAGATGAATGTATTAATAAAGGGCAGGAATTGAGTTTCGTATTGCCCACCAATGTAATTTGTGAGGTTGTTGTCAGCCTTACAAATCTGTTGTAAATATGTGACCGTGCATCACAAAACGAACAATAAGTAGCACCCCTTGATTTCACGTGGGGACTCAAAAAAGGTGAAACGGGTTAACCAAGTCAATATTCAGTTTGTCTTATTTTCTTATTAAAAGAGCTTCCCTTCTTCCACATTATTCTTAAGTTTGTGATCACAAAATGAATGGACAAGTGCATTTTCAGTAGTTTTTCTACAAACCTTTTTTTGTAGAGTAGTGAGATCAGGTATCTCTTAGAGGCCCCTATTTATTTCTTGATAACCCTTTGCACACTCTTCACTTTCAAGTCTGATAACTTTTGAAGAGATAATGCTACGGCTTTGAAAGTTGGCACTAATTTTGCATAGAAGGTGTTAATTTAATTTGATAATCCCTTTATTTTTGTTGCTCCAGTGGTTTACATCCTGTTTTTTGTCTCATTCATTGCACAGCTAGCATGCATTGGTGAAGATTCAGCGCTTGAATAGACAAATAGACCCTGTACTTCAGAGCCTCTTTTCTCGGTTAACACTTTTCCAGAGTAAGCTCTTTCTTTCCAATATTTAGATAGGTTAGGAGAGTCCATTTGAATTGAGTTAAACATCATTTTAAAGCTTAGGGTCTGCTCTTTCAGAATCTGTCCTTTACTAAAAATCCATGAATGGCGACTTTTTGTTTTGTTTTGTGGTGCAGGGTCACATATGGTATATTGTTATATGTTCACTGTTAGTATCAGTAAGTGTGTCATTACCTGTCGTGTGTCCACAATAAGACAATGGACCTGGTGTATATGTCAACATGTCCTTTGTTTGTACGTATCAATAAAGACATGATTAAAACGACAATGCACAGATGCCACTGTCCATACAGCTAAAAAAAAAATGGAAATACACACAGTGCCTACTGTCAATATACTATAAAGTATGCAGAAAATTGTCTATAATGCCATTGTCCTGCTGATATAGAACATTGCACAATACATATAGCCTACTGTCAAATTTTGGCTGAAAAGGGAACAAAAAAGAAACAACAACAAACAAACAACGAGATATTACTTTTCTTGTCCTCCTCTGGCCAATATCTCTTATCACGTATAGATCTCCCACGTTAGAGACTAAACAGTTAGAGGTCTAGATAGACTATGTCTATTTCAGACTACGATGTCATATAAAACCACAGAAAGCTAGTCAAATTACGGTTTCTCAACTCAACATGAAATTAGTAGATCGAAGTCAAAAGTAAAGACACAGACGTTATACGCAATACGTGCAGTTACATTTACGTATAAGACAGCTGCGATCACACACAATAATGCCGAAAAACACTGTTTATCGCCGAAAAACACTGTTTATCAAGTGATAAACAGTGTTTATCGAGAAAAACTCTGTTTATCGACCGATAAACTGTTATCTCGACCGATAAACAGAGTTTTTCGTGATAACTGTTTATCGACGATAAACACTGTTTATTGCCGATAAACAGTGTTTATCGAGAAAAAAACTCTGTTTATCAGTTGATAGACATAGTTTCATTTTGATAAACCCTGTTTATCACTTGATAAACATAGTTTTAACGCTCGATGAACAGTGTTTATCACGAAAAACTCTGTTTTCGGTCAATAAACTGAGTTTTTCTCCGTAAACACTGTTTATCACTTGATAGAGTTTTTCTCGATAAACACTGTTTATCGGCGATAAACAGTGATTATCGTCGCTTAAACAGTGTTTATCACGAAAACTGTGTTTATCGGTCGATAAACAGAGTTTTTCTCGATAAACACTGTTTGCTGGCGCTTTGCACGTTAACTCTTTATGTGCCATGGTGGAAACCCCCTGTGTGCCATGTGACATGTTCTTGGCCAATCACAATGCGATCTCGTTTTTAGGTGTTGTATAATACTACCGCTTACGCTCCAGCGAAGCGGAACACTGACGTGTCTTCGAGTACAATTGTTCCGTCACCAGCGCAATAGGCAAGCACTGCAGCGTTCCCATGTAGGCCTACTCATGTTCAGTTGTTTTGCAGAAAATACTTCAAGGAACGAATTCTATAATGCAAACGCTTAAAGATGACATCTAAAGATCTTACATCATAATAATATATTAGCTTCAAAATAATAAGCTCCGAAAGGAATGCGTTCTCTATTCTACTTTAAAATCTACTGGCATTATGATTTTATGCCAGAATATTTTGTATAACATACTTTATTTCCTTTGCAAATTAAAGCATGTGATAAATAATCCTAGGATAATACTTGCCCACAGGCAGGTAAGAAATACAGTGGACCCGGTCCATCACACCACAATTGACAGTTACACAAATATATACATGTATACAAGTACATTAACGCACAAACATAATACATGAACAGCTGTTTCAGGACGAAAAGAAGAACCGTTCTCATGTGCTCATCTATAACTCAGTCAAGTGTTTCATCATCTCCCTCTCTTCCCCTTTTCCTTATGTTCTTATATTTATCCAATGGGAAGAGATATTTCGGATAGCTACATTTTATTGAGGTGTTGAATAATACCGCAGCTTACGCTCTAGGGGAAGCGGAAAAATAGTATGCCTTCGAGCACAATGATTCCCTCACCGGCACTAAAAATAGGCATACACTGCAGCGCTTTTATGTGCTCAATTTCTGTTGTTTAGCAAAAAAAAAAAACAAAACAAAACAAAACAAAACAAAACAAATCTTAAAGATCACATCTTTTAAAAGAGCTCACATTACCTTACCTGCTTCAAAATGATGAGCTCCGCCACCGGCAAGGAATGCGTCCTGTTCTACTTGAAATCCACTGGCATATAGCCCGTTCTGTACTGAATTCTGAAATGCCCGTAGACTTGACACACAGGCCAACTGCAGGTTCGCGTACGCAACGGGATATGCCAGAATATCATTTTATCATTAAAGAAACATATATTCGCATACTTATCGGGTAACCCTGTCAAGTGATTGATCATCTCCTCATCTTCCACTCTCTCCTATTTTCTTATTTCTATCTAGTGGGAAGGGATATTTCTAATCCCATATATTAATTGCTGTATTGCACTGCACTGCCCTGCACTGCACTTGCTGGCTTCAGGGCTGTTTGTAATGTGTAGAATTATACTTCCTATGGCAAAAAGAAGCAAGTGGCATTTATATGAATATTGAATTTTTTTATTGATTTGTCATATTGGATGGATGCTCTATTTAACTGAAAAATCCTAAAGTTACAATATAGGCCCAGCGAAGCAAGTGCACAAAATTGCAAGTAACAACCTCATGATATCATTTTCACTTTCTTCCCTTTCCAAAATCGTTTATGTGTGACTGTGCATCAACAAAAACGAACAAAGGTGACCCGCTACAACAAAAGGATCCTACAGTCGCTGACGGGTGAGCCGAGAAAAATGAGTTTGAAGTCAGATCACCAAAATCTGTCAAAACGTTTGAATTTCTGTTTTTAACAGAATTCTGTCTTCTAATGTATCTTCTATCATTTCTGAAAAAAAAACCTTGTACACACTTTTCACTTTCAACTCTAATAACTTTTGAAAGGATAGTGCTACTGCTGCTAAAAGTTGGCACTAATTATGACGAGAATGTGTTAATGAGGCATACCCAATTACAGTTTAATGTGATAATCCCTTCATCGTTGTTCCTCAGGTGGTTTACTTCCTTTTTTTTTTTGTCCGATTCATCGCACAGCCAGCACGGCTTGGTAAAGAGTAAGCGCTTGAATAGACAATATACTTTTGAGCTTCTTTTCTCAATTCAAATTTTTCCTGAATTTGTGCTTTCTTTCCACTATTAAGATAGGTTAAGAGAGTTCATTTAATTTGAGCTATACATCATTTCAAAGCTTAAAATCTGCTCTTTCAGCATATGGTCTTAACTAAAAATTCATGTCTGGCGTCTTTTTGTTTCTTTTGTGGTGCAGGGTCACATATTTACACATAATCTAAAATACTTCGGCGAAAGAGATCGAGTAACATCCTTATGATTGGATTGTTACTTGCTTCCTTTTGCCATTTTTGTTTTTAAGTTTGCTACAAATCTATAATCCTTCGGGAAAAGGGAAGCAACTTACATAATGATGAGTTTCAATGGAAATATCAAAATTCTTTGAATGGTCATAGATGAGTCACCGTATGACTTGCGCGAATATCGACATTATTTCTCATCACAAATGTCCATGTTGTAGAGCCTATACCCAAAAACATATTTTCTTCGTTTGTAGCATTTTTACTCGATGTCACTTGCTCCCTTTTGGCAAAGTAGGGTAGTATAGTAATTGATATATATATTTTTTTTTTCATTCATTTTGGTGTATTATAATACACAATAGGACAACTATTTCTGAAAAAAAAAGGTTGGGTAGAGGGCCCTTGTTGCAAATGAGTGCTCTAGGTCATGCGCGATCGACCGAAAAGCCTGCCCAAAGCTATGGGGGCTAAGCTGATCAGATTTCGCGAGTCTTGTATGAGGTGTTCTTCTGTAATCTCAACCTTATAAGCGCTCATATTGCGGCAGCTCCCGCGACAAAGTTCCATCATGCTTATTCCTTTAGTTGTCTAGTAGTTGACTATCTATTTTGTTTTTCTATCGTTCCAAAAACAAATAATCAAAAAATAAAGCATTGGTAAGTAAATCTCTATATTCAATATAAAGACGTAAGAATTCAGTCTTATTAAATATGCGTCCTTAACCAACTAAGATATACAACAACAAGAAGAAGAAAGCTCGATTTACTTTGCCAGACGAAGGCTGGTAGATTTCGCGGCCAAAACGTTTTTATCATTTTGCGTGTTTACCTTGCTTCGTGAGGGAGAGGATCAGCTGTATATTTTTTTTTTTCGAAATTTGACATGTTCAACAGCTTTGAGTTTTTGAACATAACAACCATTTTCTGCTGAAGGGAAAAACAATTGATATGGCTCTGATGGGACAATGTTGTGAAAACCTTAATAGCGTGAAGTTCGTCCTGGCGCTCTTCTGGCAAACTTGTTTCCGGCTTGGTGTGGTGAAATGCCTCGGCCTCTTCCTCGCTGACATCAATGTTGCATTGGGACTGACAGCCAGGGACAACGGGATAATGTTCGGTGTCTACTCGGCTGCAGCGTTTTGCCCAGGTATCATATCATCTACGACATTTTCATAGAGAGTGTTTGATGCCGATTGGCATAACGGTTTTCATACTGTGGCTGAACGTTTTAGGTTCAGGCAATTAATAACATCTTTTTGATAGATTTTATATATGTATATGTATATATATATATATATATATATATACACATCGCCAAAAGTCTATTCTCATTTCGCTCGTTTGTATGAATTCGTCAATAATTACTGACGTCTAAAAATTGACTGCATGTCTTGAACCGAGTTATGGGATATGCTTCATCTGAAAGCTCGTGATCTTCTTCATGCAGATGTTTATCCCAAACTATTAATCAAATTAAAATACAAGTTCACTCTCTAAAAACATGAAGAACGCAACATTGATTTGTTTAGTGTTTACTCAAGAATGAGTTGTAATGAAATCAACCGATTAATCGTCATATGTCACAGTATAATAAAAACGCTTCCCACAATAGATCCGTTTCTGTCACATGCAAGTATCTTGCATTTTATGTGGTGAATTACTATCAAGCATAGGGCCCTCCTGGATTTGCGAGTAAATTCCATCATTCCGTCACTATTTTGTGTTTAACCCATGATGTCACCACAAGTGATCACTTGAAAGAAAAATCGTAAAAGGACATGGACTTGGACTTAACAATGGATATTAGTCTTACAAGCACGGTGAATTAAACAAAAATCCGGTTTCCGAGCAAAATTTTGAGTCTAATACCATCTACGTTCAATGAACGAAATGGCCGCCAATCCATTGCTTTTTAAAGTGTTTCGATGATTAAATTTTCATATAATCTCCACATAAATGCAGATATAGTAATAACTTCATTAATCAAGGCGCCAGGACAGTTGCTAGATCATAACATTTACTTCTATGCAACTTAAGAACGGAAATATGCAAATTACGAGTTATCATTGACATAATATAGAGCAAGGCATTACAGCATATGCACGTACAGAGCATATAGTACTTGCTCACTTCTTTTGTAATCATGTTTACAAGGTATGTGGCAAACAGAAAGTACATGGTGTCGTCAGAGCCGGAACAAGATTGATAAGTGCATCTCAATCAAGTATTAAAAAAAAAAACTGAATAACACATTATGTGAATATCTATCTGCAAATTGCCATACTATAGGATACCGAACTGGCAAGTTTCTACTATAGATTGTACAATGCATTGTCGCAATATATAATTACTTTAAATAATCATTGTATCAAGACCGGTTCAAAATTCTTAGTGTGAAAACGAGATACAAGAACCAACTTGGACCATTAAAATAAAACACACATCTTATTTGCATAATACATTATGGAAATATTGGGTCATTTTCTCAACATATCCTCTTAAACAAAGTCTTGACATCAAACTGTACCTTGGTGATGTGAAATAAAATGAGGGTACATAGTGTAGGTTCAGTCCTAGGAAAAAGATTTACAGGAATCAACCTATTCAGGAAAAAATATATATATACCAATATGTTGTGCAATTACGTATGCAAATTGGTATGTAAGACGCTATTGAAGCAACAGGCTTCGAGATTGTATAACATATCCTGGAATGAATTCGAATCATTATAGTTATCATAGCAAGACCTAAGATGTTGATTCCGAGTGTAAAAAATGAGATACAAAGAAAAACTGAAACAAAACGTAATAATTTAATTTGCATATGGAATATGCAAATGATTGGACATTCCTGCATATTATTTTCCTGAAAACAAAGTCTTCCTATCAGAGTGTATTCGTGCTGCGGCATGCTGATAAACAGGTAAGTTATCGGGCAAACATGGTGCACATTATAATGTGGTCAGAGTCCAAGGTAAATAAAGTACAGGAATCAATCATTAAAGAGGAACTTAATAACACTTATGGAAATTGGTTATGAAATTCGTACTCAAGAGGCCGTAGGATGCGAGATTCTGCAGCAATATACCCCCCCCCCCCCCATGTGACCGTGCATCACAAAACCAAGAGGGAGTAGTATCTCTTGATTTTAAAACAAACAAACAAACAAACAAAAAATTGGAAACGGATCAGCTAAGTCATTTTTTTTCAAAGGGAGATTTTTTTTTTCTTGTGTTATTCCTGAATTTGGGATCATAAATAAACGGGAAAGTGTGTCTCCAGTTGTTGTTTTTTTTCTACATCCTTTATCTTTTTAATTCGGTTTCTTTGGTAGAGTAGTGTGATCAGGTATGACTCGGTTTTGTAGAGGCAAACCCTATACACAACTCTAGTATTTTTTTTAAGGATACAGCGATACTGCTTTGAAAGTTGGTATTGTTCACGAACAAAAAAAAAAAAAAAAAAATGAGCTTATAGACCATGAGGAATCTCGGCCTAATTTGCTAATCCCTTCATTGTTGTCGCTGCGGAGCATTGCAACTTATTTTCTGTCCCATTCATTGGCCTCTTAGCACGGCCTCGATTTAGAGCCTCTTTTCTCCGTAAGCACCTTTTCAGATAAGGTGTTCTATGTTTAGATATGTTAGGAAAGTCCATTTGAATTGAGTTATACATAAATACAAAGCAAACGTTCTTACGGCCGTGTCACACATTTCCTTGCAAGCCCTGCTTGCGACTTGCGAAAAACAATTTGACTGCGGCTAAACCAGACGTACGTGCGCACCTGCAAGATATAATATATATATATATATATATATATATATATATATATATATATATATAATTATGATAATGCTTGTACTGTCAGGTGTGGAACTGCCGAGTAGCAAATGTGTTTTCCTGCAAATCAAGCCGCAAAACTTTCCCAGATACGGTATAACAAAATAGTGAGCATGCCTAAAACTCCTTCTGAGCGAATCGTGGGGGTTCACTCTCTGAGGTACACGGAGAAGACAGACAGGTTCGGATGAAAAAAAAAAAGCTGCACAAAACAACACAAAACAACACAAAACAAAACGAAGCAAAACAAAACGAAATCTTTCTTCAGCGCATCTTTCTCATTCCTCACATACCGGGTTTCGGGTTCAAGGGCCCAAAGTGGTGACACCTTATGTATTCCTCTTAACGGGTGCAAAACAAGTGTGTGTGTGGGGGTGAGGGGGGCGGTCCCGACGGCCCTCTTGTTACTCACAAACATCATTAACGGAAGAAAACAACATTATATTCATGATTTGGAGAGGTTAGATCATCAAGCCATAACGTATTTCCTACAATAACTAAATGATTCTTTTGCTCCGTTAATTGAGCTTATAATATGGTTTCTGTATGTTTTTACGACATGTCTTTGTTTCTTTGTCTGTTTGATATATTTCAATCCCATGAATGTTTTAGGTAATGGCAGTATACCGTAATTTGAATGATTAATTGTTTAATGACTATCAATATGTTCTTTCTTTTACACAATCGCATGTTGTAGCCCGGGCATGGGCGTAAATCCCGGGGGATGGGAAGGGGATAGAAAACTGTCTAAATATTTCACCCAAAGATGGCTGAATTTCAATTCTGAAAATACAAAATCTCCCTCGCGTAAGAGGGGGATAGGCCTAACCCCTTCTATACCCTCCCCGTCCAGTCCTTTCTACTTAATACACTTTAGATTGACAGATTTTCACATGTTTCGTCTAAAATGTGCACCAGGTTTGTTACTTCAGTTTTAAAAAATGCAAATGTTCCGTGGGTGGGGGGAAATATGTAGATATTTTCAATTACTGGAGGTTCCCCCCCCCCCCCCCGAAAAAAAGAGAGTATACACTTCTGGGATTAAAATTTTCCCACATTACATCACAAATGTGTTTACGATATATTTTCATCTGAATTGTAAAAATGCAAGAGCACCCTCGTATGCACGGGCGTCAATCATGGAGGACGGGGAGCGCAGACGGGGGCAGAGGGGAGGGCCAAACATTATCATTATGATCCCCAATGATTCCCGAATATGAGGAATATTTTCTTGCGTTTTTTGATAGAAAACTGGAAAGGTGGTGTTAGCACTCGCCTACGCCTTCTCCCTGCTCGCCCCCCCCCAGCCCCTATGCATACAAGTAGACTGTGGTTACACTTTGAACATAGACAGTTTTCCAAATGTATACAGCAATTGTATGCTAATCATCGACATCAATATATATTTCTACCTTAAACAAGTGAAAGTGTTTCAAGTCGGCAAAACGCGCAAAATATGCATCAAGTCGCACCATGTACAACATAAATGCAAAAAGTTCTCCAAGTGGGAGGGGGACATCCTCCTCCTACCGTCCCCCTCCCCCTCGCTCCGCTCGCTCGGGCTCGGTCGCGTTCATGATCTTCAGTGTAAGAATTATTACAAGAAGTTTATCTAAATGATACCATGTTATAAGCAAATTTGTTCAATAATCTACATACAAGATGTACTGGTACCTTAAACATGTGGGACTGTTTCATGTCCACAAAACACGCAAAAATATGCATCATATTGCAACATTTACAACATCAATAAGCAAGAAGTTCTTACTGTGGGAGGGGGAAACCCCCATCCCACACCCTCCCCCCTCGCTCGCTTCGCTCCCTCGCATCAAACCGCTCCCCCTAAGATCAAATCCTGGCTACGCCGGTGATAGGCCCCACTTAGTAGGCCTTCGCAGTGATGTCGCACAGGCGGAGCAAGAGCTGAAATACCACGATGTAGTCATTCAATGTAGGCCCTACATTGTATTATCTATGAACATTTTATCTATCTTCCGTTTTTTATGGGAAAAAATCCCAAATGTCACCAAAACAGTGCACCAGATCGCTGAATTTCAGGTCTTAAAATGCAAAATCTTCCTCGTGTGGGAGGGAGGATACCGCCCACCCACACCCTCCTCCCGCTAGGTCGCTTCGCTCCCTCGCACAGATATTCCAACCCCAAGTCCCTCCCCCATCCACCATCCCTAAAACGGAACGACGCCCCTGGGATGATTGCTTTATTGACTTAAATGAAGAAAATTGAAGAATACAATTAATAGCTACAGCAAAAAAATCTACTACGTTATTATATACAAAGAAATGGATATCCATATTACCATTTCATTGAATTTATTTGGGCATAATTTAGGGCTGCGCTACGTTTTTGAAAGGGGATGTCAAAATCTCCTGTTAGTCAAGAAGAAAGAACATCAAAAGACAGGAGAAACAACAACAAAAAGTCTTCATACTTTTAAGGTCTGATTTTCCGCCGAAATTCGGCTGACAAGCAAAAAAAAACAAACAAACAAACAGACAGACAAAAGCAATTTTTTGCTGCCACTTCCCTCCCACTTGCAGAAGAGTGGGACATTCAATCCCTGTAAAGTGTGTGTATGGGGGGGGGGGACGAAGCTTCCCCCCCCCCCCCCTGTCAAGAGCTTCGCCGGTCTGGGCATGTAATCTGGTGAGGGTGACTATCGCCGATCATCCTCCCACTCCTCAGTACGGATTTACGTCGTTGAGCCCGGGTCAAGACGTTGTTTGTGTGTGTGTGTGTGTGTGTGTGTGTGTGTGTGAAGATATAATTTGAATTCCTTTCAAGTTCATGAAATGCGACTGACAGCCTTCAATCAGAAGTGGTTTCATTCCGTCATCCATTAAATTTGAGACTAGAAAGTGTTTCTATAAATTTTCTAACACCCAGCTCCTTTCATCGCCTACCTGTACAAGCTAGACATAGGCAGACGAGCTCTTGTGCTTACCGGTGCGGTCCTCATTCCTGCGGGTGTTATCCTCGCCTCTCTGTCGATGAATAATGCCTTCTTGGTTACTATGATGGCTCTTTCAGGTAAATGATCATTTCTTCTAGTGAATAAGTGAGTATTACTGTTTAAAACTCAAGCAGTGGCGCCACTATTTAATTTCAGTAACAATGTGTCGGCAAGACGACACACAGTCTTGAGCTCTGTATAATCGTACCTGCACAAAAAATACGATCGGTCACTTTATCTTAAAAGTTATACCATTGTTATAAATAATATGCGTTGCAAAAAAAAAAAAAAAAATCATTTCCAACTTTTGATCAGTATTAACCATAAAAAAATATACATCAGATAATACTTACATTAATATGAGCAATAGCTGAATAGTGTGCAGTTTTGTTGAAGGCAATTTTAAATGAAAGCATGATTCAGTTTGATTGACTTAAACGTTGATTTTTCAGGTAGGTCCCAGATTTTGCCCTATTTTCATCCGTATGTACTAATCTTTACCTTTGCACTGAAGTCAATTGGTGTGTACGGATGTCTGTATTTGACATCCAGACAATGATCCTGGAAATGACCAGGATTTGGATACTCCGCCATGGGCATGTATTTCATCCTTTGCCATGAATTCTGACTAGCAGTGTCCAGGGCAGTCCATCATGAATGATTAATAAAGCATTCATGTGCCTTGGAGCAGAGCTCTGAACAGGTGGTATCCATGTCCATTGTTCAGGGTCACTGTAAGTACAAACTCACATACACATTAATAGTTCTTGTGTATATTTCATGTTTTGTACAGATTTTTAAGATTTGACCAAAAAAAAACAAAACAAAACTTGAACTTAACTTGGAAATCATTCATGGATTTCATGTAACTGATATATATTTTCATTTTGAAATCAGTTCCAACCAAAACTATGCAACTATTACCCATATCAATGACAGTTTTATCTGATAGGTAGTTTTTGAACTACACGCATTTAGCATTAAGATTGGCATTTTTTTAACACGTGGTACTTTATAAAAGATTGTTATGGGTTGGGGATAAAAATAAATAGCGCAAAGTTAACCTTTGACTCTCAAAACACGTTTCTATCGTAAAGCTTTTATTTTTCTTTAAGTCTTTATTGATCAAATCAACAAATCAATCACACAGAATCAAAATATTTACGAGATTGAATAAAGCAGTTTTCAAATGATTACAAAAAATGTTTCCAGATTGCATAGTGGAAAGTATGAACACAAGAATCAGAGATACACGTACAAAATAAAAAATCTGACCAAGTCAGTCTATCTCCTTGATCCCTATAAAATGATCTCCATTTCCTTATTATATATTGGTACAAATACCTGTATAGTAAAATGAAACAGAAGAACTAATATAAGAAACGAAATCTTATGGCACCAAGGGTATTGTAATAAGTAGTGCGTTTCCACAGTATTACCCATGTGATAGATTAGCAGACACATGAAAGAATAGCAAAAAAATTACTCTAAACATCAAATCTCCATTTCTTAAAATGCAATGGGAGCTTACATTTCTTTTACTTTTTTTTTGCTGGAAAATACTCAGTATTCTTATTTTTTTTTTTTTTTATCGAGCTCTGAATTCCACAATATTACGTGATTTACTCCTAAATTTACAGCAATGGGTATAATACCCAAGAACAAGAAATAAAAAAAGTAAAAAAAATGTGTCAGCCCAAATGCCAATGTGTTTTTTTTTTTTTTCAAAAGAGGAGATGATTTTATTGCAGGACTGTTTTATATTTATTGTCAACAATAGATCATCCTATACAAGATTTACCCCAGGGCATTCGCAAAACACATGAACAATAGTTTTAGGTTCCTTGTTACAAAATGAACAGAGGGGAGAGTTTTTCCTTTTTATTTTAAATAAGAACGCATTAAAAGCAATTGTCTTATGGAAAATCTTAAAATGCATTTTTATCGTAAAGTTTCAATAAAGTTTAAGGGTATGATGAAAAGTAGAAATTGGAATCATAATAATTAACATGTATAGGTACAACATTCTGCCCGTGACTTCAACAGCTGTTCTCTTAAAAGGAACCCTAAAACATCTTCTTCTTTTTTTCCTGCCTGCATGCATACTTCATTTTTAGACTCTGACCCAATGTGTACATATTTTTACTGTAACTATTATCCTCCTCCTTCATGGTGTCATTGCAGGATTAGGGAACAGCATCCTGTCCACTTGTGTTATCATCGGACTCAGTGAAGCAGAAACGATGCATTTTAACGCATTCTATGGTATTGGCAAATCTGGCTATGCCTTTGGAATGATAATAGTACCACTGCTTGGTGACATCCTGCTGAAACTATACGGATGGAGAAGTGCCCTACGTATAATTGGCGCACTTCTCGCAAACGTGTTTCCAATCGTCTTGCTACTTGATCTTCGTCGAATACCAAGTAAGGCTCAGGATGACTTTGGGAGTACAAGTCAACCACGGGGCCAACGCGTTGATGATGAAATCTCGAGCGACAGCATTCAGCATGGGTCTCAATGTCACGAAGAAGCGTCTCTGGAGATGCCTCTATTATCAGCCCATAGCAGCCATAGGCATACTATTGATGAAGATGGAAATAACTACTCCTGCTGGTCTAACATCGTCCTCGGTTGGAGGAACAGTGTATATTACCGAGATCCCTGTCTTAACATTGTGTTCCTGTGCAACATTTTCCTAACAATGGTAGACGGATCTTGGTTCGCCTTCGTCATCCCACGAGCCATTGCTTCAGGGATATCATCTTTAGATGCAGTGTACATCGCCTTCTCAACTGCAGTTGCTACTTTCCTTTCCCGATGTCTTAGCGGAGTTCTTACACGGATAATTAGCCCCATCCATATGTTTCTCGCAGGGACTATTTTAAACATTATATCTCTGACAACTGACTTAGTCTTATTTAGTTATTGGGTAATGCTGATTTCAGCATTTGCCACTTCCTTTTTCTTGGGAATTAGGGCAAATTTGATCGTATTCATAGGCAAAGAACGTGCTTCAACTTCGGATTTTCCTCTTCTAATGGCCCTGACAAGCACCGCTAGTGGCATTGGCATGTTTCTTGGATCGTTCCTCGTAGGTAAGCTGTTTGAGTTTGTTTGTTTTTAAGTTTTTAAATCTGTTGGGAGCATGTAGGCCCTACTGTTCCAGAGTAGTGAGTGTGTGTGTGTTTGTGTGTGTGTGTTTTCTCTCTAGCTAGCAATTGATGATACTAACTGGAAAAGTGTATACAATGCCATCTCGTTTCTCATACCTGCCACGCTATTGCTCTGTTTGAGACAAACATTTACGTACAAGGAATGATGACAATAATAATCGTTGTTTTTCTTTATAGACAACGAATGACGAACTTGTCATGAGTTTCAACGCTCCTTACAGAACATATTACAGGCCAAGCAACTCGCTAAACTGCATCAACGGACTTTATCCAACAGATGAATCAATTATTCCATTCATCATTAGAAATCATGAATATTCGAATACGGGTCACTCGTTACATTTTGTCGACGCAACAAATTTTGTAATGATTGAGATTGAAGTTAACAAAGGAGAGACAAAACACCAATAAATGAAATAGAAGTACGATTGCTTACTCCAGGGACATAGTTGTAAAATTAAGGAAAGTTGGAAGGTTGAATAATTTTTGTTCAATGTCTTAATCAGCATTCTCTCCATAAGAGTCTAGCAATTATAATGGCATAGATAACGCAAAATAATGTCATTTGTAGATTGGTTTGTTTTTATTTTTTCAACCGGAATGAGCTCCGTACTTCCCACTACAGTATCAATTGCAGAATAATCCTGTAATGAATTATGGTTGTATAAAAAAGTAAAATATTTGCTTTTGCATTGTTGTATTTGCGAACCGTTTGTTCACAGGTGTGATCATCAAAACGTTTGGATCCTATCACGATTCATTCTGGCTACTCGTTGCCTTAGAAATCATCGTTTTCGTCACTATGGTCCCACCACGGTTCATTCAAAGTCCCCTGCTTGCCCAATGACAGGCGCAGCTTCGCTCACTTAGAGGTGAACATTGTGCACAGTATGACATTTTGGATTGTTTAGCAAGGTATCATTACTTGCTTCTTGACTAGTAACTGCGTTAATTCGTGCACCGTTTAGTGTGATATCTTGCATTTTTACGTTGATTTAGGAAAGTATAGTATTCGAATTTTACCACTTTGCCAGTTGTACATGTTGTGAGCAGATAAACTAGGAACAAGAATAAGCATTCAGACGTCTTTTGGCTATTTCTGCTTTTCTTGTCGTTGCTTCAATGACAATATATTGGGGCGGTGCAAGATTCCAAATGCTACTTCGGGTCTTATTGTAATCTCACCAAACAATCTTAACTTGTGCTCTCGGAACACTTCAAAGAAAAGTGTATTGATAAAGGGCACGATTTGGCTTACGTATTCTCCGCAAATATAATTTGTTAGGTTGTTGTCGGCCTCACAGTCTGTGAGTTGTAAATAAGTGGTACTGTTATTATTTCACTGTAAGTATCTGTATTCTTAAGTGTGTTTTTACATGCAATGTGTTCAAAATAGCACTATGGACCGGGTTTATATGTCAACATGTCTGTAGTTTTTACTTATCAATTAAGACATGCTTGAAATATTTCAAAGATATATACAAAATTGTAGGATATTTTATGGTGATATACTACTCTTCACACAGCTGAACATAAGTTGCACTACACACAATGTCTACTGTCAAAAGTTGGCTTAATTTGTATTCTCGGAACACTTCCAATATAAATGTATGGATAAAGGGCAGGATTTTGCTTACGTGTTCTCCACCAAGAATTTTATGCCGAAAATGTTTTGTGTGCCACTGCCTAATGAAAAGAAAGTTTAACAATACATAGAACCTAGTGTCGAAATTTAGCTGAAAAGACCCCCCCCCCAAAAAAAAAACAAAAAAAAAACAAAAACAAAAACACAACAACGAAAGATCATATTTATTTTTCTCTGCGGCTGGCAAAAATCTGCTATCATACATGCGATGCAAACTTGGAAAATTACGACACATTTTTTATAGATCTTTCTGTAAAGCAGCCCTCAGTGACGCTTATTCTAAAATCATCTTTTATCCCATTGCATGAAAATGCACTCCCCCCCCCCCCCTCTCTCTCTCTCTCTCTCTCTCTGCCTTATTTAATTTGATTGTTGAATAAGATAGGATGTTGCAAAAGGAGAAAGAAGTTACATACCTCTTTCAGGCTTCGGATCTACTTTATAATAAACTATGTAGTCTATTCGAAATCCATGCTTTCTTACTTTTCTGGGTTTGACCTGTGCCGTCATGATAAGTGGGGTCATTAATATCACGTATAAGCATAGTCAGTCGTATTTTATGTCAGAAAAGTAAGGGAATGCGTTTATAAACGTGTTGGTAATTATGGTCTCCGTTCACTTTGAAATGCATAGCTTTACAGATTTATCATGGAATGATTTTTTAGTAATGTAACGTAAGTGAGGGCACTGCAATATACACGTTCGCTTTTTAGCAGCCCCTCAATTTTCATTTCCACCAAATCCTCTATGAAACAATATTATGTTCTATTATAATTATGTGACAAGAAATGTAATCATTTGACGTTTTTATTACCTATGTATATCGATTGGAAATGAAAATAAAAACATGCATTGATGAATGAATGAATAAATGAATAAAAGAATGAATGAATGAACGAATGAATGAATGAACGAATGAATGAATGAACGAATGAATGAATGAACGAATGAATGAATGAAGGCGCCGTTTGATATGCACAATGTGGAACAAAGTAAAAACAATCATATAAATGCCATTTAAACTGCACTCATATTCTTTCTAGATTGAAGTCGGTCATGGAAATCGGAACTGATTACTATTCAGGAGGCGCCGGGGGGGGGGGGGGGATAGAATACCGCCTTCTCTCTGTAATTGTTTGCTCCATTCAACATGTATGCATTGCACGCTCACTTCTAAGCAATGGACGATGAATATGTACGTATCATTAACCCAAACAAACAAGATGGACAAAACTGCATAAAAGTGCCACTCACTTTCGGCCCATGACCTAACACAGCGCAAAATAGTTTTAAATCATGACAAACATCATCATCTCGTTTGTTTGTCTGTTTTCTTTTCTCTGAATAGCGAAATAGCAGATCAGGTTCCGGAAATTACTGGCCTTTTTTATCGTTTGTTTGTTTGTGTTTCTTAAAGACACCCAGTCGCGAGGATACATGGACATATTTCAGCCGCGGGCGGCAGCACGTAAACTCGCTTCCGAAGTTGCTACGAAGCGAAATGTGTGTGTGCGCAAGACATCCCTAAAGCAATGTATCGCGCTATAGTATCTCGATTGCTCGCGATCGCTTGCTGAGCGCGGGACAGTACGTTTTGTGTAATGTGAGTGATGTTCGCATGAGCTAGTAGCTAGCTGCGTATACTTCGTACGACTACGCATTCTCTTCATCGCATCATCGATCGTCGTCACTCGTCAACTATACTGTAATCATCAGATCAGATCAGATTAGTGAGTGCAGACCACATTATAATAGATAGGGTGGCCATCATGGACGATGACACATCGTCATGGGTAGCGGATATTACCGCCGAGTTGTCTATTCTGAACGCGGACGATTGGGTCGGAGACCCTGCCTGTATCATGTACTTGCCCTGGCGTGTGTACATAAATTCAGGACGGGGAAGCGACTGTGCCCGTGCAGGGCCAACGGCCATCGGCCACAGTTGCACTGCACATTTATGCAGTATTTTTGCACTCTTCATTGTTTTACTAACTAATATGAAGAAGGTGAGCGTTGTATCACCTGCCTGGAATATACTATATGTAAGAAGCAATGCCGAAACCCTTTCATTTGACTAGGTAAACTCACAGTTATAGCTCTGTCAGCTTAGCCTGGTGTGAATAATCTTTAAAAAAAAGACACACACACACACACAAAGTGAACATTAAAACTCATAGATAAGTACATGACAAATAAGATGTAATGCCTTCTTCAGACAGGAGCATAAAGAAATTATTGTCTATCTCCCTCTTACACAAACAAACAGAACACTATTGTCTCAACAATACAGTGTGAAGGATAACCATTATAAATAAACCTATCACAGGTATCAGTATTTGAGGTTATGTGAGAAAAATGCCCTACAAATTAATGAAAATCGCGGACAGTAGACCTTTGTCCATAGTCAACTCAGTGTAACATCGCAAAGCCATTGTAATGGGTTAGCTTTCTACCAAACACTGATTAAAATACCAATCAGAGGTGTACCTTTGATCAACAAATAAGGGATGTGCCACGGATACCAATTAATCGTACTTGATGAAGCTCATACCTGTACATATTAGCATGTTACAAACTGATAGGTTCATATTGCCCCTTGACCTATGACCAATATCTGTATTAGAATTAAAACAATGGATTCTTATGAACTGTTGTTCATCAACAACTTCCACACCAATCAACATCCCTATTAGACACTCCTATATGAAGATGTGAAGGTAAATAAAACTGTAACTTTCACGTACAAGGGTATTGTACGTACACTACTGTAACTCTGTAGTTACTACCACTGACCTGACACTGTCGGTGTAACCAAACTTTAACGAATTTCAACTGTAAAGGATCAATTTTTTTTTTCTTCAGAATTTACATTTCAACATACTTGTAGAAATTCACATGAAAAGATGTACACTTCACTGGATCACTTGAATTTGGTTTCAAATTATTGGACCAAATGCATTGGAAGTTTGACTATAAATGCAACATAGATGCCTGAAACTTTTGCCAAGCTTATGAAAATTACAATCTTTATCAAAATTCCTTAACCAAACTTAAAATGTAGGGCCCCTAAATATGATGAAAGAGGAGACTTTGCTATACAGTTAAATCAATGGGGACAAACAGTATTTGAATCACAGCCATGAAATCTGGCTATGCAAATTTAACCTGGATTGTTGACGCTAGCTGCTCAGGAAAGTGACCTCTCTGTATCTATCTAGATTCTACATTTGCACATGAAATACTTTAAATTCTCAATACTGTGATGACAAAAAATTACCACTACTTGCGATTCCCTGACTAATGACATTTGCTGCCTACTGCTGGGTCATTTTTTAAGAAGCGATAAACTGACCCAGCAAATGTCATTTCGATGACGGCGTTATCATAATTTGACATAAATGAGAACTTAGAGAAGTTTTTCGCGGAATTATACATAGAAAAATAGGCCTACTTGTCGATGAAACGCAAAGGCCCTAGCAGTTAAAGATAGATTAGAAAAAGTCATTCCACTTCAATCATTGATTCATGTAATAGACTTCTAACGTTACTTACACATCATCTGGATCTGGATTCCTTGAAGTTGTTGACTTGGTCAGCTGGGGTTGCTTGATTGGCGTAAGCCGTGGCATTACAATTCCACCGTGCATGCCGTAACACGAATTTGCACATTCTAAATTCCTGCAAAACTGTTCATGCAACTCCAGCAAGTGGAAAGCAAATTTTTCATCGGCACGCTGACGCTGAAGCTTCCCCCTCTGCCACTGGTCTCTTACTTGTCCTAAGCAGGGAGGTGAGAGGAAACCTCCCTGTCCTAAGCATGCTAAGAACACGTCTCTCTGCGTTCTCCACTCGTCGATAGCGTCAAACAAGTAGATACGTTTTACTCGAGTTGGACGGCTGTTTTGATCTCCATTGTGAGGTTTCATTACTAAACCAAAGCCAAGGCTAATCCGAAACAGTACACGCATACCACACACATTATTGATATTGACATACCGGTACCGACGACTTTATACCAACTTTGTTATGTTCCGATCCGGCCCAACATACTGTAACACAGCTGACGCAGCAGACAATTGCCAACGAGATCAAAACAACCCGCCATATGGCCATGAGCATTGCAACTTGCTATACATGAGGTTTAGAGTTTTAATATTTCTTCATCAAAGCATATTTATAAATACCAAATATTAAACAACGTAATATATGAATGATTTAAAATATTGTTATATAATATTTTCAGACATTTTAAAATATTATTGCTTAGATTGCTGAAATTGGCACCATAGTGCAAATAAACAGAGACTGCAGCCAGATACGTACGTACGTACACCACACAGCTCTACTGTTGTGTCGCGACGGGGACCCGTAGGAGAGATTTTCATGCACATGGCTGTTGTGCGGTTTTGTGCGTGCACCCATTCGGCCCCATTCGGTAGGTATTCGGGCGTCCATGTTGAAATTACAGTGGACGGCTCGCACGGCTCTCGTGCCCCATCTGGTTTTCGCTGGTGCGCTGCGTAGCGTCGTGTTCGGCATTCGGTACGTACGGGGGTACAATAACGGCAGGAGCAGCTTGTCGTGCTTTTCTACTGAGCTGCGAATCGCCTGCGACGACCGATTGCCTTTAAACACGTTTTTTTTTTACCCTTTCTTTAGCCCTAGATAATTTCTTTGTTTTCTGAAAAATTCCTGGATTTTTTTTTCATTATTTTTTCCCTGAGATGATTGAGGTCAAGAACGTCATTTTTCTTTTTAATGCTCGAAATTTAAATAGTCATATACTACACCAAAATTATATCAAAATAACATATACAAGACACAAACGAACAGTGTAGTATACAGGTTCGCCTCACTTCGCTTTTGAGCTCTAATTTTGTAACAGAGCTCGCGGCACACATTGTCGCTCCATCACAAATTATCGTCTGGCAATAATTATGTGAATCTTGTGCAGTTCCCAATTTTTGACCTCCATGACGACAATTTGTGATGGCAAAATGAGACGTAGCTGCACAAATTGTCGCCGGTCATGCAATGTAAATTGTGTGGTTAGGGTGGTTGCTCCGTCGGAGTGCTGCTTTGTAGGGTGGACCCGGTATGAGTGATACGTTATGGAAGTTATGCGTAGGTGTGTGTGTGTGTGTGTGTGTGTGTGTGTGTGTGTGTGTGGTGGGGGGGTGCATGGCATGTGCTGTGTTTAGGTGCTTTTTATGGGACTTCTGTATACGTTTGCGCATGCAGCTATGTGTGTGTGTTCGTGCGTGTGTGTGTGTGTGTGTGTGTGTGTTTGTGTTCCTGTGTTTGGAGTAGGCCAATAATAATACAATATGTGGAAACTGGGCATGTGAGGCTTCTGTATAGTGGTGGCGATTTGTTTGTCTGTGTGTATATGTGTGGCTGTATGTGTACGTGTGTCTGTTTGTGTTTGTGTTTTAATGTTTGTGCAAAGGAACTCCTTGAGCAGCAGGCACTACTGTGGCAATGTAATGCCTTCAACGTGTATAAGCACGTGTTTATAGAGTTCACAGCGGCGTTGATTTCAAAACAGTATGGCCCGAATTCACGGAGGTGGTACAAATGAAACCATGGTTTAAACCATGGACAAAAAACATGGAGCGCCAAGTGTCGCACGGAATAATTCGTTATGAAATTGGCCATTTCTTCGACAAAATGACCGTTCGTTAACGAAATTATCATTTCCCGGACGAAATGTTCATTTAGTTACAAAATGTTGTCATTTCGTTACAAAATAATCCTTTCACAGACGAAATGACTGCATTCGTAACGAAATATTCCATGCGACACTTGGCGCTCCATGGTTTTTGTCCATAGCTTAAACCATGGTTTCATTTGCACCACCTTCGTGAATCCGTGCCGATGAGTGTGGCAATTTCAGCGGTACGGCGGGCTAGGAGACTGGTGAGAGCTAGAGACCGAGAGAAACAGCATTCGAGGGAGGTATCCTTCCTAAATGTTATCTTTGTTCGTGTTTTTTTTTTTCACTGCAGTCATACACATACGAACACACACGCGTGAACGGACACTCAATTATCATGTGCGCGCGCACATACATACTTCCTTGAAACCTCGCCGTGGCTTTTTACATGGTTTATATGCATGGATGTAGCCACTTAAGTTATGTCTTGGTCTTGCAATGACTATGTCAAGAATGTACTTACCCAGCAAAACCGCCAGCCCTCATTCATCATAAATTGTCGCCAGACGACAATTTACGACGGGGTGACAATCCGGGGGAATTTATGCCGCCAACTCCGTCAAAATTGTCGCCTGTTTCAGGCGACGACAATTTGTGTCGCCACAAACGTTACTTAGCAACACCTACGCTCTTTCCTCTTGGTCAGGTGACATTGCTGCTCAACTTCTAGTCCACGGGCCAGGCCAGATATTGATACCACCTGGGCTGGCAAAACCCTTTTTTGGTGTCATTTTGTTTCTCTTGCATAGATATGCTTATCAAGTTATGATAGCATTTCCAAATGAGAAGCTAAGTCATAATGAAAAAAATTCTCACAAATTTTGTCTCGTTGTTATATCCCTATATTTCTGAATCGAGACTAATCGCTATACAAAGAAGAGCATTGTCTTCTGTATGTCCACACGTGTTCTTCATCTTTATTCAAGGCAGCGAAGGGAATATCCAAAGGTTATGATGACCACAGCGCTTAGTCTTTATTCAAGATAGCGAAGGGAATACCCAAAGCTTCTGATACAGTGTGTACCCCTTTAACTAAAAACAAAGAAAAAAGCAATTCCTCTTGGATTTTGCCGTATATTTCAAGTATTCATCATTTTCCGGTGAAAACGCTACGGTATAAAACGATAATGCCACGCCAATGTCGCTTTATTCCCATTCAACAATGAAAGATAATGCAAAAACAATGTACCGGTACACGACAATACATCAAAATAAATAATAATGTAAATGAACAGAGTGATTTTTGTTTCAAATTGATGTATTTGTTAAAAGGGTAGTATAAAAACAGTATAGATAATTCCTTTTATTAGGAACTTTAGATATGATAACGGTACATTGTTTTGTTTGTTTTACTTTTAAGCAGTGTTTACCAGAATATTGTTGTTAATCAAGCTAAAAAAACACAATAAAAAACAACACACACACAGACACTGAAACATTTGTCACATAATGTAAAGACGCAGAATTGTAGCAGAAATTAAGAACACATTAACAGGATAATGAAGGTCAAAGAGACAAAAGAAGGGGGGGGTGAGAAGAAAGAACGAGAGATCTGATGCCATGAAACTCCATCACCAGCAAGTACGAATGGAAGTCGTCCAGGAGATCAAGATGAGTTGTTACATTTCACTGTGCTTCTGTTTTAACATAACTTGTGAATTTTTGATGGTGTCGTTTTAAGAGCATCATATGCTGAATATATGTGCCAAATTTCAGATGAATTGGTTCAAAAACCTTAAATTTATCAAAGTTCACACTCTGCCTGTCTTTGGTCAAAGAGCTTCAAAAATATTTGGTCTTTGTCGAGTTAATGGCTGAAATCTATGACTAAGCTACTACTCTGGAAATGCTATCATAGCAAGATAATCCTTAGATAAATATGCCATTTCGAAATACATTACTACAACTTGCCACGTCAGGTGGTGCCATTAACCCATTTTCTTGTCTTGGCCCATGGACTTATTATATGACAATTGTTTCCGTGTTCGTGTTTTTTTTTTCTTTTTGCCTAATTAACAAAAATATTCGGGTAAACACTGCTAAAACGAAGAAAAAAAAACAACAACCAAAAAAAATGTACGGTTATCATATCTAAAGTTCCTCATGAAAGGGATACTGCTTTTATAGTATACCCTCTCAACAAATACATCAGTCTTAAACAAAAACCACTCTGGTCATTAATGATAACATTTATTATAATGTATTGTAGTATACCGGTACATTGTTTTTACATTATCTTTCATGGTTGGATGGAAATAAAGCGACAAGAGAGTGGCATTAGCATTTTCACCTTGGCGTTTTAACCGGAAAATGATGAATAATTGAAAAATACAGCAAAAATCACGAGGAATTGCTTTTGTTGTTGCTGTTGTTTTTAGATAAAGGGATATACTCTGTACCATAAGCTATGGATATTCCCTTCGCTGTCTTGAATAAAGACTAAGCGCACCGTGTAACAGCTGTAGACCACATAACCCTTTGGATCGTCCCTTCGCTGCCTTGAATAAAGACTAAACGCACCGCGTTTACAACAGAACACCTGTGGACATACACAAGACAGTGCTCTTCTTTGTACAGCGGTTAATTTCGATTCAGAAGTATAGGGATATAATAACGACGCCAAATTGGTTAAAAATTCATTCATTATGACTAAGCTACTCATTTGGAAATGCTATCATAGCTTGATAAGGATATCTATGCCCGACAAACAAAATGATACCAAAAAGATTTGCCACCTCAGGTGGTACCAATAACCCATTTTTCGGGTCGTAGCCCATGGACTATTCGGTACTCTTCGTATCAATGCTAACGGTGATTGGCAGTATCATCAACAGCGCCTTCTACACTACCGGGACTGCTCGCCTTTAAGAGCAAGGTAGCAAGATTAAAGATTGTTGTATTTTGGAAAAGGAATAGCGTCTGTGTCAATTTAATCCAGATTCTTCATTTTTGTGTTTGAAACTAAGCTGTCAGCTGTGTGTGTGTGTTTGTGTGTGTGTGTGTGTGTGTGTGTGTGTGTGTGTGTTTCAACTCTGCGCCTCCTTTATTTTTGGTCTTGCAGTTTCCGCGAAATTCATGTTTGTTGATTCCAACAACGGGTGGTAGCGATCGCAAAATTGTGATGTTTATCTTTGAGTTATTATTATTATTATTATTATTATTATTATTATTATTATTATTATTATTATTATTATTATTATCGTCATCACTATTCTATTTGGCATTTCAGACATTACACATGTACATGTGAACTAAAAATGCATTTTCATTCATCATAACAAAAATAAGATAAATTAAAACGCAGAGATGAGGCACTAATGAGAGAAAAAAAAAACAGGAGTAGATTGTGACATTATAGAAAACAGAGATGCAAGGAGCAAGAAAGGGCTAACTCAGTTTTCCACAAACTATGCCAACATACAATGTACGTACAAAACAAAATAACACTAATATTGAGCTAATCTAACCGTCGGTGTTGAAGCTCGATTTAAGGCAGCAGCTTTTAAGAAACGGGGTTATCCCACGAGACTGATACCCACGAATCATACAGTCCGCGAGACTGATATCAAAAATAGGGCCATGAGTCATGCACCACATTAGTTATACGACTCACGGACCATATGTGACAGTGCACCTCAAAACGAACATAAAGTCGCACACACTGATTTCGCGTGAGGACTGAAAATAAGTGAAATGGGTCAACCTAGCCGAACTTGACTTTTTCATATTTTCTGAAAGAGCGGGTTTTCTTTTACATTATGCTAAAATTCGGTATCATAAAACGGGCAGGAAAGTGTGTTTTTTTAGCAGTTTATCTCGAACATTTTTGGTAGAATAGTGTGATTAGGTGTGTCTTTAGAATCCCTTTTTCATTTCTGAAAAACCTTGTCCACACTCTTCACTTTCAACTCTAATAACTTTTGAAAGGATAGTGCTACTGCTTTGAAAATTAGCATTGATTATGGACAGAATGTGTTAATGAGGCACGCCTAATTTCAGTTTAATCTGATAATCCCTTCATTGTTGTTACTCTGGTGGTTTACTTCCTGTTTTTTGTCCCATTCATCGCACAGCCAGCACGGTTTGGTAAAGATTAAGCGCTTGAATAGACATTGTACTTCAGAGCCTCTTTTCTCAGTTCACACTTTTCCTGAGTTTGTGCTTTCTTTCCAATATTTAGATAGGTTAGGAGAGTCCATTTGATTTGAGTTATACATCATTTTAAAGCTTAAAATCTGCTCTTTCAGAATGTGGTCTTAATTAAAAATTCATGTCTGGCGACTTTTTGTTTGTTTTGAGGTGCAGAGTCACATATATCAAATGAGTCCGACACTACGTAGAAAAAGGCTCACGAGACTAACACTAAGCAGGTCCACAAGACCACGATACGCAAAAGAGGTTCACGAGAACGACACTAGGCAAACAAATCCAATGAGACTGACACTTCGCAAGGAAGAGACGAACAGCGCCATCTATAAATTAATTACTGGTATGTACCTGTACAGGGTCTTCCATGAAGTAGAAAAGCACATCCAGGCGGTTGCAATCTCGCCACGCTGTCGAAGGAGAAATTGTAACTGAATGAACAGCACAATGAACTATAGTCTTACATATCAACGACGACAAGTATAATTATGTGACCCTGCATCCCAAAACAAAACAAAAAGTCGCCAGACATGAATTTTTAGTAAAGACCATATTCTGAAAGAGCAGACTTAAGCTTTAAAATGACGTATAACTCAAATCAAATGGACTCTCCTAACCTATCTAAATATTGGGAAAAAAGCACAAACTCAGGAAAAGTGTGAACTGAGAAAAGAGGCTCTGAAGTACAGTGTCTATTCAAGCGCTTAATCTTTACCAAACCGTGCTGGCTGGATGACTGGGACAAAAAAAAAAAAAAACACACACACACAGGAAGTTAACCACCAAAGTAACAACAATGAAGGGATTATCAAATTAAACTAAAATTAAACATGCCTCATTAACACATTCTGTCCATAATCAATGCCAACTTTTAAAGTAGTAGCATTATCCTTTCAAAAGTTATTAGAGTTGAAAGTGAAGAATGTGGACAAGGTTTTTCAGAAAGGAAAAAGGGATTCTACAGACACACCTAATCACACTACAAAAATGTTCCAGATAAACTGCTTTAAACAAACACACTTTCCTGCCCGTTTTATGATACCAAGTTTAAGCATAATGTAAAAGAAGACCCGCTATTTCAGAAAATATGAAAAAGTCAAGTTCGGCTAGGTTGACCCATTTCACTTATTTTCAGTCCTCACGCAAAATCAGCGTGTGCGACTTTATGTTCGTTTTGAGGTGCACGGTCACATATTGTATTATTGCACCTGTGGCTTTTACGGATCCCTTCTGTCGCTCTACGGGAGCGACATTGTTATCATTTTTTTTTTTTTTTGGTAAATGAAATATACTCCTAATGGAACTCCATCCCCACCTCCTCAAAAAAAAAAGAGAACAAGAATCATGTGTAGTTTAATTCTAGATCTTTCATAATGCCATCGTGCTATTTCTAATACGCTCTCCCGATTTCCAGCTTGAAGATAGACAGAGTGTAAGGGGTTTTCTTTGCAACTTTATTTTCCCGCTTCTCTAGTTAAGTAGCCGTATCAGTTATCATACCCGCCTGCTATTAAGACGTTTTAGAGTGCAATTTGTAATTTTTCTCTGTAACTATATTGTATGACATTCAAGAGACTAAAACAATGTTTTATATAAAGCGATTCACCTCAATTTGTGGTTTGTGTTTGCAAAATTATTTTCCTCAAATCTGCGCATAATTCATGAAATTGAATAGCTGTTTTCATGGATGCATCTTCTTTCTCCGAATTCTTAGTACTATACCTTCTTAGACGATTACGTTATTTTCTGTAAATTTATATTGAATCAACACCGTCGCAGATACCGTATTAGAAGTATCTCTGAACTTGACTGCTCTACTTTGGCAACAGGAAGCAAGTGACATGTTTATGGATACTGACTTTTTTTTTATTGATTTGGCATAATTTGAGGCATGCTCTATTCACCTGAAAAATCCAAAAGTTACAATTTTGGCCCATTTCTGAAATATTCGGATGGCAAAAGGAAGCAAGTGCACAAAATTGCATGAAAAAAAATGGCAAAAGGAAGCAAGTAACAGCAAACTAAATTGACCAAACACAATCCCACACCCATACTGCTCAGGCCCTCCTAATGCTTCAACAGGCAATCGACGTGAACAGCAATTACATGCACATTCAGAGTGATCAGTGTACTGATAGTTTATACACAGAGATCAGTGGTTCAGTGGCACAATGCATGCATGGTGTGTATTATAGAAGACGACTAGTTGTCACACTATTGGGGCGTTTCAATTTTTTGTGCTATTTCCCCAATTTTGCGGGTGCTGAACACGAATCCAGCTGTTGCAATTTTTCTGTAAAATGACGTCTCAGCTGTTGCCATGGCAACGAACTATTTTCTTTAAAAGAACATGTATTCCTTGTTAAACATCATAAAAACATGCTGCAATTTCCAAAATATATCAATATAAACATAATTTCTTTGATAAGATTAAAAATCACAACTGCAGAATGTCACGGTTTAATGGGGAATACAATAACGGAATGTGATACATTCCACAGCGTAGTCATTGAGCAACAGTGTAACTTTTCCTTACATGGATTGTGGAATGATGGTGTGAAACGACAAATTACTGACTGCAACATCAGGAGAATTGCATAACAATTAAATGCGAACTAGCGGAGCGAGCGAGCTTGACAATTTTGACATTTTACACTCCCAAAACTGCCGTTTGTAGCTATATTTTTTTACTTTGGAAATTAAGGGGGGGGCACCGGGCGGCGTTTTTTGTTTTTGTTTTTGTTTTTTTTATACGGCACAGATTGGGGCATGGCGCGTATTAAACCTATGGGAAACACGTTGGGTTAGGGATTAGGGTTAGGGTTCGGGTTAGGGTTAGGTTTAGGGTTAGGGTTAGGGTTAGGGTTAGGGTTTGATAGTTAGGGTTATGGTTAGGGTTATAAAGTCTCCAATCTGTGCCGTGTAAAAAAAAAAAAAAAAACTCGGCACCGGGCGGAACTGCTGGCAATTACTGGCAGCAACATCAGGAGAATAGCATATTAGATTATAGCAATTAAATGCGAGCGGGCGGAGCGCGCGAGCTTCAAAATTTTGACATTTTACTGTCAAAAAAACTGTCGTTTGTAGCGACATTTTCTCGCTCTGGAAATTAGGGGGTGCCCCTCCCCCCCCCCCCCCCCCCCCCACCCACACCTCGATCCGCCACTGGCAGTCAAGGGTGTCGGTTTATATTCATGATTTGGGGAGGACCAGCGAGGGGGCGTCGAAGTTACCAAGCGGGGGAAGGGTGTCCAAAATCTGCACTTTTATAGAGCATCCCCTGTTTGTGTGTGTGTGGTTTTTTTTTTTTTTATACATGGAAAAGTTAGGAAATAGCCCAGGTCAAGTCTTATCATTGGCAATGTAAGGCATCTTAATAATAGACTTGTATGTAAAGCAACACTGCAAAATCAACGATCCATAACGAAGCGTAAGGTACAAAGGTGTACATTCTACATCACATTGCGCAACATTGCAGCGACTCTTTTTGCCGTTCGGATGTTCTGAGTATTACTGCGCACATTCTGCGTATATTCAGAATGCTAACCAGGAATCACGCTGAATCACAATCTTTTGTCGGCTCCGGGCTTTTTCAACAATGTTTCACACTATATACCTCTTTGGTTATGGTTGAAAGAAATCTGAGAAAAATATCCTTTTTCTTGATCACTCTTTCATGTCGATTTCAAAAGCAGTTTACCTACCCTTGAATTACCATTTTGGTAAGTTTGTTTGTTTGTTTGTTTGTTTTTTGTTTTTTTTTAAACCAGCAGATGGGGGGGGGGTGCGATTACGAGTGTAATCGTTAACGGCGCGTTGACGATCGCCCCGTCACTGTACAGGTATGCTAACCTGGAAACATTGAACTGCACATTACTTGAATATGAGACCATTGTGAAGCAAACGATATTTTCACACAACAATAGATATATGATGTACTCTTAAATGAATCCTACAAGGATTCGAACAATCATCCCCCAGCATTCCCACTGATTCCCACTGATCAGTTACTAGACATCCCCTTTAAAATTCAAGGACCAATCTTTACAACAGTCACCCTGTGAGGAACAGTTCTCCTCCATTTCTATATTATGTTCTTAACTTTGTTGGTTGTGATTTGTAATACAGTGTTTTCGAGTTATACCACACCAGTCTTTACCAGTCTTCTTGACTCATTGATTAAACAGTCTAAGCTTTAAACCTTTCTGTTTCAAGAACTGCAGAAAATGTATCAAACTTTTCAAACATTATTCAGCTAACCTCAAGTGACGTTAAATCCCTGATCACAATTAGTGATCGTTCACGTCAAATATCGAGAAAGGCAATGAACTTCGGACGGGAATGCTTGATTCGGTTAACAAATGGTACGACATTTTAAAGTTAATACTGTCTGATACGTGTAACTATGAACGTCCTACAGATTAACTAAGTTGCATAGCGTTTGTGATCAGTGTTGCATTTATTCATCCTTGTAAACTTACTGTTAATGCTTCATTCGTCACACTCCAAAGGCACAGACCCGAATATGGTGACTTTATCCCCCCCCCCCCTTCCCCCTTCCCCAGACAGACACACAACACGCACAACTAACCCCGCCTAAAATCAACCCGCAGTCGGGGATGGTATTATGTTATTAACATGACAAAGGGGGCCAAATATGGAACACGATAACCAAACAATGTTCAGGCGCAGTATGAACAAAAAATGAATGTTTATTATTCCAAAACCGCAAGAGCCATTCAATATGACCTGTAACAACGAATGCCACTCGAAAATACGCTAACACTTAAGGGCTGTGATTTGGCTCAGTCGGTAGCGCGTCTGCCTCACGATCACGCGGCCCGGGTTCGAACCCGAGTCTGGACTGAGCAATGTTTTGTGTAAACATACCGTCCCCTCTAGCAAGAGGCAAAACACTCTGTCCCTCGGATAGGACATAATGATATGGAGGTCCCGTGTATGAGAGAGTCACAGCTCATGCACGTAAAAGATCCCGCTTCATTCATTCATCGCAAAGAGCAGGGTGTCTAACCCGGTGAAGTGGTCCCACCCCACATCCAACTGGACCCCATGGAAGACCAGCTTAATGTATATTTATAGCTGAATATGGGCTATCCAGCCATCTTCACTGATGGAAAATGAACAACAACATAACTAAAGTGCATTGAGTCAATTATACTCCGTACAACAATCGAAGTCATAATAGTTTACTAGCATATACCTACGGCAAAAAAAAGTACGAATCAGGGTGAAACAACAGTATCGTGTAAGCAACAAGCGCACACACTAAAATATATATCTGATACAACGCATATATACTTAAAAGTCATTTTCAGATGAAACTCAGTAATTATAGATATTGAAGATGTGTTACAATGATATCAGTTCAGCTATCAATAAAACACGAAATTGAGCTTTAATAGACAGCTCGGTTTTACAAAGCAATTGAGAGTATTTCGTAGGATTAGTTTTACATTTTCTTTGAAGACCAACCGAGGAACTAGATTGGACAATTCCTTCATTTCAAAGCAAATTCTACACGTTACTTCATCTTCCTTTCCGTGTTAGAAGCAGCGTTATCATTCTATGCTTCGAAATCGATGATCATATTAAATTGTATTTCAGTTGGATCCAGCAACTACTATACTTATGTTAAAAAAAAAATGATCATCTATTGTTCGAAACTATAAAGATAACGCTGTCATTGATACGAGTAATAGCTGATTATTGTAAAATCTAGTTGGACGTGATTTGAATATGAAAGCATAAATGAGTCTCATTAAATCCAGGATGAATAATTTAAAATCATGTTCCAGATTTTGTTAAAATTTCAACCTTGTGTACAAAACTTGAACTCTAAACACAGGAACCAATGATGCTGTATGGGAGTGCGTGCTTTATGTACAATGTCCCTGATGGACAATAATGTACACATATGATTGTAAATGCCAGCTTTTCAGAGCTCTGCAGGATTCTGGTGTCTTGCTCCAAGGCACATGAATGCTTTATCAAGGATTTATGACGGATTGCCTTTGGCGCTGCTAGTTTGAATTCATGGTAATAAAGACTAGATTATGAGTGGAATTCCTCATGAATAAAATGATAAAACCTTCAAGCCGGGACCATTATATGGATGTTAACCACACACTTCCGTAAACACCAACTGACTCTTGTGCAAAGTTAGAGTTTTGTACAGAGGGTTAAAAATAGAGCAAAACTTGAACCCTATTATCTTGAATTTGATGAATCTGATATATGCTTTCATTTTTTTTTAACCTCCAACAAAAGTGTACAGTGAAACCTCGTTATAACGAGGTCAACAGTGGGACCGCCGACATTATCTAGACCGGTTCCTCATTATTACCGTGCGCACTAAAACAAACACACACACACACACACACACACACAAAAACAACAACATAAGCAGGGGGTCTTTGCGTTGTTTTAAACAGCTGAACCAAGCATATTATCTGCTTCCTCTTCCCGCTTCAGATTAGTAGTTCATGTAGGAAGATGGCATAGGGATCGCTGTACAATGCACATAATGTGTTTATACACACACACAGTAACGCGCGCTATGTGTTCAGTACAGACTCTGCAGAATGGCAAAGAGAAAAACGATGTTGCCTATTACACGTAATTTGTCTCGCGTTTGAAACTGAAAGCGTCATGTCAAGAAATGGAACCTCCTCGTATCCGATCAAATTGCTTATATTTCTGTTTCTCATGATGCACTGAAAATATCCTCGTTATGACCGGAATGTCATTATAACCGAGCTCGTTGTAACCGATCCGTTCTACCATATAGGTCTACACTCGAAGAAAAATGGGAACGGTGTGATCACCCTGTTAAAGACGGTTTGTAGAGCCCACAAATTTCAAATTCTATTATTAATGTCAAAATAACCACAAATGTCATTTAGCATGTCAACCACAAATAATGTGAAAATCCCCACAAAATAAAATGTCATGACACGTCAGCAAAAGAAAAAAAAAATGTTTGATTGACCACAATGTCATAAGAAGCATGTTGACCACAAAAGTCAAAATTTTTGTTATTACTGCAAATTTCATAACGCGTCAATCACAATATCAAAACTCATTGCTTGCATTATAATAATGAGAAAAAAAGATAGCGAATCAGACTACAGTTGATCAAGGTTTGTTTGTCCGTCCGTCAGTCTGTTTATTGGTATGAAACTTAGTGGGTGGATAAAGGTTGATCCCAGAAATACCCGCAGTTTGCCCGCACCAGACAGTACCTAACAGCGTATACTCGCAACGTAGTTGCCCGAAGTGCGCACTACAAGTCCGATTTACCCGCAGGCAAATTTTGACAATGATCTTTTTTTTCGGGGGGGGGGGGGTGAAGTTGCGGTAATTACCTGCAGAGGTCAACGCAGAACACCAGTAGGAGGCCCGTAGTTGCCGCAAGTCACAGGCGATGATCCGCTTGAAGTACGTAAGTTGCCCATGATCTAGCCTACGCGCAGAAGCGCGTGTCATATCTGCGGGCATTCTACGAGCATAATAACAGGTGTTTTGGGGCGTTTCAATTTTTGTGCTATTTCCCCAATTTTGCGGTGCTGAACACGAATCCAGCTGTTGCAATTTTTCTGTAAAATGACGTCTCAGCTGTTGCCATGGCAACGAACTATTTCTTTAAAAAGAACAGTATTCCTTGTTAAACATCATAAAACATGCTGCAATTTCCAAAATATATCAATATAAACATATTTCTTTGATAAGATTAAAATCACAACTGCAGAATGTCACGGTTAATGGGGAATACAATAACGGAATGTGATACATTCCACAGCGTAGTCATTGAGCAACAGTGTAAGTTTTCCTTACATGGATTGTGGAATGATGGTGTGAAACGACAAATTACTGACTGCAACATCAGGAGAATTGCATAACAATTAATGCGAACTAGCGGAGCGAGCGAGCTTGACAATTTTGACATTTTACACTCCCAAAACTGCCGTTTGTAGCTATATTTTTTTACTTTGGAAATTAAGGGGGGGGGCGCACCGGGCGGCGTTTTTTGTTTTGTTTTGTTTTGTTTTTTTTATACGGCACAGATTGGGGCATGGCGCGTATTTAACCTATGGGAAACATGTTGGGTTAGGGTTTAGGGTTAGGGTTCGGGTTAGGTTAGGTTTAGGGTTAGGGTTAGGGTTAGGGTTAGGGTTTGATAGTTAGGGTTAGAGCTAGGGTTATGGTTAGGGTTATAAGTCTCCAATCTGTGCCGTGTAAAAAAAAAAAAAAAAAAAACTCGGCACCGGGCGAACTGCTGGCAATTACTGGCAGCAACATCAGGAGAATAGCATATTAGATTATAGCAATTAAATGCGAGCGGGCGGAGCGCGCGAGCTTCAAAATGTTGACATTTACAGTCAAAAAAACTGTCGTTTGTAGCGACATTTTCTCGCTCTGGAAATTAGGGGGTGCCCCTCCCCCCCCCCCCCCCACCCACACCTCGATCCGCCACTGGCAGTCAAGGGTGTCGGTTTATATTCATGATTTGGGGAGGACCAGCGAGGGGCGTCGAAGTTACCAAGCGGGGGAAGGGTGTCCAAAATCTGCACTTTTATAGAGCATCCCCTGTTTTGTGTGTGTGTGTTTTTTTTTTTTTTATACATGGAAAAGTTAGAAATAGCCCAGGTCAAGTCTTATCATTGGCAATGTAAGGCATCTTAATAATAGACTTGTATGTAAAGCAACACTGCATAATCAACGATCCATAACGAAGCGTAAGGTACAAAGGTGTACATTCTACATCACATTGCGCAACATTGCAGCGACTCTTTTTGCCGTTCGGATGTTCTGAGTATTACTGCGCACATCCTGCGTATATTCAGAATGCTAACCAGGAATCACGCTGAATCACAATCTTTTGTCGGCTCCGGGCTTTTTCAACAATGTTTCACACTATATACCTCTTTGGTTATGGTTGAAAGAAATCTGAGAAAAATATCCTTTTTCTTGATCACTCTTTCATGTCGATTTCAAAAGCAGTTTACCTACCCTTGAATTACCATTTTGGTAAGTTTGTTTGTTTGTTTGTTTGTTTTTTGTTTTTTTTTAAACCAGCAGATGGGGGGGGGGGGTGGTGCGATTACGAGTGTAATCGTTAACGGCGCGTTGACGATCGCCCCGTCACTGTACAGGTATGCTAACCTGGAAACATTGAACTGCACATTACTTGAATATGAGACCATTGTGAAGCAAACGATATTTTCACACAACAATAGATATATGATGTACTCTTAAATGAATCCTACAAGGATTCGAACAATCATCCCCCAGCATTCCCACTGATTCCCACTGATCAGTTACTAGACATCCCCTTTAAAATTCAAGGACCAATCTTTACAACAGTCACCCTGTGAGGAACAGTTCTCCTCCATTTCTATATTATGTTCTTAACTTTGTTGGTTGTGATTTGTAATACAGTGTTTTCGAGTTATACCACACCAGTCTTTACCAGTCTTCTTGACTCATTGATTAAACAGTCTAAGCTTTAAACCTTTCTGTTTCATGAACTGCAGAAAATGTATCAAATTTTTCAAACATTATTCAGCTAACCTCAAGTGACGTTAAATCCCTGATCACAATTAGTGATCGTTCACGTCAAATATCGAGAAAGGCAATGAACTTCGGACGGGAATGCTTGATTCGGTTAACAAATGGTACGACATTTTAAAGTTAATACTGTCTGATACGTGTAACTATGAACGTCCTACAGATGAACTAAGTTGCATAGCGTTTGTGATCAGTGTTGCATTTATTCATCCTTGTAAACTTACTGTTAATGCTTCATTCGTCACACTCCAAAGGCACAGACCCGAATATGGTGACTTTATCCCCCCCCCCCCCTTCCCCCTTCCCCAGACAGACACACAACACGCACAACTAACCCCGCCTAAAATCAACCCGCAGTCGGGGATGGTATTATGTTATTAACATGACAAAGGGGGCCAAATATGGAACACGATAACCAAACAATGTTCAGGCGCAGTATGAACAAAAAATGAATGTTTATTATTCCAAAACCGCAAGAGCCATTCAATATGACCTGTAACAACGAATGCCACTCGAAAACACGCTAACACTTAAGGGCTGTGATTTGGCTCAGTCGGTAGCGCGTCTGCCTCACGATCACGCGGCCCGGTTCGAACCCGAGTCTGGACTGAGCAATGTTTTGTGTAAACATACCGTCCCCTCTAGCAAGAGGTAAAACACTCTGTCCCTCGGATAGGACATAATGATATGGAGGTCCCGTGTATGAGAGAGTCACAGCTCATGCACGTAAAAGATCTCGCTTCATTCATTCATCGCAAAGAGCAGGGTGTCTAACCCGGTGAAGTGGTCCCACCCCACATCCAACTGGACCCCATGGAAGACCAGCTCAATGTATATTTATAGCTGAATATGGCTATCCAGCCATCTTCACTGATGGAAAATGAACAACAACATAACTAAAGTGCATTGAGTCATTATACTCCGTACAACAATCGAAGTCATAATAGTTTACTAGTATATACCTACGGCAAAAAAAAAGTACGAATCAGGGTGAAACAACAGTATCGTGTAAGCAACAAGCGCACACACTAAAATATATATCTGATACAACGCATATATACTTAAAAGTCATTTTCAGATGAAACTCAGTAATTATAGATATTGAAGATGTGTTACAATGATATCAGTTCAGCTATCAATACAACACGAAATTGAGCTTTAATAGACAGCTCGGTTTTACAAAGCAATTGAGAGTATTTCGTAGGATTAGTTTTACATTTTCTTTGATAGACCAACCGAGGAACTAGATTGGACAATTCCTTCATTTCAAAGCAAATTCTACACGTTACTTCATCTTCCTTTCCGTGTTAGAAGCACGGGTATGACGATTCTAATGCTTCAATTCAGTTCAATTAAATTGTATTTCATTTGGATCCAGCAACTACTATACTTATGTTAAAAAAAAAAATGATCATCTATTGTTCGAAACTATAAAGATAACGCTGTCATTGATACGAGTAATAGCTGATTATTGTAAAATCTAGTTGGACGTGATTTGAATATGAAAGCATAAATGAGTCTCATTAAATCCAGGATGAATAATTTAAAATCATGTTCCAGATTTTGTTAAAATTTCAACCTTGTGTACAAAACTTGAACTCTAAACACAGGAACCAATGACGCTGTATGGGAGTGCGTGCTTTATGTACAATGTCCCTGATGGACAATATGTAGACATATGATTGTAAATGCCAGCTTTTCAGAGCTCTGCAGGATTCTGGTGTCTTGCTCCAAGGCACATGAATGCTTTATCAAGGATTTATGACGGATTGCCTTTGGCGCTGCTAGTTTGAATTCATGGTAATAAAGACTAGATTATGAGTGGAATTCCTCATGAATAAAATGATAAAACCTTCAAGCCGGGACCATTATATGGATGTTAACCACACACTTCCGTAAACACCAACTGACTCTTGTGCAAAGTTAGAGTTTTGTACAGAGGGTTAAAAATAGAGCAAAACTTGAACCCTATTATCTTGAATTTGATGAATCTGATATATGCTTTCATTTTTTTTTAACCTCTAACAAAAGTGTACAGTGAAACCTCGTTATAACGAGGTCAACAGTGGGACCGCCGACATTATCTAGACCGGTTCCTCATTATTACCGTGCGCACTAAAACACACACACACACACACACACACACACACACACACACAAAAAAACAACAACATAAGCAGGGGGTCTTTGCGTTGTTTTAAACAGCTGAACCAAGCACATTATCTGCTTCCTCTTCCCGCTTCAGATTAGTAGTTCATGTAGGAAGATGGCATAGGGATCGCTGTACAATGCACATAATGTGTTTATACACACACACAGTAACGCGCGCTATGTGTTCAGTACAGACTCTGCAGAATGGCAAAGAGAAAAACGATGTTGCCTATTACACGTAATTTGTCTCGCGTTTGAAACTGAAAGCGTCATGTCAAGAAATGGAACCTCCTCGTATCCGATCAAATTGCTTATATTTCTGTTTCTCATGATGCACTGAAAATATCCTCGTTATGACCGGAATGTCATTATAACCGAGCTCGTTGTAACCGATCCGTTCTACCATATAGGTCTACACTCGAAGAAAAATGGGAACGGTGTGATCACCCTGTTAAAGACGGTTTGTAGAGCCCACAGATTTCAAATTCTATTATTAATGTCAAAATAACCACAAATGTCATTTAGCATGTCAACCACAAATAATGTCAAAATCCCCACAAAATAAAATGTCATGACACGACAGCAAAAGAAAAAAAAATGTTTGATTGACCACAATGTCATAAGAAGCATGTTGACCACAACAGTCAAAATTTTTGTTATTACTGCAAATTTCATAACGCGTCAATCACAATATCAAAACTCATTGCTTGCATTATAATAATGAGAAAAAAAGATAGCGAATCAGACTACAGTTGATCAAGGTTTGTTTGTCCGTCCGTCAGTCTGTTTATTGGTATGAAACTTAGTGGGTGGATAAAGGTTGATCCCAGAAATACCCGCAGTTTGCCCGCACCAGACAGTACCTAACACGTATCTCGCCCGTAGTTGCCCGGAAGTGCGCACACAAGTCCGATTTACCCGCAGGCAAATTTTGACAATGATCTTTTTTTCGGGGGAGGGGGGGGGGGGGGTGAAGTTGCGGTAATTACCTGCAGAGGTCAACGCAGAACACCAGTAGGAGGCCCGTAGTTGCCGCAAGTCACAGGCAGTTGATCCGCTTGAAGTACGTAAGTTGCCCATGGATCTATGCCTACGCGCCAGAAGCGCGTGTCATATCTGCGGGCATTCTACGAGCATAATAACAGGTGTTTTACTGGCAAGAAACGGTGACGAAACTACCAATATCCGTGTAGCTGGTCAGTTCTGCGGGTGTTAAGTTACTGCCTTTTCTGGTTGTTTTGCATGGACCTGCGGGCAATCCCCGCGACTCGCCTGGAAAAAGTTTTGGTCATGGTCAAACCTTGACTGCAGGTAAATCGGACTTGCGTGAGCACTTCCGGGCAACTGCGGATGAGATACGTGGTAGACAGGCCCTACTGTCAGGTACTGGCCAACTGCGGAGAGCTCAAGGTAGCCCCCCCCCCCCCCCCCCCCCCAAAAAAAAAAATAAAAAAATAAAAAAAAAATTAATAAATAAATAAATAAATAAATAAATAAAATAAAATAAAATAATAAATAAATAAATAAATAAATAAATAAATAAAAATAACAAATAACAAAACAAAACAAAACAAAACAAAACAAAACAAAAAACAAAAAAAAAACAAATTAAAAAAAAAGAAAATCCCCCCCCCCAAAAAAAAAAAAAAGAAAAAAAAATTGACCCGCAAGGCTTCCCTTGACACGGTGTGACAAAGCCTTGAGCATGCTCAAAACTTGTTCCAGGTTTAAATAGTCGCGGAGGTTTGTCCACAGGGGTATACACGCAGAACACCAGGTACTTCGCAGCAAATTCCCCTCCCGCGGGCGCGAGGTTCATCCGCAGGTCCTACATCCGCCCTGTCAATGACGTCACCGCAATTGCTTTCCAACAGAACGCCGCTATTCCCGACGATGGAGCACGAATCTACCAGCGGGACAGTCCGGGTTTGCTCGCTCCGGGCCTTGCGAGTTTTAGACGAGGATTTTCCCTTTGTCTTTGGCGGGATTCCATTGATGAATATCTGGATAGTCTTGTCACGAGTCATTCCCGACGTGATGTTATCCCTTTGAAAATGACCAGAACATGTGGCGTAATAAAGCACAGTGGTATTATTATACTTACAAGGCACTTATGTACTATTTGTGACCCTGCACCTCAAAACAAACAAAAAGTCGCCAGACATGAAATTTTAGTTACGACTATAATATTCTGAAAGAACAGACTTTAAGCTTTAAAATGATGTATAACTCAAATCAAATGGACTCTCCTAACCTTTCTAAATATTGGAAAGAAAGCACAAACTCAGGAAAAGTGTGAACTGAGAAAAGGGGCTCTGAAGTACAGTGTCTATTCAAGCACTTAATCTTTACTAAACCGTGCTGGCTGTGCCATGAATGGGACAAAAAAACAGGAAGTAAACCACCAGAGTAGCAACCATGAAGGGATTACCAGCTTAAACTGAAACTGAGCATGCCTCATTAACACATTCTGTCCATAATTAATGCCAACTTTCAAAGCAGTAGCACCAACAGATGGTAGCGATGGGAAAATTGTGATATTTATCTTTGAGTTGTTATTATTATTATTATTATTATTATTATTATTATTACTATTATTATTAGTATTATTATTATTATTATTATTATCGTCATCACTATTCTATTTGGCATTTCAGACATTACACATGTACATGTGAACTAAAAATACATTTTCATTCATCATAACAAAAATAAGATAAATTAAAACGCAGAGATGAGGCACTAATGAGAGAAAAAAAAACAGGAGTAGATTGTGACATTATAGAAAACAGAGATGCAAGGAGCAAGAAAGGGCTAACTCAGTTTCCACAAACTATGCCAACATACAATGTACGTACAAAACAAAATAACACTAATATTGAGCTAATCTAACCGTCGGTGTTGAAGCTCGATTTAAGGCAGCAGCTTTTAAGAAACGGGGTTATCCCACGAGGCTGATACCCACGAATCATACAGTCCGCGAGACTGATATCAAAAATAGGGCCATGAGTCATGCACCACATTAGTTATACGACTCACGGACCATATATCAAATGAGTCCGACACTACGTAGAAAAAGGCTCACGAGACTAACACTAAGCAGGTCCACAAGACCACGATACGCAAAAGAGGTTCACGAGAACGACACTAGGCAAACAAATCCAATGAGACTGACACTTCGCAAGGAAGAGACGAACAGCGCCATCTATAAATTAATTACTGGTATGTACCTGTCTGTACAGGGTCTTCCATGAAGTAGAAAAGCACATCCAGGCGGTTGCAATCTCGCCACGCTGTCGAAGGAGAAATTGTAACTGAATGAACAGCACAATGAACTATAGTCTTACATATCAACGACGACAAGTATAATTATGTGACCCTGCATCCCAAAACAAAACAAAAAGTCGCCAGACATGAATTTTTAGTAAAGACCATATTCTGAAAGAGCAGACTTAAGCTTTAAAATGACGTATAACTCAAATCAAATGGACTCTCCTAACCTATCTAAATATTGGGAAAAAAGCACAAACTCAGGAAAAGTGTGAACTGAGAAAAGAGGCTCTGAAGTACAGTGTCTATTCAAGCGCTTAATCTTTACCAAACCGTGCTGGCTGGATGACTGGGACAAAAAAAAAAAAAAACACACACACACAGGAAGTTAACCACCAAAGGAACAACAATGAAGGGATTATCAAATTAAACTAAAATTAAACATGCCTCATTAACACATTCTGTCCATAATCAATGCCAACTTTTAAAGTAGTAGCATTATCCTTTCAAAAGTTATTAGAGTTGAAAGTGAAGAATGTGGACAAGGTTTTTCAGAAAGGAAAAAGGGATTCTACAGACACACCTAATCACACTACAAAAATGTTCCAGATAAACTGCTTTAAACAAACACACTTTCCTGCCCGTTTTATGATACCAAGTTTAAGCATAATGTAAAAGAAGACCCGCTATTTCAGAAAATATGAAAAAGTCAAGTTCGGCTAGGTTGACCCATTTCACTTATTTTCAGTCCTCACGCAAAATCAGCGTGTGCGACTTTATGTTCGTTTTGAGGTGCACGGTCACATATTGTATTATTGCACCTGTGGCTTTTACGGATCCCTTCTGTCGCTCTACGGGAGCGACATTGTTATCATTTTTTTTTTTTTTTTGGTAAATGAAATATACTCCTAATGGAACTCCATCCCCACCTCCTCAAAAAAAAAAAAAAAAAGAGAACAAGAATCATGTGTAGTTTAATTCTAGATCTTTCATAATGCCATCGTGCTATTTCTAATACGCTCTCCCGATTTCCAGCCTGAAGATAGACAGAGTGTAAGGGGTTTTCTTTGCAACTTTATTTTCCCGCTTCTCTAGTTAAGTAGCCGTATCAGTTATCATACCCGCCTGCTATTAAGACGTTTTAGAGTGCAATTTGTAATTTTTCTCTGTAACTATATTGTATGACATTCAAGAGACTAAAACAATGTTTTATATAAAGCGATTCACCTCAATTTGTGGTTTGTGTTTGCAAAATTATTTTCCTCAAATCTGCGCATAATTCATGAAATTGAATAGCTGTTTTCATGGATGCATCTTCTTTCTCCGAATTCTTAGTACTATACCTTCTTAGACGATTACGTTATTTTCTGTAAATTTATATTGAATCAACACCGTCGCAGATACCGTATTAGAAGTATCTCTGAACTTGACTGCTCTACTTTGGCAACAGGAAGCAAGTGACATGTTTATGGATACTGACTTTTTTTTTATTGATTTGGCATAATTTGAGGTATGCTCTATTCACCTGAAAAATCCAAAAGTTACAATTTTGGCCCATTTCTGAAATATTCGGATGGCAAAAGGAAGCAAGTGCACAAAATTGCATGAAAAAAAAATGGCAAAAGGAAGCAAGTAACAGCAAACTAAATTGACCAAACACAATCCCACACCCATACTGCTCAGGCCCTCCTAATGCTTCAACAGGCAATCGACGTGAACAGCAATTACATGCACATTCATAGTGATCAGTGTACTGATAGTTTATACACAGAGATCAGTGGTTCAGTGGCACAATGCATGCATGGTGTGTATTATAGAAGACGACTAGTTGTCACACTATTGGGGCGTTTCAATTTTTTGTGCTATTTCCCCAATTTTGCGGGTGCTGAACACGAATCCAGCTGTTGCAATTTTTCTGTAAAATGACGTCTCAGCTGTTGCCATGGCAACGAACTATTTTCTTTAAAAGAACATGTATTCCTTGTTAAACATCATAAAAACATGCTGCAATTTCCAAAATATATCAATATAAACATATTTCTTTGATAAGATTAAAAATCACAACTGCAGAATGTCACGGTTTAATGGGGAATACAATAACGGAATGTGATACATTCCACAGCGTAGTCATTGAGCAACAGTGTAAGTTTTCCTTACATGGATTGTGGAATGATGGTGTGAAACGACAAATTACTGACTGCAACATCAGGAGAATTGCATAACAATTAAATGCGAACTAGCGGAGCGAGCGAGCTTGACAATTTTGACATTTTACACTCCCAAAACTGCCGTTTGTAGCTATATTTTTTTACTTTGGAAATTAAGGGGGGGGGGGCGCACCGGGCGGCGTTTTTTGTTTTGTTTGTTTTTTTTTTTTTTTATACGGCACAGATTGGGGCATGGCGCGTATTAAACCTATGGGAAACACGTTGGGTTAGGGTTTAGGGTTAGGGTTCGGGTTAGGGTTAGGTTTAGGGTTAGGGTTAGGGTTAGGGTTAGGGTTAGGGTTTGATAGTTAGGGTTAGAGCTAGGGTTATGGTTAGGGTTATAAAGTCTCCAATCTGTGCCGTGTAAAAAAAAAAAAAAACTCGGCACCGGGCGGAACTGCTGGCAATTACTGGCAGCAACATCAGGAGAATAGCATATTAGATTATAGCAATTAAATGCGAGCGGGCGGAGCGCGCGAGCTTCAAAATGTTGACATTTTACAGTCAAAAAAACTGTCGTTTGTAGCGACATTTTCTCGCTCTGGAAATTAGGGGGTGCCCCTCCCCCCCCCCCCCCCCCCCCCCCCACACCTCGATCCGCCACTGGCAGTCAAGGGTGTCGGTTTATATTCATGATTTGGGGAGGACCAGCGAGGGGGCGTCGAAGTTACCAAGCGGGGGAAGGGTGTCCAAAATCTGCACTTTTATAGAGCATCCCCTGTTTGTGTGTGTGTGGGTTTTTTTTTTTTATACATGGAAAAGTTAGGAAATAGCCCAGGTCAAGTCTTATCATTGGCAATGTAAGGCATCTTAATAATAGACTTGTATGTAAAGCAACACTGCAAAATCAACGATCCATAACGAAGCGTAAGGTACAAAGGTGTACATTCTACATCACATTGCGCAACATTGCAGCGACTCTTTTTGCCGTTCGGATGTTCTGAGTATTACTGCGCACATCCTGCGTATATTCAGAATGCTAACCAGGAATCACGCTGAATCACAATCTTTTGTCGGCTCCGGGCTTTTTCAACAATGTTTCACACTATATACCTCTTTGGTTATGGTTGAAAGAAATCTGAGAAAAATATCCTTTTTCTTGATCACTCTTTCATGTCGATTTCAAAAGCAGTTTACCTACCCTTGAATTACCATTTTGGTAAGTTCGTTTGTTTGTTTGTTTGTTTTTTGGTTTTTTTTTAAACCAGCAGATGGGGGGGGGGGTGGTGCGATTACGAGTGTAATCGTTAACGGCGCGTTGACGATCGCCCCGTCACTGTACAGGTATGCTAACCTGGAAACATTGAACTGCACATTACTTGAATATGAGACCATTGTGAAGCAAACGATATTTTCACACAACAATAGATATATGATGTACTCTTAAATGAATCCTACAAGGATTCGAACAATCATCCCCCAGCATTCCCACTGATTCCCACTGATCAGTTACTAGACATCCCCTTTAAAATTCAAGGACCAATCTTTACAACAGTCACCCTGTGAGGAACAGTTCTCCTCCATTTCTATATTATGTTCTTAACTTTGTTGGTTGTGATTTGTAATACAGTGTTTTCGAGTTATACCACACCAGTCTTTACCAGTCTTCTTGACTCATTGATTAAACAGTCTAAGCTTTAAACCTTTCTGTTTCAAGAACTGCAGAAAATGTATCAAACTTTTCAAACATTATTCAGCTAACCTCAAGTGACGTTAAATCCCTGATCACAATTAGTGATCGTTCACGTCAAATATCGAGAAAGGCAATGAACTTCGGACGGGAATGCTTGATTCGGTTAACAAATGGTACGACATTTTAAAGTTAATACTGTCTGATACGTGTAACTATGAACGTCCTACAGATGAACTAAGTTGCATAGCGTTTGTGATCAGTGTTGCATTTATTCATCCTTGTAAACTTACTGTTAATGCTTCATTCGTCACACTCCAAAGGCACAGACCCGAATATGGTGACTTTATCCCCCCCCCCCTTCCCCCTTCCCCAGACAGACACACAACACGCACAACTAACCCCGCCTAAAATCAACCCGCAGTCGGGGATGGTATTATGTTATTAACATGACAAAGGGGGCCAAATATGGAACACGATAACCAAACAATGTTCAGGCGCAGTATGAAAAAAAAAAAATGAATGTTTATTATTCCAAAACCGCAAGAGCCATTCAATATGACCTGTAACAACGAATGCCACTCGAAAATACGCTAACACTTAAGGGCTGTGATTTGGCTCAGTCGGTAGCGCGTCTGCCTCACGATCACGCGGCCCGGGTTCGAACCCGAGTCTGGACTGAGCAATGTTTTGTGTAAACATACCGTCCCCTCTAGCAAGAGGCAAAACACTCTGTCCCTCGGATAGGACATAATGATATGGAGGTCCCGTGTATGAGAGAGTCACAGCTCATGCACGTAAAAGATCCCGCTTCATTCATTCATCGCAAAGAGCAGGGTGTCTAACCCGGTGAAGTGGTCCCACCCCACATCCAACTGGACCCCATGGAAGACCAGCTTAATGTATATTTATAGCTGAATATGGGCTATCCAGCCATCTTCACTGATGGAAAATGAACAACAACATAACTAAAGTGCATTGAGTCAATTATACTCCGTACAACAATCGAAGTCATAATAGTTTACTAGTATATACCTACGGCAAAAAAAAGTACGAATCAGGGTGAAACAACAGTATCGTGTAAGCAACAAGCGCACACACTAAAATATATATCTGATACAACGCATATATACTTAAAAGTCATTTTCAGATGAACTCAGTAATTATAGATATTGAAGATGTGTTACAATGATATCAGTTCAGCTATCAATAAAACACGAAATTGAGCTTTAATAGACAGCTCGGTTTTACAAAGCAATTGAGAGTATTTCGTAGGATTAGTTTTACATTTTCTTTGATAGACCAACCGAGGAACTAGATTGGACAATTCCTTCATTTCAAAGCAAATTCTACACGTTACTTCATCTTCCTTTCCGTGTTAGAAGCACGGGTATGACGATTCTAATGCTTCAATTCAGTTCAATTAAATTGTATTTCATTTGGATCCAGCAACTACTATACTTATGTTTAAAAAAAAAAAATGATCATCTATTGTTCGAAACTATAAAGATAACGCTGTCATTGATACGAGTAATAGCTGATTATTGTAAAATCTAGTTGGACGTGATTTGAATATGAAAGCATAAATGAGTCTCATTAAATCCAGGATGAATAATTTAAAATCATGTTCCAGATTTTGTTAAAATTTCAACCTTGTGTACAAAACTTGAACTCTAAACACAGGAACCAATGATGCTGTATGGGAGTGCGTGCTTTATGTACAATGTCCCTGATGGACAATAATGTAGACATATGATTGTAAATGCCAGCTTTTCAGAGCTCTGCAGGATTCTGGTGTCTTGCTCCAAGGCACATGAATGCTTTATCAAGGATTTATGACGGATTGCCTTTGGCGCTGCTAGTTTGAATTCATGGTAATAAAGACTAGATTATGAGTGGAATTCCTCATGAATAAAATGATAAAACCTTCAAGCCGGGACCATTATATGGATGTTAACCACACACTTCCGTAATCACCAACTGACTCTTGTGCAAAGTTAGAGTTTTGTACAGAGGGTTAAAAATAGAGCAAAACTTGAACCCTATTATCTTGAATTTGATGAATCTGATATAGAGTTGGGAGTCGAAGTACTTGTCCATTGCAAATAAACTTTCTGCTCAGGCGTGACAAACCTGGAGGCCAAGCCAGGGTTTGATGACTCCAGCAGCTGTCGTATTACGTAAGAGCATGATAAGGATATCTGCCTGTGGCAGACCATTCAAAGTGAACTCAATTTTCTCTATCCTTTCTAAAGTTTTCAATTTTATATTCTATTGAGAAATTCTATGGTCATCCATTTTACATTTCGAACGAAAAAAATTGACCCGTAAATAACGAAAATACAGGAATAAGAAGGAGAGCATTGCCAGTTTGCCGGTGCTGACAATGTGCTATTTGGCAGTGAGTTACAACGGGGAGGTGAGACTACCTCCCTGGTTACAATCAGCCTGCTGACTGGATCATTGAGAAAGCAGCTGTCGTATTACGTAAGAGCATGATAAGGATATCTGCCTGTGGCAGACCATTCAAAGTGAACTCAATTTTCTCTATCCTTTCTAAAGTTTTCAATTTTATATTCTATTGAGAAATTCTATGGTCATCCATTTTACATTTCGAACGAAAAAAATCGACCCGTAAATAACGAAAATACAGGAATAAGAAGGAGAGCATTGCCAGTTTGCCGGTGCTGACAATGTGCTATTTGGCAGTGAGTTACAACGGGGAGGTGAGACTACCTCCCTGGTTACAATCAGCCTGCTGACTGGATCATTGAGAAAGAGAGAGAGAGGGAGAGAGAGAGAGAGAGAGGGGGGGGGGGGGAGAGCGAGGGGGAGAGAGGGAGGGAGAGGGGGGAGAGATGGGGGAGGGAGAAGGGGAGAGCAAAATGGAATGACAATAGTTCCGGTCACTACAGTACAGGCATGCTCTGTCTGCATACGCTGAATGTCTACACTCACACACACACACGTACACACACACACGCACCATGGAGCTACATGGCCCATGCCAAAACCAAAACAATCTCCACCTCTCGCGGTGCCCCCCCCCCCCCTCCTGTGGCGCTGTGGCGATGACTGATGCTTAGATTAGGCCAGGGTCAAGAAACAGGTGTTTTATATCTTTGACTTTAAGTCATTGATTGCCAAGATATGCACTGGCATTATTTACTGGGGTGTAGCCTCTTCAAACGAGAGATTTGCGTCATGCTTTCATTTTTTTTTTTTAACCTCCAACAAAAGTGTACAGTGAAACCTCGTTATAACGAGGTCAACAGTGGGACCGCCGACATTATCTAGACCGGTTCCTCATTATTACCGTGCGCACTAAAACAAACACACACACACACACACACACACACAAAAACAACAACATAAGCAGGGGGTCTTTGCGTTGTTTTAAACAGCTGAACCAAGCACATTATCTGCTTCCTCTTCCCGCTTCAGATTAGTAGTTCATGTAGGAAGATGGCATAGGGATCGCTGTACAATGCACATAATGTGTTTATACACACACACAGTAACGCGCGCTATGTGTTCAGTACAGACTCTGCAGAATGGCAAAGAGAAAAACGATGTTGCCTATTACACGTAATTTGTCTCGCGTTTGAAACTGAAAGCGTCATGTCAAGAAATGGAACCTCCTCGTATCCGATCAAATTGCTTATATTTCTGTTTCTCATGATGCACTGAAAATATCCTCGTTATGACCGGAATGTCATTATAACCGAGCTCGTTGTAACCGATCCGTTCTACCATATAGGTCTACACTCGAAGAAAAATGGGAACGGTGTGATCACCCTGTTAAAGACGGTTTGTAGAGCCCACAAATTTCAAATTCTATTATTAATGTCAAAATAACCACAAATGTCATTTAGCATGTCAACCACAAATAATGTGAAAATCCCCACAAAATAAAATGTCATGACACGTCAGCAAAAGAAAAAAAAAATGTTTGATTGACCACAATGTCATAAGAAGCATGTTGACCACAAAAGTCAAAATTTTTGTTATTACTGCAAATTTCATAACGCGTCAATCACAATATCAAAACTCATTGCTTGCATTATAATAATGAGAAAAAAAGATAGCGAATCAGACTACAGTTGATCAAGGTTTGTTTGTCCGTCCGTCAGTCTGTTTATTGGTATGAAACTTAGTGGGTGGATAAAGGTTGATCCCAGAAATACCCGCAGTTTGCCCGCACCAGACAGTACCTAACACGTATCTCGCCCGTAGTTGCCCGGAAGTGCGCACACAAGTCCGATTTACCCGCAGGCAAATTTTGACAATGATCTTTTTTTTCGGGGGGGGGGGGGGTGAAGTTGCGGTAATTACCTGCAGAGGTCAACGCAGAACACCAGTAGGAGGCCCGTAGTTGCCGCAAGTCACAGGCAGTTGATCCGCTTGAAGTACGTAAGTTGCCCATGGATCTATGCCTACGCGCCAGAAGCGCGTGTCATATCTGCGGGCATTCTACGAGCATAATAACAGGTGTTTTGGGGCGTTTCAATTTTTTGTGCTATTTCCCCAATTTTGCGGGTGCTGAACACGAATCCAGCTGTTGCAATTTTTCTGTAAAATGACGTCTCAGCTGTTGCCATGGCAACGAACTATTTTCTTTAAAAGAACATGTATTCCTTGTTAAACATCATAAAAACATGCTGCAATTTCCAAAATATATCAATATAAACATATTTCTTTGATAAGATTAAAAATCACAACTGCAGAATGTCACGGTTTAATGGGGAATACAATAACGGAATGTGATACATTCCACAGCGTAGTCATTGAGCAACAGTGTAACTTTTCCTTACATGGATTGTGGAATGATGGTGTGAAACGACAAATTACTGACTGCAACATCAGGAGAATTGCATAACAATTAAATGCGAACTAGCGGAGCGAGCGAGCTTGACAATTTTGACATTTTACACTCCCAAAACTGCCGTTTGTAGCTATATTTTTTTACTTTGGAAATTAAGGGGGGGGGGCGCACCGGGCGGCGTTTTTTGTTTTGTTTTTTGTTTTTTGTTTTTTTTTATACGGCACAGATTGGGGCATGGCGCGTATTAAACCTATGGGAAACACGTTGGGTTAGGGTTTAGGGTTAGGGTTCGGGTTAGGGTTAGGTTTAGGGTTAGGGTTTGGGTTATATAGTTAGGGTTAGAGCTAGGGTTATGGTTAGGGTTATAAAGTCTCCAATCTGTGCCGTGTAAAAAAAAAAAAAAAAAAACTCGGCACCGGGCGGAACTGCTGGCAATTACTGGCAGCAACATCAGGAGAATAGCATATTAGATTATAGCAATTAAATGCGAGCGGGCGGAGCGCGCGAGCTTCAAAATGTTGACATTTTACAGTCAAAAAAACTGTCGTTTGTAGCGACATTTTCTCGCTCTGGAAATTAGGGGGTGCCCCTCCCCCCCCCCCCCCCCCACACCTCGATCCGCCACTGGCAGTCAAGGGTGTCGGTTTATATTCATGATTTGGGGAGGACCAGCGAGGGGGCGTCGAAGGCGGGGGAAGGGTGTCCACTGCACTTTTATAGAGCTCCCCTGTTTGTGTGTGTGTGTGTTTTTTTTTTTTTTTACATCAGGTCAAGTCTTATCATTGCAATGTAAGGCATCTTAATAATAGACATTGCAGCGATCCATAACGAAGCGTAAGGTTTACATTCTACATCACATTGCGCAACATTGCAGCGACTCTTTTTGCGTTCGGATGTTCTGAGTATTACTGCGCACATCCTGCGTATATTCAGAATGCTAACCAGGAATCACGCTGAATCACAATCTTTTGTCGGCTCCGGGCTTTTTCAACAATGTTTCACACTATATACCTCTTTGGTTATGGTTGAAAGAAATCTGAGAAAAATATCCTTTTTCTTGATCACTCTTTCATGTCGATTTCAAAAGCAGTTTACCTACCCTTGAATTACCATTTTGGTAAGTTTGTTTGTTTGTTTGTTTGTTTTTTGTTTTTTTTTTAAACCAGCAGATGGGGGGGGGGGGGGGGGTGGTGCGATTACGAGTGTAATCGTTAACGGCGCGTTGACGATCGCCCCGTCACTGTACAGGTATGCTAACCTGGAAACATTGAACTGCACATTACTTGAATATGAGACCATTGTGAAGCAAACGATATTTTCACACAACAATAGATATATGATGTACTCTTAAATGAATCCTACAAGGATTCGAACAATCATCCCCCAGCATTCCCACTGATTCCCACTGATCAGTTACTAGACATCCCCTTTAAAATTCAAGGACCAATCTTTACAACAGTCACCCTGTGAGGAACAGTTCTCCTCCATTTCTATATTATGTTCTTAACTTTGTTGGTTGTGATTTGTAATACAGTGTTTTCGAGTTATACCACACCAGTCTTTACCAGTCTTCTTGACTCATTGATTAAACAGTCTAAGCTTTAAACCTTTCTGTTTCAAGAACTGCAGAAAATGTATCAAACTTTTCAAACATTATTCAGCTAACCTCAAGTGACGTTAAATCCCTGATCACAATTAGTGATCGTTCACGTCAAATATCGAGAAAGGCAATGAACTTCGGACGGGAATGCTTGATTCGGTTAACAAATGGTACGACATTTTAAAGTTAATACTGTCTGATACGTGTAACTATGAACGTCCTACAGATGAACTAAGTTGCATAGCGTTTGTGATCAGTGTTGCATTTATTCATCCTTGTAAACTTACTGTTAATGCTTCATTCGTCACACTCCAAAGGCACAGACCCGAATATGGTGACTTTATCCCCCCCCCCCCTTCCCCCTTCCCCAGACAGACACACAACACGCACAACTAACCCCGCCTAAAATCAACCCGCAGTCGGGGATGGTATTATGTTATTAACATGACAAAGGGGGCCAAATATGGAACACGATAACCAAACAATGTTCAGGCGCAGTATGAAAAAAAAAATGAATGTTTATTATTCCAAAACCGCAAGAGCCATTCAATATGACCTGTAACAACGAATGCCACTCGAAAACACGCTAACACTTAAGGGCTGTGATTTGGCTCAGTCGGTAGCGCGTCTGCCTCACGATCACGCGGCCCGGGTTCGAACCCGAGTCTGGACTGAGCAATGTTTTGTGTAAACATACCGTCCCCTCTAGCAAGAGGCAAAACACTCTGTCCCTCGGATAGGACATAATGATATGGAGGTCCCGTGTATGAGAGAGTCACAGCTCATGCACGTAAAAGATCCCGCTTCATTCATTCATCGCAAAGAGCAGGGTGTCTAACCCGGTGAAGTGGTCCCACCCCACATCCAACTGGACCCCATGGAAGACCAGCTTAATGTATATTTATAGCTGAATATGGGCTATCCAGCCATCTTCACTGATGGAAAATGAACAACAACATAACTAAAGTGCATTGAGTCAATTATACTCCGTACAACAATCGAAGTCATAATAGTTTACTAGTATATACCTACGGCAAAAAAAAAGTACGAATCAGGGTGAAACAACAGTATCGTGTAAGCAACAAGCGCACACACTAAAATATATATCTGATACAACGCATATATACTTAAAAGTCATTTTCAGATGAAACTCAGTAATTATAGATATTGAAGATGTGTTACAATGATATCAGTTCAGCTATCAATACAACACGAAATTGAGCTTTAATAGACAGCTCGGTTTTACAAAGCAATTGAGAGTATTTCGTAGGATTAGTTTTACATTTTCTTTGATAGACCAACCGAGGAACTAGATTGGACAATTCCTTCATTTCAAAGCAAATTCTACACGTTACTTCATCTTCCTTTCCGTGTTAGAAGCACGGGTATGACGATTCTAATGCTTCAATTCAGTTCAATTAAATTGTATTTCATTTGGATCCAGCAACTACTATACTTATGTTTAAAAAAAAAAAATGATCATCTATTGTTCGAAACTATAAAGATAACGCTGTCATTGATACGAGTAATAGCTGATTATTGTAAAATCTAGTTGGACGTGATTTGAATATGAAAGCATAAATGAGTCTCATTAAATCCAGGATGAATAATTTAAAATCATGTTCCAGATTTTGTTAAAATTTCAACCTTGTGTACAAAACTTGAACTCTAAACACAGGAACCAATGATGCTGTATGGGAGTGCGTGCTTTATGTACAATGTCCCTGATGGACAATATGTAGACATATGATTGTAAATGCCAGCTTTTCAGAGCTCTGCAGGATTCTGGTGTCTTGCTCCAAGGCACATGAATGCTTTATCAAGGATTTATGACGGATTGCCTTTGGCGCTGCTAGTTTGAATTCATGGTAATAAAGACTAGATTATGAGTGGAATTCCTCATGAATAAAATGATAAAACCTTCAAGCCGGGACCATTATATGGATGTTAACCACACACTTCCGTAAACACCAACTGACTCTTGTGCAAAGTTAGAGTTTTGTACAGAGGGTTAAAAATAGAGCAAAACTTGAACCCTATTATCTTGAATTTGATGAATCTGATATATGCTTTCATTTTTTTTTTAACCTCCAACAAAAGTGTACAGTGAAACCTCGTTATAACGAGGTCAACAGTGGGACCGCCGACATTATCTAGACCGGTTCCTCATTATTACCGTGCGCACTAAAACAAACACACACACACACACACACACACACACACAAAAAAAAACAACAACATAAGCAGGGGGTCTTTGCGTTGTTTTAAACAGCTGAACCAAGCACATTATCTGCTTCCTCTTCCCGCTTCAGATTAGTAGTTCATGTAGGAAGATGGCATAGGGATCGCTGTACAATGCACATAATGTGTTTATACACACACACAGTAACGCGCGCTATGTGTTCAGTACAGACTCTGCAGAATGGCAAAGAGAAAAACGATGTTGCCTATTACACGTAATTTGTCTCGCGTTTGAAACTGAAAGCGTCATGTCAAGAAATGGAACCTCCTCGTATCCGATCAAATTGCTTATATTTCTGTTTCTCATGATGCACTGAAAATATCCTCGTTATGACCGGAATGTCATTATAACCGAGCTCGTTGTAACCGATCCGTTCTACCATATAGGTCTACACTCGAAGAAAAATGGGAACGGTGTGATCACCCTGTTAAAGACGGTTTGTAGAGCCCACAAATTTCAAATTCTATTATTAATGTCAAAATAACCACAAATGTCATTTAGCATGTCAACCACAAATAATGTCAAAATCCCCACAAAATAAAATGTCATGACACGTCAGCAAAAGAAAAAAAAATGTTTGATTGACCACAATGTCATAAGAAGCATGTTGACCACAACAGTCAAAATTTTTGTTATTACTGCAAATTTCATAACGCGTCAATCACAATATCAAAACTCATTGCTTGCATTATAATAATGAGAAAAAAAGATAGCGAATCAGACTACAGTTGATCAAGGTTTGTTTGTCCGTCCGTCAGTCTGTTTATTGGTATGAAACTTAGTGGGTGGATAAAGGTTGATCCCAGAAATACCCGCAGTTTGCCCGCACCAGACAGTACCTAACACGTATCTCGCCCGTAGTTGCCCGGAAGTGCGCACACAAGTCCGATTTACCCGCAGGCAAATTTTGACAATGATCTTTTTTTCGGGGGGGGGGGGGGGGGGTGAAGTTGCGGTAATTACCTGCAGAGGTCAACGCAGAACACCAGTAGGAGGCCCGTAGTTGCCGCAAGTCACAGGCAGTTGATCCGCTTGAAGTACGTAAGTTGCCCATGGATCTATGCCTACGCGCCAGAAGCGCGTGTCATATCTGCGGGCATTCTACGAGCATAATAACAGGTGTTTTACTGGCAAGAAACGGTGACGAAACTACCAATATCCGTGTAGCTGGTCAGTTCTGCGGGTGTTAAGTTACTGCCTTTTCTGGTTGTTTTGCATGGACCTGCGGGCAATCCCCGCGACTCGCCTGGAAAAAGTTTTGGTCATGGTCAAACCTTGACTGCAGGTAAATCGGACTTGCGTGAGCACTTCCGGGCAACTGCGGATGAGATACGTGGTAGACAGGCCCTACTGTCAGGTACTGGCCAACTGCGGAGAGCTCAAGGTAGCCCCCCCCCCCCCCCCCCCCCCCCCAAAAAAAAAAAAAAAATAAAATAAAATAAAATAAAATAAATAAATAAATAAATAAAAATAAAATAAAATAAATAAATAAATAAATAACTAAATAAATAAATAAAAATAACAAATAACAAAACAAAACAAAACAAAACAAAACAAAACAAAAAACAAAAAAAAATAAAAAAAAGAAAATCCCCCCCCCCCCCAAAAAAAAAGAAAAAAAAATTGACCCGCAAGGCTTCCCTTGACACGGTGTGACAAAGCCTTGAGCATGCTCAAAACTAGTTCCAGGTTTAAATAGTCGCGGAGGTTTGTCCACAGGGGTATACACGCAGAACACCAGGTACTTCGCAGCAAATTCCCCTCCCGCGGGCGCGAGGTTCATCCGCAGGTCCTACATCCGCCCTGTCAATGACGTCACCGCAATTGCTTTCCAACAGAACGCCGCTATTCCCGACGATGGAGCACGAATCTACCAGCGGGACAGTCCGGGTTTGCTCGCTCCGGGCCTTGCGAGTTTTAGACGAGGATTTTCCCTTTGTCTTTGGCGGAATTCCATTGATGAATATCTGGATAGTCTTGTCACGAGTCATTCCCGACGTGATGTTATCCCTTTGAAAATGACCAGAACATGTGGCGTAATAAAGCACAGTGGTATTATTATACTTACAAGGCACTTATGTACTATTTGTGACCCTGCACCTCAAAACAAACAAAAAGTCGCCAGACGTGAATTTTTAGTTACGACCATAATATTCTGAAAGAACAGACTTTAAGCTTTTAAATGATGTATAACTCAAATCAAATGGACTCTCCTAACCTTTCTAAATATTGGAAAGAAAGCACAAACTCAGGAAAAGTGTGAACTGAGAAAAGAGGCTCTGAAGTACAGTGTCTATTCAAGCACTTAATCTTTACCAAACCGTGCTGGCTGTGCCATGAATGGGACAAAAAACAGGAAGTAAACCACCAGAGTAGAAACCATGAGGGGATTACCAGCTTAAACTGAAACTGAGCATGCCTCATTAACACATTCTGTCCATAATTAATGCCAACTTTCAAAGCAGTAGCAATATCCTTTAAAAAGTTATTACAGTCCAAATTGAAAAGTGTGGACAAGGTTTTTTTTTTTCAGAAATGAAAAAGGGAGTCTAAAGACACACCTAATAACATTATTCTACAAAAAAGGTTCGAGATAAACTGCTAAAAAACACACTTTCCAGCCCGTTTTATGATACCAAATAATTATAGTCAATAGCAGCATTAGACCCAGAGGTAATTACAAATGTAGATTTTAAATGGCGGCCATTTTGAAATTCAATATGGTGGCCCACTGGTGAAAATACGAAATGCAAATCATTACCATTGGATTCCTTGCCCCCCAAAACATACATTTAGACACCAGAATCGAGTCAATAGCAGCATTAGACCCAGAGATTATTGAAAATGTAGATCTTAAATGGCGGCCATTTTGAAATCCAATATGGCGGTCCATTGGTGAAAATACGCAATGCAGATTGTTGACATTGGATTCCTTGCCCCCCAAAAACATACATTTAGACACCAGAATCGAGTCAATAACAGCATAGACCCAGAGATAATCGCAAATGTAGATTTCAAATGGCGGCCATTTTGAAATCCAATATGGCTGATCATTGGTGAAAATACGCAATGCAGATTGTTACCATTGGATTCCTTGCCCCCCAAAACATACATTTAGACACCAGAATCGAGTCAATAGCAGCATTAGACACAGAGATAATCGCATATGTAGATTTCAAATGGCGGCCATTTTGAAATCCAATATGGCGGACAAAAAGAGAGAATTCCAAGTGACCCAATATCTGAAAATGTTCGCAATATGATAATGTACATTTGTGCCAAATTTGGTGCTTGTATCACAAAATGCACAAAAGGTTTGCTAAGCTGCCCCACTACTACTCAACATATTCATGATATTTTGGGCTGGGAATCTCTTGAATACCGATATAAAAAGAATATGAGTATGATGATTTACAAGATATTGCAGGATTTTCTCCCCAATTACATGTGTGATAATATTTCTAGAAGATTTCTTAACTATTTACTGCGTTCAAACCAGACTTTGAATCTTCCAAAGCCAAATTCGAATAACTGTAAAAGGACTTTCTTTTACAGGGGAGTATCAATGTACAATCAATTGCCCCATGAAATTCGTAACGCATCAACTTTAAGATATTTTCAAATGTTATTGTATGATTATTTAGATAGAGTATTATGGTAAAAAACAAAAAGACTCAATGGAGTACCAAATGTAACAGCCATTTTTTTTTTGTGTGTTTTTTAGGGGGGGGGGGGTATATGAGTCTTGCCTTTTCTTTTGTAAGTTTGTTCTCCTCCTCTTTTTCTTTTCCTTACTCTGCTCTTCTCTACCTATCTCTGAATATTGTTGACTCTCACTGTACCAGTTCGGTAAATGATTTTCATTATTTTTTCTTATGTTTTTGTATAAGTGTTCATTATTCTTGTATTGTACTGGAAATTAGGGACCCTGTGGAAGAACAGACATATTTTAATAGTATGACTGAACAGGCAATCCCGCGTTTCTTCTGTATGTATATGCAATGTATATGCAACTTGTAATGTGTGTATTTTTATATGAGGACGGAAATAAAAACAAACATACAAACAACAAACAACCACCACACATGCACAGTTTCTGTTGTATTATTATACTCCAAACATACACACACACGCACACACACACACACGGCTATACGGAAACTCGTACATAAGTCACTTATTGTACTCACCTACAAATCATACACAGCACATATCATGCAGCTCACAACAAACACACACACACACGCATACACACACACACACACACACACACACACATACACATAATTTACCAGCCACACCCATCCCACCAATGCTTAACACCGGAGGAACCACCCCGAGCCCGGGGCGATAATCCTTGACGGGGCGACAGTCTATGTCGCAACAATTTTTTTGCCATCACGGATTGTCGCCTTCGAGGTCAAAAACTGGGAACTGCACAAGCGTCACGGATTGTCGCCAGACGACAATCCGTGACGGGGGCGACAATCCGTGTCGCAACAACATGTCTATTATCCAGATTATCTTGATGTCGACCAAGAAATCGTCGAAAGGCTACGTTGATAGTGGAATTCAATCTTGAACAAAGGGAAACACAACAAGAAAATGGAGAGGTTTGGACGGATCGATGTATATTTATTTGCATTTGAAATGAAAATATAAAACAAATATAGTTATACAAAAATACGCGCCCATCACTCTTTGATAATCTGAAGTTTAACTTTTGCTTGAAGTCAATGTGAAATGAACAGACAACTTCATAAAAAAATAAAGCAGTTAAAATAAATGTGGAAGTCATGATGACATCATTTCTTTCTACTTTGCCTATTATGTAATTATGAGCTATATCGCTATTTTGTTAGAATACATAGGTACTTTAAACTTTCATATCTTTCTTGAAATATGTCCTATTTTAGTGAAAATCTCACTATCCTGTGTGTATGCATTTACTCTCACTAGCTCATGGAAGAATTAAACATGGCGTAGAGTTTCTCTTTACACTCTTTACTGTGAAGCAAGGCACCGGTACTGTAACTCTCCACCTCCATTTTGACGGTGGCACTGCTGAAGGCTTCTTTTGTCGATGCATTCCGCAGAACATACAAGGTGCTCACAGGACGGCACGCTACATGTGCGAGTTTAGATTCATTTGCGTGCGGAAATTAAAAAGAAGAAGAACAAAATACAGATGGATATGCCACCAAAATGTATTAATGTTTATATTTCATGTACATTTCATGTCGTTTCAAGGATGGATCTCCTTCTTTTGTTAATGCCACGTTGTTGAAATAGCGGCTCTACGTGTTTTGTTTTGTTTTGTTTTGTTTTGTTTTGTTTTGTTGTTTGGGGAAGAGGTTTGTTATGCACAACGCTTTGTCGTAACTGTACATTGATTGCATTATTATGTGTTTTTTTATGTGAGAAAATATGCGAAACAAAATATTAAAAGGTAAAATTGACATAGGCATTATTAATCGGTGATAGTTGAAAATAATAAGGATGATAAAAGTGCTCTTTGGCGGACTGTTAATGAAATACTCAAAAAGAAACCTACGGAATGTCCTGACAGCATTACTCATAACGATAATGTTATTACCAATCCTGACCAAATTGCAAATATTTTTAACAATTTTTTTTTTAATGTTGGTCCTTCTTTAGCAGCATCTATTCCTGCAAATGATACAAAGAATTATAAAGATTATTTATTTGAAAGTCATCAAAATTCTTTGTTTTTTACTCCAATTAATGAATCGGAAATTATTGATACTGTTCGATTTTTGAAATGTAGTAAATCCTGTGGGTCTGATAATTTAAGTGTGAATTTGTCGAAAAAAAATAATTTACCCCCTAGCAGCCCCTCTCACCCATATATTCAATCTATCCCTACTCATCGGAAATTATCCAGACTCCTTCAAAACGGCCAAAGTTATCCCCATTCATAAAAGAGAAGATCCCTTAATGGTGAAAAATTATAGACCCATTTCATTGTTACCTGCAATATCGAAAATTTTAGAAAAAGTAGTTTACAAGCGTCTCCACTCGTTCATGATTGAAAATGAAATATTAAATGCGAATCAGTTTGGTTTTTGGAAAGGATTTTTTACCGATTATGCTTTAATTAAATCTGTTGATAATATTATTGATGCGCTTTCTAAAAAGGAGCACATAATTGGAGTTTTTATGGACCGTAGTAAAGCGTTTGACACTATTGATCATGATATTTTACTTGAAAAATTATATAACTATGGTGTGAGAGGGATTACTCTGTTGTGGTTCAGAAGTTATCTAAGTCATCGAAAACAATATGTTGTATTTAAATCCACTCACTCAACATATTCTAACGTGTCATGCGGTGTCCCTCAGGGATCTATCCTTGGGCCCCTACTCTTTTTGATTTATATCAATGATATTATCAACTCCTCTCCTCGTTTAAATTTCATCTTATTTGCAGACGACACCAATGTTTTTTTATTCCCACAAGGACATTGTAACACTGGTTGACACATTAAATACGGAATTAAGCAACATCTCGAAGTGGTTTAGAAGTAGTAAGCTTTCACTGAATATTGATAAGACATGTTTTATACACTTTCATACGTTGCAATCCCAACCCACCCTTCCTCAAAGTATTTTTATTGATGATATAAACATTGCTGAGAAACATTCAACCAAGTTCCTAGGAGTAACCCTAGATAGCAATCTAACTTGGAATACTCATGTTCAGAATATTACAACAGCAATATCTAAACTGGTGTTTTAAGAAGAATAAAATATTTAATTAATGATCAAACTTTAATTATGTTATACAACACTTTCTTTTTACCATATGTAATGTACTGTAATATTGTATGGGGCAACAGTAGCAAAACAAAATTGAACACAATTTTTCTTCTCCAGAAAAAGGCTCTTCGTATATGCACACATTCACATTTTTGGCTCACACTGACCCCATATTTTATCGCCTAAAAACTTTGAAGGCCTATGATATACATTTATACCTAACTGCCATATTTATGTATAAACACACTCGAAATGCATTACCATTTTTTCATAATACCCTAGTAACCAATGACCATATTCACTCATACCCTACCCGTCGTTCCCATGATTTTCACTTAAGTAATCCGAAGCTTTTACTTGCTCAAAAGTCGATTAGACATCAAGGTCCGGATACATGGAACACTCTTCCTGAGGAGTTGAAACAGTGTGCCTCCTTGTTTCCATTTAAAGCAAACTTAAAGAAGTACATTTTATTACAGTATATTTCAAATATGAACTAAAAACAAATAAATTATATAACTAATGTTGGTCTCCTGATAGCAACAGCGCATATCGTCCCCTCTTTCAGTAAACCAATTTCACTATTCTAAATTCCAGCCTATCTGCTATTGTGCACCCTCAAGCACCTGCACACACATTCAACACCACCACCATCACACACCAGAGTTTATTTTCCCCTGCTACCTTCGCAGCAGAATTTATATTGTTACGAATTTAGTACGTCCTTATCTTTTCCTCGGGCCGGCCATCTTTTCAAGCAATGCTTATAATGGCGGCCCTCTGCATAATCGTTTCTTAACTATAAATGTTATTCTTATCACTGCTGCATAGACATGCATACTGTATATCAAATTTCTTTCATATCGTTGTCTATGCAAGTCGAAAGACTGTGTTAAATTTACTTTACATATGTCCTACATGTTCATGATTATGTACTTAATATGTATCGTGGTTTATGCAAGTCAAACGACTTTGCGTTGAATTTACTTTGTATATTTCCTGCATTTTCATGATTATGTAACTTATGTATATTGATTTGCAGAAAATAAAGTATCTATCAAACAAATCAAACAATAGCTGATAGATCTAATTTAAAAACTATGATAATCATACAGTAATAATAGGCCTACATACCGGGGGAGCATTTCATAAAGCGTTTTGTCTGATAAACTTGACGGACAAATTTGCTCTGAGTCAATCAGATGCAAAGATTCCATCACCTTATGACAGTTTTTTTTTTTCAGAAAAAAAAAAAGATATCAGACGGAACGCTTCATGAAATGCCCCCCCCCCCCCCATGGGCACCGTTTCAAGGAAGATGTCAGCCCTGACAAGTTTTCAGTCTCTGACAATCCCAACAAAGTTCTTAGCTTTCAGTGGCTGAGACGCTCTGTTGTCCGACTGTTGCCGTGGTGATTGTCAGAAACGGGAAACTTGTCAGGGCTGACAACTTTCATGAAGCGGTGCCCAGAATGACCGTTGATGAATGATGTGTTTCAGTGCCTTGATCTTCAGGATGAAATGAGTGAGTTTACATTGTATCCAAAAGAACAGATCTCTTTCTACCCTCTGAGTACTGTAATGCGCTAATCCAACCCCTTCCATATCTTTGTTTGTGTCTGAAATGAACATGTCTGAGGGAAGCATTCTGTTTTCATTAAAAATCATTTGCTGTTCAATGTATGATAATGATAGCAATTACCCCTCTGATTTTAATCAACTCAAGGCGAAAAATTATATGGATTTGTCCAATAATCTTTAGTTATCCTTTCACTTATAGAAAATCCTTGCTCTTAGCAAGAACAAAAATGACATTTGTTCCAGAGTTTAACCATCCATGTTAAGTTAAGTTCAAAAGCATAGTTTTTTCGTCAACAAGCTTATGTAATACCCACTCTTATGATACTTTTTAACAATGGCTAAGTAAACTAGCGTGAATAACAATTATGAATGATGAAATTGTTATGTCTGCTCAAGCACCAGACAAAGAGGATGTACCCGTACACGCCACAAATAGCGAAAAAGGTGATAACCCTGATATAATTAGTTTTTTGAACTCACAAGCTCACGAACTGATACTTGATTCTGATGTTAACGCCACCAGTCCTCAAATGTCACCAACAGAAGACCATATCTAAGAAGACATAATTTCATTATCTCATTTAAATCCAAATCAATTGCTTATTTTACACTTTAACATAAGGAGTGTAAACAAAAACTTTGATCAATCTAATATGTTCGTGAATCAAGTTAAATTTGATCGTAAAGTCATCGGAATCAGTGAAACCTGGTTAAAGGAAACATCACCTTCTTCGCTATTTCACATTGATGGCTTCACACTTTTGACTATTAAAACAACAGGGCAGGTAAAAAAGCCGGCGGAGTTGGGCTTTACGTCACTCAGAATTTGAATTATTAACTCTTAGACGAATTCACTTTAATGTGTGAAGTTGTTGAGAGTATTTTCATTGAAATCAGGGTTCCAAATAGAATAGATTATTGTTGTAGGTGAAGTATACAGACCTCCAAATACAAACCTCACTGAATTTATTAAATCATTATCCGTACTTCTAGCTGATACATATTTTGAGAACAAGGGTTGTGCTATCATTGTTGACTTTAATTTCAACCTTCTAGATTGTCATATCAACTCCGCATGCCAAGATTTTCTCAACGTGACGTTATCCGAGTCTTTTTAACCTCTTATAAAGATGCCCACTCGAATTTCTGATGTCACAGCAACTCTAATTGGCAACATTTTTGTTAATAGTTCCCTTTCCAGTGTCACGTGTGGTGTAGGTGTATGATGTATTCGATCATTTTCCGATATTCGGCGTCCAATCCTGGTTTTCGAGAAATGTCAGAAAATAATCTTTTTTTCCCCTTCCACAGGGTTTCTTTATTAAATAATATCATACACACAAATATATACAAAAAGAGATATGTATGTACATGCAGATTTAACACATGATATTATTGGCCATTCTAAATACAATAAGAACAGCAAACAGTTACAAACATCAATTATAAATTGCAAATTCTTTTCAAAGTGTCAGAAAATTACCTGACAAATCATTTCATAAGGAAACACAATCAGAAACATTTAGTAAAATGTAACCACGTTTTCATTTTTTTTCTTTCAGATTTGTTTTACATATATACTTTTCCATATCATAATAAATTTTTATCGCTGACATGATTTGTTCAAAAACTGCCAAACATTTTTTTTTTTTTTTTGCATTTGGCTGTAAAATGTTCTTTCCTTACTACAATCATAATACAATTGAGGGCACTGTTCATACGTCCATGAAAACCAAATAATTGATTTTGATTTGTAAGCTTAATATGAATAGCATTACGGGACAGCCAAAGCTGAAGTTTTGACCATATTTCGTTTGAATATATACAAGAACAAAATATATGCATAATTGTTTCTTCGCTGTTATTACAAAATGTACATAGGTTATCTGTTACTAATTTGAATCTCAATAGAGCCTCTTTCATATAAAGAATTCTATTTAGCATCTTGAACTGAAACCATCTCATGTTTATATCGACAGTTGAATAAAAGGGAATTTGGTAATAAAAACTACAAATGATATTGTCAAGATCAAACTCCTGTTTCCATTTTATAAGAATTTTACATTCCTTTATCTTATGTTTCAAGAAAGCCTGGTAGATATGTGCACAACATTTTTTTCACTTTCAGTATTAAAAACAATCTTTCAGGGATAATACATGTAGGTTCCAAAATCTTAGGTATGACATTTTTATTATAACCAAATCGAATAGCATTACACAAACCATAATATTGAAGAAAGTTTACTTGTACATTGTATTTACGTTGAAAATCAAAATATGAAAGAAATGTTCAATCTGTTTCTAAAACATCGTTAACAAAACGCACCCCCTTAGCACACCATGACTTATAATAAATTACATTATTATTAACTTGTATTCTAGGATTGTTCCAAAGGGGTTGACATGCGATATTATCTACAATGGACTGAGTTAGATCTGAAAAGGCTAATAATACCTTTTTCCAAAATGGGTTGCGCATTGAAATGGATTATTCTTTGTAATGTTCAGCCCCCATGAATAAGTGGAGAGATGTGTATGATGGAGGCAAGAATGATTGGAATATATGTAGAGTGAGATTTTCGTTACTTGGATAACAAAAGAATCATCTTATCCATGATATTCTGAGTGATTTAGAATGTATAAAAATATCTGTCATTTTAACCCCACCATCACTGCATAATTGGCACATTTGTTTCTTACTTATATTATCAGGTTTATCGTGCCATATAAATTTATAAAAAGATCAGTTAACATCGTTCATAATTTCTAATTTTGGTTCTGGAAAAGATAAAAGCAAATAATTCAGTTTGGGTATCAATACGGATTTTATTATCGTTACTCTCCCTAGGAGTGTCAATGTTCTTTTCAGCCATATCGCTATCTGACGTTTTATCTCTTTGACCTTTTCTTGATAATTGTGAATTATCTTAGAAACTAATCTTAATAGGCTTAGGGAGAGACTAATATCCGTTAACTGGTCAATTGTTAATAACCAAAGCGATGCAAACTTAACCTTTGAACATTTTTCACAAACTGCCATCCACATACAATTCCATTATACCCATTAAGCAAATGTCTTAACTCGCTCTAACCGTAAAAAGGTAAAAAAAAAAAACATGAATAAAAATCTCTCCTTAGGTCAATTTACCGTATGAATACCCTTTTCTATAAATACAGAAGAGATCCTATGTAACAGTCGAACTCGGTCTGGGTATGTGCATTACCGCAGCGTTCTTACATCATCCATACGTTTAGCCAAACGAATGCATTTTTCAAAGCAATTTATCAAGAATAAAAATGACATCAAGAGTACGCGGAAGGGGATAAATTAAGCACTGAACACTAAATATAACATCGAACCCCCTAGGCATATCATTATCCCGTTGACAACGGACTGATTTTGCTACAACACGCATTTCCCATAGACACCTGCCCGAGTATACTCGGGACTCGTCCTCAACGGGTTTTAATAATGATAAGTATATTGAAGCTCATCAAGCTCATATGGCAGAAGTATTCAATGAATACTTTGTATGCATGCGACCTAATCTTGCCAGCAGTATTCCGCATTCAAACACTGATTTGTATTGCTTTCTAAAACACCAGAATCAGCAATCTCCTTTTTTCGAACCAGTCATTGAAGACATAATTAAAGATACCGTGCAAAATTTGAACACAAAGAAAAACTCTGGATGTGACAGAATCGCAAATGTTCTCCTTAAAAACATTATTAATGACGTAGTTGCACCATTTACACACATTCTTAAATCATCGTTATCTACTGGTTTAGTTACACACACACACACACACACACACCACACACACACACACACACACACACATGAAAATAGCTAAAGTAGAACCAATCACTTAAAAAAGGACAGAAGAATCCGTGACAAATTATCGCCCCATTTCTCTGTTAACTTCATTTTCAAAACTTCTAGAAGGGTTGGTATTTACGCGCACACACAAATTTCTCGAAAAGTGTGACTTTTTTTTTGGTAACTTCCAGTTTGCTTTCAAGAAAAACCACAGTACGATCCATGCCTTACTCACGTTTATCCATAACGTTTCTCATGCTTTAGTTGACGTCTCCCACACTATTGGAGATTTCCTTGATTTTTCGAAGGTATTCGACACACACCACGATATTTGTATTTTCAAGCTCTGACATTATGGTATACGTGGGAAAGCTTTGCACTGGCTTCGAGATTATTTATCAAAAAGAAAACAATTTGTAAGTATAAATTTCCGTGATTCTCAGTTAAAGTTAATTTCATGCTGTGTTTCACAGGGCTCCTTATTAGGCACATTATTGTTCATTTTGTACATTAACGATCTTCCTAGTTCCTCGCCAACTCTTTCCTTTATATGTTTTGCTGATGACTGCAATCTGCTTCTGTTTTTTACACACAGAAATCCTTATACTCTTCTTAACACAATGAATAAAGAACTTAAATCCGTGCACTCTTGGACATATGTCAATAAATCGTCAATTAATATTGATAAAACTCATGTTATGTTTTTAGCAACAGTCTTAAAACCCTTCCTTTTCATAATGAAATTAAATTAAATCAAGTTAGTAGTATAAAATTGTTAAGGCTTTTCATTGATAGTGATTTATCTTGGAAATCCCACGTCAGTTGTACAAGTTATTCTTTCTAAACCCACGGGTGTTCTTAATAAACTTAAATGTGTTTTTCCAAGTCAAATTCTGTTTAATCTTTGTTCTACTTTGATTACTCCGTGCCTTGATTATGTTGTATTTGTATGGGGAATGCAACTAGAAATCTTCTTGATATATCTACTGTTTCGTATTCAAAAACGCGCCATCAGAATGTCAACCATGTCGGATATATTTCTCACACGAATGATTTATTTTTAACAAATAAAATACTTAAAACATCAGATCTCTTCAGTTGCAACTTCGGCATATTTATGTATAAATGTTCTGCCAAGGAGTTACCGGATGTTTTTACTCGCATGTTCAGGAAAAACTATTCGATTCATAATTATCCTACCCGCCAAAGTGACGCATTTCACCTTCTGGCATGTATCCGAACAATTTTCGCAAAACACACACACAATGATTTACACGGGCCCTACTTAATGGAATGACCTCTCTCCCGAAATAACAAGCTGCTCGTCTTTATATTCCTTTAAATGCAAATTAAAAGAGCCTGTATTTAGTGCGTATCTTGTAGACACTAACTAGATGTAATATCTTATGTCATACTGTGGTATGTTATTGTCCGATCAAACATTTTTGTCAACACGCTGCAGATTCCATTTGGGGTTTGGCCATCAGGCTCTCCGAATTCAACATTAGCAATTCCACATTCTACTTCGTTTCCCTCTCTTCGTAGTTCCCTGTACCCCCTCTCTTTCTCTCTTTCTCTCTCTCTCTCTCTCTCTCTCTCTCTCTCACTTTCTCTCCAGAGCTTGACGGCAGGCACCAAATGGCTTAATGGCTTTACATAGCCTTGCCATAGTGAAGGCAACAACAGTTTATAATGTATATGTATACCAAAATAGGCTTTATATGAAGAGTTTGTTCGCAAAAACCGATAAGTCCATATTTCCCAAATGGAGATATTTGCTATCAAAGGTAAAGAAAATTAAAGAGAATAATAAGAAAACTGTTGCTGCTTTTGACCATAACTTTAAAAATGTACCTTTATATGTAGTGACCAATATCGTTTAAAAGGTATTATTTGTTACCCTGCACCTCAAAACAAACAAAAAGTCGCCAAGCATGAATTTTTAGTTAAGACCATATTCTAAGAGAGCAGACTTTAAGCTTTAAAATGATGTATACCTCAAATCAAATGGACTCTCCTAACCTATCTAAATATTGGAAAGAAAGCACAAACTCTGGAAAAATGTGAACTGAGAAAAGAGGCTCTGAAGTACAGTGTCTATTCAAACGCTTAATCTTTACCAAACCGTGCTGGCTGTGCGATGAATGGGACAAAAAACAGGAAATAAACCACCAGAGTAGCAACAATGTAGAGAATATGAGATTAAACTTAAATTAAGCATGCCTTATTAACACATTCTGTCCATAATTACTGCCAAATTTCAAAGCAGTAGCATTATCCTTTCAAAAGTTATTAGAGTTGAAAGTGAAGAGTGTGGACAAGGTTTTTCAGAAATGAAAAAGGGATTCTAAAGACACACCTAATCACACTATTCTACCAAAAATGTTCGAGATAAACTGCTAAAAAACACACTTTCCTGCCTGTTTTATGATACCAAATTTTAGCATAATGTAAAAGAAGACCCGCTCTTTCAGAAAATATGAAAAAGTCAGAAAAAAGTCAGAAAATGTTTTTGCTCACACACTTTCTTTCAAATACATGCTGGCACACCCGCCTTTGTTCTTGTTTTAGCACAGGCGTGACGTCCCTTTGGCGATAACGCGGGACAAGCAAAAGGTTATGCATATGGATTTACGTAACTGCTTGAGCTAGACCTTTTGCTAGACGAGCTTGTACATTTTGCTTGAAAGAATTGCTTGTTTTATGCCTTCGGCGCAATCTTTGCTATAGTACGGAAAATAATAATCATCGTGGTAGTTACTGAAATAAACAGACACAGAAAAAAAAAATCACATTGTCCAATGATATAAAGATAGTGAATAGTCACGAGTGCGATGGTTCAAGATTTTGCACGTGGTGTAAGATAGAGACGCTTTATTCAACGAAGCGAAGTCGAGTTGAAAAGTACGCCTCATCTTTCACCGAATGCTACATCTTGTTCCATTGTTCAAGTAAAGACCATGCACTATTTGATTTATACAACAGCTCGAACGTCAACAAGTGTGATCCACACAGATTCTTGAATTTAACACAGAAATTAAAAGCATTTTCCATTAAAGACGAATGCGTTTGTAGCCGCACAGTAGACACTGTGTACGTACGTAAGCAAAACCGAACGGTTGAAGTTATGTAGAAAAATGAGTGACAAAGTTCGCAACCGTAAGCGCTGTAATTGTCGAGTGCGCGCGGCAAATGTTTGTTTATTGTGACATCACAGCCGTGCGATGGAACAAAACTTTGGAGGGCAATTGTGAGTTTAACACGGGAGTCAATGGAAATGGGTGAGGTCAGCAATGCGCTATCCCTTTGCTCAAACAAAATTGCACGGCTGACAGCCAAAGCGTGCGATGGAACTTTTAATTAAATGTCACTGATGGGCAATCGATAAATCGGATAGCTACATTGTAATTGAGTATATGAATATAAGAATGACCCAAGTCCATGGAAGACCATTTCGAGTAAACTAAAAAAAACTTCATATCTGTTTTGTTTGTCCAATAACATTCTATTTAACTGTGATGGGAAGGCAACATTGTATATACTAATTAGAACATATATTATTATGACAATTAACATTAACATTGATTGTGGAGAGGCCATTTTGTGTGATGGACTTGGGTCGTTCTTTGATTCATATGGACTTGGGTCGTTCTTTGATTCATATACATGATATTCTGCTATAGAGATGAGAGAAGGACGAGAGAGGGCACTATAATATGAATGTAAGAATGACCCAAGTCCTTCATTCTTATATTCATATAAGATTTAACTCATTTATTTCAGGCACTTGCGGGGGTAATTAGGATTTATCATTTATACACAAGATGAGTCCATGCATAAGCTACAATTTCCCATGTCAAACTGAATTTGGCCAAAAATTGGACTTGGGTCGTTCTTATATTCATATACTCAATTACGTGTTGAACAATAAACGAATAATGTATGAGTTGTGAATGTTTTATACAACACCTTGTCCATAATCACACTACCGGCAACTTGGAAAAGCCCAAAAAATAAATGTAACAATTAAGCTGAGAATTCTAAGCCACCCAGTGTATTCAGTCACTCGCCATGATTCCATCACATAGGAATCACAGCAAACTCTGCAGGGTCTATACCCAGTGACCAGTCTACAATAGATCGAGACGTTCTAACTTTTAGGCATGGGTCGCCCTGAAATGTCAGTAGATCTACACTGTAGATCTCCAACGTTAGAGAATAACAGTAAGAGGTCTAGATAGACTATGTCTATTTCCGACACGATTTTGTATGAAACCACAAAAAGCTAGTGAAATTACGGTTTCTCAACTTGAATTGAGAAGTAGCAGATCCAAGTCAACAGCCGTTATACGCAATACAATCCACGTAGCCACAGGAAGGTATAAGACAGCAGCGCCCACAGAAAATGTTGCAGTACGCCCGGCAGCCGCGCTGCGCCGCGCCTGGCCTGTGAATGAACCAAGCGCAGGAATAGTTTGCTGGTTGACATGCTCTGCACGTGAAGTCGAGCGGCAGTGCATTAATACCTGGGGAGTTCTGCATTTGGCCCATGCCATTGGCCTAATGCACGGCTGTCTCTGTCAAGGAGTTTGAGAGGTATTTCTATCGAATGTCATGTGACATGCTCGTGGCCAATCACAATGTGATCTTGCTCTTAGGTGTTGTATGATACCGCAGCTTACGCTCCAGCGAAGCGGAACAATGATGTGTAATCGAGTAAAATGGTTCCTTCACCAGCACAATAGGCCAGCGCTGCAGCGCTCCCACGTAGGCCTACTCATGTTCTGTTGTTTTGCAAACAATACTCCAAAGAACGAATTAGCTTATGCAAATGCTTAAAGATCACATCTAACGATCGCACATGACAATATGTGACCGTGCACCTCAAAACGAACATACAGTCGCACACACTGATTTTGCGTGAGGACTGAAAATAAGTGAAATGGGTCAACCTAGCCGAACTTGACTTTTTCATATTTTCTGAAAGAGCGGGTCTTCTTTTACATTATGCAAAATTTGGTATCATAAAACGGGCAGGAAAGTGTGTTTTTTTAGCAGTTTATCTCGAACATTTTTGGTAGAATAGTGTGATTAGGTGTGTCTTTAGAATCCCTTTTTCATTTCTGAAAAACCTTGTCCACACTCTTCACGTTCAACTCTAATAACTTTTGAAAAGATAGTGCTAATGCTTTGAAAGTTGTCATTAATTATGGGCAGAATGTGTTAATGAGGCATGCTTAATTTCAGTTCAATTTGATAATCCCTTCATTATTGTTACTCTGGTGGCTTACTTCCTGTGTTTTGTCCCATTCACCGCACAGCCAGTACGGTTTGGTAAATTTTAAGCGCTTGAATAGACACTGTACTTCAGAGCCTCTTTTCTCAGTTCACACTTTTTCTAAGTTTGTGCTTTCTTTCCAATATTTAGATAGGTTAGGAGAATCCATTTGATTTGAGTTATACATTATTTTAAAGCTTAAAGTCTGCTCTTTCAGAATATGGTCTTAACTAAAAATTCATGTCTGGCGACCTTTTGTTTGTTTTGAGGTGCAGGGTCACATATTTGCTTCCAAATGATGACCGCCGCGAGGAATGCGTTCTACTCGACGACTTGAAATCCACTGGCATATATGCCAGAATATGATTTTATCATTAAAGAAAAATGCTCGTATACTCATCTGTAACTCTGTCAAGTGCTTCATTATCCCGTGAGCTTGTCCATTTGTATTATGTGTTTAGAATTATAGTAGTTAATAGAGTTTTGTTCTGGCGTATCATGATACACAATCGGGAAACCGTTTCGCAAAATAAAGTGTTGGGTAAAGCGCCCTCGTTGCAAATGAGTGGTGTAGGCCACGCGCGATCGACCGAGAAGCCTGTTCAACGTTACCGAACCGGCCTGAGCAGATTTTGGGAGTCTTGTACGAGGTGTTCTTCTCTATCTCAACCTTATATGCGTCCAGATTGCTCCCCGCGCCAAATTCCTATCATGATTATCATTTCAGTTGTTTAGCAATGAAATATTTATCTTTCCTTCGTTCCGAAAAAGGAAAAAAAAAATATTTGTGTGTGAATCTATGTGTATAAGATAAAGGCGTAACTATTCAATATTGGATGAATCGCCTTTAAGTCCATACAACAACAACAACAACAAAAAGCTCGATGTACTTTGCCAGACAAAGGCTGGGAGATTTTGCGGCGGAAACGTCATATTCATTTTGCGTGTTTACCTTGCTTCGTGAGACAGAGGATTAGCTTTATTTCCTTCAATCTTTGACAAGTTTTACAGCTTTGAGTTCTTGAACAAAACAATCATTTTCTGCTGAAAGGAAACATGGCTCTGATGGGACTATGTTGTGAAAACCTTCATAGCATAAAGTTCGTCCTGGCGCTCTTTTGGCAAACTTGTTTCCGGCTCGGTGTGGTGAAATGCCTCGGCCTTTTCCTCACTGACATCAATGTTGCATTGGGACTGACAGCCAAAGACAACGGGATAATGTTCGGTGTCTACTCGGCTGCAGCCTTTTGCCCAGGTAGGCATTATCTACAACATTTCCATATAGAGAATGTACATCAATGCCGATTGGCAAAACGGTTTTCATACTGTTGCTGAACGTTTAATGGTCTGACAATTAATAACATCTTTTAAATGGATAATTGAAAGTTTTCCGGAATGTTGAATACATCGCCAACAGTGTGTGTTTTCTTTTCGTTCCTTCATATAAGTTCGTCAATATTGAATGAAATCTGAAAATTGACTGCCTGCCCTGAACCGAATTATGGAATATGCTTCATCTGAAGGCTCGAGATTTTCTGTATGCAGTTGTAAATCCCACAATATTAATCAAATTAAAAGACAACTTCACTTTCTGAAAAATGTGGAGAACTCAAAATTGATATGTCAGTGATCACCTGAAGAATGGGATGTAATGAAGACGAAGTTTAAACTTGTTTTTGGTTTGTGTTGTTTTTGCACGCTTAAGTTGCGACATACGAGCAAAAATTATTGTTCTAAAGCGAAGAGCGTTCGCGTGCATTTTAATTTCTCGGATTTTGCGTGAGCCGAGATTCGCCATAATTCAAATATAAGCGGAAATTCTTGCCTACACTATACATATTGAATGCCAGCGGCAATTTGTAAAATTGTAATGCCGCCAGGAATGTCGTCGTCTCCAATGCTATTCGCGGAAATTTTGTGCTGCGAATATCATTTTGTTTTTCAGCATTTCCCATAGAGCATACTCGGGACTCGTCCTCAACGGGTTAAGTAAATATAAAATCTATAATCTCCCACGTTCTATTGTGAGTAGAACACAAACATTAATGCATATAAAAATAAACACGCCCACGCACAAATTTTCAAGGGTATTCATACAAAGTGTAAATTCGTTCAAACACAGTGTAACATGATCCTAATTACTTCCTTCATAGCCCTGAAACAGTAACGTTTTCATTCAGGCCTACGTATTGTTTTGGGTGTTCACATACATCAAAAGTTGAAGGTATTTTGACAGCCTATAGGCCTACATGACTCCTTTTGATATTCTCATTAAGACATTTTTAGAAGAAAGGAATAAGTTTAAAGCTTAAATGAAGCTAATTGTCGTGTAAAGTCGTTAAAAATGTCGGGAATCAGCAATTTGATTATCAGTCTAACGTTCGTAATTACATATAAGCCTATCATCACTGATCAGTTGGTAATGTAATGATGAAATTTTGATACCAAAGTCATTATGAAGCCTTTGGTTCCCATTTGTGATCTAACGAGACTTTAATAACGAGGTTTCAAGATGGGACATTCTGCACTTTCGTGTTATGCAATTGTGAGATAGAACAAAAGTACTACGTGTTACAAAACAAAAATCCCACTTTTGATCTTAAATAGTTAGAAAACTATATGTGACCCTGCACCTCAAAACAAACAAAAAGTCGCCAGACATGGATTTTTTGTTAAGACCATATTCTGAAAGAACAGACTTTAAGCTTTAAAATGATGTATAACTCAAATCAAATGGACTCTCATAACCTATCTAAATATTGGAAAGAAAGCTTGATCTTAAATAGTTAGAAAACTATATATCTGATTGCATTGTCATTGATATGAGCAACAGCTGAATGATGTACCCTTTGATTGGAGCCAATTTGAATAATTTGAAAGCATGGATTATTTTCATTAAATCTTTGATTATTTCTAAAGTGAAGTTCTAGACTTTTGTCTGTGCAAAATTGAACTTTACACAGGGACCGATGATGTGTATGTGGGTGTGTATTATACAATGACCCCGAACAATAGACATGAATACCACGGATATCACTTTTTCAGAGCTCTGCTGATTAGGCTTCTGGTATCTTGCTCAAAGGCGCATGGACGCTTTCTTAGTGATTCATGATGGATTGCCCTGGGCATCGCTAGCCTGAATTCATGCTATAACAGGCTGAAATGCATGCACATAAAAACAAAGGAAGCACATGTTTTCACGTGCTTGCATACATTACGTTTTAGGATGAATAAAGACTACCTGTGATCGAGGAATTTCTCATGAATATGACAATAGAGCATTTAAGGGGTGGTACAGCATTGGTGGAGATACCAAGAAAGAAGTACAGACCATACCATTTTAAGAGGAATTCAAAGTTTATTTGATGAAATTCGGGTTTGGAATGACTGAAACATCCAAAAACAAAGTAAAACAAAGCAATCGTAATAAAAGCTGAGTCCCACACTTTATTAGAATTGCTCTGTTTTGGATATCTCAGCCACTTAAAAAATGAATTTTTATCGAATAAACGATGAATTCCTCATGGAATTACATGTTATTTCATATTCCATAAGATGTTTAGCATTATCTCACCCAAAATGTTGGAAACCTGAACCAGAACTATACGATCCTTTTAAAACCGTGGCTATTGTCTGGGACAATTGCAGGTACTTCGCAGCTGTAACGCAAGTACTTCGCAGTTCCTGCATGCGGCCAAGACATTCTGTGAGACTTCTGCCACTCCTTCAGAGGAATTCCTTCACTGAGTTGTCAGCCCCCACGCGCCTGGCGTACAAGACACACAAAATACCCGCAAGTAGAACTTAAGTAGAACGCGTCCAGCAAATAAGACACGTGCAAAACTCAGGTATTGTCCGGTATGCTGGAAAAGCCCCACACTCAACAAGCCCGCGTAGCCTGCTCGGAAAGGTGTGACAAGGCCTAAACATGGTTGCGGGTAAAAAGGATGTGCGTGCGCACCTCCGGGCGACTACGGGTGAGATACGGGCGAGGTACTGTCGTGTGCGTGTCTGCGGGGACCTCCGGGTAGTTAAGATTGTTCTTCGCAAGTCGCACGCAAGGCTTGCCCAGAAAGGTGTAGCCTTTTGGCGAGGCCTCGTGGCTGAAAAAGAGACTAACTGCGAGAGAACTGGGGAACGCGAGACCGAGTTGCGAAGAAATTTGAACATGTTCAAAATTTCTTTGCGATCCTTTGCGAATTTGTATTTTCGCTAACAGTTGCAAACATTCGCAAAACACTCATAAGAATTCGGAAACGGTCGTAATACGCTGTCGCTAACATTTTTTATTTGATTCGCCACTGTTAGCGAACAAGTAACCATATGGTTCCTATAGAAAAGCCTCTGAAACAGACAAGGTTCCACTCTAAGAAAGTTCTTGAAGCTCTTGACATCTCCATCATGATTGTGATTGCTGCAAAAGCTTTTCATATTGACCAAAGTCTGTTCTCTGCAACAACCACTCTCTGACCCCAACAGTCTTATTTTTTCTTTTTCCTTTCTTGTTTTTCTTTATTTTCTTTCTCTTATACTGCATAATAGCTGTAGCAACAGCTAGACAGAGCAGCTCTTCAAGGATAGCAAAACGTTGAGCCTCTTCTTGGCAGAAATTTATTTCCATACTGGAAATCTATCTTGAACGGTTGTCACAAGAGATCTGAATTCAGGGGAAGGTTTTACGTCCGTTTTATGGGTCTGACTACACATAATCGCCTGGTATCTAGGTCCAAGAACATTCGCAAATTGTCGCAAAGGATTTGCAAACAGTTGCTAATATTTGCAAAACTGTCGCTAACATTTGCAAAATTGTCGCTAACATTTGTTAACATTCGCTAATAGTCGCCACCTGTGTTTCGCAACCACTTTCGCAAACATTCACTGAAGTGTTGCTAATTGTCGCTAAACATCGCTACAAGTCGCTAACTGTCGCTAATGGCAGAAGCGAACTGTGATTTTTCGCAAACATTCGTCAGAAAAGTTGGCGAATCTCAAACGTTCGCCGCTCAGTGAGATACCAGCTTTACTGATCATATTGTTCGATAGTTAATGCAACAACAGTTTGTAGTGTATAATGCATATGCATACCAAAGTAGGCTTTATATGCAAATCATGTTCTACTCCGGAAACCAACGATAGCTCGGTGACAGTAATGGTTTACATTTTAGTATTTTTTCTTGTTATTCTTCGTTTCTTATCACAAAGGCACACCCCGCTTTTCTTATTTGGCACCATGAAATCACCTGATCTTATCTTCTATCCGTTCCCCGTTTCTTATTCACAAACACTGTTTACTCGGGGCCTACAGCCAAACAAGCTAGCTTTCATGTAGGTCCCGTCATACTTCTCTTTGATCTACCCCATTTCGATTTTGACCAGTTATCATTACATGTAATTACTGTGTTATCACCATGTATATTGTTTCTTGTCTGAACGTTGTTTACAAGGTAAAAGAACTTGTACTATAGGTTTTCCCGGTCAATTTCATACTTTTGTCACTCAAATTCATTAATGTGCATTCAAATTCACGCAGCGCACGCACGCGAAAATATTCGGGCATTCAAATTCAAAATCCGAGTGATCAATTTGTGACCCGCTACAACAAAATGATCCTAAAGTCGGGCGAGGTCGATTATTTGAAAATTGCATGATATAATCCCCTAATCTTTCTGCTTTAAATTGATATATAACACATTTTATGAAAATAATAGGCTGCGGAGATATCGATGTTTAAAAGAGAGCATGTCGAGACGTCTGGAAAATCACTGTTTCGAGAAAAGCGCCCTAAAAGTCTTCACGCAAGTCAGTTTTCACCTAAGGACAATAGAAGGTAAGCCCTAGCAACCCTCAAAGAGTTCATTCAAGCACATCAGCGTCGGCGGTCTCCTCACCAACCAATCAGTGAGCAGGATGTGAGAAGCGGCTGAGCATAGCGCACCCCGCCCGCACGCACCAGTCGACTGGGCAGTGTGCAAGCTTCACGCTTCGGTTAGCAGCAAGCAGCAAACTGACCAATGAGATCACTCTGGTCGTTGTTAGGGGCGGAGCCTATCTGTGGCGCTCAATCCAAATTTTCGAACCAGTTTCTGCTTCGTTGAAACACCAAAAAACATGGCTAAGAAAAACGCTATTTTTTATCTTTCCTTAGATCATTTTGCTTCAAAATTTCGACAGATGATAGAAGACATATTAGACTCCAATAATATATCAAAATCAGAAAATCGTAAGTTTTGACCAATTTTAATGCTCTGACTTCAAACTCGATTTTCACGGCTTCGACCGTGCGCGACTTTAGGACAATTTTGTTGTAGCTGGTCACATTTCATTTATGAGCGTTCTATTTCGTTTTCGTGAAATCAGATTCACGATTGGGCATTCAATTTCAAAATGCGAGCACCAACTTTCCTACTCGTGCATTCAAATTCATGCGATAGTCACGTGCTAGTCCGAATGAGCTTGTTTGGAGCGTTCAAATCCATTTTTACGCGATCAAGTTCCTACTTCGTGCAATCAATTTAACGAGGAAAATGGAGGAGACTTGGAGGCCAACCCAACCAATGAATGCTTCCATATATAGTGTAATTAGGATTATTTACATGTTCTACATTGTTCTCTGTTCATGTATTCTTAGTTTTTCATCTCAATAAATTTCAAATTGCAATGTCCAATCTGCAGTGCATCCAAACAAAACAACGACTAGTAATCATATTTCTTGATGATACTGCATACTGACAAACCCTAACACCAACCACATAATAACAATTCATCAATTTAAGACAAACTGACACACAATGATCTCACATAGTCCCGCAAAAGTAAATCAATAAGACAGCAATACACAACAAATAACACGTATAAAATGTTAATGTATCAGTTTCAATATAGGCCTAGTCGAAATTATCGGGGTTTTTTTCCTCGAAAGTGTCAACCAACCCTCTGTATTATGCTCGTCTGTAGGCCTACCCAGTGCCTAAATTTTGTTTGTTTGTTTCATTTTCTATCAAAGAAGTTTCAATATAGGCCTAGTCGAAATTATCGTTGTTTTTTTCCTCGAAAGTGTCAACCAACCCTCTGTATTATGCTCGTCTGTAGGCCTACCCAGTGCCTAAATTTTGTTTGTTTGTTTCATTTTCTATCAAAGAAGATGGCTGGATAACCCATATTCAGCTGCAAAAGCTGGTCTTCAATATGGGGTCCTGTTAGATGTTTTGCTCTTTGCGATGAATAAATGAAGTGGGATCTTTTACCTGCATGAGTTGTGACTCTCTTACACGTGGGACCTCCATTTCATGTCCAATCCGAGGGACATGTGCCTGTATATTCTTATTTGCTAAGCGCGTGTTAAAAATTAACAGGTGGACCTCTACTGCAAAATAAATAATCATCATAAATCCCAATATATTCAAAGCCAAATGAGAAACACATGCATACACGGCCCCAAAATAACTAAATTCAGGACTTCTTTTAAATTGAATGCAGTTATTTGGAACATGGTTGCCTATTCACGAATTTGAATGACCGACGAGATTCCGTCGCCAGCTTGACATGAATTTGAATGCTCATTGATGAAATACGTGCTCTTCTCTTAAATTCGAATGCTCCGATAATGAATTTGAATGCTCCGATAGTAAATTTGGATGCTCCGATAGTGAATTTGAATGCTCCGAGAGTGAATTTGAATGCTCAGATAGTGAATTCGAATGACCAGATTTTGAATTTGATTGCTGATTCAGTGCTGCGAGCGTGGGAATGCGTGAAATCGAATGCTCGGAATACGAAATTGAATGACAAAAGTATGAAATTGACCGGGAAAACCTATATTATTTCTGTTGTAATGTTCATAAATGAGAAGTATTACAATAAATGAATTGGAATGAAATGAAATGAATTGAATTGAATTGAATTGAAAGTAGCTTCATGGCATTCCTCATATTGGTCGCAGGGCGAGCCTTCCCGTGTGTGCGTTGCACTGCATGAACACCTGTGATTCCTTGTGGCGATATGGGCTATGTAGTGTGTTACGGGCTCAACAGATCAATCAGTAGCTATACAGCCTGGATGGTAAATAGTAATAATAATAGCGATAGAAGTAATAATAATAATAATAATAATAATAATAATAATAATAATAATGATAATAGATTATAATAATAACAATAATAATAACAATAATAATAATATAGGTTTTCCCGGTCAATTACATACTTTTGTCATTCAAGTTCCTATTCCGAGCATTCGATTTCACGCATTCCATGCTCGCAGCACTGAAACAGCAATCAAATTCAAAATCCGGTCATTCGAATTCACTATCCGAGCATTCAAATTCACTGTCGGAGCATTTGAATTCACTATCGGAGCATTCAAATTCATTATCGGAACATTCAATTTCACAATCGGAGCATTCAAATTTACGAGAGGAGCACGCATTTCATCTATGAGCAGTCAAATTCATGTCAAGCTGGCGACGGAATCTCGTCGGTCATTCAAATTCGTGAATAGGCAACCATGTTCCAAATAACTGCATTCAATTTAAAAGAAGTCCTGAATTTAGTTATTTTGGGGTCGTGTATGCATGTGTTTCTCATTTGGCTTTGAATATATTGGGGTTTATGATGATTATTTATTTTGCAGTAGAGGTCCACCTGTTCATTGACAATTTTGAACTCGCGCTTATAGTATAGCAAATAGGAGTATACAGGCACATGTCCCTCGGATTGGATATAAAATGGAGGTCCCACGTGTAAGAGAGTCACAACTCATGCACGTAAAAGATCCCACTTCATTTATTCATCGCAAAGAGCAGAACATCAAACTGGACCCCATATTATGGAAGACCAGCTTTTGCAGCTGAATATGGGTTATTCAGCCATCTTCTTTGATGGGAAATGAAACAAACAAACAAAAATTAGGCACTGTATAGGCCTATGGAGACGAGCATAATACGGAGGGTTGGTTGACACTTTCGAGGAAAAACAAAAAACAATTTCGACTATATTGAAACTGATACTTTAACATTTTATACGTGTTGTTTGTTGTGTATTGCTGTCTTATTGATTTACTTTTGCGGGACTTTGTGAGATCATTGTGTGTCAGTTTGTCTTTAAATGTATTGTTTAATTGTCATTATCATGATTATGTGGTTGGTGTTGGGGCGTTGTCATCATGCAGTATCACCAAGAAATAGGACTACTAGTCGTTGTGTTGTTTGGATGCCCTGCTGATTTTACATTGCAATTTGAAATTTATCGAGATGAAAAACAAAGAATACATGAACAGAGAACAATGTAGAACCTGTAAACAACCATAATTACACTATAAGCAAGCCTTTATTGGTTGTGTTGGCCCTTTTCCCTTTCTTAAAAGTCTACTCCATTTTCCTCGTTAAATTGATTGCACGAAATAGGAACTTGATCGCCTAAAAATGAATTTGAATGCTCTAAACAAGCTCATTGGGACTATCACGTGACTATCGCATGAATTTGAATGCACGAGTAGGAAAGTCGGTGCTCGCATTTTGAAATTGAATGCCCAATCGTGAATTTGATTTCACAAAAACGAAATAGAGCGCCCATAAATGAAACTGGTCGCTCGGATTCTGAATTTGAATGCCCGAATATTTTCTCGTGCGTGCGCTGCGTGAATTTGAATGCACATTAATGAATATGAGTGACAAAAGTATGAAATTGACCGGGAAAACCTATACTAGGTTTTGAAAATATGTCAATTATATTTCAATTAATCAGTGAATACAATGGATTTGAAACCCTGGCCGTATATCACATTGCCCTATACAAAATACTATACTGAAATGAATGCTAATAAAAAAAAAAAAAATCGTGGTATAACATCTATACGACTGTACGTTAGTTGTGCTTCTATTTTATCTGGATGGTGATGAACACTTCTTCAACATCCACAGCAGCAGCATCACTCTTGGAGCCTAAAGAAGTTCTTCTCATTAGACTGGAAGACTGACATTATTAAGGATACGTAATGCCAAGTAACAAGGTGGAGGATATTTTTTTGGCTTCCATCCGAATATCTCGACTGACAGTCATTCTTTTCTCTCCACCCCCCCCCCCCCTCTCTCTCTCTCTTTTAATTCTTGATGTCGGGTTTATTCTTTATTCTAATTATAGAAAGAGATTTTGGTACCCCCCCCCCCCCACGTCAATAATGTTAACTTACTCTCAATGACAATCGTAATGGTGATCTCGTGCTAAACCAACTCGAAGTTTCCACAGATCTCATCCTCTCTCAGAATTTCTGCAGGAAGAAAGTATATTCTTGAGACATGTCGGAGAATTTCGAAAATGATTAATGCATGCCTAGGAGATAGATCTCGTAGGAAAATAGCATCAGACATTAATTCTCTGAAACAAGCCAACTGTTATAGATTTTATGTATTACTTTTGCTTGCGCAAAGCATCGGGAAGGCAGAAGGTAGAAGGTGATGGACTGACTAATGTCTCTTCTGTGAATTATACATTTTTAAGTGTGTCAAGGAAAACTGATGTTTCAAGAATGAGTACTAAGCATTTGCTTAAAAACGTATATAAAAAGCATACATTTTACTTGTTTATGGTAGCAATTGCTTAGAATTTTTTTTTACTTAGCTCTGTAAAATGAGCTTGAGTTTTTGCTTAACTGAGACGATTCCTTTTAAGTATCATTTTCATATCCATAAAAGAAAGAACAAACTTGTGCAGAAGTGGTATAAATATACAAGAAATTACTCATAAGAAGTGTCAGATTTACTTCGTTTCATCAACGGGAATGTCCAGTGATTAGCAAGCAAAATGTGATTAAAACAAACAAACAGACAAACACAAAAAACCCAGGTAGGATGTCTGACTTCAGTGGAGAGTAAGGAGACCTCTTTCCACGTGAGACCTGGCACATCCGGGATATTATAGGGCCTAATATAAGCATTAATGGAAATCAACCAGTACTCGTGTGTGTATAGATGTATGTGCGTGGGCGTCTGTGTGTGCATTTATGAGTGCCATTTCATAGCCCCTTTTAGTGCTTTGTCAGGAAATGTTTTCGCTCACACACTTTCTTTCAAAATTAATACATGCTGCCACACCCGCCTTTGTCCTTGTTTTAGCACAGGCGTGACGTCCCTTTTGGCGATAACGCGGGACAAGCAAAAGGTTATGCATATGGATTTACGTAACTGCTTGAGTTAGACCTTTTGCTAGACGAGCTTGTACATTTTGCTTGAAGCAATTGCTTGTTTTATGCCTTCGGCGCAATCTTTGCTATGGTACAGAAAACAATAATCATCGTGGTAGTTACTGAAATAAACAGACACAGAAAAAAAAAGAAATCACATTGTCCAATGATATTAAAATAGTGAATAGTCACGAGTGCGATGGTAGAAGATTTTGCACGAGGTGTAAGATAGAGACGCTTTATTCAACGAAGCGAAGTCGAGTTGAAAAGTACGCCTCATCTTTCACCGAATGCTAAATCTTGTTCCATTGTTCAAGTAAAGACCATGCACTATTTGATTTATACAACAACTCGAACGTCAACAAATGTGATCCACACAGATTCCTGAATCTAACACAGAAATTAAAAGCATTTTCCATGAAAGACGAATGAGTTTGTAGCCGCACAGTAGACACTGTGTACGTACGTAAGCAAAGCCGAACGGTTGAAGTTATGTAGAGAAATGAGTGACAAAGTTCGCAACCGTAAAGCCCCCGTTCCACTATCACGATCTGGACCCCGATCTCTCCCGATCTAGCAGATCGGGAGAGAGCGGCAATAGCGTACGGGGATCGGAAGCATCGTAGCAGCAGCGTGTGGACGTCGGGATTGGAGCGGGCATTTTTTCAGATCGGGAAGAAATTTTGAACCTGTTCAAAATTTCTTCCCGATCTCCCCGATCAAAATTGACCTAAATTCAATCGTACGGCAAGCGGGGAGAGCGTAGTGACAGCGTAAACGCAGCGGGATGAGCGTAACAAGGTCTTTCTGAGCGTAGTAACATCGGCACAAGAACGGGAAGAAAACTTACACAAAAATGTCTGCCAGAAGAAGATCAAGGAGATCGAGAGGCAGAATTGTTGAGGAGGAGGATGGCATTGCCACTGCGCCTGTCGGGGCAGAACATGAAGAAGAAGGAGCTCAAATTTTCGAAGAAGAAGAAGAGATGAAGAAAAAGAAGAGAAGAAAGCAGCAAAGCAGCCACCCAAACGGCGAAGAAAGAGAGACTGCACGTGATGCTTAAAGAGGAGGAAGAGGACATAGCAGAATTTTGAAGAATGTGAAATCATCTACAACTGGAGGAAGACGGACTATAAAAGCAAGGACATCAAGAAAAAGCCTTGGAAAAATCAGCAGGTCTTTGTTTATAACAATGTATTGCTGCAAAAGAACAGGGAGTTGAGGAGACTCTTCGAGGTACACTAAATTATTTCTTCGGTTCTGCATGCTAATAAGTTGACGGACTGCAGATCGACAGTCGAATCGGGGTACATCGGGGCACATCGGGCACTTTTCAGCTCTCTGAACGGGTGACAGCGTGATAAGATCGTATAGATCGTTCAGAGCGTAGATACAGCGTGCATCGATCGGATAACATCGGCAACATCGCACTGACAGCGTAGCTACATCGTTCTAAAGCGTAGCTGCAGCGGCAGAGATCGTAATGCCTCATTCCCGATCATCGCAGTAAGAGCGTAGCAAGCACGTGTTAGTCGTAACTGCAGTGTACTTAGAGCGTTCTAACATCGTACTGTGTCCAGATCGGCTCAGATTTTACCCGATCCTTCCCGATCTGAGAAAATTGTCAAATCGTAGCGAGAACGGCATAGTGGAACAGGGGCTTAAGCGCTTGTAATTGTCGAGTGCGCGCGGCAAATGTTTGTTTATTGTGACATCACAGCCGTGGGATGGAAAAAAAAACTTTGGAGGGCAATTGTGAGTTTAACACGGGAGTCAATGGAAATGGGTGAGGTCAGCCATGCGCTATCCCTTTGCTCAAACAAAATTGCACGGCTGACAGTCAAAGCGTGCGATGGAAAGAACTCGATGTACTTTGCTAGACGAAGGCTGGTAGATTTTGCGGACATAACAATCATTTTCTGCTGAAAGGAAACATGGCTCTGATGGGACTATGTTGTGAAAACCTTCATAATATGAAGTTCGTCCTGGCGCTCTTTTGGCAAACGTGTTTCCGGCTCGGCGTGGTGAAATGCCTCGGCCTTTTCCTCGCTGACATTAATGTTGCATTGGGACTGACAGCCAAAGACAACGGGATAATGTTCGGTGTCTACTCGGCTGCAGCCTTTTGCCCAGGTAGGCATTATCTACAACATTTCCATATAGAGAATGTACATCAATGCCGAGTGGCAAAACGGTTTTCATACTGTTGCTGAACGTTTAATGGTCTGACAATTAATAACATCTTTTAAATGGATAATTGAAAGTTTTCAGGAATTTTGAATACATCGCCAACAGTCTTTTTTTTTTCTTTTCGTTCCTTCATATAAGTTCGTCAATATTGAATGAAATCTGAAAATTGACTGCCTGCCCTGAACCGAATTATGGAATATGCTTCATCTGAAGGCTCGAGATTTTCTGTATGCAGTTGTAAATCCCACAATATTAATCAAATTAAAAGACAACTTCACTTTCTGAAAAAGGTGGAGAACTCAAAATTGATATGTCAGTGATCACCTGAAGAATGGGATGTAATGAAGACGAAGTTTAAACTTGTTTTTGGTTTGTGTTGTTTTTGCACGCTTAAGTTGCGACATACGAGCAAAAATTATTGTTCTAAAGCGAAGAGCGTTCGCGTGCATTTTAATTTCTCGGATTTTGCGTGAGCCGGATTCGCCATAATTCAAATATAACCGGACATTCTTGCCTACACTATACATATTGAATGCCAGCGGTAATTTGTAAAATTGTAATGCCGCCAGGAATGTCGTCGTCTCCAATGCTATTCGCGGAAATTTTGTGCTGCGAATATCATTTTGTTTTTCAGCATTTCCCATAGAGTATACTCGGGACTCGTCCTCAACGGGTTAAGTAACTATAAAAGCTATAATCTCCCACGTTCTATTGTGAGCAGAACACAAACATTAATGCATATAAAAATAAACACGCCCACGCACAAATTTTCAAGGGTATTCATACAAAGTGTAAATTCGTTCAAACACAGTGTAACATGATCCTAATTACTTCCTTCATAGCCCTGAAACAGTAACGTTTTCATTCAGGCCTACGTATTGTTTTTGGGTGTTCACATACATCAAAGGTTGAAGGTATTTTGACAGCCTATAGGCCTACATGACTCTTTTTGATATTCTCATTAAGACATTTTTAGAAGAAAGGAATAAGTTTAAAGCTTAAATGAAGCTAATTGTCGTGTAAAGTCGTTAAAAATGTCGGGAATCAGCAATTTGATTATCAGTCTAACGTTCGTAATTACATATAAGCCTATCATCACTGATCAGTTGGTAATGTAATGATGAAATTTTGTTACCAAAGTCATTATGAAGCCTTTGGTTCCCATTTGTGATCTAACGAGACTTTAATAACGAGGTTTCAAGATGGGACATTCTGAACTTTCGTGTTATGCAATTGTGAGATAGAACAAAAGTACTACGTGTTACAAAACAAAAAATCCCACTTTTGATCTTAAATAGTTAGAGAACTATTATCTGATTACACGGTCATTGATATGAGCAAGAACTGAATGATGTACCCTTTGATTGGAGCCAATTTGAATAATATGAAAGCATGGATTATTTTCATCAAATCTTTGATTATTTCTAAAGTTAAGTTCTAGACTTTTGTCTGTGCAAAATTGAACTTTACACAGGAACATGATGTGTATGTGGGTGTGTATTATACAATGACCCCGAACAATAGACATGAATACCACGCATATCACTTTTTCAGAGCTCTGCTGATTAGGCTTCTGGTATACATTACGTTTTAGGATGAATAAAGACTAGCTGTGATCGAGGAATTTCTCATGAATATGACAATAGAGCATTAAAGGGGTGGTACAGCATTGGTGGAGATACCAAGAAAGAAGTACAGACCATACCATTTTAAGAGGAAATCAAAGTTTATTTGATGAAATTCGGGTTTGGAATGATTGAAACATCCAAAAACAAAGTAAAACAAAGCAATCGTAATAAAAGGTGAGTCCCACACTTATTAGAATTACTCTGTTTTGGATATCTCAGCCACTTAAAAATGAATTTTTATCGAATAAACGTTGAATTCCTCATGGAATTACGTGTTATTTCATATTCCATATGGGCAATTCCGCGGTTAGTAACGTTACATTTAAAGAAATTTCGATATTTATTTTTACTACTAAATCACCATTTATTCATTTTAAGTCAAAATCATGTTAAACCATGTTCATCCTTCCCAGGTCTATGATATAGAAAAGAATGAGCACAATCCAATAAATATTAGAATTGCTATGGCAACTAAAAGGGCTGGTTAGTAACGTTACGAAAAAAGGACATGACAAAAAATCAGTGTCTTGTAACAAAAAGTGTGCAAAATTTCAAGTTACTTGAAACAAAGTGTTGCACTAATTTCAATTATAGCATCATGACAAATGTTCACGCAAATAGTTTTAGCAGTTCGACAGATAATTTATTAGCTAGACCCCCAAATGCATGGTTAGTAACGTTACATTTGTCCGGAGTAATTCCGCAGGTCATTTCACCCTTTTGTAATTGAAAAAAATTAACATGACTTCTGGAGTATTTAAATATATTCATCTTTTACCTTTTAGCAAAAATTTGAGGAAAAAAACTCAAAGTAACCCACTGTAATTTGCATTTAAGTGAATTTCAGCATCCCCAGTCCCACATGTTCATTTTAAATGATGGTTTTAGATCTCGCAAAATCAATAAATACGAAAAATAAAATCTACTGAATTTGAAAGACCTTAGTGATTGGTGAACATCCATGGCATTAGTTGATACCTAAATTAAAGGGTATGATAAAGAGGCACATTTCTTTTATCCATGTCATGTCCATCTAACTGCGGAATTGCCCACAAGATGTTTCTCATTATCTCACCAAAAATGTTAGAAACCTGAAATTAGGTCTCAACCAGAACTATACGATCCCTTTAAAACCTTGGCTATTGTCTGGGACAATATCAGGTACTTCGCAGCTGTCACGCAAACACTTCGCAGTTCCTGCATGCGGCCAAGATATTCTGTGAGACTTCTGCCACTCCTTCAGAGGAAATCCTTCACTGAGTTGTCAGCCCCCACGCGCCTGGCGTACAAGACACACAAAATACCCGCAAGTAAAACTTAAGTAGAACGCGTCCAGCAAATAAGACACGTGCAAAACTCCGGTATGCTGGAAAAGCCCCACACGCAACAAGCCCGCGTAGCCTGCTCGGAAAGGTGTGACAAGGCCTAAACATGGTGCCGGGTAAAAAGGATTTGCTTGCGCACCTCCGGGCGACTACGGGTGAGATACGGGCTAGGTACTGTCATGTGCGTGTCATCTGCGGGGACCTCCGGGTAGTTAAGATTGTTCTTTGCAAGTCGCACGCAAGGCTTGCCCAGAAAGGTGTAGCCTTTTGGCAAGGCCTCGTGGCTGAAAAAGAGACTAACTGCGAGAGAACTGGTGAACGCGAGACCTAGTGGCGTAGCCCCGAGCCCTTTTGAAACCTGACATGAATTTTTTATCTTGAGCATTGTTTCTCGCCGATTCTGCTACCAAAAGGGTAGCGGCCAATCAGCGACAGCATTCCTCACCACGCCGTCGCATGTAATGAATACGCATAGGCATAAGTATGTAAGTTGGCGGCTCGCTCATCCGTAGCTGCCTGCATCGTCAAGCGGGCGACGTATTTTTACCCTTAATCAGTCTTTGATTGCCAGTCAATAGAGGGCGGGACGTTGTGGTAGTCGATCGACTGAAAATACGTCTAGTAAGAAACCTTCGAATAGAGGCGGGGAACCGGGCTTGGCAAGACAATTTCCAGTCTTCAATATCGAAGTTTCATTGGCTGAGCACCAATGTCAATCAAAACACATTGCAGAGCCCAGCGGAATTCTAGTCTACTCTCCTAAGTATAATACATGTTGTCTTTCAGTGAAAATAGGATTTCCCTGTCTCTTTCACATTATCACAGTATTTTGTCATTCTTTTCCATTTATTTTGAGATGTATAACATCTTACCCTACTTCAAATAAGAGAATGATGGCAGTCAATGCAACTACAGCCTGTACATGCATTTGAAAATTCATGAGGGTTTTGCACGTGGAAACTACTCCAAAATTACTGCCGAATGTAAACCTCTCACTGTTGTTGTAAAGTCTACGAAACATTCGTTGTGATTGTCGGTTGTGAAAGTGTAATTTCTGTATTTTTCCTATAGGTATTTTTTTGTGTGTGTGTCTTTGAAATCATGTATATTTTCATATTAAATATATTAAGATATTTGGTAAATATCAATAAAATCTGCCGTCAAGATTACAATCTCTATTGCCTAGCACCATTAAAACAGGCATTTCCTGACGTTTTCTTGGGTGTTCACACTGTCATAGGGAAACTCGTACGTGGTATATTTCCTGTGAAAGGGAAAAGAGAGGATCTGCGACGCAAAAGGATTCCTGCAAAGCCGAAGGCTCAGGAAAAATATTGTGCAGTCTTGTACAGGAATGTTATGCTGATTAACATTTTCTTTACAAACATTTATGTAGATGAGGTTATCTCTTCTGTCCATTCGAAATGCATAACTGTGCAGACAAATGTGAAGCCAAATTGAAAAACTACAATAAGCATGTGGATGATGCAAAAAAAAAAACAACAACAACAGCAACGACATGTTAAGAAAGTGGGGTGAAATACGCAAAATCTATGACTGAGTCCAAAGCGCCAGTCAAGATCTGTGTGGCTCAGTTGAAGCGTCTGGCACCGTTTCACCAGAAATATCTCGTTTAGAGGAAAGCTATTGTTGATTACGTACATACTTATTTCTTGAGATTTGTAAGAAATAAACACTTCCCATCTGTCTTTTTATTTTATTAATACTGTCTTCTTTCATTTTCTTTGTCGAAGGTATTCGAAGAATCGTTCATCTGAAAACGAAATAAAGTTCAAATTCCGAAAATGAAATGAACTTCCTTTAGAAACCGAAGACTGAAATATTTTGTTATTGTTACTCCAAGGTTCCACAATTATATTTTTCTCAATCTACTTTGTTTTGATTCTGCAACCTTATTCTCTTTTAACAAAGAAAGTGAAATGTTTATGTTCTTTTCGAAAAAAAATGAGATAAAATTTGAGGTAAATCGAATATGACAAAAGGTATGATATTACGCGGTTGAAATTGAACGAGAATATGCATATACACCAGAGATGTGGAAAATATACAAACACCCCGATACACTCACTGGTGAACTGGACTACAATCGTACAATTCGCAAATTGCATTGTTAATAGAAAAATTAACTCTAACTCTAAGCATAATGTCCCTCTCCGCCGTATGCTCCCATAGTCATCAATGACATCATTATGATGAGCCATACATTACGTATAAATAGAAACAATTCTTACAAGAAGCCACCTAAGGTCTCCTCCTCACAAGAAAAAAGATGTGTTATATAAAAATGATGTATAACTCAATTTAAACAGACTCTCCTAACCTATCTAAATGTTGGAAAGAAAGCACACACTCTGCAACACTGTGAGCTGAGAAAAGAGGCTCTGAAGGAAAGAGTCTATTATATAGTATATATATTTTTTCATATTTTTTCCCAAGCCATGCTAGCTGTGCCATCAATGGGACAAAACAACAACTACAGGGTGTTAACCACCGGAATGATAACAATGACGGGATTATAGAGATTAAGCATAGATTATGCATGCTTTATATACACATTTTGTTCATGATTAATGACAGCTTTCAAAGCAGTAGGATTGTCTGTAAAAAGTTATGAGAGTTGAATGTGAAGAGTGTGTACAGGATTTTTAAGAAATGATATGTGGACTCTCTTAGAAACATCTATTCACACTGTTCTACAAGTGTTTGAGAAAAACTGCTAAAAATACAGTTTCCTGTTTGTTTGGTGATAACAAACGTTAACATAATGTAGTAGAAGACTTGCTCTTTCAGAAAATATAAACAACTCAAGATTGGTTAGGTTGACCCATTTCACCTATTTTCAGTCCTCACACAAATTCACTGCATGCGACTTTTTGTGCGTTTTGTGGTGCACGGTCACAAATGAAGATTCACCAGAGAGAGTTTTGTATCGCGAGGTCAAAGGTCCAAGTTCAGGTGAAAATATTAAATTTTCACTTTTTTTTCCATATCTCGCAAATGGTTTAAGATATCTTCATGGAACTGAGAACGTACGCATGCACTGACAGGCAGTGATTATGTAAGGTCAAGGTTAACTCCTCCAAATTTCACTATTTTCCTCTTATCTATGGGATGCTTTCAGGATTTTTCTTGAAACTCAGTGTTTACAAGTATTACTAATGAGATTCTCTTGGAAGTACCTTGCCGTATAGGGTCAGAGGTCAAAACGTCAAAGGTCAAGTGAAAGTGCTACATTTCTTCCTTAAACTTATGAACAGGTCAAAGTAAGTAGAAATCTTCGACTCCTCAAATACCCGTACTCTTAGATAATATAGGTATTCATCCAATTAAACCTAGTTCATCGAAAGTGAACATTCATCACATTTGTGACAACCTGTCATTTTGATATTTTTTTCGATAGGTATTATGTGAAACTGATATCGCACGTCACGGCATTGTGCTATAAACCTATAAGGGCTCACACCCATAAATATTTCCCCATAGGGACGTGTGTTAAAAATCAAATTTCAAAAAATTCTGTAAAATAGCTGGGAGAAATGAGGTGTTTCAGCTTCACTAACCTGGATAAGTTAGATGTACCCTTTCATCCATCAAATTCTCAGGGTGGATAATTCAGTTCAAATTCTGTTCAGGGGTACGAAAAGCCAGACTACGAGTTCTTGTCACTCAAAAAGTCACCCATTTTCCGTGCACGTACCCAATGAAATATAGTCCCCTCAAATTCCACCAGAAAAGCTTTCATCTTCTAACCAAAATGCAATTTGTAGAGGAATTCATACTCAATATCTACAGCTATTCAGTTTTTTGCCAAACTGCATCATTGATTTTTAATTAATTTTTTTCTTCATTTATTTTGGTATCTTTGGTACGAATTTGTGAAGGGGTTTCGGACATTCCATTGTATTTACGGGTGTGAGCCCTATAGTGAAGGTCATATTTCTCATTTGACTTTTAAACATCATAAATGTGTTTTTGATGATATTTGCACCTACATCATATGGGAAATTACACATTCTAGGGTTATAAAGCTTCTCAAAGGGACACTTTTGAAACTCCCACCCTTTGAGGTTTTTTAAAGAAATAAAAATGTAGTGTTGATCAGTTCTTCATAAGATGAATACCTAGATGCAGGCAGTAATCTTTGATTATGGGGGTGTCATCATCACATTATTGCCTACAAAATACTTGAACAGACTTTGTTCTGTCAAACAGACTAACTTTATGAATTTTGACCTCTTCCAGTGGTAGCCAAACAAAGAAATACATTAAAATATCACAGTCATTCAAAGTTGTGTGATACTGATGACTGCTATGTACAAAGGTCTATCTATACCACAACAACACAACAACATAATCAGAAAACAAATTATAGCCAAACAGAGTTGGGGGGGGGGGGTAGAGGAGAAGGGGGGGGGGGTAGGAAGGGGAAGGGGGGAGGGAGGAAGAGATCTGACACAATACAACAACATAAACCAGCAGAATTTGTATGGGATGAATACTTCCCATAGACTTGTGTGCATTGCATGCATCCTCTATAGGGCTCACACCCATAAATATTTCCCCATAGGGACGTGTGTTAAAAATCAAATTTCAAAAAATTCTGTAAAATAGCTGGGAGAAATGAGGTGTTTCAGCTTCACTAACCTGGATAAGTTAGATGTACCCTTTCATCCATCAAATTCTCAGGGTGGATAATTCAGTTCAAATTCTGTTCAGGGGTACGAAAAGCCAGACTACGAGTTCTTGTCACTCAAAAAGTCACCCATTTTCCGTGCACGTACCCAATGAAATATAGTCCCCTCAAATTCCACCAGAAAAGCTCTCATCTTCTAACCAAAATGCAATTTGTAGAGGAATTCATACTCAATATCTACAGCTATTCAGTTTTTTGCCAAACTGCATCATTGATTTTTAATTAATTTTTTTCTTCATTTATTTTGGTATCTTTGGTACGAATTTGTGAAGGGGTTTCGGACATTCCATTGTATTTACGGGTGTGAGCCCATAAGGAGAACCATGCATTATGGTGGAGACATACCAGTCGCCATAGGGGCATTTCTGTGTGTGTGTTTGTGTGTGCATGTGTGTGTGTGTGTGCTTGTTGTTGTTGGTTGTTTTTTTTTTCCTTTAGGTACCCGCTTAGTTCTACGTCAATATTGGCTCATTCTGATTATGTAGCAGACGATAATAGGGATATACGGAGGAGAGGGTAAAAAAGTACCGATTTTTAATTTATGATACAATTACGAACTACGATTGTATTCCGGTTCGCCAGTGAGTGTGTGTATCGTAGTGTTTGTGTGTTTTTGAAAACGTGTTCTCGTGTATGTGTGTGTGTGTGGGGGGGGGGGGGGGGACTTGAGCGTGTGGCTTTTTTTTTTTTAGTTTCCACTGCGTAATATCCTACTTCTTTGTTACATCACCATATTTTGTCACTAAAGACAGTTAAGTTTACTTCATCTTCGGAATTACGAACCCTATTTCGCCTTTGGATTAACGATCCTTCGAGCAACTTTGGAAAGGACATGAAGGAACACAATTCATATGCAACCTTGTCATAAAAGGCAGACAGTGTTTATCTCTGACAGATTTAAACAAGTGTGTATATTCGTAATCAACAATTCTTGACTTTCCTCGAAACGAGATATTTCTGGTGTACAAGGTACCAGATGCTTCATTTGGGCCACATGGGTCTTTTCTGACGCTTTTGACGTGGTCATAGATTCTGTGCGTTGTGCTCTAGTTGCGTAGCATGTCGTGTTTTTGTTCATTGTGTGTGTGTGCGCACCATCCACATAGGTTAATGTTTTTGTTTAATTCAGCTTCACATTTTCTACATAGGTATGCATTTTGAATGGCCAGAAGTTATTTTCCTTATTTACATTTGAGTTGAAAAGTGTAATCATACCAAACCCTATGTAATTGATCCTTCTCTGAAACTGGCGTCTCGTAATTTCATGATTGAAAAAATGCACCATATGCTCCTGGCACTTTTGTGTCGCAGATCCTCTCTTTCCCCATTCACAGGAAATATACCACGGACGGGTTTTCCTATGACAGTGTGATCACCCACGAAATGACTGTTTAATGTTAATTGTGTTATGCAATAGACATTGTTATCTTGACGGCAGATTTTATTGATATTTAGCAAATATCTTGATATATTTAATGTGAAAATATAGAGGATTTCATAGTGAAAAAAATAGCAATGGGAAAAATTCATAGATTACACTATCAAAACCGACAATCACAGTGAATATTTCGTACATTTTACAACAACAGTGAGAGGTTTGCATTCAGCAGTAATTTTGGAGTGGTTGATCTTGCTCTTCTAAAAGAAATTTTAAAAGTCTTTGGGCTCTTCCATTATAGAGATCAGTGATTTCTACCCATAGGTATACAAAGTCATGCTGAAAAATCGCCCGACTTTCCAAAATAGAAGTTTGTGTTACGTCACAAACCCTCACCTGCGCGACGCGCCTCGCCCTAGCAGAAACTAGAGCACGCACTTTAGTGCGCGTTTGAAAACCTCAAAAATGCGCAGCTTGAACTCCCAAGTTCATTGACCCTATACCTGTCAAAATATCAGAAATCCTTCATAAATCCCCCCCCCCCCAAAAAAAAAAAAAAAAATCGGATCACTAGAAAATTTTAACATTTGTTACTTGTGTCATTCTCAACCTTATCTGTAAGTTTCATTCAAATCCGTAACTACTTTTAGATTTATTTTGCACAAGGACAAACAAACAAACAAACAAACGGTAACGAAAACATAACATCCTCCCTTTGGTGGAGGTAATGATGGCGCAATACCTGTATTCTGTAAAGATTGAGGATCATTAAGCTGTTCCGGATATAGCCATTTGCAAAGGCAGTTCGCTAAAATTTCAGCACACGCACACAGAGAGCAATGGACGCGCACACACAGCGCGCGACCGTCGAGCTGCGAAAGGTCCCATCCGATCGCTGTGTGCGCGCGAGTCCACCGCCCGTCGTATTGGAGTCCATTGCGAGCCGCCTTTGCTAAAGGCTACTCGGGAAAACACGTAGTGTTCATGGCCGGCGGAACGTTTCCAAAATTGGGGAAGGGGGGGGGGGGCACTTCCGTGTTTCATGAAATAACAAGCAAAGAAATAAGAACAGAAAAGAAAAAGCCTTCTTCGGCCTATCTTTCTCATTACTCTTATACCACTCCCGGGTTTCTTCAGCTGACAAGCAAAACAAACAAACAAACAAACAAACAAACAAACAAAACAAAATAAAGCAAAACAAAATCTTAACGCAGAAGCATACATTATGCCTTACCGCGCTCAAAGGTTTGATTCATTTTTGTTTGTTTGGCCATTTCCTGTGTAAAAAGTTGGATGCCCAATGTGGTGACACCTTATGTATTCCTATGTCCGGGTGCAATAGAAAAAAAAAAATGGGGGGGGGGGGGATGGGGCGGTTCCGGGGCACAAAAGTTGGAGGCCCAAAATGGTGACACGTTTATGTATTCCTATATACGGGTGCCAAAAAAAAAAAAAGTGGGGGGGGGGGGGGGAGGGGGCGGTTAAGCCGGCCTTACTGTGACACACAAATGTCATTAACTGAAGACAACAACATTACAATATGTGACACTGCACCTCAAAACAAACAAAAAGTCGCCAGACATGAATTTTAAGTTAAGACCAAATTCTGAAAGAGCAGACTTTAAGCTTTAAAATGATGTATAACTCAAATCAAATGGACTCTCCGAACCTATCTAAATATTGGAAAGAAAGCACAAACTCAGGAGAAGTGTGAACCGAGAAAAGAGGCTCTGAAGTCATGCCGTCAATCCCTCGTTTGAGGCGAGTCCCCAACTGGGGCATACCCAAAGTGGGGTGCGTATATTTGTCGTTTGGGAGTTGGGAGTCGAAGGACCCGTCCATTGCAAATAAACTTTCTGCTCAGGCGTGACAAACCTGGAGGCCAAGCCAGGGTTTGATGACTCCAGCAGCTGTCGTATTACGTAAGAGCATGATAAGGATATCTGCCTGTGGCAGACCATTCAAAGTGAACTCAATTTTCTCTATCCTTTCTAAAGTTTTCAATTTTATATTCTATTGAGAAATTCTATGGTCATCCATTTTACATTTCGAACGAAAAAAATTGACCCGTAAATAACGAAAATACAGGAATAAGAAGGAGAGCATTGCTAGTTTGCCGGTGCTGACAATGTGCTATTTGGCAGTGAGTTATACAACGGGGAGGTGAGACTACCTCCCTGGTTACAATCAGCCTGCTGACTGGATCATTGAGAAAGAGAGAGAGAGGGAGAGAGAGAGAGAGAGAGGGGGGGGGGGGGGGAGCGAGGGGGAGAGAGGGAGGGAGAGGGGGAGAGATGGGGGAGGGAGAAGGGGAGAGCAAAATGGAATGACAATAGTTCCGGTCACTACAGTACAGGCATGCTCTGTCTGCATACGCTGAATGTCTACACTCACACACACACACACGTACACACACACACACACGCACCATGGAGCTACATGGCCCATGCCAAAACCAAAACAATCTCCTCCTCTCGCGGTGCCCCCCCCCCCCCCCCCACTCCTGTGGCGCTGTGGCGATGACTGATGCTTAGATTAGGCCAGGGTCAAGAAACAGGTGTTTTATATCTTTGACTTTAAGTCATTGATTGCCAAGATACGCACTGGCATTATTTACTGGGGTGTAGCCTCTTCAAACGAGAGATTTGCGTCATGTACAGTGTCTATTCAAGCGCTTAATCTTTACCAAACCGTGCTGGCTGTGCGATGAATGGGACAAAAAACAGGAAGTAAACCACCAGAGTAACAACAATGAAGGGATTATCAGATTAAATTGAAATTAAGCCTGCCTCATTAACACATTCTGTTTATAATTAATGCCAACTTTCAAAGCAGTAGGACTATCCTTTCAAACGTTATTAGAGTCGAAGGTGAAGAGTGTGGACAAGGTTTTTCAGAAATGAAAAAGGGATTCTAAAGACACACCTAATCACACTATTCTGCCAAAAATGTTTGAGATAAACTGCTAAAAAAACACAGTTTCCTGCCCGTTTAATGATCCCAAATTTTAGCATAATGTAAAAGAAGACCCGCTCTTTCAAAAAATATGAAAAAGTCAAGTTCGGCTAGGTTGACCCATTTCACTTATTTTCAGTCCTCACGCAAAATCAGTGTGTGCGACTTTATGTTCGTTTTGAGGTGCACGGTCACATATATACTCCTGACCTTGAGAGGTTAGATCATGAAGCCATGATGTATTTTCTACAACAGCGATGGTGATTATTTTGCTCCGTTTATTGATTTTATATGTGTCGTTTCTGTATGTTTCTACCACATGTCTTTGTTTGTTTGTTTGTTTGTTTGTTTCATCTCAATCACAAGAATGATTTAGGCGGTGTGCAGTACTGTAGCTTCGTGTGATTTTGTTTAATGACTATACAGGGCGTATCAAAAAATAAGTTGTACTTCTAAAAAAAAAATGTCTAAATTACATTTCAAAATATTTGGAAGATTTTTTTTTAATTTATGCATGCCTAATAGTCTCATCTATCAAGTGCAATCAACAAAACAATTTTTTGTTCACACTTGGCTGAGCACTGACGCTCTTTGTCCAGAGTGTGAAAAATGACTTGCGCTAAATTGAAAGAAGATGGAAAATTCAGCAAGAGCAACGAAGTGTGTCGAAGGGAAGGAGGATACGTCGAGGATTGAAATGGAAGTCAAGGTACTAACGAAAGGTCTTAAAGGGAAGCAGTCCTGAGATTTTCACTGTACTGATAATTAAGAAGAGTAAAAAATATACACTTTCACCAATTTATACGCTTGGACATCAAAAATTGTCTCCGTACGCGATTTTTGAAAAATAATTCCTGCAAGCGATCGTGAAAGAGCCGGCAAAAAGATGCTACGTAGTGCATGCCCTACTCTTCAAGTTGACAGCCGTGCCTCTAAAAACCAATTTAAGTGTTCAAATGATTAGTTGCAATTTTATCATATGATGTAAAAGTTTGTGGTTTTATAATTTCAAACAAAATATTTCAAGCTTAGATATATATAATTTACGAAAAATTAATATTGTAAACATAAATTTATATGTATTTTTAAACCAAATATACCATGAACTTGACATCAAATAGGCACGGTCGTTTTCTAGCTTCCGTCCGTGTTGCATACTTCTTAGCGTAGAAACCACTCTCGCGCGCAAATCCTTACCATACCATGTATACATACACAGTACACTCGACTCCGTCCAGTCGATTTTGGCATGCAAACCGAAGATAACCTGTGCATGAGAGAGTCGAATTCTTCAAAAAAAAAAAAATATTGTTTGTATCTCAATATTTCTGTAAGTAGTCAGATAATCGCCTTTCCTCGAAAAAAAAAAGAATATGACGTGAGCCGGGAAGGGTAAACACAGGGGGTCGTAGGGATATGATTTCGCTCCACTTTGCCGTGCATGTCCAGTCGGCACTGGCAGCAGCTAGCTCAGTGGCACTGTACTGCAGTCCAACCCCGGCTGCAGGCCCACGGTAAATTAAACATAGCTAGCCACTTTCCTTACCTCTCTACGCTTTTTTCCCTCGGTTCTCTTCGAGGTGTTTCTGTTTTATAACTCATGTGAGCAAATGGTCAGGATTGCATCTGGTTTCAGGAGTTTTCTCGGTTTATAACCGAGGGCCACAGCCTGCCGGTCCACGTAAAAACATCGCTTCACAAATTGTCCACGCACAGGTAGGTCACAACACGATTTCGAGATTTTGTAGGCCCTAAGTTTCTTATGTTCGGCATCGTTGTACCGATATTTCCCAGCCATACAGCTCACCTTTCACGATACTTTTGTTGGTCTGGGACGGAAAAAAGGATTTTCCTGGGAAATTTTCTGCACGATTCGAGCAAAACTACTGATGTAAGATAGCCTGACCAGACGACGCTGAATGCGGTCGCCCCTGTAGTGTACTAGCGCTAGCAGGCCTGTGTAGAATCGTTTCTACCTACAAATATGTACACTCTGTACGTACTATAGAACATGCATGAGCGGCGACAGGTAGGGCTGCAGCTGCGCTTGAGACTGGAAAAGTGCGAAGGGCAAACCGCGTACGGGGTGCGTACGCGTATCTACCGTAGATCTATCATCTAGTTGTACCGTCCACACGTGCGAATATAATACACAATACATACACACACACAAACACACACACACACACACACACACACACACACACACACACACACACAACGTAGAAACAATGTCAAATACGAGTCGGAGCACAGAACTCTTACACATAGAAGAATCATACCCATTCACAACCCGCTGAGCTCGGTGTCGCCACCGCGCACCCCGGATGTGACGCCTCAGTGCACATGCCGCCATGTTGCTTAATAGCGGTACCTCCGCAGCTCCTCGCGAGTACGGTACGGTCAACTCACTGATCGGACAGTATGACAGCCGCTATAGCCCTTGATATTTACTTGAACTTGTAAACTGTCAAACTGGTACTTCTCAATCCAGCGTTGACCACATATTCATGTACTAATTTATGTTATTTATTTCACACTCTTCCCTGAAAGTTGTCTGTATTGAAACAGGTGTTTTTTCCCCTTTCGGATAGATCTATTTGACTTCGGAGACGTGATCTGCTTTGGTATAAAATAATCTAAGACGCGCGCCTGTCCTTGTCTGTGTCCTGCCATTTTTCTGATACCCCTCTCACCCCTATGTCTTGCATTTTTCCCCCTCCAATGATATTGTAAGAAGATGTGTGTTCGTGCTTTTGATTTTTCTCCCATTAAACAGGTCAAATTAAATTTCCAGTCAGTCCAGATGTAAAAATCAATGATTTGTGGATATGATCATGTAATACATCTTCCCCATCTGACACTCGTTCAACATAAATTTGGAAAACAACATCACCTTAATTATCTATATTCCTGCTGTTATCATTATCATTAGTAGTGTGTAGTAGTTACCACTATTGCACATATTGGTATAGGAAGCAATATGCCTATAGGCATGTATACACTGTATATCTGTATACATGAAATAAAACAGAAATCGAGTTCATGCTAATAACCGACAATTTACTTCACCACACCAATTTTTGAGCGATTTGCAACAACACTTGAGAAAGAGCGAATCGCTCAAATATTTGTGTGCTGTAAATAAATTGTTGGTGATCAACATGAAATTGGTTTCTGTTTTACTTTCGATATCATGATATTGCTTCACCAACATGTAGACTACCTGGTACTCAATCAATATATATATATATATATATATATATATATATATATATATATATTTATTTATTTATTTATCTATCTATGTATATATATATATATATATATATATATGTATGTATTCACACACTCACACACACACACATTACAAGCATGAACTCCTTTCAAGATTGTCTTCCACAAAAAACAGAAAGTTAAGTTGGACAGAGTTAATTTTCCTGATTTTTTACAATTTATTTGACATTTATCAAGGTCAAAGTTGATTGCTTAGAATCAACCACAGTACAGTGATATACCATTTGCTTGAAGTACACGTACCATTATCATACCTAATACGGCGGCTATAATCACAGGCAGTACATGCGTCAGGAACATATTATGCAAATGATAGGCAAGACCACCAGTGTCGCAAATTTGTGACAACTATTGTAATCACAAAATCGAATGCATATACATCTATAATGGACATGCAATAGGGCAACAACATAAAATTCATGAATAATGAACACTGTCTGGCAAGATTATCTAAGGCAATACATCAATATAGTGCACAATTTCACTTGCCCTTGATAGCTTCAAGCGTGATTCAAAAAGAAAATCCTAATGAGTGTAAAAACGCAATATGGTATAGTATGAAAACATATTGTGTTGATCCGCATGCACTATGGCAATATAAATCTACGAATTATGAACACTGAAAAGAACACCAAAGGCATTCCTGGCAACAGTATTAAAGGCAATACATTTGTAAATGTAAGATTTCACTTGTACTTAGCTCAGCATGATTCAAAATTAAATCCTTAGTAATGAGTTTAACAAACACTATCCCATACACTCTGTAGTATGAAAACATAATTTGGTAACAACATGTAAGCAAAACAAGGATCACAGATATACAACAAATGTATATCACGAAAGCAAATGCCTGTATAATCAACTATCATGCAATATAGCAACAACATAAAATCCATAAAGAATGAACACTGTCGGGCAAGAATATCAAATGCATTCTTGGCATAACAATATCAACTAAAGGCAATACATGAACATCTGTATAATGCAAGATTTCACACGCACCCATTTGCTTCAAACGAAATTCAAAGTGAAATCTAAAGAGTGTGAAAACATACTACACTGCATCTCAAAGTATGTACATGTAGGCAAAACAAGTGTCACAAATAAGACAACTACATGTATTGTATATCATGAAAGCAAATGCATGTACAATCACTTAGCATACAATATGGCAGCAAAATAAAACCATGAATAATGGACACTGGCAAGAATATAAAAAAAAAAATATATCAAAGGCAATACTGTATTATCCAAGATTTCACTTACACTTGTTCACTTCAAGCACAATTCAAAATGAAATCCTTATGAGTGTGAAAACATACTATATGGTATAGTACGAAATGTTAACGTGGCAACAATATGTAGGCAAGACAAGTCTCGCAAATACATGTATGACAAATATTGCATATTGCGAAAGCAATGTCCCGGGGTTACTTTAATACTAGAGTACACAGTCAGTCTAGACAATCTAGTATCTAAACGACTGTAGTGTTGTCACTAACACCGACACTGGCCCACCACTAGTGGTACTGTGACTCTAACTAGCTAGATAAGAATAAATCTACGTGTAAAGTTTACACCTAAGCTCAAATTTACATAAATTTACACTTTTTACATGTACAAAGCTGTTTGCCCCAACACACAACGTACAGAGTGTAATATAGCCCTGGGCCTAAATTAGGCCTACTTGATCTTTTTTTTATTTTGCATAGTAGTTGGTGGTAAACAGATATGTCGACGGCAAACACAAAATCCAGTGTCTGGGACTACCTTTGCTACTGCGCTCACAAGAAAGCCAACATACGACCGATCCGCCTAATTGTAACGTTACTTGGGGAATTAATTTACTTCTTATTCTCATCATGGCTTGGTGTCAAACTTACCTGTTTCCAAATCCTTTTGTCAAGTGATTTGTGCAGTTTACAGCCGCACAATATGGCATTTTAATGCCTCGCTCAGGGTCTCGGAACGTCAGAAAAACACGGTACAACATGCAGTCACTGTATGTGGATAGCGTCTGCTGGGATTTGCACGCAAAAAAGTTCCGCTAAGCAAAATGGCGGACGTCACGTGACAATGAGTCGAGCGACGGCGACAAAACGGGTGGCGAGTGATTCTTCTATGTGTAAGAGTTCTGTGAGTCGGAGTAGCCACCGACGTCTTCATGCATCCAGGTAAACTAGGGAGCGTACGGATAACGAGCAGAACACGGCTGGGAAGAGTTGTGCATCGACGATGTATGACTCTCCGCCAAGACTTGCTCATTAGCATATTCACCATGCAGAGTCACACTTTTTCAACCAAAATGTACGAGCTTATTTGGTGATTTTAAAGTTTGTTTTTGGTGAAAGTAGTTCATTGGAGGTACCAACAACAACATATATTTTTTTTTAATTTCGTGAGGACTGTGTCCCTTTAAGCAGAAGATAGAGAAGAACATTTTTTAGCATTGTAATTTTCTCATTTAATTTTGTTTTCACCTTGCTCAGATATGTAAAAAAAACGAAGCATCCTGTTGTACACCGATTGTGTCAATTCTAAAGATTTATAAATAAAAGTTCATAAATTCCAAATACGTATGTATGAGCGTTTTAAATGCATTTTTAGAGTAAATGTGACTCTGCACCTCAAAACAAACAAAAAGTCGCCAGACATGAATTTTTAGTTAAGACCATATTCTAAAAGAGCAGACTTTAAGCTTTAAAATGATGTATAACTCAAATCAAATGGACTCTCCTAACCTATTTCAATATTGGAAAGAAAGCACAAACTCAGGAAAAGTGTGAACTGAGAAAAGAGGCTCTGAAATACACTGTCTATTCAAGCGCTTAATCTTTACCAAACCGTGCTGGCTGTGCGATGAATGGGACAAAAAACAGGAAGTAAACCACTAGAGTAACAACAATGAAGAGATTATCAGATTAAACTGAAATTAGACATGCCTCATTAACACATTCTGTCCATAATAAATGCCAACTTTCAAAGCAGTAGCCCTATCCTTTCAAAAGTTATTAGAGTTGAAAATGAAGAGTGTGGACAAGGTTTTTCAGAAATGAAAAAGGGATTCTAAAGACACACCTAATCACACTATTCTACCAAAAATGTTCGAGATAAACTGCTAAAAAAACACACTTTCCTGCCCGTTTTATGATACCAAATTTTAGCATTATGTAAAAGAAGACCCGCTCTTTCAGAAAATATGAAAAAGTCAAGTTCGGCTAGGTTGATCCATTTCACTTATTTTCAGTCCTCACGCAAAATCAGTGTGTGCGACTTTATGCTCGTTTTGAGGTGCACGGTCACAAATTACCTGAAGAAGAGAGGAGTAAAGGGGCAGGTGGTGGAAACAACAAGGGAAGAGAGCAGTGACCATTTTTTTTTTTTTTTTTTTAGGGGGGGGGGGGGGGGGGGGGAGGGGGAGGTGATTTTGCCTATGTCGATCTGCCACTTTAAACATGCATATGAGGCAAATCTCTCGTTTGAAGAAGCTACACCCCTGTAGACAATGCCAGTGTATATCTTGGCAATCAAGGACTTAAAGGGGATGGCTAGTAACCGATCAGTGGGAATCAGTGGGAATGCTGAGGGATGATTGTTCCAGTCCTTGTGGGATTCATTTAAGAGTACATTACATATCTACTGTTGTGTGAAAATTATTTGCTTCAGAACGGTCTCATATACAAGTAATGTGCAGATTAATGCCCCGTTACTGACCAGGGACGCTTACCTGGAAACATTAAACTGCACATTACTTGAATATGAGACCATTCTGAAGGAAATAATTTTTCACACAAGAATAGATATATAATGTACTCTTAAAGGACAAGTTCACCTTCATAAACATAAGGATTGAGAGAATGCAACAATATTAGTAGAACACATCAGTGAAAGTTTGAGGAAAATTGGACAATCGATGCAAAAGTTATGAATTTTTAAATTTTTTGTGTTGGAACCGCTGGATGAGGAGACTACTACAGCTTGTGAGTCATATGCGTACAACAGTATAAAGCAAATGTAAAAGAAAATTCAACATATTTTCATTTTTTCGCATAATAAAAGAGCACTTGACTTGCCTTTTTCTAAAGGCAAGGGGAATAATATTACCCATAACATTTGTCGGTAGCGAGTCAGGGTAATGTGTACTTTTTTTCAAAGGATGGAATTTTGTGAAATTCTCTTTATATTTTCCTTGTTTTGTTGTACGCATGTGACATCTTAGTTATTCATACATTGCAGTAGTCTTCTCATCCAGCGGTTACTGCACAAAAACTTCAAAAATTCATAACTTTTGAACGGATTGTCTGATTTTCCTCAAAATTTCAATGATGTGTTCTACTAATATTGCTACATTCTCTCAATCCTTTTGTTTATGAAGGTGAACTTGTCCTTTAAATGAATCCCACAAGGATTGGAACAATCGTCCCTCAGCATTCCTACTGCAGTCAGTCCGCAGCGTGTGCGATAATGAGGCACGAACGACAATTTTATTCAGAATCACGTTTACGCAGTTTGTGCCCTTGAGACTGACGAGATTTCGCGATACTTTGCGAGAGTTTTTGCAGAGGTCGCAACAACAGCTTTCATAGCTTTCGCAGTGCATTGTTTTACCCAGGATGATTAGGTATGTTATAGAGCTGATTATGCTCATTAATTTGATACCTATTTTCCCTATTTTTGATGTCAATATAGTAGTCAATTTTAGCATCAAAGTAAACGATTATTTTGCCAATGTTCAAGAAGCTTTTAGATCATAGTTTGATGTTTTGCTAGTTCCTGACTGGTATTGAAAATAGATCTCCGTAATTTCTTCGATTTCACAATCGTGAAACTTGAGCGAGTATGATCAATTAAAAAACGAAGAGGGGCACCATTTTTAAGGTTGTGAATTTTCCTGTTGAAAACAAGGCAAATTATGTTTTCTTACTGGAAGTGGGGTAGTGAATGAACACGCGTGGAATGTGTTGTTGATACCCAGACAATGGTCGTGGACAATGGCCAGGATTGGAATGTTTCATGAGGAATTCCACTATCGCAGCTAGTCTTTGTTCATTCTGAAATGTGGTGTGTGCAAGCACATAGAAACATGTGCTTACTTCTTTCATGAGCATGCATTTCACCCTGTGTCAAGAATTCAGACTAGCAGTGCTCGGGGCAATCCACGTGAATAATTGATTAAGCATTCATGTGCCTGG